>NC_090941.1:1053461037-1054661037 GCF_040938575.1 Ambystoma mexicanum
CTTTTTTGGGATGCCTGAGCGTTGCGTGACACGTCATTTGTCCTAGGGGGCCACAGAATGGGACATTCATCGTAGCTGTATATACGTGTTTGTTGTTTCCACACACGTTTGTAATGCACAGGAACGCTACCGCCTACCTTCGTGTGGCGGACGTGTTTAGGCCTGTGCGTGTCTTTGGCCGTGCGTGGGTTTCCCCTATTCGATTCCATGAATGCATGTGGTTCACATGCGTGTGGGCGTTCTGTGTACTTCCCAGCAGTACATCCCCAGTTACGCCCTTATTTTCACACGTTGTTCCCTATTCCGCACGTTCCACCCCGTGTTCCGCCCCATTTTTGGTGTGTGCGCTAACGTTGTGCACTTTCGCTGTGCGCGTCTCGCATGGCATTCTGGATGTTGCAATGACGTGTGCGCCCGTGTGCGCCACGCACGGATTTGGCGCACATCCCGGGGAAAACACACACAAGCCCTTCCATGAATCGCATGCGTGTGCGTGCGCTTGCTTTTTCACGCTTGCGCCAGCTTGCGCCACGATTTTCGACACACATTTGTTCAATGAATCGCCCCCTAAATTACATCTTTTTTAACTATTTTATTCTTCTCAAAGTCCAGGAAGGAAATAGCCAGAACAATAATCATGAGCCAACATTTGCAAATACCAATGAGGGAGAAACGGACAGTGTTGAATCCAAAATGAATAAGTTATATACACAAATGCCTCATTTAAAAAATCAAGTTGCTGAACTATCTAATCATGTAAAAAATCATGTAATACGTAATATTGATTTTCATTGCCCCACATGTACCTGTGACCCTTTTCCCCAACAATCACCCCAATCATTGTCAGAACATTATTATAATAAACGTTCTGAGAACATTTCTATCCCCAATTCTCCCAATCATGAAAATGTACAAATCCAAATTCTCACATTTATGTTTCCCATTCTGATTCCCCATCCCTTTCCTAAAATAAAAGGCAACATTGTATGGGTGCATAGTCTGACAAAGTCTCACCTCATGGTGCAGGAGGTTACGGGGGGAGGGCTAGGTCAAGTATGCAAATGCAGGTAAGTAAATTGCGACATTGTATGGATGCACAGCCAGTCAAAGCCTCACCTAATGGTACGGGGGCTCCATTGGCAAAACAAAACGTGTGTGCAAAAATCTCATAATGTTATTTGTGTGTGAGTGGTGCTTGCCTTAGTACAAAACACAAATAAACTAAAGGGACATCCCCATCAACAACAATGTACTCATATCTACTGATGGATTGTATGTTGCACTCCTTCTCTTTAAATACAGCACTGAAACACACCATGTTCTGTTCATAATACTATTTTATTATTATTAGTATTCATAAATATGTTCACTTTGGCCCAACCAATGTGGCCACATGTGTCATTTAAAACCGAAATCAACACTTGACCTCTGATCTATAACAGATTCAAATACATACTGTCCATATTCCATTCAAACAATACTAAATAACAATTTCAAAAAGTGCTGATGCTTAGAGTGCAACAGTTTGTGTGTAATTGAAAAAAAAAAGTAAAGATGGAAATCAAAAGGACATCCATACTCAAATATTACATATACATCACATAAACAATACATAATATCAGTTTCCAACAAGAGTCATGCAGAGCCTTCAATATCGGGCTCCTTCTGATATGCTAGTCTCCAGAACTTTGCTCAGGAAGGGTTGTTGGGGAACTGACTTCAAAATAACTGTAAGAAAGCAAAAACCTCCCTAACCTATAGTTAAATGACCAGGGTCTATGTCCTACTTCACATGCACATGTTTTACTGACTGTCTCACTCCCTAGAGTCGATGTATTTCATCAAGGATGCATTTCTCAAAAGTAATCAATTCCTTTGGTGTTTGACTCTCGCAAGGAATGAACGTAGATGTTGTTCGCAAACTGGTATCTTCCAGTTCCTCTTCTCTGTCCTGATTCACAGTTAAAGCTTTCAGTCTGATAGTCCTGAAAAAAAACGCCTGAGTTCTGATTCTGAGTTGAACCAATTTCTAGGATTCGTGTTTACAATTGATAGACCTTTTGTCAGTACCAACTACTCTGTTTGAGTCAAAGGTGTCTTAGCTAAATTGAAAATAGGCAATGTCGCTTGGGGATGTACCTTATCTTGTACCATCTTCTGTGGCTTTATTTCCACAGTCCTCGTCTGGATTAGGGGTCCTGATACTCAGGATCCCAGGGCCATCCTCTGCGGTCCTCTCACCAAAATGAAGGTATTCTTGGTCCTCTATTGTATTAGCGTTCATTCTGGCAACTGTCCAGAACGTTCTCAGATAGGTAAGGATAGACCACGTGCAGTTTGAACTCTTTTGTGTCTTTCTTCAGATTTGTATCTTCCTATTCATGGTCGCTTTTTTGAACTGATCAAATTAAGCATTATTTTCCCTCGTTTTCGCCTGTGGATCTGCAATAGCAGTATTGGTACTGAATTGTCTATCCTCCTGGTCTAACTCCTGGATTGTATCACTACTCTCTTTGCTGTAGCTATTTGAATAAAGCCTGTTTTATACTCCTGGTCATCCAGGAATAAAACTGGCCCATTTCTCACTGTGCGTCCTGCTGGAATTAAACTGGCATTTAAGTACTCCAGGAGGAAGTGCCCGTGCAATTCTATCCAGAAGCACTTTTTCTTGAGATTGACGAGGTCTTTGCCTGTTTTGAATTGTGTTTTCGGTTAATCAGTGCCTGTGGGGTTAAACATATAGGGCCTCATAATTTCATAAATCTGTTCTTCACAGGTCAGCCAGTTATTTTTATGACAGGAATTCTGCCCAATTACTTTATAGCGAGTGGGAATGTCAGGGGGTAAAATTAATAGGAGGGCCAGGGTCGGTGGATTCATGTAGGGAAACAGAGGTTTGGGTGTACACGCCCCACCCCCCCACATAAAAAAAAATGGCTACTTTTTTAAGAGGATTCAGGCGAAGTAAAGTACTTAGGCAGAGTTATTTTTGAGAAAATAAAATATAACCCTTCAGAGAGCTAACTGTGAAAGTGAAGGGTTGCCTGATCTAACTCAATGCCCCGACCCAGAACGATGGTACACTGTGGAGCGTGTCTGGAGCCCCCATTCAAATGTGTGCATAAAGAAGCGGTACACTACACCAAACCCTAAATTCCTATCCCTAGTAGGATAAAGGGGCATCCCCTAATGTCCAGTAGTTAACTTAGTGACTACACCTATGCTCTGTTCTTTCCCAAAAGTGTGAAACTTGTGTCTGTGCATGGTTTGTCTCACATCATGGACACTAATCATCAGTGATTTCCATACAAACCATGAACAGCCTTTTTCTGTCTCCTAGTTGGCATAACAAAGGGGCGACAGCATCAGGCCACTTCATGTGACTCAAACGAGACACTAAAATGCACAGATCATGCTCCATACTTATATCCCTAAGAAAGATACTCAGTGTTCAGACCAACTTGTAGGTGAAGCAAATCTCTGAATTAGTGTGTGGCAAATACCCACTAAATAAAATCTCTGTGTGTTTGAACATAGTTGCTATTGTTCCTAACCATGTATCTAGGGTCTGAGACTTAGATAATGGTGTCAATACACATCACCATCTAATACATGTGTTCACTCTCACCATCATGTCTGTTCTAAAATTGCACTTGGGTTATCCAACAACACCTAACATATGTTTTCCCCGCACATTTTACAGTTTTGTTTATTTAATAAATCATGATACTATTGACTTGGCTTTTGTCCATTTAATAAAAATAATAGTCCTACCATCTAACCACCCTTGGTAATTGGATACAACTACTGTAAAACAAGGTAAACACATATGCAGTGTGAAGAAAAGTATTTCTAGTGTTAATATTCGAATGCATGAAGATATTTCAAAATTCAGTTAAAATGGGCCATGGATATAACCACTCTGCCATTAGGGAACATGTGGGGATGCAGATACAACGTCCCAAAAGTGGGAGGAGATTCAGGTTGCGTACATTTTATTAGCATAAGAGTAGTGACAGCATTTCTCCATTTTCTGTGTAGCATGTTTGCATATGTGTGCTTTGTAGTTGGCTTTAACACACTTTAGAGAGCAGCATATGATGAGAGGAGGATCAGCAACAATATTGTTTGGTGTATTTAGAATATCGGTCCCAAATAATTTAAGGGCTTCGTGGAGAACGAGGCCTAAGGTTCAGGCATTACCACGCTACAGAAATACACTGTGAGGCGGCAGCACCATTGGAACTGCAAAACACACACTGAATAGAGATAATACATCCGAGAAATGAATTCACAAGAGCAGTGTGTCAGCTGTGTTTTTATAACACCACCTTGTTCCCAAGGGAGATAGGGAAGAGGTAGGGAAGAGGCGTGCTAGGGAAGCAACATGTTTCAAGATGAGTCACACAAGGTGTTGGTAAAGAGTACAGCTTCAAGGTCGAAGAAGCTGTTCGGGGTTGCCAAGTTGTCTGGTCCCATGAGAAAGTCCACTTAATTGCTGCGGGGCATTGAATTCTTTGTTCACACCTACGCCTGATTTGATCTTCTTGAGGACAAAATGTGTAAAGTTGTCTTGACCAATATGAAAAGTTTGTTGTTGCAACAACTTACATCGGTGTAATTATCCAATCAAGACAGAGCTTTTTCTGCTGACTGCAAATTCAGGTAATTCACAGGGGTTATACTCAGGTAGGCATGGACATTCCACTGACCAACGGATGGATGAAATATATGTGACGTTTAGATTTTTGTATAGGGGTTATCCAATGGGAAATGTGGGTTTGACTTGTCGTTGATACATGTTGCATATGCAGATTTTGTGATTTGCAGTTATAAAACTTGTAACTGAAATTGGTATGTTGAGTTAGTTTTCAGTTTTCCAGATCTTCGGAGCTGGCTGACCCTCACAGCTGTATTTACATGGAATAAAACGTGCTTTTCTAGCATAGACATGCACTCCTTATTGATAATTTTTTATTGCTCAGTGTTTGGGCACACATACATGTAATTCATAGAATTTCGCAGAAAAGTGTCGCAAGCGGCTGGCGCAGAGTGTCCGCGTGCGATTGTCTGCGCCAGGCACGTGCGCTAAAACCGATTTCCGCGCACAGCGTATTCATGGATTTTAGGCTCCCAAACCAGCCGTGGCTCAGAGTATCGCAGCGACCCTGCAGCAGCGCCAGTAACGCCCCCAAGAACACCCTCGTGCAAGGAAAAGCCATCAAAATCGCTAAATCATCGCAAAGGGCTGCGCTAACCCTGGACCAGTTTACAGGGCTGCCAAACAAGGAACGCAAAGCGGGTAACGTGCATATCAGGGGTACGCGTGAAGTTATACACGCGATTAGCCAGACTGCCAGGGTACGTGTATTTCAGGGGTGCGTGGGAAGTTCAACACGCGATAGTCCAGGGAACATGTATTACAGGGGTACGCGGGAAGTTCAACATGCAATTGTCCAGGGAACGTGTATTACAGGGGTACGCGGTAAGTTCAACACGCGATTGTCCAGGGAACGTGTATTACAGGGGTACGCGGGAAGTCTTACATGCGATTAGCCAGGGCACGTGTAATACAGGGGTACGCGTGAAGTTATACACGCGATTAGCCAGGGTACGTGTATTACAGGGGTACGTGGGAATTATCACACGCGATTTGGCTGGGTACGTGTATTACAGGGGTACACGGGAAGTTCTACACGCGAATCGGCTGGGTACGTGTATTACAGGGGTGCGCGGGAATGATCACACGCGATTTGGCCTGGTACGTGTATTACAGGGGTGCGTGGTAATGATCAGACGCGATTTGGCTTGGTACGTGTATTACAGGGGTGCGTGGGAAGTTCTACACGCGATTGGCCAGAGTACGTGTATTACAGGGGTACGTGGGAATTATCACACGCGATTTGGCTGGGTACGTGTATTACAGGGGTACACGGGAAGTTCTACACGCGATTCGGCTGGGTACGTGTATTACAGGGGTGCGCGGGAATTCTCACATGCGATTTGGCCAGGTACGTGTATTACAGGGTTGTGCGTGAATTATCACACGCAATTAGGCTGGGTGGGTCCTCACAGGTGTTCCCTGTACACCCTCCACGGCCCCAGCAGGCAACCCACAAAACAGGGGACTACCCTGCACACCTGCTCATGTCCCCCTGCTCCCCCAGCCCCCAGCAGTGCAGGGTCACCCTCCACCAGGCCCCCACTCATGTCTCCCACCACCCCCACCCCCCAGCAGTGCAGGGGCACCCTCCACCAGGCCCCCACTCATGTCTCCCACCACCCCCACCCCCCTGCCACCATGGGCAGCCCCCACCAGGCCCCCACTCATGTCTCCCACCACCCCCACCCCCCAGCAGTGCAGGGTCACCCTCCACCAGGCCCCCACTCATGTCTCCCCCCACCCCCCACCCCCCAGCAGTGCAGGGTCAACCTCCACCAGGCCCCCACTCATGTCCCCCTGCACCCCCACCCCCCAGCAGTGCAGGGTCACCCTCCACCAGGCCCCCACTCATGTCTCCCACCACCCACACCCCCCAGCAGTGCAGGGGCACCCTCCACCAGGCCCCCACTCATGTCTCCCACCACCCCCACCCCCCAGCAGTGCAGGGTCACCCTCCACCAGGCCCCCACTCATGTCTCCCACCACCCCCACCCCCCAGCAGTGCAGGGTCACCCTCCACCAGGCCCCCACTCATGTCTCCCACCACCCCCACCCCCCAGCAGGGCAGGGGCACCCTCCACCAGGCACCCACTCATGTCTCCCACCACCTCCACCCCCCTGCCACCATGGGCAGCCCCCACCAGGCCCCCACTCATGTCTCCCACCACCCCCACCCCCCAGCAGTGCAGGGTCACCCTCCACCAGGCCCCCACTCATGTCTCCCACCACCCCCACCTCCCTGCCACCATGGGCAGCCCCCACCAGGCCCCCACTCATGTCTCCCACCACCCCCACCCCCCAGCAGTGCAGGGTCACCCTCCACCAGGCCCCCACTCATGTCTCCCACCACCCCCACCCCCCAGCAGTGCAGGGGCACCCTCCACCAGGCACCCACTCATGTCTCCCACCACCCCCACCCCCTGCCACCATGGGCAGCCCCCACCAGGCCCCCACTCATGTCTCCCACCACCCCCACCTCCCAGCAGTGCAGGGTCACCCTCCACCAGGCCGCCACTCATGTCTCCCACCACCCCCACCCCCCAGCAGTACAGGGTCAACCTCCACCAGGCCCCCACTCATGTCCCCCTGCACCCCCACCCCCCAGCAGTGCAGGGTCACCCTCCACCAGGCCCCCACTCATGTCTCCCACCACCCACACCCCCCAGCAGTGCAGGGGCACCCTCCACCAGGCCCCCACTCATGTCTCCCACCACCCCCACCCCCCAGCAGTGCAGGGTCACCCTCCACCAGGCCCCCACTCATGTCTCCCACCACACCCAACCCCCCAGCAGTGCAGGGTCACCCTCCACCAGGCCCCCACTCATGTCTCCCACCACCCCCACCCCCCAGCAGTGCAGGGGCACCCTCCACCAGGCACCCACTCATGTCCCCCACCACCCCCACCCCCCTGCCACCATGGGCAGCCCCCACCAGGCCCCCACTCATGTCTCCCACCACCCCCAGACCCCAGCAGTGCAGGGTCACCCTCCACCAGGCCCCCACTCATGTCTCCCACCACCCCCACCCCCCAGCAGTGCAGGGTCAACCTCCACCAGGCCCCCACTCATGTCCCCCTGCACCCCCACCCCCCAGCAGTGCAGGGTCACCCTCCACCAGGACCCCACTCATGTCTCCCACCACCCACACCCCCCAGCAGTGCAGGGGCACCCTCCACCAGGCCCCCACTCATGTCTCCCACCACCCCCACCCCCCAGCAGTGCAGGGTCAACCTCCACCAGGCCCCCACTCATGTCCCCCTGCACCCCCACCCCCCAGCAGTGCAGGGTCACCCTCCACCAGGCCCCCACTCATGTCTCCCACCACCCCCACCCCCCAGCAGTGCAGGGGCACCCTCCACCAGGCCCCCACTCATGTCTCCCACCACCCCCAACCCCCTGCCACAATGGGCAGCCCCCACCAGGCCCCCACTCATGTCTCCCACCACCCCCACCCCCCAGCAGTGCAGGGTCAACCACCACCAGGCCCCCACTCATGTCCCCCTGCACCCCCACCCCCCAGCAGTGCAGGGTCACCCTCCACCAGGCCCCCACTCATGTCTCCCACCACCCCCACCCCCCAGCAGTGCAGGGTCAACCTCCACCAGGCCCCCACTCATGTCCCCCTGCACCCCCACCCCCCAGCAGTGCAGGGTCACCCTCCACCAGGCCCCCACTCATGTCCCCCTGCACCCCCACCCCCCAGCAGTGCAGGGTCACCCTCCACCAGGCCCCCCACTCATGTCTTCCACCACCCCCACCCCCCTGCCACCATGGGCAGCCCCCACCAGGCCCCCACTCATGTCTCCCACCACCCCCACCCCCCAGCAGTGCAGGGTCAACCACCACCAGGCCCCCACTCATGTCCCCCTGCACCCCCACCACCCAGCAGTGCAGGGTCACCCTCCACCAGGCCCCCACTCATGTCTCCCACCACCCCCACCCCCCAGCAGTGCAGGGTCAACCTCCACCAGGCCCCCACTCATGTCCCCCTGCACCCCCACCCCCCAGCAGTGCAGGGTCACCCTCCACCAGGCCCCCACTCATGTCCCCCTGCACCCCCACCCCCCAGCAGTGCAGGGTCACCCTCCACCAGGCCCCCACTCATGTCTCGCACCACCCCACCCCCCTGCCACCATGGGCAGCCCCCACCAGGCCCCCACTCATGTCTCCCACCACCCCCACCCCCCTGCCACAAAGTGCAGCCCCCACCAGGTCCTCACAATCCCCAATCATGTGCGTAATGGTCAGCCTCCACAGCCAAAAAGCCCTACCAAGTAACCCATTCACCCACATGGAAATGAAAACACATGTTACACCCCCAATGTTCATGAAGCAAATGAACACATGTCCGTCACACACATATTTTCCAATTGAATGGGAAAACACACAACATGACATGCATGAAACCAATGAGATGAAACCACACAGTGAAAAATGGAAAAAAAATGTATTGGACAAAAATACGAATGGTAAAGAAAGAAAAATAACTACAATGTAAATGTGAAAAAATAAGCTGCATGTCCGCATAAAAACACAAAAGTAGAAAATCAAATCCATAAAAGTTTGTCCAAAGTGAAATGTAAAAACTCTCCATGCAACAAAGAACTATGTACAAAAATAACAAGGGTCCATCATCACAACTGAACTAAGGAAACCTCCTAAAAAACCTACCTAAATATCAACTATATACAAAAAGTGGAGCAGTGTCCGTCGACTCCAAATCAAAAAACAAAGGAAACCTAAAACTAAAGAACTATATACAAAGGCGGCGGGCAAGTCCAGCGGCTCACTCCGTGGTGTTCCGGGCCAGGGCATCATCGAACTCCTGTTCGATGTCCAGGAGGCAATCCAGTTCCATGGCCCCGAGGGTCCGCAGGGACGACGCTGTGTCCTCCTCCAACCCCCTGCGGATTGCCTCGAGGCACTCGGCCCGCCTCAGGGCCCTCCGCATGGAGTTCTCCGCCCTGACCATTGTGAGCCGCGCCTCTTCCGCCCGCCGCCGCTCCGCACCTATGGCGTGGCCCAACCGCTGCCACACGGAAGACACTCTCTGTCCTGGGTCCTCCTGCCCTCCGGCCGATGCCTGCCCCTCCGATGTCGAAGGCCCCGAGCCTTCATGGCTCCCACCATGTTGCTGCTGCTGCTCTGCCTCTGCCCGTGCACTGCCTCCTGCTGCCTGCACATCCTCCGCCGGCTGGGGTGCAGTTGTTGATGTGGCCACCCCTGCTGGACGTCCGACTCACGACTGTGGCAGGGATGCCTCCTCCACCAGCCTGGCCGCACTGTCAGAGGCAGCTCCACAGGGCACCCAGGTGACTGATGGGTGGGAAGATGGCACAGAGGACGACTGGCGCGTAGGGGGTCCAGTTGAGGAGGGGGTCGGAACAAGCCCCATCAGACGGAGGAATCCGGTCTGGGTGACCTGTCCCAGCAGGCTGACGTGGTCAATGAGCCATTCGAGATGACGTGCAGTCTCTCCATGAAAAGACTGCAGGTCACCTCGCATGGCCCGTTTACGCAACGCCACACCAGCCAGGACAGGCTCAACCCGGACCTGGATAGCCACGTCTGCAGGCAGAGGAAGGCCAGTTGACGTCAGCTCATCCCCTGCCTGGAAACGGGTCTGGACGTAGGCATCCCTGCTGGTGCAAGATGATGCAGGGACAGGATCGGGGACAGGATTGCACACAGGCACCTCCACGGCGGCCTGTGCTGCCTCCTGTCCCTGGTCCTGGACTGCACCACTAGCACCAGTGGGATCCCCACCTCCAGACCCCGTCTCTGGTGCTTGCACGGCCTCCTCCTCCACCAGACCCCCCACCAACCTGGATGACTCCGTGCCATCTTCCCCTGTTGGGCCCTGTGGGGTCCCAGCTGCCCCTTCTGCTGCCGAGGAGTCCAACTCCAACCTCCGCCTCTTGGACCTCCCCCCGGCAGCTGCGGCCTGGGACGCAGCACCGGACTCCTCACTCCCCGACAAGATGACAACACGGGAGGGGAGCCGGGCCTTGCGTCTCCGGCTGGCGGTCGGATCCCCGCCGCTGTGCTCCACAGCACCTTCTCCGCCCTCTTCATCAGTTGACGCTGCAGACAGGGAGAAACAAAACACAGGCATCAGGGCACTGTACAATGGACACATACACACATGACAGTTGCACATGAGTGGCATTGGCAAACCTCAGACATGTCATCACAATCCCCAACACACATGTCATTGCAACTCGCACACATGAGCCATACCACAGCCATATCGCAACTGCCACCACCATCCATACACATACAACAGCATGAGCAGCCAAAGGTGACCCAGACATCACATGCAACACAGGAAGTGCACCACACATGTACACACACCACCACACTTGCATGCATGTCTACACCTCTGCCAAGTGTCGCACTGTTCAGACGGGCATCCATGTCACATCTGCCAATCAGGCTTACACATACCGCAGTCACATGCATCCATGTTGCATCACTGTTGCACCCTTGTCAAATACACACACATGCACATGTACACAGTGCTCATACATGCAGCCCAAAACAACATACATGCGTGACATCACGGACATGTCTACTTACATACACATACATACAAACATGTGTGCACGCACAACTGCATTTGCCATGCAAGCCTACACACACAAGCACCATCCATGTCTCACACATTACAGCCCTTGCATGTGTCAGCCCCACGGCCATGTACACCCCCACCCATACTCGACCCCATACAAACAGATGTGCAACCTGCACAATACCGAATAATCACCACACGCACTGCACACAATCAGGATGCATGTACACTCACCGCTCGACTCCAGACGGGTCTGCTTCTCCAGGACCTGGACGTGGAGCGCTGGGGATATGCGTTCCAGGACCCCCATCTGTTCTTCCGACAAGTGGCCCCGGCGCCCCTTGGCATCCGCTGCCTTCAAGAGGCGCCGGGCCTTGTTCAGGGTCCTGGACCTGAAGTCCTCCCAGCGCTTCCTGACATGTTGTAAGTCCCGGACTGCCACCCCCTCCGCGTTGATGGCAGTCACGATGTCAGTCCAGATGTTACACAGTTGATGGTCGTGCAGAGGATGGGCTATCCCTCTGTCCCCAAATATCAAACTGACATCCACAGTAATACCTGTCAGAATGAATGTTAGGGCCAAAGATGGTAGTCCGTGGAGTCAGGACGCAGGAACAACCGGAAGAACCCCTGGAGCGCTGTAAGGGAAGGTATATGGTTATGTAATGATACAGAATGCAGTATCTGAGTATAAACACCCGAACCACTGAAATACCTGTGAGTGTTGGAGCGTGGACCCAGGGAGGTTCTAAGGACAACAGGTCCGGGTGAAGCTTGATAAAGTCCTGGCAGGCAACCACCTAAGGCAGGACCGAGGTCCAAAACGAATAAGGGCTAGACACAAGGCAGTCCGTAGAGCAGCGTGGAGGTCGGCAACAGATGATCAAAGTTCCAAGGCAAGTAAGGGCAAGACACGAGGCAGTCCGTTATGGGAAAACAGTTCGGCAGCCAGTTATATCCAAAGTTCCAAGGTTTAGACGAAGAATAATCCGTAGTACAAAAGCCGTGGTCCAAAGTGAAAAGAGTCCTGAACGAAGCGCGAGCGACACGTGATCCCAAAAGAACAGCTGTGAAGCAAGGCTGTCCGTAACTGGACTCCTTTTATCCGACGTAGGGAAACACGTGACAACGGTCACGTGACGCAAGTTACCAAAGCGTTGCAGTATTGCTAGGCAACTAGTCACGTGATCCGCACCGTGTTGTGTTGGACAGTCCTCCGTGAACAGTGTGGTTGTTTGTGATGAAGGAGCCTCCAATTAACTTGCCACAAACGTGAAGGGCGATATACTCCAGTTTTGTCAAGCGTGCCATGTCGTACCCTACAGTGTGGAATCTGTTGAGGCAGTAAGGTACCTCTGTTGGGATGTGTGGATTTGAGTGCTGCTTGAGAGGAGGACGTAGAGGGGCGTGTCTTTTGTGCGGGGGGCGGTGTGACACCAGATCCGAGTCCGTCCTTCCTTGTCGGCACGGGAACTTCCGAAGAGGGCATCATACTGCCCCAGGACTTGCTCCACCAGGACACCAACTTCGGTGGCACTGAAGCTGGTGCCCCTCTGCCTCTCTGGCCGGGGGTTGTCAGTGGTCACAGATGGTGTTTGCCCCGACATGACAACCCCAGAGGCAGGAGTGGGTGGGCAACTGGGTCCTGGGGCTGGGCTGTGGAGCGATGGAATTCCAGTCGGGAGTCTTCGGTTCCAGCAGGGGTGGTCACAGCAACAGCACCCCTGGCTGATGTGCAGGCAGCAAATGGCAGTGCACGTGGGCAGCAGGCAGTCAGGCAGCAGCAGATGGTAGGTGGGAGCGTGCTCGGGGATCTGGGGGGCAGTAGTTCGGCCTTCTGGGCAGGAGCGTGGTCTTCCGTGTGCTTACGCGTGGCCAGCTTGGTACGGAGTGATTTGGCACGTGAAAATCCTGCACATCAGCGTGAAAATCGAGGAAAGGCCCTTAGCGCGTAAGCGCGTCAGCACGCATACGCGATTCTATTGGACCAAAGGCCCTCAGCGCGTAAGCGCGTCTGTGACGTGACTCGCACGGGTGTTTCCCACACAGCACGTGATGACAGAGCACACGTGGAAAGACTGCACGTCAGAGTCTCATCGCGTGTGATTGGTGGAAGTGGCCCTACACGCAAAAGTGACAAAGCGTGTAATTGGTGGAAATGGCCCTACACGCAGAAGTGACAAAGCGTGTAATTGGTGGAAATGGCCCTACACGCAGAAGTGACAAAGCGTGTAATTGGTGGAAATGGCCCTAGCGCGTACACGCCGTGTAAGTGATGCTGGACGTGTGGGCCTGTATAAAAGGTACGCGTAGAACACCACTTCCTTGTACGTGCTTTTCGTGGAGAGCGAGTGGGTGAATTCTGTACTTCTTGTCGTTTCACACGCGATTTACTTCACGGCGTTTCAAGTTCGTATTCCCTGTTACCTCTGACAGCTTTTTCTCTTCTTTGGCTTTTACTGGTTTACCTGGGCCTGTTCCCTCAAACAGTGTTCCCTTCTACTGTTGTCCTGTCTCCTCAGACAGCGTACAAATCTTCTTTTGGCGGGGGTGTTGCCAACCAAACGTGCTCCTTTTACACGCTCGTTTACCAGGCAGACGGTGAGTCACGCACGTATCTAACATCTGTGCTTGCCCCGTGTTTAGCCTACCCCTTCAGAGGTCATTCTAGGCTGCGTGTGACACGCATACGTTCATTCTTGTGTTTCTGGGTGCCACAGCGTAGTGCAGGTTTTTCTTTCTGCACACGTGGTCTAGGAGGGGTTGCGTGCACGTCATCTCCCTTTTTTGGGCCTCCTGTGCGTTGCGTGACCCGTCATCTTTCCCCAGGGGTTACATTCAGCCTTGCTAGAGCACTAGGGTACAATTACCATCTGGTAAGTAACCCCTTTGACCCCCAATTGCCCAGGACAATAGTCTACATCCACTCCCATACGCACATTAACATCAGTGCCATGGCTGGGAGGCGAGGATTCCGTAAGGGTGGCAAAGGTGGAAGAGCCACAAGTGGTGGCCGTTGTGGATCCGGTAGGGGACGTGGTCGTAACTTGCAGGGTGAGCCTGTCCCCCCATGTGTGGAGGACCAGTTACGGGCACCCATAATCCCCCCCCCCACCCTCCCATTGAGGCTGATGTGGCTGACACCATCCATGCTCAGCCCTTGTTGGACCAGCCCATTGTGGCACCAGACCTGGCTGACTCCATGGCTGACTTCCAGGTCAGCAGGGCTACGACACGTGCGCTGGTGCACGTTGATGCCATCATGCCACGTGGATCTGGGGCAGCAAGGTCATCTGCTGCACCAAGGAGGCAGGGCGGAGAGGCTGCAGGGGCAGCTGCGGCTCCATCCACCCCATCCCTCACACACCCAGCCAGGACAGTGTCGGTCCTAGTCCATGCTGCTGACATTCCCCCTGACACCATCACACTAGAGCCAATGCCTGCACCAACTCCCATGCTGAGTGTGCAATCCCACACTCCTGATACAGAGTCCACCAGGGCTCCTGCCCCTAGTGTCCAGAGCAGCGCAGGACACTCAGGATCACCACTGCCTTCCAAGCGGAAGAGGAAGAGTGCTCGTCCGGCACAGGCTGATGCCCCAGACACGGCTACACAGTCCGGCCCGTCCAGGAAGCCCAGCTTCATGGATGACGAACTGAATGCACTTGTCGAGTATGTGTCCGGACATGACAACGAGATGGTCATTGTTGCAGGATCCAAGACCACACCTGCACAACGCCAGGCACACTGGCAGACCGTTGCGGACATCGTAAGTGCCCTTGGAATCGTGAGGCGCACAGCCAATGATTGCTATAAGCGCTGGAATGACCTAAAGCGCAGGGCAAAGAGTAAGCTGGCCTCAAGTCATGCCGCAACTCTAGTGACTGGAGGTGGGTCTCCAGTAGTGGACATGGAACTCACTCCACATGAGGCAGTCCCTGGGACCTACATCACGGAGGAACAGATCCAAGGCGTGGGAGATCTGGCTGATTACGAGGCATTGTCCGGTGAGTGCACATGCATGTGTGTGTCATACATGTGCATGGTGTGTGTGTGAGGGCTTCTGTTTGTGTGCCAGGTGAGAGTGTGTGCGCCTGAGTCGTATGGGTCAGCCATGTGCTTCATGCAATACTCCCTGCGCAGCTGCATTTGGCCATAGCAGTATCCCTTCTGCCAACAGTAGACATCTAGCCCAACTGCACGCCAGTTGCCCTTGAAGTGTCACCTTGCCACAACATATTTGCTTATTTTTCACTGTTCATTCAGTCAGTTTGTTTGCATTCCACCACTTTCACTAGGCATGTCGCTGTCCACTAGTCACATCTCTGACATGGGTATGGTAAAGTGGAGTGACTTTGTTACCTGGATATCATTTGTACACACATGTCCCTGTGCAATTGGACCATTTCAGACTGGCAGCTCCAGGTGAAAAATCTGACCTGTTAGAATTAGAAAAGCAATTACATGCGGGAACTGGACTGAATGAATAGGTGCTGCCCTCCTCTCCATCTTCACTCAATAGCAATGGTACATGCCATCTGTGAGATGGCATGTGTGTTTCACCTGCCAATCACAGGCCAATGTGTGATGCCACTGCCAGGCAGCATGCAGAAAATGTGTTCATCTTCCATCTTGGTGTCATCAGTGTGTGCCATTTGCCTGCACTTCATACGCAGTGAGGGTGCATGCATGGGAGGGTTTTAGTCATGTGGGACATGTGTCAATCAAGTACTGGTTCTCTTGCTTCTCAGCCCTCATTGTGTGCCATGGTGCCAATGCCTGTTTCCATTTCTTTGTTTTCATGTCTTTGCAGGGGAAGACGCACCTCATACTGCTGTGGTTGTGGAGATGGTGCTGACCCAGGAGGGGTCCGAGGACCGACCAACCACCAGTGAGGGACGTGGTGTGGTGGTGGGGGAGAACCCACAAGTGCTGCAGGTCGTGCTCTCAAGGGGTGTCTCTGGCTGCACCTCCCCCGAGCTGTACTCAGGTGTTGATTCGGATGAGACCTACGTGCCGTCGCAGGTGAGTGTTCCAGGGAGGGATTCTGTTCTGTCTCACCCACCTGCACCAGGGTCAGAACCCTCCATGGGGATGTCAGTGTTGGCAGCTACGCCTTCGGTGGTTACGGATGCAGGGTCACACTCCGCGACATCTGATCCTGTTCCTGGGCCAGCAGATCAGAGGGGGAATGCAGTCCTGCAGCCTCAGGCAGTGCCGGCACAGCAAGGCGCAGTTCGCCTTGCCCCAGACAGGTGTGGTGCACGCCGACGTGGTGGCCGTACGCCACCCGGCAATACCGCATGGGAGCAATCCATTTACGGTATGGCAACCCAACAGGCTGCATCATCCAAGATGATGGCTCAGGCCATGGATAGGGTGGCCACTTCCATTGTCCCCCCAGAAAGGCTGATGGAGCGACTAGAGCAGGCAACCGACTCCATCTGCCAGTCACACAGGGAGGACATGTTGGGGTCCAACAGGGACAGGCGGGCGGCACTGGCGACTCTGCAGGAGGCCATCTCCATTGAGTCCCAGGGCCACAGGGAAGCCCTGAGGCAGGAGCTCCTTCACCTCAGGACGACTCTTGTTGAGCTTGAGGCTTCAACACACCAAAGGACAGAACAGCAGCTGGAGCGTCTCACCCATACGCTCTCAGCTGAGATGCAGGCAACGAGGGCGGAGGTCCGGGCATCCCGTGAGTTGTTGCATGGGGACCTCCGCACACTCATCCTCCAGAACCAGACCTACCACACCCGCATGCTTGCAGCCATGGAGGAGCAGACTAGGGCCTTGCGTGGGCTGCCTCCCATAGTGCAACCACCTCCGGATGCAGCTGCACAGGGTGATAATAGCGACAGCAGTGATACTCCCACAATAGGGTAGCCGTGTGGGCCATGAGCCCATGAAGGTGTTTTATCTTCCCAGGATCCACGCAGGTGGGTTCTGGTGTGCATCCTTTCCTCGGACCTCCTGGGTGGCCTCCCCAACCCCCCCGGGCCCATCAATGGCCATTTTTGATTGTTTCTTATTTTTATTTTTATTTTGATTTCTTTTATTCCCAATTTTTTTGGGACGATCTGTTGGCTTCCGTGGTTCCTGTGGGCATACGCTGCATTGTGGCTGGGCACATGCAGGCTTGTAATGTATTTGGTTCAGATGCTTGGGTTTGAGTCACACACACCCCTCCTGCTTCCCGTTTCCATGGGCTTGCAAAGGGTGTGCCCAAGTGACAGTGAATTACACAGTGACGTTGGACTCCCATGAGCTGTGTGGGCAATCTGTAGTCAATACTGTGTATACATTCCTAGTGCATATTGCTGTTGTGTTGTACACTGAATGTTGCATTGATGTGTAACTCTTCTTCTGTGTCTACCTCCCAATTTGCAGGTCCCTTCCTCATGTCCACACAAGGACCTCTAGTCTGGAGATGGGGTCCATGTTGGCAGCAGTGCACCTACAACTCTACATGGCGACAACACTGCACAGTTGGTAGTGGTGGGAGTGCAGGCATTTCCAGGTGGTGAGACTACTAATATGTAACATTTGTGATGTCACGTTAATGGTAGTACGTGCTCAAGTATGTTGTTGGTCCGGCATTGCTGTGAGCATTTCAGGTGTTGCAGGTTTCTAATAGGGACACTGTACATAGTGAGACTGATGTCATGTTGTGGGGATTACTTTGTTTACCTGCAATTAGCATGACATGGCACGGTGTGTCGTGTGGCGGTGCTGGGGTTGGGTTGGCTGACATGGCACTGTCCTCTTGTTGCATTTTGCAAGTGGGTATTCATTTTAGCTGCTTCAATGTGTAACTTCACAAAACTGCATTGGTGGTGTCTGTGTGGGTAGGGATGCACACATTGTGACACTTCCAGGTGAACAATCTCAGGCTGACATGGTATTCCCGGTTCATTCTCCAGACATTCAGGATCAGTGTCAGGTTGAGTCATCATTGATTGTCAGATGGAATGTGCCAGGGCAGTGTGCACTCCACAGGGGTGTGATTTCTATGTGAAGTAATTAGCCAGTAGCTGTGTACGGGCTGCCTCCCCCCGTGCCCTTTCCCCTCCCATGCGCAGCGGCTGTGCATGTGGTTGGGGATGTGGGGCCAACACCATGTCCACGGCCAGGCCCCGGCGTGTTGCAACGTTGTGCAGGACACATGCTGCCACTATGATCCTGCACACTACTGGGGGAGCGGATAACAGCTGCCCGCCAGAACGGTCAAGGGAGCGAAAGCGTGACTTTAGCACTCCGAATGTGCGCTCCACTATGCCCCTGGTTGTAATGTGGGCTGTGTTATATCTTACCTGGGGTGGCGTGGTGGGGTTCCGAATTGGCGTCATCATGTGTGGGCTGAGAGGGTAGGCACTGTCCCCTGTGGAGGTGGTGATTGGTATCATTGGTGGGGTTGTGACCTTGCTCAGTATCCAACATGCATGCATGTGCAGTGGCATACATACTCACCAAGCAGCCATGTATCGCCATGCCGCCCAGCTTCTAGGTCCCGGCTTAGGGTGGACATTCGGTAAATGAAGCTGTCGTGGGTGGAGCCGGGATAGTTGGCATATACTGAGGTGATGATTCCCTTGGCATTACATGCTACCTGCACGTTGATGGAATGCCAGTGCTTGCGGTTCCTATAGATGTGCTCAGATGCCCTGGGGGGACGTAGAGCCACATGGGTGCAGTCGATGGCACCTAGCACTTTGGGGAATCATGCCACAGCGTAAAAATCCAGGGCGGCAGCATGCCTTTCTGCAGGTGTTCTGGGCAGGTATATGTGCCTGCGGACTGATGGGCGTGCAGTGATGATGTTCAAGACCTGGTGTAGGCAGCGTGACTGGGTGGCCTGTGACACCCCACCCACTATGGCACTTGTCCGCTGAAATGATCCAGTGGCTAAGAAGTGCAGTACATTGAGGACCTTCTCCAGGGGGCTGAGTGCTTGGGAGCACAGGGTGGGTGATGTGAGGTCATCCTCCCACTCACTCACCAGGTCCAGTATAATGTGTGGTGGAAACCTGTACCTCCCATACACCTGGTCATCAGGCATCCCGAAAAGGCTGGTTCTGGGTGTGAATATTCTGGCCCTGACTATCCTCCTCCTCCTCCTTTGGTAGCCCACTGCCACTGCTGCTAGGAACGGTATGTTCATCCTGGCGTCTGAGCTTGTTATTGTTAAAGTCCGCAAATTTATGCTTTGCGCGTGTTCTAGGCGAGCGTGTGACCCGCGCACCCCTGGAATCCAGTTCCCAGTCCAATAGCGTGTGGAAATTCACACGCACCACGGGATACAGCGTGTGACCCGCGCACCCCTGGAATCCAGTTCCCAGTCCAATAGCGTGTGGAAATTCACACGCACCACGGGATACAGGTTCGCTGACGTACTTGCGTGTGTAAGTGCCCGCGCACCCATTAAATACACGTACATAGGCCAATCGCGTGTACGCGCACTTTTGTCCAATTACACGCGATGACACTCTGACGTGCAGTATTTCCACGTGTGCCCCGTCATCACGTGCTGAGTGGGGAACACCTGTGCGGGTCACGTCACAGACGCGCTTACGCGCTGAGGGACTCTGGTCCAATAGTATCGCGTATGGGTGCTGACGCGCTTACGCGCTAAGGGCCTTTCCTCGGATTTCACGCTGACGTGCAGGATTTTCACGTGCCAAATCACTCCGTATCAAGCTGGCCACGCGAAAACACACGGAAAACCACGCTCCTGCCCAGAAGGCCGAGTTACTGCCCCCCAGTGCCCCGAGCAGCCTCCCACGTGCCATCTGCTGCTGCCTGCCTGCCTGCCTGCTGCCACCGTGCCCTGCCATTTGGTGCCTGCACATCAGCCATCTGCAGGGGTCCAGTTGCTGTGTCCACCCCTGCTGGAACTGAAGACTCCCGACTGGGATTACATCGCTCCACAGCCCAGCCCCAGGACCCAGTTGCCCACCCACACCTGCCTCTGGGGTTGCCATGTCGGGCACTTCCACATCTGGCACAGTGGCAACCCCAGGCCAGAGGGGCAGAGGGGCACCAGCTTCACTGTCACCGAAGTTGGTGTCCTGGTGGAGCATGTCCTGGGGCAGTATGATGCCCTCTTTGGATCGTCCCGCGCCAGCAAGGAAGGACGGCAGAGGATCTGGGCCGACTGTGTGGTTGCCATCAACGCGGAGGGGGTGGCAACCCGCGACGTCCTGAAGATCAAGAAGCGCTGGGAGGACTTGAGGTCCAGGACCCTTGTGAAGGCCCGGCGCCTCGTGGAGGGGGGCCGGGGCCGCATGAGTTCCATCCAGATGAGGGTCCTGGAACGCATACGCCCAGCGCTCCACGCCCAGATCCTTGAGAGGGAGGCCCGTCTGGAGTTGAGCGGTAAGTGTCCAAGCATTACTGTGTGAGACAGGGCATGTTGCGGTGTGCTAGTTCTATGATACTTGCCTGTATGTGTGCCATAGGCCATGTATGCATGTATGTGTGCAGGGACATCATGGTAATGCATGTGCGACCAGTGATGTGTGATCCACATGGTTGTTGCATGTGTTAAAATGCCGCATGGGGAGCCCTATGCAGATTTTGAACATGAGAGCATGCCAGTCTCTGTACCTGGACATGGGTGGGGGTGAGGGATGGGTGCTGATGCCAGGTACATATATGGTAGCCATGTCTGTGTGCCTGACCTGCGTGTTTGTGACTTGTGCATGCCATGGATGCATGACACATGTGTGTGACAATGCACAGATTCAGTGAAGCAGCCAAATTACCCTTGTATCCGCTGTGTTTGGTGTGTTTGGGGCCAGATGGATGTGACTGAGGTGAAGTGTGTGCATGTGATAGGCATGAGCCATGATGCATGTGAGTTACATATCATTGAATGTTTCAAGAGTCCATTGGACATGCATGGAAATGTCCATGGCATGCACCATGCCTGTTACTGTGTGTGTTTTGCCTGGACTGACCCATGTGTTGTGGAGGGACATGATGGAAGTGTACTTTGACAGTGGTGCTCATCTGCTATTGCTTCCTGTCTAGGGGAACATTGTACAGTGCCCTGATGCTTGTGTTCTTTGTCTCCCTCTACGCAGCGGCTAGTGAAGAAGAGGGCGGAGACGGCGCTGTGGAGCAAGGCGGCGGGGATGCCCCCATGGCTGCAGCGGAAGGGGTGGGTGAGCCCCCACAGGGGCCTGCTACGGTGGGAGACGGTGAGGAGCCATCCAGGTTGGTGGTTTGCACAGAGGAGGAGGAGGCCGCCACTGGGGCACACATGGGGCCTGGTGGGGGCATCCCTGCCGGTGCAAGTGGTGCAGTCCAGGGCCAGGGGCAGGAGGCAGCACAGGTCACCGTGGAGGGGCCTGTGCATGTCGCTGTCCCTGACCCTGTGAGTGCACCACCATGCACCAGCAGGGATGCCCCGTCCCAGGCCTGTCCGCAGGTAGAGGGGATGTCCATGTTACCTGACTCCCCTCCACCTGCGGACGTGGGAACCCCTGGCCGTGCGGAGAAGGTCCTGATTGGGGTTGCGATGCGCATGGCTGTGATTCGTGATGCCGTGCGTGCTTCCCGGGAGGAGCACGCACGTCATCACGAAGTGCACCGTGCCGACGTGGCCCAATTGGGATCGGCCATGTTCGGGGGTTTCCTGCATGTGTTGGCCAATGTGGCGGCCCTCTCCTCCTCTGTGCAGGCTATCCACCAGTCGTTCTCCTTGCCGTCTTCCAGCCCAGATGCCACCAGGGCCCCCTGTGGACCTGCCCCGACCAATGCAGCCAGCTCGGTGGGGATCCCATCCCTGCCACAGTTGGGAGTCGGAGGTCCAGCAGGGGTGGACAACACAGCAACTGGACCCCAGCAGATGGAAGATGTGACAGCATCATCAGGCAGGGCACGTGCACGACGGCGTCGGTGGTTTCCATCAGCCTGGATGCCGTCGTGCTGGCAGAGGCAGTGGCGTCGGAGGCAGCAGCGGGCTCGACGTGGGAGGCATCATGGCTCGGGGCCATCAAGATCAGAGGGGCAGGCATCGGCCGGAGGGCAGGCCAACCCTGGGATGGTGGTGTCTTCCGTGTGGGAGCAGTTGGTCCAGCGGATAGGTGCGGAGCGGCAGCGGGCGGAAGAGGAGCGGCTCGCCATGGTCAGGGCGGAGTTCTCCATACGTCGGGCGTTGAGGCGGGCTGAGTGCCTCGAGGAAGCTCGCAGGGAGTTTGAGCTGAACATGGGGTTATCCCTGCGAGACCTCGGGGCCAGGACAGAGTCCCGCCTCCAGGACATCGACATGGAGTTCGATGATGCCCTGGCCAGCAACATCAACAAGTGAGCCGCAGGACTTGCCCGCTGCCTTTGTATATAGTTATATAGTTAGTTAGTGTTAGGTTTCCTTTCTTTGTTTTTATTATTTTGGACCGCTCGGACAATGGCCACTTTTTTGTATATATTTTTTTCATTAGGTAGTAGTAGGTTTCCTTTATGGTGTTGGGCTCATGGACCCTGGTACATTCCTGTATTTAGTTTGTTTTTTGAAGGAACATTTTCTTTTTTTCATTATTGTGTTCACCATGTGGAAATGGTTTTTCATTCTTTTGCTTCTACTTGATATTGCTTTGGTCAACATTTGTTTTTGTATTCCTTTTTCCTTTTTTGATTTTTACTTTTGTTCTCCAACATGGACCATTTATTTTATTATCCACATAGTTGTATGTTTGATTTGTTTACTTATTTTTAATCTTTAATACATTTTTTATTTTTACTTCCACTTGTCTTATTTTGTCTTTGGTTTCATACATGTCATGATATGGGTTTTGACATTCACTTGCAGCCATTGTGTATGTGTGTGTGACGGACATGTGTTCATTTACATACTTGCCATTGAGGTTGTGTCATGTAATTGCATTCACTATGTGGGTGGATGCAATCCTTGCCTGGGTGTTTGTGCTGGGTATGCTGCCCATTACTGCCATGATTGTGTATCGTCAGGACCTGGGGGCAGGGGGACATGGGTGGGGGCCTGGTGGAGGGTGCCCCTGCACTGCTGGGGTGTGGGGGTGGTGGGAGACATGAGTGGGGGCCTGGTGGGGGCTGCCCATGGTGGCAGGGGGGTGGGGGTGGTGGGAGACATGAGTGGGGGCCTGGTGGGGGCTGCCCATGGTGGCAGGGGGGTGGGGGTGGTGGGAGACATGAGTTGGGGCCTGGTGGAGGGTGACCCTGCACTGCTGGGGTGTTGGGGTGGTGGGAGACATGAGTGGGGGCCTGGTGGACGGTGCCCCTGCACTGCTGGGGTGTGGGGGTGGTGGGAGACATGAGTGGGGGCCTGGTGGAGGGTGCCCCTGGTGGCTGGGGGGTGGGGGTGGTGGGTGACATGAGTGGGGGCCTGGTGGAGGCTGCCCCTGCACTGCTGGGGTGTGGGGGTGGTGGGAGACATGAGTGGGGGCCTGGTGGAGGGTGACCCTGCACTGCTGGGGTTTGGGGGTGGTGGGAGACATGAGTGGGGGCCTGGTGGACGGTGCCCCTGCACTGCTGGGGTGTGGGGGTGGTGGGAGACATGAGTGGGGGCCTGGTGGAGGGTGACCCTGCACTGCTGGGGTGTGGGGGTGGTGGGAGACATGAGTGGGGGCCTGGTGGAGGGTGACCCTGCACTGCTGGGGTGTGGGGGTGGTGGGAGACATGAGTGGGGGCCTGGTGGAGGGTGCCCCTGGTGGCTGGGGTGTGGGGGTGGTGGGAGACATGAGTTGGACATGGGTGGGGGCCTGCTGGCAGGTGCCCCACAGTGCTGGGGGGTGGGGGTGTAAGGGGACATGAGTTGGTGTTCATTAGTTCAAGGAGACATGTGCCTTTGCTGGGGGGCATGCCCATGTTGGGTGGGCTGCCTGCGGGACATGACCAGGGATGCAGGGTAGTCCCCTGTGGTGTGGGCTGCCTGCAGGGGCCGTGGAGGGTGTACAGGGTACACCTGGGAGGACCCACACTGTCAAATCACATGTGGAACTTCCCGCGCACCCCTGAAATACACGCGCCCAGGCTATTCGCGTGTGGAACTTCCCGCGCACCCCTGAAATACATGCGCCCCGGCTATTCGCGTGTGGAACTTCCCGCGCACCCCTGAAATACACGCGCCCAGGCTATTCGCGTATGGAACTTCCCGCGCACCCCTGAAATACACGCGCCCAGGCTATTCGCGTGTGGAACTTCCCGCGCACCCCTCAAATACACGCGCCCAGGCTATTCGCGTGTGGAACTTCCCGCGCACCCCTCAAATACACGCGCCCAGGCTATTCGCGTGTGGAACTTCCCGCGCACCCCTGAAATACACGCGCCCAGGCTACCCATGATGGCTCAGGCCATGGATAGGGTGGCCACTTCCATTGTCCCCCCAGAAAGGCTGATGGAGCGACTAGAGCAGGCAACCGACTCCATCTGCCAGTCACACAGGGAGGACATGTTGGGGTCCAACAGGGACAGGCGGTCGGCACTGGCGACTCTGCAGGAGGCCATCTCCATTGAGTCCCAGGGCCACAGGGAAGCCCTGAGGCAGGAGCTCCTTCACCTCAGGACGACTCTTGTTGAGCTTGAGGCTTCAACACACCAAAGGACAGAACAGCAGCTGGAGCGTCTCACCCATACGCTCTCAGCTGAGATGCAGGCAACGAGGGCGGAGGTCCGGGCATCCCGTGAGTTGTTGCATGGGGACCTCCGCACACTCATCCTCCAGAACCAGACCTACCACACCCGCATGCTTGCAGCCATGGAGGAGCAGACTAGGGGCTTGCGTGGGCTGCCTCCCATAGTGCAACCACCTCCAGATGCAGCTGCACAGGGTGATAATAGCGAAAGCAGTGATACTCCCACAATAGGGTAGCCGTGTGGGCCATGAGCCCATGGAGGTGTTTTATCTTCCCAGGATCCACGCAGGTGGGTTCTGGTGTGCATCCTGTCCTCGCACCTCCTGGGTGGCCTCCCCAACCCCCCCGGGCCCATCAATGGCCATTTTTGATTGTTTCTTATTTTTATTTTTATTTTGATTTCTTTTATTCCCAATTTTTTTGGGACGATCTGTTGGCTTCCGTGGTTCCTGTGGGCATACGCTGCATTGTGGCTGGGCACATGCAGGCTTGTAATGTATTTGGTTCAGATGCTTGGGTTTGAGTCACACACACCCCTCCTGCTTCCCGTTTCCATGGGCTTGCAAAGGGTGTGCCCAAGTGACAGTGAATTACACAGTGACGTTGGACTCCCATGAGCTGTGTGGGCAGTCTGTAGTCAATACTGTGTATACATTCCTAGTGCATATTGCTGTTGTGTTGTACACTGCATGTTGCATTGATGTGTATCTCTTCTTCTGTGTCTACCTCCCAATTTGCAGGTCCCTTCCTCATGTCCACACAAGGACCTCTAGTCTGGAGATGGGGTCCATGTTGGCAGCAGTGCACCTACAACTCTACATGGCGACAACACTGCACAGTTGGTGCATTTGTGATGTCATGTTAATGGTAGTACGTGCTCAAGTATGTTGTTGGTCCGGCATTGCTGTGAGCATTTCAGGTGTTGCAGGTTTCTAATAGGGACACTGTACATAGTGAGACTGATGTCATGTTGTGGGGATTACTTTGTTTACCTGCAATTAGCATGACATGGCACGGTGTGTCGTGTGGCAGTGCTGGGGTTGGATTGGCTGACATGGCACTGTCCTCTTGTTGCATTTTGCAAGTGGGTATTCATTTTAGCTGCTTCAATGTGTAACTTCACAAAACTGCATTGGTGGTGTCTGTGTGGGTAGGGATGCACACATTGTGACACTTCCAGGTGAACAATCTCAGGCTGACATGGTATTCCCGGTTCATTCTCCAGACATTCAGGATCAGTGTCAGGTTGAGTCATCATTGATTGTCAGATTGAATGTGCCAGGGCAGTGTGCACTCCACAGGGGTGTGATTTCTATGTGAAGTAATTAGCCAGTAGCTGTGTACGGGCTGCCTCCCCCGTGCCCTTTCCCCTCCCATGCGCAGCGGCTGTGCATGTGGTTGGGGATGTGGGGCCAACACCATGTCCACGGCCAGGCCCCGGCGTGTTGCAACGTTGTGCAGGACACATGCTGCCACTATGATCCTGCACACTACTGGGGGAGCGTATAACAGCTGCCCGCCAGAACGGTCAAGGGAGCGAAAGCGTGACTTTAGCACTCCGAATGTGCGCTCCACTATGCCCCTGGTTGTAATGTGGGCTGTGTTATATCTTACCTGGGGTGGCGTGGTGGGGTTCCGAATTGGCGTCATCATGTGTGGGCTGAGAGGGTAGGCACTGTCCCCTGTGGAGGTGGTGATTGGTATCATTGGTGGGGTTGTGACCTTGCTCAGTATCCAACATGCATGCATGTGCAGTGGCATACATACTCACCAAGCAGCCATGTATCGCCATGCCGCCCAGCTTCTAGGTCCCGGCTTAGGGTGGACATTCGGTAAATGAAGCTGTCGTGGGTGGAGCCGGGATAGTTGGCATATACTGAGGTGATGATTCCCTTGGCATTACATGCTACCTGCACGTTGATGTAATGCCAGTGCTTGCGGTTCCTATAGATGTGCTCAGATGCCCTGGGGGGACGTAGAGCCACATGGGTGCAGTCGATGGCACCTAGCACTTTGGGGAATCGTGCCACAGCGTAAAAATCCAGGGCGGCAGCATGCCTTTCTGCAGGTGTTCTGGGCAGGTATATGTGCCTGCGGACTGATGGGCGTGCAGTGATGATGTTCAAGACCTGGTGTAGGCAGCGTGACTGGGTGGCCTGTGACACCCCACCCACTATGGCACTTGTCCGCTGAAATGATCCAGTGGCTAAGAAGTGCAGTACATTGAGGACCTTCTCCAGGGGGCTGAGGTCATCCTCCCACTCACTCACCAGGTCCAGTATAATGTGTGGTGGAAACCTGTACCTCCCATTCACCTGGTCATCAGGCATCCCGAAAAGGCTGGTTCTGGGTGTGAATATTCTGGCCCTGACTATCCTCCTCCTCCTCCTTTGGTAGCCCACTGCCACTGCTGCTAGGAATGGTATGTTCATCCTGGCGTCTGAGCTTGTTATTGTTAAAGTCCGCAAATGTATGCTTTGCGCGTGTTCTAGGCGAGCGTGTGACCCGCGCACCCCTGGAATCCAGTTCCCAGTCCAATAGCGTGTGGAAATTCACACGCACCACGGGATACAGCGTGTGACCCGCGCACCCCTGGAATCCAGTTCCCAGTCCAATAGCGTGTGGAAATTCACACGCACCACGGGATACAGGTTCGCTGACGTACTTGCGTGTGTAAGTGCCCGCGCACCCATTAAATACACGTACATAGGCCAATCGCGTGTACGCACACTTTTGTCCAATTACACGCGATGACACTCTGACGTGCAGTATTTCCACGTGTGCCCCGTCATCACGTGCTGAGTGGGGAACACCTGTGCGGGTCACATCACAGACGCGCTTACGCGCTGAGGGACTCTGGTCCAATAGTATCGCGTATGGGTGCTGACGCGCTTACGCGCTAAGGGCCTTTCCTCGGATTTCACGCTGACGTGCAGGATTTTCACGTGCCAAATCACTCCGTATCAAGCTGGCCACGCGAAAACACACGGAAGACCACGCTCCTGCCCAGAAGGCCGAGTTACTGCCCCCCAGTGCCCCGAGCAGCCTCCCACGTGCCATCTGCTGCTGCCTGCCTGCCTGCCTGCTGCCACCGTGCCCTGCCATTTGGTGCCTGCACATCAGCCATCTGCAGGGGTCCAGTTGCTGTGTCCACCCCTGCTGGAACTGAAGACTCCCGACTGGGATTACATCGCTCCACAGCCCAGCCCCAGGACCCAGTTGCCCACCCACACCTGCCTCTGGGGTTGCCATGTCGGGCACTTCCACATCTGGCACAGTGGCAACCCCAGGCCAGAGGGGCAGAGGGGCACCAGCTTCACTGTCACCGAAGTTGGTGTCCTGGTGGAGCATGTCCTGGGGCAGTATGATGCCCTCTTTGGATCGTCCCGCGCCAGCAAGGAAGGACGGCAGAGGATCTGGGCCGACTGTGTGGTTGCCATCAACGCGGAGGGGGTGGCAACCCGCGACGTCCTGAAGATCAAGAAGCGCTGGGAGGACTTGAGGTCCAGGACCCTTGTGAAGGCCCGGCGCCTCGTGGAGGGGGGCCGGGGCCGCATGAGTTCCATCCAGATGAGGGTCCTGGAACGCGTACGCCCAGCGCTCCACGCCCAGATCCTTGAGAGGGAGGCCCGTCTGGAGTCGAGCGGTAAGTGTCCAAGCATTACTGTGTGAGACAGGGCATGTTGCGGTGTGCTGGTTCTATGATACTTGCCTGTATGTGTGCCATAGGCCATGTATGCATGTATGTGTGCAGGGACATCATGGTAATGCATGTGCGACCAGTGATGAGTGATCCACATGGTTGTTGCATGTGTTAAAATGCCGCATGGGAAGCCCTATGCAGATTTTGAACATGAGAGCATGCCAGTCTCTGTACCTGGACATGGGTGGGGGTGAGGGATGGGTGCTGATGCCAGGTACATATATGGTAGCCATGTCTGTGTGCCTGACCTGCGTGTTTGTGACTTGTGCATGCCATGGATGCATGACACATGTGTGTGACAATGCACAGATTCAGTGAAGCAGCCAAATTACCCTTGTATCCGCTGTGTTTGGTGTGTTTGGGGCCAGATGGATGTGACTGAGGTGAAGTGTGTGCATGTGATAGGCATGAGCCATGATGCATGTGAGTTACATATCATTGAATGTTTCAAGAGTCCATTGGACATGCATGGAAATGTCCATGGCATGCACCATGCCTGTTACTGTGTGTGTTTTGCCTGGACTGACCCATGTGTTGTGGAGGGACATGATGGAAGTGTACTTTGACAGTGGTGCTCATCTGCTATTGCTTCCTGTCTAGGGGAACATTGTACAGTGCCATGATGCTTGTGTTCTTTGTCTCCCTCTACGCAGCGGCTAGTGAAGAAGAGGGCGGAGACGGCGCGGTGGAGCAAGGCGGCGGGGATGCCCCCACGGCTGCAGCGGAAGGGGTGGGTGAGCCCCCACAGGGGCCTGCTACGGTGGGAGACGGTGAGGAGCCATCCAGGTTGGTGGTTTGCACAGAGGAGGAGGAGGCCGCCACTGGGGCACACATGGGGCCTGGTGGGGGCATCCCTGCTGGTGCAAGTGGTGCAGTCCAGGGCCAGGGGCAGGAGGCAGCACAGGTCACCGTGGAGGGGCCTGTGCATGTCGCTGTCCCTGACCCTGTGAGTGCACCACCATGCACCAGCAGGGATGCCCCGTCCCAGGCCTGTCCGCAGGTAGAGGGGATGTCCATGTTACCTGACTCCCCTCCACCTGCGGACGTGGGAACCCCTGGCCGTGCGGAGAAGGTCCTGATTGGGGTCGCGATGCGCACGGCTGTGATTCGTGATGCCGTGCGTGCTTCCCGGGAGGAGCACGCACGTCATCACGAAGTGCACCGTGCCGACGTGGCCCAATTGGGATCGGCCATGTTCGGGGGTTTCCTGCATGTGTTGGCCAATGTGGCGGCCCTGTCCTCCTCTGTGCAGGCTATCCACCAGTCGTTCTCCTTGCCGTCTTCCAGCCCAGATGCCACCAGGGCCCCCTGTGGACCTGCCCCGACCAATGCAGCCAGCTCGGTGGGGATCCCATCCCTGCCACAGTTGGGAGTCGGAGGTCCAGCAGGGGTGGACAACACAGCAACTGGACCCCAGCAGATGGAAGATGTGACAGCATCATCAGGCAGGGCACGTGCACGACGGCGTCGGTGGTTTCCATCAGCCTGGATGCCGTCGTGCTGGCAGAGGCAGTGGCGTCGGAGGCAGCAGCGGTTTCGACGTGGGAGGCATCATGGCTCGGGGCCATCAAGATCAGAGGGGCAGGCATCGGCCGGAGGGCAGGCCAACCCTGGGATGGTGGTGTCTTCCGTGTGGGAGCAGTTGGTCCAGCGGATAGGTGCAGAGCGGCAGTGGGCGGAAGAGGAGCGGCTCGCCATGGTCAGGGCGGAGTTCTCCCTGCGTCGGGCGTTGAGGCGGGCTGAGTGCCTCGAGGAAGCTCGCAGGGAGTTTGAGCTGAACATGGGGTTATCCCTGCGAGACCTCGGGGCCAGGACAGAGTCCCGCCTCCAGGACATCGACATGGAGTTCGATGATGCCCTGGCCAGCAACATCAACAAGTGAGCCGCAGGACTTGCCCGCTGCCTTTGTATATAGTTATATAGTTAGTTAGTGTTAGGTTTCCTTTCTTTGTTTTTATTATTTTGGACCGCTCGGACAATGGCCACTTTTTTGTATATATTTTTTTCATTAGGTAGTAGTAGGTTTCCTTTATGGTGTTGGGCTCATGGACCCTGGTACATTCCTGTATTTAGTTTGTTTTTTGAAGGAACATTTTCTTTTTTTCATTATTGTGTTCACCATGTGGAAATGGTTTTTCATTCTTTTGCTTCTACTTGATATTGCTTTGGCCAACATTTGTTTTTGTATTCCTTTTTCCTTTTTTGATTTTTACTTTTGTTCTCCAACATGGACCATTTATTTTATCATCCACATAGTTGTATGTTTGATTTGTTTACTTATTTTTAATCTTTAATACATTTTTTATTTTTACTTCCACTTGTCTTATTTTGTCTTTGGTTTCATACATGTCATGATATGGGTTTTGACATTCACTTGCAGCCATTGTGTATGTGTGTGTGACGGACATGTGTTCATTTACATACTTGCCATTGGGGTTGTGTCATGTAATTGCATTCACTATGTGGGTGGATGCAATCCTTGCCTGGGTGTTTGTGCTGGGTATGCTGCCCATTACTGCCATGATTGTGTATCGTCAGGACCTGGGGGCAGGGGGACATGGGTGGGGGCCTGGTGGAGGGTGCCCCTGCACTGCTGGGGTGTGGGGGTGGTGGGAGACATGAGTGGGGGCCTGGTGGGGGCTGCCCATGGTGGCAGGGGGGTGGGGGTGGTGGGAGACATGAGTGGGGGCCTGGTGGGGGCTGCCCATGGTGGCAGGGGGGTGGGGGTGGTGGGAGACATGAGTGGGGGCCTGGTGGAGGGTGACCCTGCACTGCTGGGGTGTGGGGGTGGTGGGAGACATGAGTGGGGGCCTGGTGGACGGTGCCCCTGCACTGCTGGGGTGTGGGGGTGGTGGGAGACATGAGTGGGGGCCTGGTGGAGGGTGCCCCTGGTGGCTGGGGGGTGGGGGTGGTGGGTGACATGAGTGGGGGCCTGGTGGAGGCTGCCCCTGCACTGCTGGGTGTGGGGGTGGTGGGAGACATGAGTGGGGGCCTGGTGGAGGGTGACCCTGCACTGCTGGAGTTTGGGGGTGGTGGGAGACATGAGTGGGGGCCTGGTGGACGGTGCCCCTGCACTGCTGGGGTGTGGGGGTGGTGGGAGACATGAGTTGGGGCCTGGTGGAGGGTGACCCTGCACTGCTGGGGTGTGGGGGTGGTGGGAGACATGAGTGGGGCCTGGTGGAGGGTGACCCTGCACTGCTGGGGTGTGGGGGTGGTGGGAGACATGAGTGGGGGCCTGGTGGAGGGTGCCCCTGGTGGCTGGGGTGTGGGGGTGGTGGGAGACATGAGTTGGACATGGGTGGGGGCCTGCTGGCAGGTGCCCCACAGTGCTGGGGGGTGGGGGTGTAAGGGGACATGAGTTGGTGTTCATTAGTTCAAGGAGACATGTGCCTTTGCTGGGGGGCATGCCCATGTTGGGTGGGCTGCCTGCGGGACATGACATGGGATGCAGGGTAGTCCCCTGTGGTGTGGGCTGCCTGCAGGGGCCGTGGAGGGTGTACAGGGTACACCTGGGAGGACCCACACTGTCAAATCACATGTGGAACTTCCCGTGCACCCCTGAAATACACGCGCCCAGGCTATTTGCGTGTGGAACTTCCCGCGCACCCCTGAAATACACGCGCCCAGGCTATTCGCGTGTGGAACTTCCCGCGCACCCCTGAAATACACGCGCCCAGGCTATTCGCGTGTGGAACTTCCCGCGCACCCCTGAAATACACGCGCCCAGGCTATTCGCGTGTGGAACTTCCCGCGCACCCCTCAAATACACGCGCCCAGGCTATTCGCGTTTGGAACTTCCCGCGCACCCCTGAAATACACGCGCCCAGGCCATTCGCGTGTGGAACTTCCCGCGCACCCCTGAAATACACGCGCCCAGGCTATTCGCGTGTGGAACTTCCCGCGCACCCCTGAAATACACGCACCCAGGCTATTTGCGTGTGGAACTCCCCGCGCACCCCTGAAATACACGCGCCCCCAGGCTATTCGCATGTGGAACTTCCTGCGCACCCCTGAAATACACGTGGCCCGCTCCCCCAGGCCCGATCGCGTGAGGAACTTCACGCGAACCCCTGTAATACACGTAGCCTGCTACCCCAGGCCCGATCGCGTGAGGAACTTCACGCGAACCCCTGTAATACACGTAGCCCGCTCCCCCAGGCCCGATCACGCGAATAACTTCACGCGAACCCCTGTGATGCACGTACCCTGCTGAAATCGCGTGTTAGACTTCCCGCGCACCCCGGTATACACGCACACGTATTTTTTGTCAGCGGGTGTCCGTGTTTGTGGGTACCCCTTTGCACGTCATTTTTCCTGGAGGGCCACAGTATGGGACATTCATCATGGCAGTATATAGGTGCTATTTGTTGGCGCACCTTTTGGCGCACATTTCTTACAGCCGCAGAGACGCTACCGCCTGCTTTCTTGTGGCGGTCGTGTTTGTGCCTGTGCGCTGGTTTGAGCGTGCGCTTTTTTGCCCTATTCTATTCCATGAATACGTGTTGTAGGCGAGCGTGTGGGCGTTCCGTGCACTTGTGCCCTGTACTTCCCCCGTGACGCCCACGTTTTGGCAAGTTGTTCCCCATTCCGAGTGTTATGCCCGTGTTCCGCCTACTTTTGTTGCGTGCGCCGCACTATGTGCGAATTTCGCTGTGGCCTGTGCGATTTTCGCTGTGACCTGGCGCACGCTGTTAGATGGCCTGTGCGCCAACGTGCGCCGCGCACTTTTTTATCGCACATCCGCTGGTTTTCTCGCGCACGGCCTTCCATGAATCGACGTGCGCTGCTTTTCGTGCGATTTTCGCAATTGCACTGCGATTTTCGCTATTCCACTGCGATTCGCACGCTTTTGCCCACTTGCGCCGCGCTAATTATTCCATGAATCCATGTGTCCGTGCCCGCCACGTGATACCAGTTCCTGCGAACGTCTGTGAGCTCCCCTGCCGCACATCCTGGGTTGTGGCGCCATTCTGCAGTGACCAGCACATGTGCACAACCAGGTGCCATGTTTCCCTGAAGGCCAGCCTGATTTCTGGAGCAGGGTGCTGCGCCCTGCTGTTCAGGCTATTGGAAGGGATACAGCATCGGATGACCTCAGAAGAACACAGAGAACGTGAGTGCACTTTTGAGGGAAAAGACAAGGGATGTGACCATTTTGGTGGTTTTGTTGTTGTTTTCGTGTAGAGTAGGAGTATATAGAGAAGGGGAACCCCTCAAAGATAAGGGAAGGCAATGTTTCGAAGTAGTACATGCATTTTGATTAGTAGTTAGGTGAAGCTCCTGTGCTGTGGGAAAAGATGACATAATAGTAGAAGTAAAGTTGAAGAATTGATTTGGGATAGCTCCTCTTAAATGGGAAAGACAGTGCTGTGGTAGAAGTGATGATTTAATTTAATTAGAGTTTACTTGTGTTACCCCCAGCCAGTGGTCAGGAAGCCAATATCCTTCGTGAGGAGCTAGATAGTACCTAACTGTTCCAGGCAGAGCGGTCCACAGGAGCTGGGTACGGTGCATATTCTGGACGATTAGATTAGTGCAGCTGTTGTGAAAGTCAAATATTAATGAGAACAAGGCCTAAGGTTTAACCATTGCCAACCTAGAAGAATATGTTGGAGGTATACTGCCCCCATTGTGAGGAGGAAGCACCATTGTAACTACAACAAACACCCTGTATAGTGCAAATAAATCTGAAAATGTATTCACAAGAGCAGTGTCTCGGCTGTGTTTTTTATAACACCACCAAGTTCCCAAGGGAGATAGGGAAGAGGCGTGCTAGGGAAGCAAAATGTTTCAAGATGGGAGTGATACAAGGTGTTTCCAAAGTGTACAGCTGCAAGGTGGAAGAAGACAAGTGGTCTGGTTCCATGAGAAAGTCCACTTAATTGCTACAGGGAATTGAATTTTTGCTAACACTCACTCCTGATTGGGTCTTCTTGAGGAGTAAGCACATCACAAAATGTCTGAAGCTGTCTTGGCCAATAAGGAAAGTCGTTGCTGCAACAAGTTAATTGAGTCTAATTAGCCAATCAGGACAGACTATTTTCTGCAGTCTGCAGAGGTGGTCATTCACAGGAGGTTGTACTCAGGTGGGCATGCATGCTCCACTGACAAATAGAGGGATGAAATATAGGTGATGGTTAGATGTTTATATAGGGGCTAGCCAATGGGGAATGTAGGTTTGACTTCTAGTTGATAAATGTTGCATATGTAGATTTTGTGATTGGTAGTTATAAAACTTGTTACTGAACTGGCTGTGTCAAGTGAGTTTTCAGTTTTCCAGTTCTACAGAGCTGGCTGAATCTCCTGAACGTATTCGCATGTAATAAATCTTACTTTTCTTGGAAAGACTGCACTCCTTATTGACCCTGTGGATTATTTTTTATCGATCAGTTTTTGGGCAGCCCTACAACACCATCTTGCAAACGGGGCCCAGAGTTGACACATGTGAGGCAGAAAAAGAAAATAATAAGTTGAACAAGATAATTTGTATACATGTTTTCTTTATTATTTTAAGTACGGTTGGGTTTTGTAGAATCCAAAGAAGGCTGCATAAGGCATCAGAACATTGTGTTCTACTGTTAACTAGGCTGAATTTTACGTACTTTGGTAATATTAGTATAAAGACACAAACATATCATTGACTTTGTAGCTGCATATATGCAATAGTAAATATACCTTAATGGATATATCTGACAGGATGGAAATACACATTTCTAACATTCCAGGCTTATTATGTGACTACTCTGTGTGATTGGCAGCGTATCTGCATGCATCTAGTTAGCAGATATCAAGCAAATAAAGCACTGGAGTTGTTTCCCTCCTGATGATGAGGTCAGAGGAGATGTGTTCCTTCTAGTTCAAACAGGTTTATACAAGGAGTAGGCAGTGGAGGCGTATATTGATGATATCTTGTATCCTCACCTTGCACAATATACCCTGTATCTCACATTGCTGTGTATCAGAGGGTGTACAGCCATTACCTTAGACAAAGGGTCTGCAACCTTTTTATTCTCCATCAGAGGTAACCAGCAGATACAATGGTGAGGGATTCTAGGAGGCGTAGTCCGAAACAGGTTGCAGTCTAGAGACTGTATGTTACTAGATGATTGATTTTGATAAATCAATGGTAAATACACCATTCCTGATAAAGTTCACCAATAGCAAGGTCATCTATGGCATTGATTGGGAACTCATTAACGTTTGATGGTAGGCTAAATGGGTACTTATTTTACAAGGGGAGTAGGGAAAGTACGGGGGAGCAGTAGGTAAATCAAATAAACCCCAATGTTTAGTGGTTGACATTTTCTATTCAGACATAATGAGACAGCGTGTGTCTTGATGTCTTGCTAGCAGGATTGCTGCAAGGGCCCCACTGGCATGGCCAGACACCAAGGGGTCAGGTATGTATGTGTTTCTATTATATATAAATATTTATATTTATAGTTTGCTAGCAAGTTTAACGTGAACTATATAAGCAAATTCATTGTAAAATAAGGCACACACAGTTTTACAATAAACATCTTACATTAGAATGTTGGTGAGCCATCACAAGAACAATGAGCCAGCAAATGGTCATAACCATGTACTCATTTGCTGGCTCATTGTTCTTTCTCTTCACTCCTCATCCATGTTTAGGGACCTCTTTAGCCACCATTGCATCACAACAATGTTCACTGCCAGTTACTGAATGCCTTTTCCAAATGTGTTCTTTTGTTTCTAACCTGTTCTTAACTTATTGGGCCTCATTACACGGAAGGCGGCAACCATGGCGCTATTAGTGCCTTGTTTGCCGCCAGTAATTTACCGATCCCGCCATGGTGAATGGTGGAATTACCACCCCATTTCAAGGTTGGCGGGGCCGTAATTCACCCATTCACCATTGGCCCTTCCCCATTCTCATTTGAGCCCCAATAGGGCTCAAAGGGAATGGGGAAGGCAGCAATTACGGTACCGCAAATTGCGGTACCGTAATTGCCTCCAAGGTCCCTTTGCGGGTCCCGTCCTTAACGGCTGGTAAAACTAGCCATTAAGGTAGGGACTAGCAAAGGGACCTCGTAGTAGGGCAGTAAGGGATTACCTTCACCGGTGCCCTTACCGGTGCCTGAAATCCCTTACCGCCATCCGTGTAATGAAGCCCATTGTTTTGATTTGTCCATATTATAATGGCACTATAGCCAAGAGGGTGAGTGCTCTAATAGGTGTTAATGTTACTTTCCCTCATTCACTTTCCCTCATTCTTTACCTCGAGCTGATAACTCTGATGTTGTACCGATCAGTGAGTTGTATCTAGGTTGGTTTGTACTCATTGGAGAATGGCTGGGAATTCCTTACTGAGCATATCTGAACTGAATGCATTGTATGTAGCAGGAATGCAAAGGCGGTACTGTGTCCCCAGGGCTTCTATTAAGTTCAAGAAATAATGCTGAACAACAGTCAACTACAAACTTTGTTGAACTGTCTCACCTTGGTAATTGTTAATTGCCTTTAACAGCGATAATATCATCCAGGGCCATTACCGAGCTATTTGAATTAATGTTGGCAAGGAAGTAAGACAAGCAGCTCCATGAAGAGAACACTAATAACAGTGCTAGTGTGCACCTGCACAGGCAGAAACTATATCAGACACACATTTTGAGCCTTAACTTTGAGCTTTTAAATAATTGATACACCCTCCGCCTTATTTCCTTCATTGTCACACCATAAATTAAAGGATTCATGAAGGGAGAAAAAATGAAGCACATGTTTGACACAATGACGTGAAGAGAAATGGGGATGTTATGATGTGTTCTGTGTAGGAGAACGATTGAAAGCAATGGTACATAGAAGGTTGACATAACACAGATGTGAGAGAAGCAGGTGCTGAAGGCCTTGAAGCGTTCATTTTTATGGGGAAGATTCAGAATAGTCCTAAGAATCAAAATATAGGACAAGAAGATACACACAATGTCCACTGGGATTATGAATAGACAGATGGTCAATGCATAGACACTAATTAAGTTGGCACCAACACAGGAAAGCTTGGCCACAGCCATAGTCTCACAGAATGAATGGGCAATATGTGTGCTACAGAATGGCAGTCTTGTGATAAGAATAGGAAGTGGTATGATCAGGGCAACAGCTCTGGCCAAAGATGCAGCTCCTATTTTTTCAACGAGTGAGTATGTTACAATAGCTGTGTATCGCAGGGGGTTGCACACAGCAATATAGCGATCAAATGCCATAGTGGACAGAATGGAGGATTCCAGTGCTAAACAACAAATGCTGAAGAACATCTGGATGAGGCACGCACTGAAACAAATTTCTCCATCATTGATCCAGAAGATGCTCAGCATTTTTGGTAGGACACATGATGATAGAGTCAGATCACAGAGGGTGAGCTTCGATATGATTTGGTACATGGGTTTGTGAAGACCCACTGTGGTTTTTATGGCTATTAAAAGAGTGCAGTTCCCCAGAAGCGTGACAATGTAGACAGCACTTATTGGACCAGCAAACCAGATGTGGAAATCCTCCAAACCAGGGATACCGACCAAGACCAGCATTGATGGCGTGAACACAGTGCCATTAGGAGATGACATTATGTTTCTCTGATAACCAGGAAGTGGTGAGCCAGACATCTCTTTTCCTGTAAAAAAAATAGGAGAACATGTAATTACCTCTTTTTGCATTGCATGTGCTATATTAAAATATGCATTGAATATACATAATATTTGCCGCCAATAGCAAAGAGTGGTGTGTGAATCTGAATATCAAAATCAGAACTTTGCACACTCAGCACTTAATGGACTTTTGATTTAAAGGCATGCATTGGACATCTCCAGGGCGTAGAGCCGTGCTTGAATGTCCAACTGCCTAAGTACTAACCATTTCTATTAACACATTTGTTTGGGAACATACACATATTATTATGAGAAGTGTATCCTGACTAAGTGGTGGGGCCAGGTAGAGACTTGTCATAAAGGCAAGGCAGGAATTCCCCATATTTTATTTGGAACAGCTTATGGTTTTCATCATCAAGCCATGAAGTTCACGTTTTTTTAAAAAGAACACAGCAGACCAGAATGCAGGGTAAAATAAAGGAATATCCACATATTGAGGCCTGTTTTCCATATTTTATCTTGTCGTGGGTAGATGCATCTTTACGTGCAGCTTATGCTAAAGTAAAAGGAAGAACATCCATGACTTTGCTAACTCCTGACCATTTGAGTTAGGGGTACCTGCAAGAGGACTGGCTTTTTCTCGGGTGTATCTGGTTGTGGTGTGGGTATGCTTTAGTGATGAGTGCCTTCTGAGGGTGCTAGATTAGTGTCAGCTAAACTTGTTAGGGAGAATTCTAAACATGTGCTAATGTCCCTTACCTTTTGAGACCCCCAGCAACTTAGCTGGATTTCTAGGATTTTATTTTTTTTTACCTGGGAAGAGTGTGAGCCTTTTTTTCCCACTCTTCCATGTATTTTGTGTTTGTTTTACATTTGTGTTCTTTGGTTATGGAGTTTTTAAACAACTCCAGTGGCATCATCTTTTTATGTGTGTCGCACAGCACCTTCAGTGCAGTGGCCCAGGGGTGTCTTTCAGACTGCCCAAGGTTTAAATACCTCCTCAGGGACTGACTACCTTCTCCCAGAGCCTGTAAAGTTAAATTGACGTTACTAGTCTTTTTAAATTTACTGACCCAGCACACACTATCTTCCTATAGAGTGCTGGAGGGATTGCCTAGTTTCCCTGAGTCAAAACACTCATGTAACAGTACAATGTTACCTTTTCCTACTTTAAATGCCTGGTGGCAGTGGTTTAGATCAACTACCGTGATTTTTCGCAACCTCTAACAACAGTAGCTAAAAATTGGGGCAGCCATGTTTTTCAATATGGCGCCCCAGACCTATCTGTGAAAACAGACTCTTTTTTCGCCATTTCTTTTAGGAAAAGTCCTTCTTGTGTTTGTCTCTGCGCTCCAAACCAGGTTTGGTCCCTTTGTTCGTGCCCTTGGCGGGCTTCAGTGCTGAAGTGTCTGGGGTGGTCAGGATGTGAGGGAGGTGCCAGAAACTCCCTTTGCTCAGTCTCCCAGGAGACCTGAATGCACTCTGCTGTGATTGGCTGGCTGACTGTCCGGCAAGGACAGCCACCCTGCTGGGTGAGTGACAGCCAGGCTGAATGAATGGGGGAAAACTGTTTAAAAGCTGGTCTCTGGGACTTGGAAAGCAGAGTCGACCACTGGAACGAACGAACCGAAGATGAGCTGAAGGAACAGGACTGCTGCAACTCCTGGACGACCGGTGAAGCCCTGCTGCAGGTCCGAATTGCCTGAAACTCCAATCGACAGAGAAGCCCTACAAGGATAACTTCTTCCCTTGAGTTTCGTGGGAACAACCAACTCGTAAGCCACCTGGACACTGTCCCTGACTGGTCGAATTTTCAGCAGAGTGCTGTTGAAAACCGGATAGCCAGTGGGAAGGAAACCAGCTCGTGGACTTTAAGGCACTCACACCTTAAACCGACATCTTGCTACAGCTTTTGGCCTCATCCCGGGGTAGTGCAGGAACCTCCTGACGTCCTCCTTTTTGTCCCCACTACTGAAGCTCAGGAACAGCGAGATCTGCTTGAACTGCCAGGAACAAGTGCCTCAGCAACAGCTTTCTTCGTTAACAAGGTACTGTGCAAACGCGGTCTGGAAATATTTTCTCCCATAGAGAAAGTGCATGAAACGTTCCTCAACTTCGAAGGCTTGGCCTTCCCTAAATATTCGTCATACCTTTCGCCTAGCCAAATTCTTCTAAACTCTGTGGCAAAGAATTGACCGTTATATACCAGAACTGTGCTATCCTATACAAAGACTCTGAACCGTTGACTTTGGCGCAGGCCTATGAGAAGAAATGCTGGTTGTATTTAACTGAAACTCTTTACCCTGCCTATGAATGTATTTGGGCTGTCTATTCTTGTAAATTTGTCTTTTTATCCCTTGTATAAGTATTTGAAGTGCCATTTTGCTCCCACTTCATTTTGGAGCTAAACTTGTTCAATGACTTCCCAGTTGGATTTATATGGTTTATTAGTGTGTGATATTGAGCTGCTTGTGCTAGTGTAATGTTTTCTAACTGACCGAGTAAATAAATGTATATTGTTTTACCAAGAGTAAGTATATTTCAATCACTGTATTTTCTGGTCCTTTGCGTAACTTGTTCTATTGCTCACTTAAACTCTTGAGATAAGTCTGGCTGCTATGCCATCGCTACCACTTTACTGTGTAGTACGGGCTTGTAACAAAGGTGAAATTGTGCTTGCACTTGTAGTCCTAATTTCATGTAGTGGTCCCAAAGGGTACTGCAGGTGATTCTGCCTAACATAAACTGAGCAGCTAACATCTTTTAGTTCTGGAGCCATATATGAGTTGGAAACCAGAAAACGATGCATATGGTTACCCAAGGTCAGTGATTTTGGCTGTTTCTTTATATATTAATGCAAGGCATGTATGTATACACGTATGTGTTTATTTAACATTAATTTTATAGGTACCACTAATGAACACGCTGACTTCATGGTGCCCCATGGACAATGGGCCTCATTACGACCCAGGCGGACTTCGCGGTGCTAAATGCACCGCGAAGCATGGCGGAAAGCCGCCGATAGCGCCATGGGGGTTGGCGGATTTACCGCCCCATTCCGACCTCGGCGGAGCGGTAAATCCCCAATCCCCATTCTGCCCTTCCCCATTCCCATTTTTGCCCCATAGGGTATAATGGGAGTGGGGAAGGAGTTAATTACGCCACCGTAAAATACGGTGGCGTAATTAACAACGAGGTCCCGTAGCGCCATGGTTTTCTCCGGCTGGTAAAACCAGGCGGAGAAAACCTCCATGGCGCTACGGGAACTCGTAGTATGGCGGAGAGGTACGCCATGCACTACGCTGGCGTAATACCCTCTCCGCCAGGGTCCTAATGAGGCCCAATGTGAGGTGATGGTGCGGGTAGATCATTCAAAGAACTTGTTCGGTCACATCTGGTATGTGCAAGGGAGGACAGGTTGGAGGAGCAATGCAATGAAGAAATAATCAATAAACAAACAAGCAATAGTGCCAGGGGATTTATTTGACAAAACACTTTCAGGTGATGGAGAAAGGACAAGATCATGTAGGTGCTGAGAGAGTGGGATGTAATTGAATATATGGCAGAGGTCATCCTGTCCTGACCTGATAGAGCAGAAAGGGTGGGTGACTTCAGTAGTAGAGTGAGGTCAGCCACTTCGAGTGAGGATGGATCCACATGGTGGTATGGTAATCATGAACAATTGACTATGGCAAGTGTGAGACAGTGAAGGATAAACCGAAAGTCAGAGCAAGATACAGGCAGCAGATCACGTGCTAGAGTGGAGGCTATTTTGTAAAACGTCATGGGACAATCCTGGTCAGGGTCTGGTGCATAGGATAAACCAGATTAACAGTTCATTTAAGTGTCATGTCTTGTTTGAAAAGTCAATTCGTAAGGAACAATATACACCTTGCATAGTTTTCCTCAATCCATAAGGAAGTGGGGCAGGTCTTTTTCCACAAATAATCCCCAAATTGGGAAGGTGGTTTGCCCCCTCCTGAACATTTCTTCTTGAAGAATTTTTTGTGATTTTAATAGACCCAGAGAATGGCTGATGTATTATGCAGAAGAAATATTTGACATTTTGGTGAATGCATAAGTACCCTTTCGTCATTTCCATGGTAAGGTTCAATAGATGCAGAGAGGGTTTTGAAGGAGGTGCCTTCTGTTCTATGTGAAGCCAGTTCAGTGACTAGAGGGTGCTCCCTAGGTGTTAGGTCCAATATCATCCTACAAGCATTGTTCTGGATGAGTTAGAGGAGATGTGTTTGATCTATGGTGACCTGAATTTTACTGAGACATGGTCAGATAAGGCAGTATGCATTTATTGAAGTGTAACTTGTCATCAGATGTATTAGTGAGATCCTACGAGCATGTGTGGAATAGAAGATTTTCTTTAAATGTGATTCACAGGTTCTTTACGCTCATGCCAACATTCAGAGCGGGACCCATAATCTGAGGCCAGGCAAACAATATGTGGACTGGAATGGAGGTTCTCAGAAAGAGTTGTTAAGGTAGACAATGTTGTCCACGAACCAGTGTTGTATGCTAGAGAGGCACTCAGATGTGTCAAGTACTCAGCTTAATGTAGAATGTGTGGGCTGTTCTGCAGGTGCTAATGTGTCTATGCATGTAGGGCCAACTCATGTAGGACCATCAAAATGAGTAAGCAGTGTAAAGCCACAAGAGATTAGCTACTGGTACTTGAGCTTGGTCCAAATGAGGTGTAGCTGTGTGCAAGAATGCTACATGAAGACTTTAGGGAAGGAATTACAGGCACGTTGGGTTTGGTATTAACTTGATCATGTTTTGTAATTCAACTCTTGTTAGGTGCAGGTTTCACACTGTGTTCAAATACAAACTGGGCCTGTAAATGTGCTCTCACATTTCTATTGCTCATTCTGGGGAGGGAGCTTTAAGGAAGGTTTCTTTTGGGATGCCATGTCAAGGAGAATTAACACACTCCTTCATCTCCCCTTAGTAGAATGAAGTCTGTTATGGAAGTCAACAGGAAGAAATGTACTTTCAAGAGTATTCTTGACAGATTGCAGGTTCCAGCAGGGTTTCTCACATAGATATTTGCCATAATGTTATATATGTAATTGAAACACATTCTAAACATTAATAGAGAGCTGGAGTAAGAACAAAAGTAAGTCATAACATGCACACCACCTCCACATTTCACTAGTACTCACTGGGTTCGTCAGTAAGGTGTAGCGGAGTAGAAAAATATGAATACCTTTGAGAAATAACACATACATCCAAAAAGCAAAGCATCCCATTTAGTGAAAACCATTGCATGCAGACCCAGAAAAGCCTGGAAGATGTGTTAAGCTATAATGTACCTCTTATAGGCAAGCCCAAATGTGCCTTTAACCCAAGACAGCAGTAGGTTGCATTAGCTAAACGCATTACATGAGTAGTCCAGATTTAGTCAGCCTCTTGCACTCAGAAAGAACCATACCCCGCTTCTCAGCATAGAAGTTCAGACAGGTCCTCATGGAAGCATACACACACCCACACAACCACACACATATTATGGTACTTAGCCTGACCCAGCTTTAGTCTGTTCAGTTAAGAAATCATGTAGGCATAGTGCGTTTATTAATTAATAAGTATTCACCATCCCAGTACATTAGCTGAATACACTACATGTACTCTTTGAAGATCAATATTAAAGCATGGGATTCTCCCCTTCAGCACATGATAAATGCAGCACTCAGAGCTTTCGCTGAAAGGCGCATTCCAAAGTTTGCAACAATTTACATGGCCGCAGGCCACAGCAGAAATCTTTCCCAGGAGTTTATCTCACGGTGGGGATTTAGCTCACAGTGGTGATTCATACAAATGCAATTCAACACAAGCTGCAAAACTCCAGAGGTTGGAAGACAAGACGTTGTATATTGATTGGCCAAGATGATGCAGGCTTTTCAAGTCCTTACAAGCCATGTCCCAGCAAATTATAACAAAACTACATTTTATAGGAAGAACAGCCCCAAATGCAACTTATGAATTGGCAAAAGTGAGAGGCCCAATGCAAAACAACATGATCACAAATTACAATTATAAAGTTCTCTGGGTCCCAGATTCAATATCCACAAAACAGTTTACTATAGGAATCACAATTAATACAGCTGTTCATATTTTCACATTGAGCAAATGCAGATGTCGTAGGAATCCTTCAAGATATCATAACTCACATGAGTACCTCTTCCCCACACTCGAATTACATGAAACCCTGCAACTAGTATAATGGAATCACATCACCTGCAGATAATATCAAATTCAACCATGTTCATTATAATGTATACAAATGTATGCATATCAGCACCACTGCCAAAGAGCACTGAAATATAAGGTTGCACACAGGACAAATGAACTCATGCATGTGAGTAACCATCCCACCAAGTGAATTTAGAAGATAAACCAATAAATACAGTTCATAACAATGGAACAGTATGCTGGTGTCAATTACTTAAAGTTCCTTTCAGAAGGAAATTGACTGTTGTTTTTTGATTGTGTCATGTGTAATCAAACGGTTTGGTCTAATTGTTCATTCCACTTCCAATCACCCTGGAACAGCCAATGGAAAGGAAGTTTTGACTGATACATGTGACTAATAGTTCTGTCCGGTGGAAGTGTGTGATAAGCAAGATGATCTCACTGTACAATGAGATAACTAGTCTACCACATGTTTAGAATAGGCCAATGGAATTCTATCATGTGTAGTGCAATGATTACCAGCAAATCACCATGAAGAAAGTTGCTACACATGTGTTGCTGTTTGCTTTCAGAAAACACAATATAAGTATGTACTCACTCAATTAGAAGTTTGAATGTCTGTTGGAATATTCCCTGCCTGGCAGTTTATTGCAATACATGTTTGCTCCTGAATCTGGTGCATTGTATTTTTGTGTTTTTTTAATTGTTCAATTGGCATCAGAAGGGACCGGTCTTACAAAGGACACTACTCTTTTACAGATATATGTTGTACCATCATCCATAGCATGCAACTTGATACATGTGGACATGTATGTACCTTTCATGACTGTGACAAATACTTCTGCCTAAACTTGAGCACCAGCAAATGAGCAATTAAAGGAGACAGAGGAGTCCCACGATAGTGGATGCTGGACCGAGAGGAGGTCTATAGGGGATCCCAAAACCATCTAATGGAAGAGGCAGTCACATGCATAGTCACAACCCTGCCTCCCGACAGATACACATGGACACCAAGGGAATAGCCACAGGTCTTCAGACCCCACCACCCTTATAAACAATGCCACCAACAAATGCAAGGGTAGTCAAGGCCATCAAAGATGTCCCCTTCCCACAGGTCAAAAGTCAGAGACATTCCATTTCCATTGCCAGACCCAAACATGCAACATAGGAAATAAGGCCTTGCAATTCTATAAAGTTACAACATTTTAAAGACAAAAGTGAGAAAGGGAACATAACATTTTCAATTATGAATCATGCTCAAGATACCTTGGGGGACCTGCTGATATAAAGTTGTGTGGGCTAAGTGAAACTGACTTACAGTAAATGGGACAGAATAAGACAAACACTGTCAATTCTTCAACTTCGGTAAGCATCTCATGAATTGCAAAATGAATGCTCTCTTGTGACAAAGAAGTTGTAAACACATCAGACAATCTGAAATGCTTACTTGAGAGTTGGCTGACTTAATCCATGTGCTATGAGAACAGAGGGCGTCATACTGAAGCAGGCAAGGGAATCAGAGTTCCAAGGTGTAGGGAGACGGAGCAGATACATGTTAATGGCCATTCTAAAATCCCAAATGGTGGCATGCCTAAAATAATTGTAATCCAACTCTGTTGCAGCTGATTTGACCCCTCGGAAAATACCCAATCACAAAGCCACTTTGCCTGCAAATTTCATATTCAATGAAGTCTCAAATCCACCAGCCTAGGGAGGGACGCCATACCCTAAAACAATAGACAGATCAGTCTGGAATGGTTGAGCTTTTGAGAAGAAGCTGGATGAAGGTGTTTGGAAGAGGTTGTGAAGTGAAATGTCTTTTGAGAGGAGAGGCCTAGGACATAGTTGAAGATCAGAGGAGAGAGATGTTGTGAGAAGAAGGGAAGATTGAGGATATCGGAGGAGTAAGAGGTTATACCACATAGAGAAGTGAATTTGAGGTTTGACATAATAGAATATTGAAGAAGTTGGGGGACGAGTTGGTACTATCTGGTGTTAGAGACTGTGCAGTTTGGAGAAGAAAGGACATCTGGTATAAAGGAAGAAATGGGATCAGCAGGAAATTGACTCACTATAAGGACCAGCTCCTTCCAGGTCAGACTGTAGAGTTGTGAGGAGTAATGAGTCAGTGCAACCTCATGGAGGAGACAAGAATGTAATGTCAGGGACCATCAGGGTCAAGGAGCCCCTGGTTCAAGGGTCCCATAGCAGAGGGGGGTGTATGTTGGATAAAGGCCCTGGAAGAGTGTTTTCTGGTAGACGAAGCTGCTCCTGTACCTCAGGCTCATTGAGAGGAACATTGGACTGCTCCCAGTCCACTAACTGTGGTGAGGGAAAGCTATCCCAGCAGTGTCTTCAAATCTCAGATGTGGAACACCAAATACCTCAACCAAAGACAAAGACAAGGATAATCTCTTGGACTGGAAGTGTAGTAAAGACCGTCTCCAACATATAACTATGTATGGTAATCTTTCTTTATACAACAATTTGCATTGGAGGAGAGCAGCCCAAACATTAATGATTTACAAATAAAAGCCATAATTACTCTGTCCTTGAGTCAGCCTCTTTGTGCCCCCATTTGTCTGACTTTTGAATGTTTATAGACATGTGGTTATATTTTCGCTTTACATCCAAGTTGCATATTTATCTCTATAGTCACATTGCAACAACTGGAAAGCACAGAGAAAGGATGTAGAGGAAATGCAAGGCTCAAATGTGTGCATGTATACTTGATATTGCGAAATACTGTTCTGTTAAATTGCAAGCAAATTTGGGAAAAGTGTCTGTCTGGTGTTTTCTGAATAAGATAAAGAATTGTGGGTAAACAAAGTGTGCTTTGTATATTTTGGAATGTACCAGAAATATGATGATACGCTGGGAATCGTTGTGAATTAACATTTTTTATGCTGAGGAAGAGGCTTATACATCCTATTGCTGACCATCAAGTTACACATTTGACAAAACAGTTCTAGGTGAGAAGATGCAGGGCTGATAACATCTCCCACACCTGATGAAGTCACATTACCGAAAACATGTAGCATTTTGAAGTGATTGGGGTTTAGTACCCCTAAAAGACACATTTGAAACCAATCAAGTACCTCACATTTTTATGAAATATTAAAAATATTAACAATATAAAAGACATAGAATGATTACAAATGATTAATGTTTAACAACTGAATATGATGCCCATTCCTATTTAGAACACACCCAATTAGCATTAGATAAGGTAATACTTGTTGTATAATTAATGTGATTTTACTGTTATGGGCAGAAATAATTATCTATACTGAATAATATGTGATTGTTAAATTATTAAAAATATATAACATTGAAATACACATTGCACTGGAACATTCTACGGGCTAAGGGTAAATGTGCAAATCTTGATATAGTGGATTTTTTGTAATGTATATGAGGTGATTCTTTTGCAGGAAACAAGGGCTCTGGAGACCCCTCTCCTTGATGGTTTTGTGTAATATGGGGTAGCAGCTAACAAAAATAGCAGGGGCTGATGCTTTGGTGGTCTGGAACTACTGATCAGGGCCTCCCTAGATTGCAGGGTGGAGGAAATTAGGGCTGAAATGGATTACCTACAAATGCTGCTGCTATCTTAGTGGAATGGGGGTCAGTGGCAGTTCTAAAGTTCTAAACATCTATTACAGCCCACACAAGGCTGAGGCGAATATCCTCAAAATTCTTATGGAAGGATAATTGGCATTGAGGGCAAATAGTACCCTATTTTCCTGTTATGGGGAGATTCTATCCTTAAAATGGGTGTCGGCCCGTTAGACGACCCTCTAGACCCTTCGGTAAGATATGACTCTTAACATTCCTAAAGCACAGATGCAGGACGCTCGGGTTTTCGCCAAAGGCCTCCAATATTGTGTTTGTCTCATGGAATGGGCTATGCGTGCCCTCCCAGATATCTGAGGCCTTCCCACATTTCAAAACCATCTGTGATCATGCACTATTGATTATTTTTGCCTTTCAGTGCAAATGTGGGATAGGATGCTGGATTTTGAAGTACTGGGAGGTCCCAGTAGCGATCACCATGCAATAAGCTTTAAACTGCAGTGTATTGGGGAAAGAAGGGAAGGTTGTCAATAATATTTCTCAAATTTAGTAGATGTTGAGACGACACAGAACAGGAGAATTAATTGGATCAGAATTATGTATTCAAATTTACATCTCAAAATTCTGGCAGAACAACATGCTTGTGTTTTTCATATTACAATCCCGGTATAACCGCCCATGTGTTATCCAGTTTTGCAGAATTGATGGGGGCCTTCTCGAAAGGTTTTGTGAAGAAATGTAAGAGAAAGGCGAAGATGAATAAGAAAGGGTGGTTTAATGAAGCCTGTGTCTATGCTTTTGGCTGCCCTAAAATCTCCAGTTGGTTTCAAGCGTGACATCATCCAGACTAGAGCAAGTTATTGTACAGCCTTGGAAAAAATGAAAATTGAGCTGGATGAGGAAGCATGGGTGGGCTTGCTGGAGGCTGTTTCATCCCAGGATTCAAAATCATTTTGGGAATTTGTGAATGGGGAACTGCCTAGATGACCGTAAATAGGACAAAGGAAATGCATCTGGCTGAACAGTTATGGGTGGAGTACTTTTCCGGTCTTTTTAACGACACAGATTTTTGCCAGTCAGGAGAAAACTCCAGTTCTTCCCTGCATTTTATGCCCGAGGATGTACCTTTGGCCATTAATAAGCACGTGTGCAATAGCGCCCAAGGCCCATATGATACTCCAGTGGATCTCTTTCACCATAAGGTCGATGCATGGGTCTCATTGTTAACCGTGGCCTACAATGCCTTTTTGGAGTCTGGCAAATATCCAACTTCCTGGTTGTCGGCTATTATTTTCCTCTTGTTTGTTTGTTTGTTTGTTTATTTATTTGTATAGCGCTCTTGACCCAGGGGTATAGGTGCGCTTTGAACATCAAGTTACCTCTATTTTTAAAAAGGGGACTCGGCTTGCCCATTGTCATATCAACCCATCTCCCTGCTTGATACAGCCTTCAAAATGTTTGGGAGAGTTTTGTTGGGGCATATTGAAATATGGCTCTCAAAACATTCTATTCTTTCAGACCTTCACCTTCGTTTTAGACCAGGGGAGGGCACAATTGAACGGACTGTTTGGCCCTCATTACGACCCTGGCGGAAAGTAACTGACCTGACCGCCATAGCGTAAATAGCGTTTCCGCCATTGCACGACGGAGTAAAGTGCGGCTAATTCCGACCCATCGGGCACGAGCACTATGCCATGGCGGAAGTGCAAAGTCCGCGATGGCGGAAATGTCCCCAAAACGCCCCTCACCGCCGTCGTACGGCGCCCTAGGTGCAATTCCGCCACCCATCATAGCGGTCACCGTAATGAGCGGCAATCGGAAAATACGGTGACCGTAAATATATGGAAACAGAAGTAAAAACATGGTCCCGGAACGGGAAACAGCACACCGTACACCTATAAAATCAGAATTCCCACACAACCATTAAAAATACTACCCTGAGACACATCCCAACCCGTCATCCACCCTAGTGAAAACAATAAAAATGGGAAAAGTAGCGAAAAAAGCGTGCGACCGCAAGCGGCAGGTCCACTTCTCCCGTGAGGAACTCACCGTGCTCACAGAGACCCTCCAGGAGAATGCTGCTGTCGTCTTCTCGACGCAAAAGACCAGGACGGCACTTGCGAACAAGAAGGCCATATGGGCCCTGGTGGCACAGCGGGTAAGTGCGGTGGGGACCGCACCCCGCAACCCACAGCAATGCAGAAAGCGATGGGACGACTTGCGGATACGCGTACGGAGCATACTATCAGCCAACCGTAACATTGCCACAGCTACCGGGGGAGGATCGGAATCACCCATCAAGTTGACCCCCTGGGAAGAAATCTGTGCCTCCACCATTGGAATGGAGAGTATAGAGGGAGTCGGAGGGATGGAGAAAGGAGTGCAGACATCCGAAGAATCAGGTAGGTGGGCCAAATAAAACAATGCTAAATCCACAATGTCCAATCATGTGAATTACCATGTGTCCACATAGTGCAACAGAAACACATGTCCAGGAGAACGTCCACATACATTGGCCTGATAGCGCACTTTAAAAGTCACATTAAATACATAAATATTTAAAAATCCTAAAAACACCCTCTACACTGCAGGCTGCAAAACAACTGCATCCTCAATCCACACAAAAATGAAACCACCTCCAAGGCCCTGACGCAAATCACCCTCAGGTACCACCCCAATGCATGTGATACATTGCCATTCCAATTTCCACAGACCCATCAATAACGCTAGCCCTCCTTTACTCCACCACAGGGTCCGATTCAAACGACGAGCTCCAGGACACCCCTACCAGCACACCTGCGAAGAGGGCCAAGACCAACGGCCAAAGACCCTCCACCTCAGCTGCACGGATCAAGACACGGCAGCAGCACAAATCAAGTGGCAGCACACAGGAGGGGAATTCAACAGGCACCCCAGCAGCCAGCATGCCCACAACAGCACCACCACAGGTCCCCCCAATGGATGCCACAGAAGGCACTGCTTCTGGTGGCAGCAGCACCATAGGTGACACTGCATTAATGGCAGCATGCTCCGACACAGAAAACGGTGATGTCGATGTAGGATCCATCCATGACCTGTCTCAATCCCCCTGTTTGGTTCATCCCGTGCACTATGAGGATACCACGCAGGGGCACCCACAAGACGACGACTGGCCATCCCCCACAAGCCCTGTGGCAAGGCAACATGAGGTGATCAGCCCCTCTGTGACACCACCGCAAATGGCCATGGCACAGCAGAGGCAACAGTCCCTCGACCAGGTGATCGTGCAACAGCAGCAACTGGCCACGCTCCTCAAGGACCATGCTGATGAATGTGGGGTTACTAAGGCAGCCATAGAAACATCTACTGAGACACTTAGGGCAGAAATGGAGAGAAGTACAGAGACACTAAGGGCACAAATGGAGAGAAGCACCGAGAGCCTGAGGGTACAAATGGAGAGAAGCACCGAGAGCCTGAGGGGGGAACTGCATGCGACGTCCAAAGACGTATGTGCTGAACTTGCCGCTGTGCGCCGTGTGCTCACTGAGCTCTCACAAACCCTTAGGGACATGCATGGACGTGAGCAGGCAGAGACATCATCCGTTGCAAGTTCCGTCCAGGGCAGCCCCCAACGTAGATCTGGGAGGAACCTGCGCTCCACAGGCAGGGGTGCGCCTGATACCCGGAGAGGGGGCTTGCAATAGCGTCTGACCACTGACAATGAGCATCTTTGGACACTGGTGTTCGGGGGGGAGGTAGGAGGGTGGAGGGGGTGTGTTGGGCTTACTTGGGTGGCGGGTCGATGGGGTGTGTAACATAATTTCACATATGCTATAAACATTTCACAATCATCCAATGAGATGTGTGGACATTGATCTTTGTGTACGAGGCCTTTATAGGCGTACAGTCCATATTGTGCATGTTCCAGACACACACAGTGCCACAAGTCCCGTGTCCATGTATCAGCCACCAGGCGTGAGTGCTAGAAGCATGAATCTATGAGAATCTGACGAATTTCACGGCCCTCCTGTGCCTCGCGGACTCCTTGAGGTGCTGCCACATCCCCACCCTCATCATGACCATCTTCAGGTGCTTGCAGTTCTGCGTCAGGGGGCATGGGCACATTTCTACGTACGCACATGTTGTGTAGCATGACACATGCCATGACCATCTTTGCAACCTTCTCATGGCGGTACAGGAGTGCCCCGCCAGACCTGCTGAGGCAGCGGAAACGACCCTTCAGTAGGCCGAATGCCTGTTCTATGACTACACGGGTACGTGAGTGGGCATGGTTGTAGTCCTCCTCATGCTGGTTCTGTGGGTTCCGGAGTGGTGTAAGGAGCCATCTCTTCAGTGGATACCCGGCATCACCTGTATGTGGACAATAAAGGATGTTTGTGGAATGACATTGCTACGTACGCAACCCCCCCCTTACTGCCAGGTCATTGCCGCATCACATACCCCACATTATCATGCATGAAATGAGACTCACCGAGTAGCCAGGATCTGTTCCCTGCGTGTCGCTCCATGTAGCGTGGTATTGTAGAGTTCCTCAAGACCATAGAATCATGGGTTGATCCAGGAAATCGGGCACAACAATGTGTAATGATCCTGTTGGAGTCACACACCATTTGTACATTGAGAGAATGATATTGTTTTCGGTTGCGGTACTGGGCCTCCATGGCATGTGGGACAACCAATTCCACATGGGTGCAGTCGATGGCACCAATGCAACCCGGTATGCCGGCAAGTGCATGGAATCCCACTTTTGTGTTCGTAATTTCCTGCTCCGAGCGTGGTAGAGAGATGTAGTCGTCTGCGTGCTTCAGGAGGGCATCGAGCACTTGCAATAGTGTCCGTGACAACAGTGGCTGTGAAATGCCATGCAACTGTCCGACTGTGTGCTGGTAGGTGCCTGTGGCCAGGAAGTGGAGTACAGACACCACCTTCAGTAGGGGTGGGATGGCGGTTGGGCTATCTATCATGCTGACAAGGTCAGCGTGCCTTGTCCACAATGGCGGTTATGGTGTCCCGGTCCAAACGGTAGAGGGTGTGGATCTGCTCATCAGTGAGGTTGAACGGATGAGCTCGGAGGCGTGGGATTGCGGGCTGCCTGCGTGGTGGTAGTGGCTGTGCTGGTGGGCCTTGCTGGCCCTGCCTTGCCCTCCTCCTCCTCCTGCGTCTCCTCTGTGCGGCCGGTTGTTGTAGTAGTTGGTGTTCGTCTTCTTCTTGAAGTTGGAGTACTTGCAGTGCTATCAGGTCCCCCAGGGCCAACATCGCTAGTCCTGCCGGTAGCATTTTGGAGTGGGTGTGGTTGTGGGAGGGGGTTGGGTGTGCAATTTATGTGTTTTCAGGCTGTATAGCCTCCACCTGTGGTGATTCATTCCACCTGTGCCAGCTGCAATCCCCTTTGGGCGAGCACGTCCCGCACACAACGCTGCAATTTGACGCATGGCATCTTGCTATTACAATCATGTATTTAATCCCGATGGCAGTGAAATATTGGTTTATATGTTCATTCTGCTATGGTCCCATTGTTTCACATACTATCTTTGCAGTCGCGAACAAACTTGTGAAGGGTCAGTGGAATGTAGTACTCGATTAACGGTGGACCCTCATGCAGCACTGTACCGAGGTTCACCGACGGGCGGGGCGTCCCATTTGTGAGTGAAGCCAGTTGCCATTTTCACACACTGCCGCACTACATGGATGGATTTGTGATTTCAAGCGGTCACAGATGCCTTTTCGACGTGATGTTGCAAATGAGGAATTCGAAGGACAGCGCTTTCGGTTTTCAGCTAGCGGCGAGGAGACGCCCACAGGTCTGACTGCAGATATAAAGTTCTATTGTTTAATGTCCTTCGGACAGGGGCCATTGCGAGAATGCAATGATTGATATGAATAGTATGGGATGCGCAATAGCGTAGTGGACGATAAGGCAGGACGTTCCCAAATACATGTTACTTCACAACACTGGAATTCCGGGCTGGAGCACAGTGGATTTTGCAGACTGCATTACGCACAGACTCAATGGAAATTTCACATGTTATGTGAGTAAATAATCAGGCGTTTTCATACCGGGATGAGGGAATGATGTATGGATGCATGGACAGATGATTTAATAGAGAGTTTGCCATGTACAGGGCTTTTTGGAATCTATCCACTTCCCCTGCGCTATGTGATGCAGGGCTGCCATAGTGGGACCATCGTCTATCTGCCCTTGTTGAACCCTCCCTGTCTCGACGCGCCTTCAAACACTTGTGTCTATGCACGTTACTAATCCCATCTAATGGATTCTGTTTTAACAGACGCATGCACACAAACACTCGTTTGTAATAGTGTTTTCACCTCGATTTATATAGTTATGATTCGCAAGTGATTTTTGGGTGGGAATAATCCTTTTGAGTGGGCTAGCATGCATATGGCTGTGGATTTAGTGTGATCATTGAAGTGAGTAATTCAAATGAAGTTCTGATGCCCATACTATTCTTTTTCATTTCATTTGGGTGACAGGTATCTCCTCCCCTTTTGCCGCTGCCATCTGTATGCCACTCCTGCAGATGGCTTTTACTCCCGACACCTGCTGCTTCGTGTTAATCAGTGGAGCACCATTACGATCTTATGGGACGATCGCCAATGGGCCACATGCCCTTACGCAGTACTAGTGGCTAGGAGCAACATATCGACCTTTCAGCTGGACTAGTGCCTACCTAATGGGACGGCCCTGCGGTTGTAGGCGCTTCCATGTTGCCTTTTTGAACGTGAATGTAGCCCCTGTGTACCATGAAGGAACAGGGCGTCACACAAGAAGAAGCTGGTCATTTATTGCGGATGCAGCCCACAATAATGAAATATATTTTGGAGTTCATGACCTAATAGCTGTATGGACTTGGTGATTTTGTTGTGCATTAAATTTCTATTCTGATATTGACCGTGTAGCGTTATTCTTTGCAAGTAATGTAGCATATTCCTATTTGTGGAGCGATGTATTGTGAGAAGATCTGCATTGGGTTCCGGCTTCTGAGTATGGTTGCGTGGTACTGTACTGGGCGCGTTTGCCTACGAAGCCCAGTGAGGTCAGGGATAGGGGCTGCCATTATGTCTGTTTTGATGTTGTCATGCTCAGGGGCGGGGGATTAGCTTTTGTGTAACAGATGCCGGTCAGCCAGGTGGATTGGTGGAATGATGTGATTATCAGAATATGGCTGGTCACAGGTGCCTGTGTTTGCGTGCATTTCTTGGAGGGAGACTGAGGTCATGTCCATTGGAATAGCTTCTGTATTCGTGCCATCTGTGCCCTGCAGCTCCCATTGGCCCCTCTTGAGATGAGCCTGGCTGCTCAGTCACTCTGCCAACTTGTGTGGTACATGCTTATGCTGATGGTTGGTTTGTTTACTGGCAGGAGTACAGGGCTGGTGCAGTCTTACTCAGGATACTGCTTTGAATGTTGCCTTACACTGGTGTCAAGCGATGGGGGGCCTGTTTTTGTTTGTCTCATATTTCAGTTCATGTTGCTGTACTTGAACCTTCACATGCCTGTGCTGCATCAGTACGGCAATGGTGCCATGGCAAATATGGATGGCCACTCACAAGGCACTTGGAGCCCCTACATTCATTTGTTCGTTGGCATGCATGGGTGACTTGTACATTTCACTGGTTGCATTGTGTGACTTCATTGCACCTACGAGGAGTTGTGCAATGTGGCCAGGGAGTGGTGTACAGGCACTCAGTAGGGCCATTTACGGTTGGTTCGCGATGCCGTACTTCTCGCCATGGCGGAATGGTACTTTCCGCCATGCTTGATGGCGTTAGGTAAATGTCCGCTAGGGTCAGAATTCACGTACCGTTGCGCCATGGTGGTAATTACGGTTTCGCATGGCGCGCGTGCGCGTACTTGGTGCAGTTAGCGTTGGCGTTCACTACGGTGTCGCTAATGGCATCGTACTTTACGGTGACGGGTCATAATCGCACCGAGCGCTATTCGATGGCGGTATTGCATTTCCGCCATCGTTTTTCGATTTCCGCCAGGGTCGTAATGAGGGCCTTTGTCTGTTTGTTTGTTTGTTAGGCGCACCGAACTCGGAGGTAACTGGGTCCAATGATTGCAAAGGAGATTTACAGCTTAGGTTACAAGGAAGGCAATTTACATATGAATACAGGAAACAGATAAAAATGTATAAAAGGTACAAGGTGAGCAAGATACAGTACATAGTGAGGAACGTGTAAATTAGATAAACAGAACTAAATACAATACATTAGTACAGGCAGTACATAATCAGAATTAGTTGCTAAGTCAGTTAGTACAGGCAGTACATAATCTGGATTCGTTTCTGAGTCAAGTGCCGCGAGACGGATCAGATATTGTTAGAGCGCAGCCAGTTCAAGGTGTTGCGCCTGAAGCCGGGGAGGGATTGGTCAGTTCTGAGGTTAAATGTGAGTGCATTCCATGATTGGGCGGCTTTCACTGGAAAGCTGATTCCTCCCGATTTTGTTTATTTAAATCTGGGAATGTTTAGGCAGAATGCGCTCATTGTTCTAGAAGGTCAGGCAGAAGTTTTACGTATGTAAGGTAGGTGGGAACTGCATTGTTAAGGCACTTGAATGTCAGGGTCACTGTTTTAAGCAGGATTCTATCATTTATTTTCAGACAACAATTTTCTCTTCTGAATTCGGACACATGCTCTATGTTGGGAATGTTGAGGGCAGTTCTCAACGCATTATTTTGTAAAATTTGGAGTTTATCTAAGATACATTTATTAGCACCCAGGTAGAGGGCATTGCAATAATCCAATTTTGACAATGCTAATGCGTTAGCGAGGATAATGCAACTATGCTTTGATAAAAATGGCCTGCAGGCCCTGATTAGCTTCCACGTGTAGGCCGATGAAGAGGCCAGGAAGTTGACTCGTTTGGCCAGGGTTAGCGCGGAGTCAAGGTAGAAGCCAAGGGTTTTTACTTCTTTCATAACCTTGATCGTGTTTCCATCTATATTGAAGGCAGTATAGTTGTTGTTTAGTTTTTTTAGGTTTGCCGCAGAGCCCAAAATCAGATCTCTGTTTTGTCGCCATTCAGGCATAGGCCATGAGTTGCCATCCATGCCTGAATGAGGAGGTAGATTTTATTCACCAAGGCTAAGTCGTCACTATAATTGCCTGAAAGTGGGATAAGGATCTGGGTGTCATCTGCATAGTTAGTGTAGGTGACACCCAGCCTATCCAATTTGTCAAACAGAAGCTTGGTAAATATATTATACATGGTTGACGAAACACAAGATCCTTGTGGCACGCCGCATGTAGTCAGAATGGGGTCTGCAGATGCTGATGGGGAGAAAACCCTCATCGTTCTATTGTTCAAGAAGGATTGGACCCAGGCAATTGCATCATTAGATAAATGGGCAGCCGATGCCAAATGTCTGCATAGCACTTCATGGTCTACCAGGTCGAAGGCAGCAGACAGGTCAAGGAGGAGTAGCATGGCTGTTTTCCATTGTCCTTGAGCTCATCAATTTGGGTTTTTAGGTCAGTTAATGCCGTTTCCGTGCCATGTTGCGGCCTGATGCCGGATTGGCGGGAGACTAGGAGGTGGTTAGCCTCGAGGTAGGACTGTATTTGCACATTTGCTACTTTGTCAATTATTTTAAGGAGAAAGGGCACTGTGGTGATCGGCCTGTAATTAGTTGGGGTGGCAGGATCTAGTTTTTTTAGTTTTTTAGTAGCGGTAAGGCCCAAGATTGGTTTAGGTTATTAGGGACAGTGTTGGATTAAAAGGAAGCATTAATAAGTTTGGAAATGAATGGTGCAAGGTCTCTTGCTGCCTCTTTAATTATATGTGCAGGACAGTTATCACCTTGACAGTTGTACGGTTTTAGAGAGGATATAATTTTTCAGTTTCCTGGACTGATATGTTAGTGAATCTGAATGGTTCTAATGTTCTATTACTTTCTAGAGGGATGGTAGAATGTGGCACAAGGTTGTCTAAGGAAGCTTTTTTGTTAGCTATTTTGTTTTGAAGTAGAGTTATTTTGTTAGCTAAAGCATTTTGTATGCTTGTGCACCATAGTTTATCCTTAGGGGCATTATCTGTGGGTGGGATAGGGGATTCCATTTCACGTAGTATCACAAATAATTGAACTTGTACTTACTGGACACACATTTTTTTTTATGTAAGGGTGAGGCCATATATCTTGCATTAAGGAACCTGAGCACAGGTTTGGACAAAGTGAACAGGTCAAAGTTGTGGGCCATGTTTGGGTCCATGAAGTCTCCAGAGGAGATCTTGACTGTGTTGCGAGAGTTACAGAGTGGAAATTGAGCAATTTTGTGTAGTGGTCTGGATGGGCAATGTACGGTTTGCCTTGATGTTGATTTGTGGGTCCATCAGAGCTGTATTTGGCCCTGGTCCTTTTCAGCCTATATATTAATGGTCTACACAAAGCTCTAGTGGACTCCCATGCAGAGTTCCCGAGGTTGGGTTGTAGGGTTTTCCCAACCTTAGCTTACGCTGATGACACAGATTTGATCTCTAGAACGCCAGTGGCCCTTCAGAAATTGATCAATGCATACACTGTGTTCATGAATAATTTGAAACTCAACATTAATACCACACAATCTGATGTAACGGCATGTGTTGGCAGGAGGAGGAGCGTGAAAATGAACCCTGTGGTCTGTAATGGGGCAGTCATCCCAAGAGTCAAGGACTTTGACTATTTGGGGGTTTGCTTTTCAGAGGCATTAACGATAATGCCCATCGAGGAAAGCAACAATTGAAGATGGTACAATACCTGGGTGGGCTTTACCATTATATGGCCCGGTGTCATAACCAACCCTTGGATTTGATATTAAAAGATTATGGCAGCCAGACTAAGGCTGGTGTACTTTATGTATCCGCTCTTTGGGTTTTTACGGAAATGTCTGATTTACAGATAAAGGAAAATAAATTCCTTAAGGGTCTTTTGGGACTCCCGGGGGACGCTCCCAGTTATGCTGTGCATCAGGAGCTGGGAGTGGGCTTCCTGGACAACCAGTTGGCACTGAAACCAATCCTTTTCTGGTTGCATCTCTGATCAAATGAGAATGCAAGTATTACATGTTTTATTATTCAGTCCTCTTTGGCCAGGGAGAATTGGGAGAACATTCCCTGACTATCTTTCACAAGCCCATTTTTAATTGAAAACAATGCCTCTGCACTTTTCCCCCCGAGCATGCTGCTGCCACGTGCACTTTAACAACATTATAAACGCATGTTTAGAGCAGCAGTTAATGAGAAAAGGGAACATAAGGAGTTATCTATTCCATCAAACAGAGCCATAGTAGCAATCAGTAGGGTGAGGGTTATTCAGCCATATCTCTTTATGAGCTCGAAAAAGGGAGAACGTTATAGAAGATTTACATCATTTTATTTTGTTTTGTCCTGCTTACATGAACATAAGAAAGAATACTATTTTTCCTGTTTTTAGACATTTGAAATTGAGACAACATTGATTTGCATTGTCCTTCCTTTTATCCGCTGATTCTCCATATGTTGTCTTGGAATTGTTATCCTTTTTAAAAAGAGCCATGTATCTCAGAAAGGGTGTCATGGCTGCTTTGAGAATTGTATTTTTTGTATTCTGCTTATTTGCACTGTAATTATTCTTATTCTTGTAATGTGTTTTATAATGGTATTTTTTGTTATGGGCCAATGTGGAAAATGTTAATTGTTAAGAATTTGTATTTGTGTGTTGTTTAATGGGTGTCTTCACCCAAATGAAGTTATGAATGTGATGAATGGATGAATGAATGGATTACATAAAAACTTTAAGAAAATATAGGTTTATATTACCAATCCATCACTTGCACCATATCATCATTTAAAATCAATTCCAAGAGGAGTACGATTTGTGTTAGAACTGTGTGGGAGTGAGGGGTCGTTTGGGCCACCCTCATGCATTCAGTACAATGTGCATCACTTGCTCGACCAACAGTGGGGACGCCTCTATTGCCCTTATGTCCATGAACATCCCTTATGCTGACGATGGCGTAGGTGGGACTGTTGCAGAGACACTTGGCATCCATTTTGTGCACCCTCGACTCCATTTTGGACTAGGCCTCACTGTGATAATACGAAAAGGCTTCTCTCCCCTTTGCAGCGCCGCGCACACTGCACTTGTGGCCCCCACCTTTTCTCACTGTGTCGGAACGCTTCGCAGCCCCATTCTCACGCCTGAGCCGGAGATAATTGCAACAGAACAAATGTAACTTTCTCACTCTTCCTCTGAGATCACTGCCCCATGTGTGAACCGGCCTGATCCATGCCATATAGCTCATTCAGCTCCACAAACCTGCCTTTGCCCTCTTACCCCCGCTGTTGGAAATTACTGCCACTGTAACCCTGTGTCCCTGCAAGGTATTCTCTTGATGTACCAGATGCGCGACCCTGCCATGAAGCCCACCTCAGTGTGCCCCCAACTACAATCAGACCTCTGTCGCAGTATATTGCACTCAAGAACTAACAAACGTCAGAAAGCCCCCTAGTTTCTTTGATGCGCCCAGACCCACCCCACGATCAATGTTATCACACTTGCCAAGACCCCTAAGCCCAGTACTCCATATAAGTCTTAATGAGTGATTGTGTAATCGTATATATACAATTTATAGGTTTGTGATGATTTGCTCAAAGGAGCTGTATTGACTATTATTTAGTGCATGGCTAATGATAGTATCTCATGTTAGCTTAGTTAGTGGCCACCATGCTTCACAGCGACCTGACCGTCACCCCGCCTGGACACAGACAAACAGACCTCGTGACGCTCACCCTCCCACCAACCGAACAACCAATCCGGAGGGAGCAGCACCTAAAGTTACATATATTGTTTAATTTTTACCCATTCCTGTTTCCATGTAGTCCCTTATGTGATGATGTCACCAGTGACGATTATTGCCTTCATAAGCTCATGTAATTGTAATGTTTGCCAGATCGCTCTCGGGCAGCAGAGTTCTCTGGATGCCAATTTTACATAAAAGACAACTAACTCTCGTAGCCTGTTCTCTTAGTTTCATTCCCCGTTGGGGTGTGTCTTATTTCTTTGCATTGCACGTTTAACACGAGGATGGGCCATTACAGAACCAACACTATTTTGAAATGGTGAAGGATGTAAACAACTGTTATTAGATCTATTCTTGAAAACAATATAAAGACACGTTTTAAAATTGAAACTACTGAATCAAAAAACAACATGAAACATAATGGCAGCTGAACAATTACAAAATGATACAATTATTGACCAATATAAAAAAGAGCTAAAATAAACAATTTTGAAGACATACCCCATGATAGAAAATCGGTAATATTTGTATGAATTAACTACATTTAAAAGAGAAGGCAAAACAGCATGGGTACACATTTGGCTACACATTTGACAAATTATATGTTATACGCATATAGTTACATATACCACATGAAAAAAGAGTTTCTATAACATGAGAATTCTCGCAGCAGTTTAGGTGAAGTGAACCATAACATGCCTCATTTTAAATCACAGTTACTCTATGTTTGTGAATTTGTTTTGTAATAAATAAAAGGAACATCAATGGAAATACGGTTTGACAGTTGGACATCTATATGCTAATCTGTTCATGGAGAATTGTTTGCATTCTTAATTCGACTTTAAACGTGTAAATATATATATATATATATTCAGTGAAAAAACTTTGTTAAAGGGAGGTTATGGTTAAGTTTCGCTACTAAAAACCTATGAAATTCAGTGAAAAAACTTTGTTAAAGGGACGTTATGGTTCCAAGTAAAACCGAAAAACCCTTGAAATTCGCCAGTTATGGTAAGCTAAGCAACCATAACTCGCGCCACCACCGTGCACTGCTAAGACTAACACCCAGGACATCAAAGATGACATCACAAATGTCATTGATGACATCACTGATTACATCACATGTGTATGTACTTTTCATGAAATATGTGTACAAGGGATTCTTATTATAATGTTGCGAAAAAAGTGTCAAGGATCATTGCAATAAATATCATACCCTAATTAGTGCACTATGTTCTAAAATGGAATATACCATACCAGAACTGAGAACAAGAGCAGACCCACTGAGTACATATGACATATCTTACCTGAAATAGTAAGTGTACTTAATTTTATTCATATATTTATAAACTTTCTGTATTAGATAAAAACATATATTATCTTTTTTTTTTTCTCTCACAGAAATGTCTAGTACTCTGGAATGGCTAGAGGAACATTTCCCACATGAAGAAATGTCACAAGATAGTGAAACTAATGGTAAACACTTTATAATATAAACCATTTAATTATTATTATTTTGTATACATTTAACATATATATATTTTTTCTTTTGTACAGAGCATATCAAAATAGAAAATACTTCAGAAAAACCTGTTATGGATAACACTTTTCACAGTATAGAAGAAAACATTGATTCATTGTTGACTAATTTTAATAATTTGAAAACTTTTGTGGAAGATCATTTTAAACCAAAAACCTCGTACCATGGCCCCACATGTACTTGTCCCTCCTCACCATATCCCAGTCAATTATCCCCAAACCCTCTCCATAACCCTCTCCATAACCCAAAACGTTTTGATGAGACTTCCATCCCTTCTTCACCTAATAACAATCATGATGAAACCCCTAATTCTCCTGTTTTTATTTCTGTTTCTGCCTCACCTTCTCTGTCATAAATTATTAATATATGTTAAATAAAGTTTAATTTTTATATTGTGTTGTAAATAGTTTCATTTTTTTTTTAAAAAAACAATGTCGGTGTCCGCGGACAGTGCAGGTGTTCTGAAATGTTCGTAAATAAATGAAAATGGAGGTGTCCTGAAGAACACTATACCTGTTCGTACTGTTCGCTACCAAGATGAAACTATTCTAAGAACACACGTGGTGTCCTGAAATGTTTGTAAAAAAAAAAATTAAAGTGTCCTAAAGAACACTATCAGGGTAATTCATGGAAATTCGCACAAAAGTGGCGCACAGCGTATTCATGGATTTTAGCCTCCAAAACCAGCCGTGGCTCGGAGTGGCGCAGCGACCCTGCAGCAGCCCCAGTTACGCCCCTAAGAACGCCCTTGCGCAAGGAAAAGGCATCAAAATCCCCAATCCAGCGCAAAGGTCTGCGACAACCCAAAACCAGTTTACCTGCTGCCAAACAGCAAACGGCAAGCGGGGAACGTGTATTGCGGGTTTCGCTGTAACTTCCACACGCGAAAGGGCCTGTGTGAGCGGGGTACGTGTATAACTGGGGTTCGCGGGAAGTTTCACAAGCGATTGGCCTGGGTACGTGTATTTCAGGGGTGCGCAGGAAGTCTCACACGCGAATGGACTGGGTACGTGTATTTCAGGTGTGTGCGGGTGTTTTCACACGCGATTGGGCTGGGTACGTGTATTTCAGGGGTGCGCGTGAAGTGTTACACGCGATTGGGCTGTGTACGTGTATTTCAGGGGTGCGCAGGAAGTTTTACACGCTATTGGGCTGGGTACGTGTATTTCAGGGGTGCGCCGTTGTTTTCACATGCGATTGGGCTGGGTACGTGTATTTCAGGGGTGCGTGGGAAGTTTTACACGCAATTGGGCTGGGTACGTGTATTTCCGGGGTGCGCGGGTTTTTTCACATGCGATTGGTCTGGGTACATGTATTTCAGGGGTGCGCGTGAAGTTTTACCCGCGATTGGGCTGTGTACGTGTATTACAGGGGTGCGCGGGAAGTTTTACACGCGATTGGGCTGGGTACGTGTATTTCAGGGGTGCACGGGTGTTTTCACGCGCGATTGGGCTGGGTACGTGTATTTCAGGGGTGCGCGGGAAGTTTTACACGCGATTGGGCTGGGTACGTGTATTTTTTAGGGGTGCGCGGGAAGTTTTACACGCGATTGTCCTGGGTACGTGTATTTCAGGGGTTCGCATGAAGTTTCACACGCGATCGGGCCTGGGGGAGCAGGGTACCACTGACCGTCTGCCTTGCGTGTAGAAGAAAGCGTAGCCAACACCCACCCGCTGTGAAGTAATAGCGTGTGAACCCCAACGCCTGCAAAACACTCGCCCCGCACCCCACGAAAAGCACGTACAGAGCAATGGAAATCCATGTGGGATCTTCAAGCCCTGCCAGGGCAACGCCTGTGCGCGGCCTTTGGTCCAATGAAATCGCGTATGCGTGCTGACGCGCTTACGCGCTAAGGGCCTTTCCTCGAATTACACGCTGATACAAAATACACGTACCCAGGACAATCACGTGTAAAACTTCTCGCGCACCCCTGAAATACACGTACCCAGGAAAATTGCGTGTAAAACTTCTCCCGCACTCCTGAAATACATGTACCCAGGCCAATCGCGTGTGGAACTTTTTGCGCACCCCTGAAATTCACGTACCCCGCTCCCCCAGGCCCGATCACGTGTTAAACTTCCCGCGAGCCCCTGAAGTACACGTATCCCGCTCCCCCAGGCCCGATCGCGTGTAAAACTTCCCGTGCACCCACGAGATACACGCACACGCTATTATTCACACAACGGGTGTCTGTGTTTGTCGCATACCCCTTTGTACGTCATTTGTCCTAGAGGGCCACAGTATGGGACATTCATCAGAGCTGTGTATACGTGCTGTTTGTTAGCGCACATTTTGGCGCACATTATTTTCATGCGCAGGGACGCTACCGCCTGCTTTCGTGTGGCGGACGTGTATGGGCCTGTGCGCGTCTTTGCCCGTGCGCTGGTTTGGCCTATTCGATTCCATGAATACGTGTTGTAGGCGAGCGTGTGGGCATTCCGCGCACTTGCCTCCTGTACTTCCCCCGTGATGCCCACATTTTCACGAGTTGTTCCCCATTCCCCGTGTCACGCCCCGTGTTCCGCCTACTTTTGTTATGTGCGCCGCGCTATGTGCGCTTTCGCTGTGGCCTTAGCGCACGCCGTTAGATGACCTGTGCGCCGGCATGTGCCGCGCACTTTTTCAGCGCACATCCCTGATTTTACTCGCACACGGACTTCCATGAATAAATGTGCGATGGTTTCCCTGCGATATTCGCACTTGCACTGTGGTTTTCGCTCTTTCACTGCGAATCGCACGTTTTCGCACGCTTGCGCCAGATTTTTCGGCGCACATTAATTCTATGAATCGGCCTGTATATCTGTCCATAGTGTTCGCTAGCAAGTTCAAACTGTTCTAAGAACACACGCGGTGTCCTGAATTGTTTGTAATTAAACGAAAATGGAGGTGTCTTAATGAACACTATGCCTGTCCGTACTGTTCGCTAGTTAAAAATGTTCTAAGAACACAATTGGTGTCCTGAAATGTTCATACATAAACGAAATTGAACGTGTCCTGAAGAACACTATATCTGTCCTTACTGTTCGCTAGCAAATTTAAACTGTTCTAAGAACACACGCAGTGTCCTGAAATGTTCGTTTCACATGTGACGCAATTTTAATTAGTTCAGGACCCGAACAGTGTCCGTAGAACATCAACGCGCATGCGCTAGCCAATCTCCATGCATTTGGTGTCCTGCGGACATGTGCTTCCTTCGCGGACTTGTTCGCGAACGGATCATATGACCGCGCCCACGCTGATCGCGTGTTCTGAATGCGGACACTGTTCGGGTCCCCGAACAAATTAAAAGTACATTTTCAATTAATCCATAATATTTGTCATTAAAATCTCACCATGACACAAGTCCCACATAGTAATCCTGAGTTTCTACATACCTTTTGAAACTTTTCAAACTTTTTTTTGTGTTCGATCTGTCCGCGGACAGCGCGCATGTCCGCGGACCGCGCACAAGCACCCCTATAAAAGACCACGCCCTAGAGCTTATTCTCACTGTGTTTCTGGCTATTCTTCAGAGCACAGCTATTTCTCCAGCAACTTGCTGATTACACCATTGAGATGGCATCCCTGGCTGCAGAACTGCCACCTGGTGCTGCACCTGCTTCAGCACCATCCCCACCCCCTCCACCAGCACCACCTCCCCAAGGGCCTGAAGAGGGGAACAGGAGTGAGGATGCGGAGGAGGAAGAAGAGGATGATGAGAATGAGGTAGAGGAAAACCCTACTACCCGCACTAGGCGTGAGTCTTGGGTGTGGCGGTTATTTACCATTCATGGTAATGTTCCTAAGGCTCGTGCGAACCGTGTTACCTGCAATGAGTACAAAATGATACTCAGGTGCGGGAAGCACGGTAAGTACAGCTTTGGGACCACTACTATGAAGCGACACCTGAGGTCATTTCACTCTGGGGCTATTCGCAGGCTTGTACCTTGCGAAGAACGTAGCAGGTTGATTTCCTCTACTTCATCCTCTGTTTCTGATCCTGTCACCACAAGGACCACCTCTGTGGGACAGCGTCTTCCTCAAGCTGCCTCACAGGTCATACAGAATGCTGATGACCCTTACCTTTCGAGGGTCACAGTTGTATGTATGTACTGTGACACAGTACTCTGCAGGGGGGAGCGACTCCGTAGTGCTTTTGAGACTATCGACTCAGAGCACGAGAAGATCTGCTCACTACCCAAATAAAACCCACTCTACATCTACCTCTCTCAGATCGCCCTTTCTTATCCCTGTGGTTGGTGTCCCCCCCTTTACCTTCCTTTCCCCTCCTCTCCTAGTGTGTCGTGTATAAAAAACCAAAAAAAATACAAAATATCAAAAATAAAAAAAAAATAAGGCTCTTTTCAGAGCCGCCTTTTACAGTTAAAAAATAGAAGTGAAAATAAATGAAGCAGGGCCCTTTGTATTTTTTAGAAGTCCGCGGACAGTTTGCAAACATTTAAAAAATTGGGTTGCTACCCCATCACAAACATTGCAATTTTCTCTGGGAAGAAGTGGTGGCTCTGAAAAGAGCCTTTGGGTGGTGTTTGTAAGTCAGAAATTATAAATGCTTAACACCTACTTCAAAATGGTTGTTGTAATTCCAAAAAAGGTTGCAATGCATTTTGTACATTTCTTAGAAAAATCTGATTGCCAGCATAAGTAAGATGGACTCCATCTCTGCGAAAAATGTATGTACTACGAAACATAATATTTTCATTGTGAAAAGAGGACATGCCAAAATCTCTTAGAAAGGCACAAACAGCCTTATTAACATTGCGCCTTGCTTTTTCCATTTGTGGACCAAATGAAGAAGAACGAAGCCACATTTGTCTCTGCGCAATCCGTGAAAATATCACTTGAGAATTAGGAAACATGTCCATAACCTTCCCAAGTCCTTCTTTCATAGCAAATTGCAAAAAAATTCCGGTCACATGTCCTAAACTGTTCCCTCCACAATGAATTACAAATATGTCTGGATGTTGCTCTGTCTCCAAAGTAGCACAGAGAGGTAGCAAGTCCAACCACTTAATTCCACGTACTCCATGCCAGTGTACTTCCACAAGTGGAAATCCAAGATCTACAGCTACTCCACAGCTTTCTGCATGCACCTTCAACCAATGTATCCACGAATCTCCCAAAATCCAAACAATCTGTTTTCTGAAACACACAGCCATAGCTATCTTTTGTTCTCTCACCAAAAAGAGTATCTGAGAAACTCTCTCCTGGCACAACACACCCACTAAATTTTCCTGACCAATCCCTTTCAGTGCTTATTCTCATTTGCATGACTTCTGAACCCAAAAATCCCTGGATGTAACTCCCGATGTCCGCGAACTACCGCCATGTCCGCGGACATATCGTAACATGAACAGCCCTTCTACCATTTCCACTTCACTCTCTCTGCCATTCTCTCATTGGATGTACCGAAAAAATCACATGACCATGCACCAATCACATTCAAGACTTCTAGATCTAACTGCATCATCATAGATCAGCACTGCAAATGTACTGTGAATCTCTCTGAGTACAAGTGTCACATCATTGGCAAGCACCATCTACCAGAAATACTGTACAAGTCTCCAAGATTTCTACTTGCAGCTCCGTGCATATCCATATGCATGAACACAAACTTCAGGTATGCATATTTTCTGTACAGTAGATGAACACATTTTCAAACAGACTTTTAGCTTGTGTAATCTGTAAAATGAATTTACTGTATTTTTTTCAATTTCCTAAAATCAACTATCACTTATAAACCTTTATACTATTTACTTTCTTTATACACACACACTCAAATCATGTTAAACTAACATTGTTTAAATTAAATATATAGACTACATATATTCAAACAAAATTGCATGCAAGCACAATCTATGTTTAAATCTTTAAAAACATACTTATACAATTTCATATTTTTTTGTTTGTATTTATTTATTTACTTAATTACTTTAATTTAAACATGACATTGAGGCGCTATTACCTAGAACAGCTTACTTACAGAAATAGTGGTATTCACTGGTATATTATAAATTTCACAAGACATAGTAAAGATATTTTTTTTTGCTACAGTTAGTCATTCAATACAATTTGTTCATTAAGAACATATCATATGTACTGAACTGATGCAATGTATCTTATGTAAATAAATTAGTTTAATGGTTTTAAAGAAGGCACTGAGGATTTCAATTAAAAAAATCAATATCTAAATTAAAAACAGCGCTATATACAAACAAAGTTACTAATTTGAAGCTTTTACAGTGAAGACCAGTCTCCTGAAAAGAAGCAGCCGAATTCGAAGAACAAAGAAGAACTAAGATGTTAGCTGTTAATTTAAGAAAAAAAGTAAGTAGAATATCACCATAATATTTGTATTATTAATCAAACATACTATAACATTAATACAAGCTATTACGGTGCCTAAAAATAGAGATTGTGTACCATTTTGTCCAAAAATCTCATGTCTTAAACAGCGATTTACAGCCAGAATGGCCCACAAATTCCTATTTTTGGACACACAAATTACCCAACTGAACCGCTACAATTTTCATATTATAGAACAAACAACTGTTTTAATTGTATACATTAGATTTACTATTTGTACTTTTCCACACCACTAGCTTACTTTTTTTTTGTCATCTGAACCCCAGTTTATTAACACATAAATTCAAGAATACCTATCCCTACTAGTTGTAGTTCCCAATGCACAATCACACACCATTACATACATCTTTATCATCTTACTCAAACACTCATGCACACAGCACATATACATTCCATAACACCCCAACCCATATCTTCTTTATTTTTTTCAACAGACCCTAAAGAATGCCTACCAAAGTCAAGTCCGTAGAAAGCAACGCAAAAGTAGAGCAAATGAGAATAAAAGTGTCCAACATAAGCATCCATCTCTAGCAAAATTTGTAAAAAAAAGTTGAAACAAAACAGCTAATACAGTCATTTAGTGAAACACAAGAAGTTTCAAGTACAAAAACTTTGCCTCCTCTATCAAAATGTAAAACAAACCAAAAAACAATTAACAGAAAATCAGCTATCACTACAGATGAAACTACGTCTTCAAATTTTAATATAGTGCAAAGTAAGCATACAAAGAAAAGTATTTTAGCCAAAATGTACCGTCACAAATTCCTTCAAAATCTCATAAAAACAGGAGAGAAATCAGGTTCAATGCTTAAAACCTATCGTAGGAAATTAATCTTAGAAGCGTTGATGGACAGTGCAATTCTTCTCAAAATGAAACCACTAACAAAACTAATAACTAAATTACAAAAAATACTTCTCAATAAGCGAAATGTCAACAGAAAGAACTTCGTAAGTATCTGCGGAGGTGAATGGAATCACACTACGAGCACAGAACCATATTTTAATGAAGAAGCGTACAAACAAAAGTAAACAAATACAATTGCCATACATAGCAGTGGTCGAGGTTATGAAAAAGTGAATAATACGATAATGGAACAAGAAGTACTTCTTACAAAAATATGCCCTGAAAACTTAGAATTACCCCTCCATTCAACTGAATCAGAACGTCTAGTGTACAAATGGCCATGCACGTCAATGTGTAACATTCCCAAACAATGTTTCAAATCTTTACGCCAATTCCTCAATAAATATGTAAAAAGCAAAGACACAATCAAAATTAAATTACTGCCAAATATGGATACCTGTCCAGTGCGCAAGTACACAGGACTACAAGGACATTCATTGGCCTGCATTACAGGACCTACTTGTAAAACCACTTTCCATGATATCAAAAGGATATTAACACATCATTCAACTATAAGATATCTAGTCTATAAACTGTACTATGCTAAAAGGCCTGCTTTAACACTAGCAAAGTTAAATAACATCCTTCTACATGGTACAGCAAAAGACCTACTTGAAGAAATTCACGATATCCAGAAAACATATTTTGGAAGTGAAAGCCATTTACAGAATGAAATAGCTTTAAACCAATTAAGCAACAATTCTAAACATGGCAACCTTTTGCTAAACACATACAAAAAAGAAATACTAAAATTTAAAAGTACATCAGCTGAAGTACCAAACCATGTATGTGTATATTGCCGTAGAACTTTTTATAAAAGTAATACAAAAACTGTAGACCTATCATACAAAATAGAAGACAATGAAGATTCTAAATGGTTTGAATTAGCTCTCTACCTTGTAGCAGAAAACAAATACGAAATAACTCAGCCCTTAATACTTTGCAGTTACTGCACTACAAAACTTGACAACAACCAAACTCCTTCACTTGCTATCACAAATAATTTGGAATTACACCCAGTACCAAAACCCTTACAACAACTTAATTTATATGAGAGCATCATAATTCAAACAGTACACCCATTTCAAGCAATAATACGCCTTCAACCAAAAACAGCAAAATTACCTCCCTCTGAATTGGTAAAAGGCATTCGTGGAAAAGTAGTTTATTTACCATTAGATCTAAAAGAAAATGGGCATACTCTAGGAGTGCAACGTCCAATGGAGCAATCTTTAATTATCTTAGTAAATGGAGTACCTACAAAAGACAAAAAAAAAGATTTATATAAAGTTAGACAAGCCTTCCAATATCTTAAAGAGAATAATGAATATTACAAAGAAATTAATATTGATGTAAACTTGAAAGATACAACTGAAATAATTCAAGAAACACAAGAAGCTGGTCAATTTGAACTACTAGATCCTGCTACAATATCAAATACTTTAGACCAGTATACAATTCATCCTTTGCACTGTAATGACACTGTAGAAGATGTACTGGAAACTTACCAAATGCAACAAAAAAAAGGATCGCCAATCAGCATATGGGAAAAAAGTATAGAAGCACGTGCTTTTCCTCTACTCTTTCCTACTGGCAAAGGAGGAAGGTATGATGATAGACCTATTCAAATATCAGCTTCAGAATACCGCTCATTACGGATGTATTCTGAAGATCCCAGATTTAGACAAAATGTGGAATACATATTCCACCTACTCTTTGAAAGTGAACTAGCAACTTTATGTTACGGAGTTGCACACATATTAAAATCAGGATCACACTTTCAAAATATGACAGCTACACAATTATTAGAAAAAGTGCAACAAAAGGATGAGGTTTTACAATCAAATATTACAAATCTATTAGCAAATATGCGTGGTACTAAAGAGTACTGGTTTCGACATCATGGAGATGTACGTTGTATGATCAGAAACCTTGGCCCACCCACTTGGTTTGTTACATTAAGTTGTGCAGAATATGCATGGGCTATGGGAAGATTTACATGATTTCCTACGCATATCAAATAAAAACAAAACAAACATAGATATACTAACACCTGGAGAACTTTGTTCTTTGGATCCTGTAAATGTTTCAAGATATTTTCACCATCGCTTCATTGCTATGCTACATTTTATTTGTAATAAAACTGTTCCTCCCCTTGGAGAAGTGCAGCACTTCTTTTGGAGAAAAGAATACCAAGCCAGAGGAGCACCACATATCCACATGCTTTTATGGATTAAAGATGCTCCTAAATTTGGTCAAGACAGTGATGCCACTGTTTTACAGTTTATTGAAAAATATGTCACTTGTGAAATTCCATCAGAAGCCACAAATAGTGATCTTCATGCACAAATTTTACAATTTCAAAGACACAAATGTGGAAAATATTGTTGTCGCAAATACAAAAACAAAAGGACATACTACACCAAATGCCGATTTGGTTTCCCTAGACCAGTTACAAATACAGGTCAAGTGAACAACCTCATGTCTTCAGTTAGACATAGTGTTAAAGGTAAGTCACCTAAAAATACATATTACATAAAAAGAAAAGAAGAACAATATATCAATGATTATAATGCAATCATTGCCCACTTATGGAATGCAAACATAGATGTGCAGTACATTGCAGACAATTCTACTGCAGTTGCACGATATGTCACAGCATACTTAACTAAAGCAGAAAAGACAGACCTCCAAGACCTATGGAATGACCTGTCATCAGATAAAACAGTATCTCAGAAATTATACAGCTTGGGCATACAAATGCTCACCCATAGAGAATGTGGATCATATGAAGCAGCTGATCGTTTAACTGGTACTGCATTGTATGGTAAATCTGAAAATATAGTATGGCTAAGTCTTGGTCCAGCTAAATCTAGAAAAAGAGTTCTAAAATCATATGAAGATATAGAAACAATAGCCAAACATGATCCCAACAGCCAAGACATTTTAAAAAACAATTTATTGGACACATACTACCCAAATAGAAGTAATACTTTGGAAAACATGTGCCACATAGCCGAAAACTACACATACAAAAATAATATGAAACCTGATGAAAAAAAGGTAAATATATATTGACAAACTGTGAAGGCAGCTTAGTTAAACTCACTAAACCACAATTAATTAATCATATCAAATTGTCATTAAAGACTCCTCAACATAAAGAGGTATATTACATGTCACTGCTACAACTCTTCAAACCATGGAGAAAAGACAAACAATTACTAGATAACTATGACTCATATGAAGATGCTTTCAAAGCAAATAAAAGCACTATAACTGATGTAAACTTTACACAGTACAAAACAATGTTGCACAATGAACAGCAACACAAAGAAGAACTCCAAGCCCAACTAGATAAGGACACTCCTGACAGTAGTCAACCTTCTGTAACAGGAAGCCAAGAACCACTGGGAGAACCATTAATAATAAATGAGGCAGAATTAGCTATGATAGAAGTAGAAAACACCATGTGTCAGTATGAAGATAAGGAAGACTTAACTATACTACAATCAAAACTAAACAATGAGCAAAGTAGCATTTTTCAAGAAGTAACAAAACAAATTGCACATGGTGTAAAACATGAAAATAAAGAATGTTCCTGCCATAATTATAAACCTATATTACTGTACGTCAGTGGTGAAGCTGGTTCTGGCAAAACATTCCTAATCAAAATCATTAGTAAGTTCCTTCAACAATTGACAAACAACAAACTGTCAGCTGTTGTCACTGCCCCCACAGGTTTAGCTGCCTACAACATAGGTGGTGTTACATTACACCGATTACTACTATTACCAGTAGAACACCAGAACAAATTAGACTATTACAAACTTTCTGCAGAAGCTGCAATGGAATTACGCAGAGTATTGAAACAAATGAAAATGCTACTAATAGATGAAGTGAGCATGGTCTCCACCCTGATGTTAGCTTTGATTCACCTCAGATTACAAGAAGTACTCAAAACAGACTATGAAGAGCTCTTTGCAGGAAAACACATTATTGTTTTTGGAGATCTGCTTCAATTAACACCAGTAAAAGGTGAGCCTATTTTTAAAACATTAGGACACAAACTCTGCCGTAAAACTGTTGGCAGCATTGGAAATGTCAACCTTTGGCAACATTTCCAATACAGAGAATTAACAGAAAACATGCGGCAATCTGCAGATCTCACTTATGCCAACATTTTAAAAAGTATCAGAGTTGGTATACTTTCTAAAGAAGCAGAAGCAATATTGAAAACCCGGCACATTAATGCACTTTATGGCGATAATGCATGTGCTACAGATGTTATGGAACAATTAGCCCACAAAAATGTCAACTGTATGGCCTTAATGCCAACTCTTGCAAGCTGTTTCAAATTCAATGAAATCATGCTAAGTAAAGAAATGCAACCGATCATGGAAATTAGAGCCACAGACAAACTAGATGTACATGGCATGACACTACCCATGTGTGACCAAGCCACAACAAGACTAAATAGTTTAGAAAAATCAATCTCAAACACAGCAGGCTTAGAAAAGATATTAAAATTATTCTTAAATTGCAGAGTAATGCTTAAACGTAACCTTGACGTGGACCAAGGACTAGTTAATGGAGCACTGGGTACAGTTGTTAGCTTTCAAACATACCCACGCGAAAACAAAATTCAGTTTGTCAATATACTCTTTGACAAACTTTCAGAAGTAAAAAGGATAGGACACTCAACAGCTAGATTCCTTCTCTTCAAAGATATGTATGTACGCAGAGAACAAGTTTCTCTAACTCTTGCATACGCAGTCACGATTCATAAATCACAAGGTCTTACCCTAGACAAAGCAATGATAGATATTGGTAACACAGTCTTTAAAGACGGCATGAGCTATGTAGCACTATCACGCTTACGTACACTTGACAGTCTATTTCTAATCAACTTTGATGCAAGTAAAATAAACGCTGATATTCCTTGCATTTTAGAATACAATAGACTTCGCTCACTATACACCCCCCACCTAAACACTAATTCTGTTCCACAAAAAGTAAAACGTTATAAAAGAAAAATAAATGAAACAGAAATGCAACAGGATGTCACTGCAAATCCTCCAAAGAGAGTAAAAGAAACTAATACTTCATCAAGTACCACAAGCAAAAAAGAATCAATTAGGGAAAGTAAACCAGGTACTTCTTTAAAGAAGGAAGACAAACTCCAAAAAAACCAGTTAGATAGAGAACTACCTGGACCATTTAAATTCTCAAATATAGTTGGTGTAAGTTGCTACGCAAATGTAGCAATGAATATTCTATTTCATTTACCACCAATTGTTGACAACATTTACTTACACAGTACAGACCCATTGTGTTTGCAAATGTTAGTACTTCACAGAAATGCAGCAAACAATCCTGACAACACGTATAGTGTTTATGGAATAAGACAACAATTGGACTACTGTGCTGGAATGGTGAAATTCGCTATAAATTCACAGGAGGATCCACAAGAATTTCTAATGTACTTACTACAAGTACTGGAAAACAAAAACATACCTATAAATGAAATCTTTCAGATTTCATACATGTGGAAACATACATGCACTCTCTGCAACAATGTGACACAAGAAGAAATCCCCAATGAACGCTTCATATATATATCAATACCAAATTGTGAATCCATTCCATTTCAGTGACTTGTACAAAATGCAAACCATGGTAGATTATGCTCTACCTGCAATTCAGATAATCGCTCCACGTTAGTAATACAAACACATAGTAAATACATAATACTAATGCTTCTACGTTACAATGCAGATGGTACCAAAAACAACTGCAAGCTGACTGGATTCACACATGGTCAAATATCACTTGGTAAGAAAACCTTCACAACAATAGGTATAATCTACCACGCAGGAGCCACAACCAATTCTGGGCACTACACTGCATATATAAAAAAGAAATGTGAATGGTTTGAATGTAATAATAGTACCATTACTCTAAAGCAGAGATTACCAGGACATCTTACAAACGCTTATTTGATGTTCTTAAAACCAAAATTTGATAACTAAACTGTATCTAAACCCTAAGTAAACTTGTGTTAAAAAAATATAAACTGTTAGAATACTCCAAAAGCTATCTAACTGCTCAAAGATTCTACAACAACTAATCAGATAAATGAATACCACTAAATTAGACCAAAAATACACAGTTAGAATACGCCAATTGGTATCTAACTGTCCCAAAATGTAACAATATCCAAATAGATAAATCAATACGACTAAAATATATCAAAAAAATAGACATTAGAATACGCCAATTGGTATCTAACTGCTCCAAAATTTTATAATATCAAAACAAATAAAGAATATGTTACTGCTCCAAAAAAATGCAACAAGCCAAAGTATAAAGCATTAGCCAGAAACAACAAGTGAACACTGAAAACAAACAAACAAATAAACTGTAGCATAACAGAAAAAGTTTTTTTTTTAATCCAACATGGATTTTTTTTTCTCCCACAGACCCAATGATTTTAGCAACAAATACAGAAACTGAGCAAATTGCACAGTACTCTGATTTGTAATCTACTAAATATGAGGGTCCAAAAAAAAAAAAAAAAGTATATTGATTATACAATGTAGTAAGTAATTACAAAATACTTATTCTAACATGCTATTTTCTTTTATCACAGAAATTAACAAGAAATACATGTACTCCGGTTACTAGACCAAACAGTAAGTATACAATAATAAGGAGAACCATAGCAGCATATCACATTCATAGTATCTAATACGTTTGTTCCTTATACATTTGTTTTTCACCCAAAGTTATAAGCAAATATGAATGTGATATGTTGCAGTGGTTGTTCCATGCACCCAAGACTCTATGCCCTGGCAACAACCACCGCAACATATCACATCCATAGAGTCAAACATTTCAACTATGGTCTATGGAAACTTTTAATGTCCGCGGACATTATGAGTGTTCTTAGAACACCTTCAACTTGCCAGCGAACAATACGGACAGCGTTTTCAGGACACCCCCTACGAACATTTCAGAACAACGCGATAGTTCTTAGAACACTTTCAACTTGACAACGAACAATACGGAGAGTGTCCTCGGGACACCCCCATTTTGTTTATTTGCGAACATTTCAGGACACTTGCCAGTGAACAATACGGACTATGCCTTCAGGACACCCCCTACAAACATTCCAGGACACCGCGAGTGTTCTTAGAAACGTCTTCAGAACACCCCCATTTTGTTTATTTGCGAACATTTCAGGACACCGCGAGTGTTCTTAGAACACAGTCAACTTGACAGAGAACAATACGGACAGCGTCCTCAGGACACCCCCTACGAACATTCCCAGGACACCGTGAGTGTTCTTAGAAGCGTCTTCAGAACACCACCATCTTGTTTATTTGCGAACATTTCAACACACTGCAAGTGTTCTTAGAACACATTCAACTTGACAACGAACAATACAGACAGTGTCCTCAGAACACCCCCATTTCGTTTATTTGCAAACATTTCAGGACACCATGAGTGTTCTAAGAACAGATTCAACTTGACAGAGAACAATACGGACAGCGTCCTCAGGACACCCCCATTTTGTTTATTTGCAAACATTTCAGGACACTGCGAGTGTTCTTAGAACACATTCAACTTGCCAGCGAACAATACGGACTACGCCTTCAGGACACCCCCTACGAACATTCCAGGACACCGGGAGTGTTCTTAGAAACGTCTTCAGAACACCCCCATTTTGTTTATTTGCGAACATTTCAGGACACCGCGAGTGTTCTTAGAACACATTCAACTTGACAGAGAAGAATACGGACAGCGTCCTCAGGACACCCCCTACGAACATTCCCCAGACACCGCAAGTGTTCTTAGGAGCGTTTTCAGAACACCACCATCTTGTTTATTTGCAAACATTTCAGGACATCGCGAGTGTTCTTAGAACACATTCAACTTGACAACGAACAATACGGACAGTGTCCTCAGAACACCCCCATTTAGTTTATTTGCGAACGTTTCAGGACACCATGAGTGTTCTAAGAACACATTCAACTTGACAGAGAACAATACGGACAGCGTCCTCAAAACACCACCATTTTGTTTATTTGCAAACATTTCAGGACACTGCGAGTGTTCTTAGAACACATTCAACTTGCCAGCGAACAATATGGACTACGCCTTCAGGACACCCCCTACGAACATTCCAGGACACCGGGAGTGTTCTTAGAAACGTCTTCAGAACACCCCAATTTTGTTTATTTGCGAACATTTCAGGACACCGCAAGTGTTCTTAGAACACATTCAACTTGACAGAGAACAATACGGACATCGTCTTCAGGACACCCCCTACGAACATTCCACGGACACCGCGAGTGTTCTTAGAAGCGTCTTCAGAACACCACCATCTTGTTTATTTGCGAACATTTCATGACACCGCGAGTGTTCTTAGAACACATTCAACTTGACAGAGAACAATACGGACAGCGTCCTCAGGACACCCCCATTTTCTTTATTTGCGAACATTTCAGGACACCGCGAGTGTTCTTAGAACACATTCAACTTGTCAGCCACAACCCCCATTTATATTTGCGAACATTTCAGGACACAGCGAGTGTTCGACAACGTCTTCAGAACACCCCCATTTTGTGTATTTGCAAACATTTCAGGACACTGCGAGTGTTTTTAGAACAGTTTCAGTTTGCTTGCGAACAAAACGGACACATATTGAGTCCTCAGAACACCCCGATTCAGTTTATTTAGAACATTTCAGAACACCCGTGATGTCCACAGACAAATCGAACTCAAAAAGAACGTCTAACACATAAAAACCACAACTTTCATCCTATCTCATACATTCCCACCCTCCCCAAACACTCCTACACACCAACACACTCTACTAAATACAAATTTTGAACAAAGTTTCACCGCGCTATCCGCGGACAACCGCGAATCCAAGATGGCGGGCGCTACCGAAAATCTGACACACTTCACGCTCCACGCCGTCCAATCAGCGAACAGTTTGCATGTCCGCGAACATCACGCAAGCCGATTGGCCAATCAGGACACTGTCCGCGGAGCGAACAGGGAAGTGTGTCCGCGGACCGAACACAGATATCACTATTTTTTTTTTACCTACTTTTTGGTCATTTTAAAAAAAACTACTGGACGGGTTTTCACCAAATTTGCAAAAGCACGCTTTCGGGACCAAGCCGCTGCTCCTGGTCCAAATTTGGTGAAAATCCGTCCAGCGGTTTGGGCTGTAGACGCAAGCAAAAATGTTTTCCCATTCAGTCTATGGGAAAAAAAAAACGTTTTGGGACCCCCCTATAACTTTGCCCCCCCTGGACGAATCCTCACCAAACTTTGCAAGTGCAGAGTGACCCAAATACTTTTTTTTTGCAAAGTTTGGTGAGGGTCCGTCCAGGGAGAGCGAATTTATAAGCCGCCCAAAAAGTGCTCTTCCTATGGAAACAGCAACTTAACCATAACTACATGGCCACTACGGTGGCCATGTAATATATCCAAACAAAAGAAAAAGAAAAAATGAAAGCGAATTGCCGCTTTCTGGATGGCACTCTCCTCAATAATAAAAATCACTCGGATGCGAGCAAAAGGATCTGCATCAGACGTCCTTTATTTTAGCAAATACAGTGGACAAGTAGCTCAGGAGAAAACAAAACAACAACGCGTTTCACCCTTACGGGCTTCGTCAGATTGTAGACATAAACAACAGGCTTCTCTTTTTAAACACTTTTTAAACACTTTACAAATAGAAAATTCCTTCTTTGCTTTCCATTCAACAAAATCCTTATTCACAATTCCTGTTTGTCTGAGTGCCATCTTGGAATAGTCAAATACAATGAAAAATGTTGACATAATGCAGCAGTGACCCATCTGCGATATTAATGGTTCATTCATATTCCCAAAAATACTAGTTATTTTTATAAAGTGCATAGTACTTGCCATTCATAAAAATAGAAATATAACAATTGCACCTCCGTGCTAATGTATTTCCTAATATAATTTTAGGTTTTTTCGGGAAATTGATTTCTTCTTTGCTTTTTTCATACATACGTTATTACTCCTTACGAAATGCAAATGTCCGGCATAGTGTACATTCAATTATACCTATGTCATATATGTATTGCATTTCCCATATTGTAAAAATGTCTAATGCTATGAGTAAAGTGTATAGCGCATCATGCGCATATTGTAGTTCCCATTTTGCTAAAATATCTAGTACTTTGGGTAAAGTGCATAGTGCATTATAGCAAAAATTGTTCTTTCAGTACAGTGCATAGTGCGTCATACTCATATTGCACTTACCATGTTGCTAAAGTGTCTAGTGCTTTGAGTTGTATAGTATATATATATATATTACAGGGCCCGCGATAGCAGCCCTGTAGTTATGGTTGAGTTGCTCAACTCATAGGAAGAACACTTTTGCATAGACGCAATGGGAAAAAAATGTTTGCTAACATCTACAGCCCAAATCGCTGGACGGATTTTCACCAAATCTGTGCAGGAGTGGTGGCGTGGTCCCGAAAGCAGGCTTTTGTAAATTTGGTGTAAATCCATCTACTAGTTTTCATTAAAACAGGCAAAAAGTAGGTTAAAAAAGATTAGTGATATCTGGGTTCGGTCAGCGGATTCACTTCCCTGTTCAGTCCGCAGACGGGCATCCGATAGGCCTGGAGGGCAACGTGAGGTCCGCAGACATTGCATGTGCCAACTGATTGGATGGTGAAAAATGTGAAGTGCGTCAGATTTTTGGAAACGCCCGCCATGTTGGAATCGCGGACAGCCGCGGGTGTCCGCAAACATTGCGGTAAAACATATTAAAAAACTCAACTTTGCACTTGTCAAATTTATGAAATAATCTCTGGGGAGGTGAGGGGTGATGAGGATGGGATGTGACATGGACGTAAAAAGCAAAGAAATTGGTGTTTTTCACCCCCGAAGTCCGCAAGCAGTCCGGATGTTCAGGTACAGTCCAGTAATGTTTGTGAACACTTCAGATGTTCAGGGGCATCTATGCCTATTTCTGCATTATTGGGGTGGTGAAAAGCAGTTTTGGATTGCTTCTAACTTTAACGCCACTCAATGAAACTGCATGACATTTTTTGGTAAATTTTCTTTTATTATGTTTGCAAATGAGAGTCATGTTACAAAAGATATTTCAGAGCTCAAGGTTACAAAACAATCCCAAAAGATTCAGCATTTTTGGTACATATATTTTCAGGTGCATTGTTCTTAATTGGGTCTTGTATGAATACATGACTACCCCTCCCCTCGCTCCCTCCCCCCTCCCCCCTATGGGTCATGCAGTTCCTAGCTTAGACATTGCAGCATGTAACAACTGAGGATCAGAGTTTGTGTGTATTGTAGGGATCACTTCCAGAGCAAGGGTACGTGAGAGTTATACCAGGGCACTTTTTTTCAGGTTGTTTCTTGTCCATCGCCTACTTGAGTGTCAGTTCTGCTACGAAAAAGTCCACTGGGGAGGTATTCGTTCTTAAAGTCCATCCATGGGGCCTCAGCCTGTTATGATCTTCTGTGTAATGACGCTGTTATGTGCTCCATTATGCATATGTTAGTGGCAACATTGATCCATTCATTTTTGGTGGGGGCTGACGCGGATTTCCATTTCATGACAAACGTTGCTTGAGCTGCTAGTAGTAGTTGTGGGGCGAGGTCTCTTATTCTGTTCCATTCGTCTTCATCCTTCTGGAGACCAAATAGTATGAGATGAGGATCAGCTGCTCTGGTAATGCCGTCGATCTCTTTGATCCAGCCAGGACTTTGTTCCAGAAAACTTTTATTCGGGTACACCCCCACCACATGTGCCAGTGATCAGCGTTTTCCCTGCATCCTCGCCAACATTTTGGATTTGCTGTTTGGAACATTTTGGAAACTCTGATCTATGCAACAATTTGATCACATGAAGTTTATATTGGTTCGAGATGGATATTTGTGTAGCAGCTTGGCATATTGTTCCCCACAGGTCCGGGGTGATCTGTTCACCAAAATCTTTTTCCCATCTGTCTTTCAATGAGTCTGTAATGCTCCCTCCTCCTCCTATTAGTTCTTTATACATAGCTGATATTAGGCCCTTCATTTCTATTCTTGAGTCTAGTATCTTCTCAAAGGGCGTGAGGTCTCTCATCAGTTTGGGCTTCCACATCGATCTCGTCAGAATGCCCTTTATTTGTATATATTGGAAGGTAGATAGTGGGCCTATTCCGAGGGCCTCCGATAGTTCTGGGAGTGATATGAAGGAGTCAATTTTTTGTAGTTGTCCAACCCTCTCTAAGCCGGCTTCGTACCACGCTTGAAACCTTCCTACATTTGGAATATGATCATTGATTCCGGGGGACCATAGATGGCTTAGGGGAGCAGGCCATGTGGTAATGTCTTGCATGTTTTTGCCCTGTGTCCAACAGTCCCATATAGTGCTCAATATTTGGTGGTCTTTAAGTGTTCTACAAATCCTCTTCTTGGGGGACCAGAGCCACTCCGATACTGTGGCTGGCGAGAAGTAGTGGTTGTCCATATTGACCCATTGGGTGTTTGTGTGGTTGCGCAGATGGGGGATCAGTACTCTAAGTTGAGAACCTTCATAGTATTTTTGTAGGTTAGGGAGCCAAACCCCACCCTTATCTTTAGGGAGTATTAAGGTCTTAAACGGAAATCTCGCTTTCTTCCCTGGCAAAAAAAATGTGACAATGGCTCCTTTGGTCTCAGCAAAGCAACTGTTCGGAATCCTGATGGGTAACATTTGGAAGGGGTATAGGAACCGGGGGAGGGATACCATCTTGATCGCGTTAAATCACCCCAACCATGATATTGTGAGCTTGTCCCATCTTGTCAAATCAGCCCGGAACTGTTGTAGCAAAGGGGGAAAGTTCGTCTCATATAGGTCGTTCAAATTTCTAGTGATTTGTATCCCCAAGTATTGTAATTTTGAGTGCCTGATTTTGAGACCTAATGTGGAGAACATTCGCTTCTTCCTGCCCTTGCAAGGAGAGAGCTTGGGGGACAGAAGTTGCGGGATTAGTAATATGGAGGAGGATGTTGTCTGCATAGAGGGCTACTTTATACTCTATTGTCCCCAATTGGATCCCTTCCAATATGGGGTCCGCTCTCATTGTTATTGCTAAGGGCTCTAGGGAGAGTGCGAAGAGGATTGCAGAGAGGGGGCATCCCTAGCGAGTTCCACGTTCTAGATTAAACCATATAGAGTATTCGCCGTTTACAAATATTGATGCCTTGGGGTCCGTGTATACCGCGTGTATTACCTTTCTAAAACTTGGGCCCGTCCCCACTTTGCGTAATACTGCTTTCAGAAATCCCCATTCCACCCTGTCGAAAGCCTTTTCTGCGTCAATGGAAAGAAGGACTGGGTCATTGGACATGGTTTGGGACGCGTGGATAAGGTGTAGTGTCTTACGCATTGTATCAGCTCCCAGTCTCCCCAGTATAAACCCGACTTGGTCAGGGTGTATGAGTTGTGGCATTAATGTTTCCAACCTTGCGGCCAGAACTCTTGTGTAGATTTTTGCATCAAGGTTGAGTAGGGAGATAGGGCGGTACGATCCACATTTCGTGGGGTCTCTCCCATCTTTGGGGATAACTGTGATCAATGCTCTGGTGAAAGAATCTGGGGGTTTCCCGGATTCTATTATTTCATTGAAAAGTTCCGTTAGGAAAGGAGTTAGTGATGTTTTAAAAGTTTTATAGAATCCAGCTGTGTAGCCGTCTTCACACGGGGATTTGCCTATGGTTAAGCTTTTTATAGCAGCCTGGACTTCATGTTCAGATATGGGGGATTCCAGTAACTCAGCGTCTAAGCATAGTATTTGGGGTATGTTTATTGAGGACAGGTAGGTGTCTATTTCTGGTTGTTCAGGGTTCGTTTCCGAGGAGTGCAGAGCTTCGTAAAAGTTGCCAAAGCTTTCTGGGATAGTGGGGCGAGTGTGTGATGTGGGGGGTTATCTTCGGTGATTTCTGAAACTCTTTGCTCGGCTCTTTGCTCTCGGAGCCTGGCGGCGAGAAGTGCGTCTGCCTTGTCTCCTTTTTCGTAGAATTTTTGTTTCAAAAATCTTAATTTGCGGGCTATCTGTTCATGTTCTAATAATTTCAATTCATTTCATTTCTCTTTTGCTTTATTCTTTTTTCATGTGGTCAATCCCTGTGCCCCTCTAAATATTGTCCTCTAGCTGACGGATTTCGGTTCGTAGTCTCTGTTCAATAATATTTCGCTCCCTTTTCTTTGACGATCCTTACCTTATTAGAATCCCTGCCAGGTGGCTTTCCCGCCTCCCACACCATTTGTTTAGATACTTCACCATTATTATTTGTTTCGAGGAATTGGGTGATTTCAGTTTCCATTTCACCTTTGAAGGCTGTGTCTTTCCAGAGGCTCTCATTACAACGCCGTTTCCTGCCCTTAATTGGTAGATTCACCCATTGCATTTCTGTGAGGACCATATCATTGATCGGACCATGTGATCGGGGTTATCTCTGAATGTGATGCTACATCAGAATGCTCTCTGGATAGATATATGTAGTCAATTTGGGTAAATGTGTTATGGGGGGCTGATTAGAAAGTGTAGCCTTGTTCATCGGGGTGGTAGTCTCTCCACGCATCTCTCATGTTATAAATTTCCATCATCTTTGCCAATTCGGTTTGGTCGGCCTGTTCTGGTGTTTCGCGTTAGGGTTGCCAGCTTTTCGGTCTTTGACAGGGTCTGCCCACTGATTAAAGTCACCACCTAGGAGGATGTGGACCGATGCTTCCAATAGTATCTTAGTGATCACTCTGGTGAGGAATCTGGATTGTGCTGTGTTTGGGGAGTAGAGGGTTGCAATTGTTACATTCACTTTACCCATATGTCCAGTTACTAGTAGAGCTCGGCCTTCCACATCAGACCATTCTAATGAGAATTCCCACACCTCCTTTTCTCAATGGACCAGAGCCCCAGAATTCTGTCCCAACACGTTTCCCTATGATCCGTCGTTCTTCATCCTTTATGTATTTTGTTTCCTGCAAGAGGAGAATATCAATTTCGGCCCTGCGAAATTCTCTGGCTACGATTGATCGTTTCGTTGGTGAGTTGAGCCCTTTTACGTTGAGTGTCCCTACTCTTAAAGCTGCAGTTCTTCCTGTGTCAGTATTTGAAGCCATTACTCATTTTCACAGGAAGATGCCTTTTGTTGCCTGATCGGTGTTGCTTATCTGTTCTATGTTGTGCACTGCATTGGCTGTCTTGGAGTACTGTAAATGCTGCTCTGACCTCTTCCACTTTTTTAGCCCCACTCTCGGCCTACCCCCTCCACCTCCAATTCCCAGTTGGTGGCGTCCGATCGAACCCGGTTGACTGCACCGAGTAGGCATCGAACCACCTGTGGGGGCCGTACATCACGCCCCTTGTACAAATGCAACATCTCTGTCTCAATTGAGCCCCTGAATTTCTTCATAATAGTCATGGGATTGTGTAAATGCTAATGTCTCTTCCGAGCACTGCTTACATAGTTATTTAGATTTGTCTTACCGGAATCGTCTAACTTCAGTTTTCCCCCTCTGGGGAGAGGTTACCTCTCTGGAACTTTCGTGACCCCTTCACTTTCTTTCTCCCGGGACCTCTCGTTCTTCTCTTTGCTTCTCCCCCCGATTGCCGTATTCTTCCTGGGGGCCGAGGAGGTCGGACATGCATGCCTTTATTTCTTTTTCGGATCTCAGCCTGAATCTGGTTCCTTCATATTCGAATGTGAGCGAGAAGGGGTAGCCCCACCTATATCGGATGTTCTTCTCCTTGAGTTTCTTTGTGAGGGGGCCACACATCTTCCTGAGGACCAGTGTCAAAGAGGATAGATCTTGATATATTGAAATTTGGGCTCCTCCTAGCGTAATCGTCTCGTTCCTTCTGGCTTTTTCGAGAATTCGAGCTTCGTCTCGGAATCGATGGAATCAGGCAAGAACTGATCGTGGTCCTCCCGAAGGGCCACCAGCTCTGTGGATTTGCTCTGTTATTGGTTCATCTACAGCATCATCTGCTATCAGGAGTTTGATAATATTGTGAAGTGTTTCCTTCAGGTCAGCTTCTGTTTCTCCTTCTCTTTCCGGGATTCCAAAAATCTGTACGTTGTTCCGTCTTTCTCTGTTTTCCAAATCATTGAGCTTGAGTTTGAACTCTTCTTCCCGGTGTTCCAATTCAGTCATTCTCTGGTCGAGTTGTGCCTCTAGAGTGTCAATGGAGGCCTGGTTGTTCTCCACCCCTTCAAGTCTATCCTCCATGCTGTCTAGTCTTTGGGTGATTTTATCTATCTTGCCTCCTATGTTGGTGCCCAAGTTTTTGATTTCCCCAACAAGGCTGTGATATCTCCTTTTGTTGCTGCGGCAAGCTCATTTCCTGCGGTGATGCTGTTCGCCATCATGGATTCGGAGGGTATGAGAGGAGTGGGGGTGTAAGCGGAGAGCGCCAATTTGTGTCTGATGTTCATATAGTTCTCTGGCGGTGGTATCAGTCGGGCAATATGTGACTTGTGTGGCTTCGTTTGCAGGCCTGTTGGTGATGGTTTCAGGGCATGGGTTCCGCAGTGGGGTTCTGTTATGGCCTATCCGGGAGAATTCTTATCTCGCACTGAACACCCACAATTAGTCGTATCTTCCGGCTTGTTGTGCAAATATTTTCATCCGAGGTTTTGGGAAGTGGTTCACACTGATGGGGAGTCACTGTGTGTTATGGTACGCGTGTATGCGTGCTGTTGAGGGGGCCCAAAACACCTGACGGTAGTGTTACTCAAACCACGTGGGGCCTCCGCTGGTCTCCCGTTACAGGTGGGGCTGGCAGTGGTTGCCGTCAAGGACTTTGTGTGAAGCGTTGTCGCCCCTTTTTAATTTTAGGGGAGCGTCTGTGTTTCTCCTCGCACCTGTTTGGACCACGACCTCTGGATTGGTGAGGAGTGGCTCACTTTTTGGTGGGGAGAGGAGGTCACAGAGTCACATATGCCGCTGTTGCGAGGGGTGCCCTGTGGCGCGAACAGGTATGCCGCGCGGTAGTAATAATGGGCTCACTTGGGTGCTCTCTGTAGGATCCTTACCTCCTTATGTTGCTGGAGTGAGAGCCTTTTATATGTGATATAGTATTTTGGTGTCTTTAAATATCCTGTGAGGCCCAGGTCTTCTGTTGCTGAACTGTGTGTTTATTTATTAACTTCTAGTGCGTTTTCTTCACTTCACTGTAACACAGTACCACCTTATGGGGGGACAGCGTATGGGAGTAGTGAGGGTTCCAGTCCTCCTTTGGTTGCACGTTGTGAGGTAATATGGGGGCGTTGTGAGCCTCCGTTATTAATTCCTGTGAGGTCGGGGGGGCCTGAGTTGGGATGGAGGCTAGGAGTCATCCTTATGTTCGTCGGCGCTAACTGCCGTAGTAGCCTCTGGGTCGGTGAGGCCCGATTCACGTTCCGGTGGGGCGAGAACCCTCGGGACACTGGCACCGGACCTGCGGGAGGTGAGGTTGGTGCAGATGGACAGGCAGCCGCCGTATCTAAAGCGCAGGCTCTCCGCAAAGTGGGGGTCTCTGCGATATCATCCGTTGTTCTTTGCTGCGTGGTGTGCTCTCCAGGGAGTTTGAATATGGCGAGTAGTCAACTTTGCTCAGGGAGCAGCCCTGTCACGCAAGCCATTCATGGGGGAGGTCTCCGCTCGAGACAACTTTCGCGCTGCTCCGTTAGGAACCCCCACCTCTCGAGACCGGCAGCCCAAGTCCTCGTCTCGTGCTTTTTGTGTTCCGGTGCCAAGGCGATGCTCCGTTCTCCGGATGGACAGTCGCTGTGCCGTGGGGTCTGCTCTCAGGACCAGAGTGTCTTCTTGCACGCGTGTGCGACCGGAAGTCTACTTTCAGTTTGCCAGGTCTTGGGGGCCTTCACTTCTTTCCTTGGTTTCGGAGGTTTCCGAACTCTGATTTTCCCAGAGATTTTCCCCGTGCAGAGGGGGGGTATTCCCAAGACAAAATCTCGCTTTATTTTCACGGGGGGGTTCCAGAAAGTGGGGGCTCAATCCATCTTTCGGGGGAAGTGGGAACGGAGCTCACGCAAAGAGCATGGTTGCCTCTGCGCCCCCTGGTGGCCAGTCTGCATGACATTTTTTAATGTTATTCTAGACCTGATTCTGAATGCTTCTGGAAAGTGTTTTTTGTCAAGAGGGAACAAAATTAGATGGGGGATCCCAAACTATTGTAAAGGCGTATACATATGGTGCCATTTGACGAATCTGCACAAAAGCCAGCAGAAGGATTATATATCTAGGTATAAATGTTGTTGCAAAGTTTGGTGGGATTCTGTCAAGAGGGTGCAAGATTGGAGGGGGTCCCAAAATATTGTAAAGGCTTATAAATGTGGTGCCATTTGACGAATCTACACACAAGATTGCAAAAAGATTTCAGATCTAGATATAAATGTTTTTATAAAGTTTGGTGGGATTTTGTCAAGAGGGGGCTCAATTAGAGGGGGGTCTCAACCTTTTTAGATGGCTTATAACTAAGATTATAGACCCAACTTTTAATGTTTATGTAACGTCTGAATGGATTATGTCAAGTGGGGGCTAAGTTATATGACTATTGTATGTACATACATTTTGACACTTTTGAAAAAATAAAACATGAGCGGTTTCAGGCAAACTCATGTAAGGAGCATTGGCAAGGACCTTAAAGCATGGTTTTGCAAATGTGCCTGTGTTTTATTTTTTGACAAGTTTCATAATGTAGGTACAAGAAATTGTGATATACTTTTGGTGACTGAGGTATAGTATAGCCTGTAGCCGTGGGCAGCAGTCAGATTGTCTGGGTCATGGCATAAGGTCAAAGGTATAGGATACATTATGATTTCAGCTTCCCAGGATAAGTTACACATAGGGAAGCAAGGTATCTGGTAAGTTATTGAATCAAATACATGTCTGTAAAATATCATGGTGCTAACTTTAACCAGCAAAATCTGTCATTCGCTCGGGCACTCCACTGCTGACACCAGAGACATTTCATTGTGATCAGTATGAGCAGGTCAATTTAGAAATATATTGGTTATGACCCTTATTTGCAAACTGGAGGAATGTGCCATGTTAAAGATGTTTAACTTCCTATTTCAGTTGTTCAGAAATGTAATTTCAGATGAGTAGAGTAAGAACTTCCAGAAATGGGGCCTGGTGAGTCAATGACTAATAATTGGGAAGGGGCTCAGCCTTTTTTAAGGAAAAGAGCAATTGAAATCCAATCCAAATAATTAGCCGAGTCTGTACACCCTAATTTTGATATTTTGGGGCATGGCTAGGAGGTTTTAAAAGTGGGCGCACTGTGCTCTAGGGAGAGGGGAGAGACTGTAATTGCAGGAGAAAAACATGGGAAGGAAAAAGGCCCGGGAAGGCAGACATGAGAGCTGAGGCTGGAGTGCCATTCATAACAGAGGCTAGACAGGAAGGAAGTCCAACCAGGCCATATTGCTTCCAATGAGATGACACATGATGAACCGTGATGATCTCCTGATGACTGCATATGTGCAGAACCCATAGAGATTCAAAGTAAGTACATTCATCCAACAGAGCAAACCATGTGCGGGCCTCTATATGTACTAATATCTTTCCCCTATATAGAAAATAATGGTGTGGGCATGGGGAAGTTGATCCCTAGTATTTCCTTACTAATTAATAATTTAATTAATCCCCACATAGGCAAAGGACACTCGGGCAATCTTGGTGAAATTTGTAATTTCCATCTTCTCTGCAAGTGTGAATAATAGTATAGTCTTTTAAACTAAGTTTGGATCACCTACATCCTTTTTGCAAACCCCAAAATCCCATAAGGGGGAGGCACAAATTCACAAACTAAATTCCAATCAGTTCAACACTCCACAGATCCAGCGTTAAAGAAAGAGGAGCGCTAGAAGTAAACTGAATTTTTGGGTCTATGCTGTGCAGAAAAGTGCATTCATTGTTAAGCAAAGGGAAGGGCGCTGATTTAAAAGCACACTGCTCTATAGAGAGTGAGCAAGGAACTCCAAAGTGAAAGGGGACATCCTCACAGTTTTGTGCAAAGGAAATGTTTTCATTATCTGCTGAGAAATGTATTCCATTAAATGTTTGCTGTGTTTAATAGCACTAGAAACTGAAAGTGCGCAGGAATGTCTGAGATAAATGGGTTGCGCATGCCAAATTATTTTGTCCAACAGGAGAGCACTACATGTTATTTAAGTTAGGCAAAATACAAAGTACACCATGCAACAAAAATGTCCTGTCATTTTTTAGGGTGTGGTATGTGATCCTTTGATGAACCGATTCTTACTTTCCATCAATCTATTGGCGGTAGGGTGATAAAGCATGGTGCATGTGTTTAATGCAACACCCCACCAAAAATTAACACGTCATCTCTGAACAAAATTGCACTCCATTGTCGGTTATAATTTCCTTGGAAAATCCTTTCCTAAAAAACAACTTCCCCCCGTGTGCCCCTGAGCAGTGTCTTACACGCGGCCGCATTCCTCATCAAGGGTCTATGTAGATACGACCACATCATCCCGGCCCTCATCAACCTTCACTAGCCCTCAAATCACCCAACTAGCTTGCAGAGAAACGCAGCATCTCTGGCAGACAGCACCCCGCCAGAAGCCAGGACATGTGCAGACTTGAAATCCACTGCTGCAGAAAGGAAAGGACCAGAAAAGAAGCCGTCTCTGCCTAAGCCCCAAGACTATGGAGCCTCCTCCCTGTCAGCATCAGACTAACCCCCATGCTCCTACAATCCAGAAAAGAACTGAAGACCCACCACTTCAAGGGATCGCTCCTCCTCAACACTTAGGCAATCATGTCAGACCCTCACGCCACCTGACTCGGTAAATGCCGCCTGCCCCACTACGCCACCCAGGAATAGGTATAGGTCCGCCAGTTCTCTTTCACACTAGCCCCAGGGCCTGACGCCCCACCCACACTTACTGCACTTGAGAAATAACCCTAGAGAGTGGCTCTCTGTGCACTTACTCCAGTCTCCACCGACCAGGTGCACTTGGACCTCCTCCTCGCTGTGACCATCTGTGCACATGCACGATCCGTATGCACCGTGCCTGAAGATCATCTGTCTCTTCCCTCTTGTCTTCAGCCACAATTGCAATGGTAAAACTGCAGAATCACTGTCAGGCCCATTGGCTGTATCTCAAACTGTTCAATGTATTTTACGCACTTACTTTGCCTGTGCAGACTATTATCGACTCCGAATTTCAAGTGCTCTGAGCGACTGTTGGTTTCTCCCCTTGATTCCCATCCTCCTTGAGCACTTTGAAACACTGTCTGCGAATAGCCACTTTCTAAATAAACAATACCAATACCATACTCTGTGCCCCACTGTATCCCACAGCCCGCTGTATATCTGTTCTGTTGTTACCTCTGAAAAGCGATCCGTTATGCATCTGTACTGTTGTACACCTCTGTAAAGCGATCTGTGTGGTTCTGTTTTATTGAATACTTCTGTAAAGCGCTCCGTTGCTTCTCAAAGTAAGGTCCGTGCTGAATAAATACCATACTAATAATAATGATAAAAAACAGGTGATAATTGTCTGTGTGCGTTGCTAATGATATTCAGGGCAACATGCAGAGGGCATTTGGGCAGGCACACATGTGCGCAGCTAAGAGGGAGCATTGCACAATCCTCTGTTCCTGTGATGAGGCCAATGAAGTGGCATTTCATTGGTTTTGTGTTCTTTCAATAGCACTGTGTCAACGTACTTTTAAGAAAAATACATTGTTGGTAAAAACGTTGAACATGCACTTTAATAGAAACTGATTCATTCATTTTTTTCTGGTGCATTTAAATACTGGGCAGTTGCAAGCAATTAATTAGGCCTCCAGGAAAAAGTTCAAACTGAAAATATTGCCCCCAACCTTGAAAATCGTTCCGAACCGCACTCATATACACACAACGCGATTGTGTGTGTTTGTGTGCGTCTGCACACATTCCCCTTTGTTTGGGTCATACAGTGTACAGTTGCAGAATATTACATAAATACAGTGTGCTTATAAGGGAAAATAATGAATTGGCAATTCATTGGTTCATGCCAGGCTAGTCTGCTCTGGGAGATGAAGATGAGAAAATCTCACCATGCACTGTGGAGTGAGCAAAATAATTAAATTCCCATCAGACCCACAAGGCAATGTTCCAGCTTTTCATTAAACGAAAATCCCCATAATGGTGATGCACCATCTGACTTGTATGTATTTTCACTGTCATCCAGTGTACTGAACAAATACTAACTGCGTTACAGGGCTGCTTCAAATGGTATGCTCCCTCCTCTTTGTGGCGCTTCTCGCCGACATGAAGATAGCACTTGGCTACAAATCTTGTCAAGTGAAAGAGGTCTAGGAGTATATAGGGCATTGTATTAACATTTAACATTTGTGGCTCTCTCGGAAGACTTGCCACCTGGATTTTTTACATTTGCATTACATAATACAATGAAGCAGGTAATTCCATCTCTGAAAGGGTCATCTGCGGATCAGAACGCCCTTTAATATGCTCCATGCCCAATGCATAGTGTGTCCTGCTGCACCAGAATCCCGATTTGCATTGCCTGCTCTACCAGTGGCACAGATCAGGTTCAGGCTACAATTGCCCTCTTGACAGCTGCAGTGACAGCCAAGTCTCTGCAGCACAGGGGCTCTATTTAAGATATGCACCCCTATTCCAAAGACTGCACCACTCTGATGATTCAGTCCTGGTGGCACTTTAAACTGTACATATAGGCCATTCCTGAGTTAGGGCCAGTATCTGTCATAGTTATCCCAGCCACATTACATCAATTTCACACATGTGACAGCCCAGTGGGCCCAGTCCAGCTGTGGAAGGGTTAGGTGTATTTGTTCCAGACAAGCCCCTCCCCCCCTCCTGCCTTATGGCATGACTGTAGCTCTGTTACTGATAGAGGTTTTGTAAGCTCCATGAGATCTTGAGAGCATAGACAAATAATATTAATGTTCATTTAAATATCTTAGCATTATTAGCAAGAATGGTCTGGCTGAGTGGCCACAAGGAATGCTCTTTTGGATTAGGGGTTGATGACAATATTTTAAATGTCCTGCTGATATGTCCTATTTTAATAATGTTGTTAAGGGCATAATCAGAGACAGCTTGAATGCTCTGTGCTTATTTATGAATGTGTATGCTCTGAATTGTATATTAGATGTTTGCATGTTTGTAAAGGAGGGTCTCAGAAGGTATGGTAGACCTTTGTTATATTAATAATATTAGAGTTGTGTTTTTGTTTATATTGTATTGCAGTTTTATTTATTGATGTATAATTAGTGTTAATTGCTGATGCCAACTAAATATTGTTCTCTCTCTCTCTCTTTGTTCCTTTGTAAGGGCAGGTAACACCATTTCCCCAGGGACAGCCACTCCACAGGAAATTGGCCTGGGAACAGGAAACCCGTTCACAAAAGACTAGGACTCACACCAGAGTGCTGCATTTCTGAAAGTATTTGATTCTATTGGCAAACGAAGGGGGTGGATTTAGTGTAGCCAAGGAGACAGCTGTAGAGGTGGGGTAAGATTTTGTTATCATGTTTTTCTGTCTGTCTCTCTCTTTCCTGTCCCCTCCACATCCTGTAGCACAAAGCACTTTGGGTGCGATGTTAGAACGGCAAAGTTCACTCATTCCAAGAGCAGGGATTGGACCCCTAGAGCAAGCTAGCTTTAGTCCAATCACATGTGCGCTTGTAACTTTAAAAAATTGGTCTCACACCACTTCCTTGAAATAATTTAACCCTAGAAGAACATTTTGCAGGACCATGCTGAGAGACCAGTCCTTTCTAAAGTCCTCCAGTTGTGATTTGAAAGCAGATGTCCCCTAACCATATCCAGGGACCACTGGGGTGAACTCTGGTGCTGGACCAAGACATGCATAGATCCCAGCCACCCTATTGCCTAGGACCACAATGTGTTGCAGGATCCCTGAAGGTGTGTGCCAAACTATCCATGCTTGGGAGCCCGAGAAAAGGACTAACCTTGGCCCTTCAGACCCTGGAGTGGGACTCACAGCTCCTGAAAGCCTGAACAGCCAAGATCCCTGTGTAGTCTATTCTGACCCACTGCAAGCCATGATTCAGCATGTTCAACATCAAGGAAACCTCCAAGACCCTTAAAAACTGCTTTTGGTATTCATCATTCTCCGAACCACTATTTGCTGTTCGACTCTGTTCACTGACTCACAATGCCAGCTGAAGTGTCTCGTTGCCTCGGCTTGAGCCAACAAAGCATGTTTCCTTGTTCATTGCACGAGTCATCATTTGAAGCACCAGCTTCTTCATCTCCGCTCCTTTAAGTTGACTCGCATGCACGTCTTGGTACACATTCGATCGCTGTCGAACATTGACCGCCTACCGAACTTCGTGACCACACAATCCATGCAGCTCGAGCAGATGCTTTAAGATGACAGCCTATCTTCAGTTCAACCCTGATTCGTTGTCAGCTTGCTGTTTGACCATTGTGACTACCGCATCCCCGAAACGAAGAGAACCCGTGAACGATGCCAAGAAAACGGGTTCAACGCAGCCAAACCACCAAGTCATTTGCAAAGATTTTATTGACTGGTTTCTGCCCCCCAACTCCCTGGTCCATCTTTGGACCCTAGAGACTAGATAGGTCCTTTTAATCCCATTTGTGGTCTTTTCATTGTGTTTTCTACCCCTGTCTCATTGACCTGAATTCTACATGTTTTCTATATTTGAATAGTCTGTGTTACAGGGTTGGGCTTTTACCATGCTTGTTAGTTAGTTATTATTGTACATGGTGTGTTTGATTAAAGTCTATATTTTCATAGAACCTTGATTGGACATTACTTTACTTTGGAGAGTTCTGAGTTGCTGTTTGGTTTACTACTGAACCACATTCACACGCCTCTTGGGAATATAGCCTTCCCTCAGTCCATGTTACCACAAAAGGCAAAGGAGCTATATCGCTTAACTGTGTCTATTTTACTGTTATCATTGTGTTGGCACTTGGTTTGTAGAAGTGTGAGTGGGTACTTTAGCCTCTACTCATCCTTATACTCCTGCAGGGCAGAAGTCAATTCGTCAAACTCTCACAAAGAATCCTGCTGCTAATCTATGAATAGTGTTAATATTGAAATAGAATGTTGTCTCTGAGACCTTTACATTGACTCCCTGAGACACTGGGCCAAACCCAATTAGGTGTCTATTATGCTGATGTGTGTATCATTACACATAATAGGCTAGATTTCTCTGCATAGACCTTGTTTATTTGCTTTGCCCTACTTTTATGTGTGCCTGTTCAAGTCTCTTTGCTGTGCCCTCTTAAGCATCAGGCAGGTCTCTTTTGGTAACTTTAGGAAGGGTTCAACAAGGATCATTTGATCTAATAATAGTGGTGTACTCAGAGAAATAAAATATTGAAGAATTCAGATTGAGTGCAAAGGGAAACAGTTCTAATAGTTTGATGCTGTGAACAAGGTGCCTGTGATGCCCTGTTGTATTCATTTTATTGTACAAGTGATGTCATAGTGATGGGCATAGCCCTGATTCTCATGCTTGACAGATCATGCTTAATAGTATTGTGGGTTGTCACAACAGGGAACTAGTTTGTGATAACATAATTTGGTGCAGAGGTTTGATACGAGGTAAGTTAATGCCTCCATTGATTTGGACATTGGGCTGTTTCACTCCATCCACAAAGGTAGATGCATCATGGGAAGATCCCATAATTTCCAGGGACCCAACTAGAGAGCTCAACCCATGAACCCAATGTCAGACTTTAAAAATATATATATATATATCCTGCCTCTAACCCTGACATTAGGCCCCTTGACGAGTTAGCAGTTAATGTAAAAATGGGCAGGAACAGTGTTACCAGATGATTTTTCCTTCTACCTAGTTATGGGTTAATACACCCATAAGAAAACCATTGTTCCAGGATATCCATGAAGTTGTTCCCTCCAGAAAACAGCAAATTTAACATTAGTACTTCACCACATCCCAATAAAGTCCATTAGAAGTTCAGAACTGGGGGTAAAATGGTGGGCTTCTTAAGGTTTTAGCAAATCCTGTTCCAAAGTTTCACAAGTCGGAGAGAGGTGATACAAATCTTATGAGGAACAATATTTGTATTACAGACGGACACCAACAATGTTTTGGTATATTTTTACAGTTCACTTGAGCAGGTTAGAATTATTATGCTAGAAGGCAGATTCCCAATATCCTTTATCCGGGAAAAGTGTAATTGTTCCGTTCCAGTAGATGATTAAGTTAATAACTATTGATTAATTTCATGATGCTTACAGGGTTCACAGTACCATCCATATAGGAACATTTACATATGTGTATGGACTACCTCACATGTGTGAATTAATTCACATGTAGCAATTCAAAATAAATAGGAAATTGCTTTCCCTGCCTATTTTATGGGAAGTACAATTCTTACCATCAGGTCAGGGATGTCATTTCACCAAAATGCCAGGGGTAGTGGAAGTGACATCACATGACCCTTGACCTATGATGAAATCACAGGAAGTGATGTAATTTGACCCCAGCCTGAAGTGATATCGCGGGAAGCGATGGAACACAACCTTTCACCCCTTGACTAAACTGGATATGGCATCACATAGCATTGTTCCAAAGTACACTACGAAAAATATGGTTAAATATCACTATAATGAGATACACATTTCATACAAGAATGGATTGCCATATATATCATTAAGATCAGTGTATATAGGCCCATATTACCAAATTACTGTGAATGATGTGTTAATATACAGCACTTGCGCTTAAGTGATTTATATAGAAAGAATATACATAAACTATCACCCAACCTGTGTTAGTACTCATTTGCCTGAAATACAACTTTAGTGAGTCTAGCAATTATTGTATAGAATTACAGAAAGACAATTGTTTTGGTATTCCTAGTCGTTCTTGTTTACGGTTTCTGCTGAACATGTTAGACTTGTGGAACCCCTGTTCTCCTGTTACTCCGGAAGTAAAGAGTCACATGGTGCTAGTCACAGCCCAGGAGCTTGCATTAAAAAGACATTTTTTTTATTTTTGTTTTGTTTTTATGCATAGCAAGGGAGACCACAGGGGTAGCAAGGGAGGACCCCTGGCGACCCCTAAATGACGTCCCTACATCAAGTATACGTATTATTAACATATGATTTATGTATTATTGTCCTTAAAATCACCTGTTGCACAGACATTCAATTATTTCAATATGAGTAAACATATTTTTATTCAGGACAGACATTTAATTTACAATATTCTTCAAAATAATATCTTGATTTTGAGATACTCTGGGCCTGATATGCAAAGGTGTATTACTATGGTTCAATCCTATTGGAAAATACTTTGTAAATCATGGACTCTGGAGTGAATTTCACATAATTGTAACACATTACATATATTCTTTATAATATAGGTCATCAGGCTGCATTCCTTATCAAGAAGAGTAATTTTAATACTTGAAATGAGTGAAGCTCTGCTTTGGAGTCTAGTTATGCTTGAAAGTGTCTTCGGGGACAATCATATCATCACATTTGAGATATGCGAATTGAATGGAACTTTACAATTACAAATTATGTTCACTTACAATCCTGTTAAGCTGAAATGCTAAATTCACACATATTCTCCTCATGGTGGAAATTGATTGTGAAGTTTTTTTAAAACATTGTTTACAGCATTATATAATTTGCAAAATATGGTAGTGTTGCAAGTACCCTTAGACTTTATTTAAAACCGTGCTTGAATAAATTCAATTGACAATTCAGTGCATAGAATCTTGTTTTCTGTTCTCATAATTAAAAGGAATACACTTTTTATACAGACACAGGTTTCTCCAAGCAGGGCTTCCCAAACTGAAACCACACTTTTCAGTATGTCCCCAAGATTGGAAGGCTTCTGTTATGGTCGTCCAAACTACTGTAGATTATAAAATCCTCAAGCACATTTAAGAATATGTTTGATGCACTGTCCCTCAGTGGACAGTGGTCTCAGTACCAGGGCAGCTATGTATCTAGTAAAGGATAACTCACACATGCGACTCCGCATCATCAATTTATGGTGTAATTGGGTCGTGCTGTGGGGAGTCATTTTCTTAGTATGCTCTGATCTTTGTTTACTTTGTGCCATTAATGATAACGAGGATTTTTTTTGTAGATTTGTTTCACCAAAGAGTTCTGCTACTGATACTGCTACCTGGCATTTGTCGGATCCAGTAGGCAGTGGAAAGTCATTGCATTGGGGTAAGAACCAAACAGAATAGTATTTACCATGGTAGTGCAGTGCAGACAATACATGCCCTGACCTATTCCACATGCCCTGCCACTATTTGCATGTTTGCACATACCTACCTCTCAGCACTTACCGCCTGAGTAGGATTGTAAATACGTGTACCATTATTTCTTTGCATGTATATACTTTTGTCCTCTTATTTGCCCTGTGTTCTGTAACTAAGCTGTAAGTTATAACTAAGCTGTAAATTGTCATATGCAATGCGCCCCGCTACCCCTGGGTCTGGTGCGCAATACAAGTAATAAAACAAACAAACAAACAAACAAACAAACATGCAACTCTGCCACATCACTGAAGCTAACAACTTTCTTGACCCTGCCCAATCTGGCTTCAGACCCCTCAGGGGAACTGAGTCCTACGTAGTGTCCGTTTGGGATGACCTAAAAAAGAACAGCAGATGCTACTATTGACCCCACCATATTCCTAGACAGGCTACACTCTTTTTTTAGGAATCAAGGACATTGCTCTCAACTGGATCTCCTCTTTCATCTCTAATCGCTTGCAAATCCTACTCCTCCCCCGTTTCCCCTCTACATCCCACCCAGTGCCGAAACGGGTTCCACAGGGAGCATCCCTATCGTCTCTCCTCTTCAATATCCATCTCAGCCCACTCCGCGCACTCATCCGCTCACACATTCTCACATGCTACAACTACACAGATGATAGCCAGATTATCCAAAAAATCCCAAAATCCCAGGAACCACCCTTCCAGATCTTTCATCATGCCTCTCGGATATTGACCACTGGATGACGACCGACCACCTCATCCTCAACCCTCGAAAAACAGAAATCCTAGTTTGCAGCAAACCCACTCTCATTCCCCAGCCTATCCCCTGCCCAAATATTTGAGGCTTCCCCCCGGATACCTGTACTTCAGTGAAAAACCTCATATTCATGCTGGAAACAAATCTATCCCTCTCCCAACACATGAACTTTGTGTCCAGAACCTGCTTCTTCCACCTATGCATCTTCAGGGGAATCTTCCCATACGCCACCTATCCACACTGAATCTTTGCCATCCTCATCATCATCCTCTCCCGCTTAAACTATGCAAACTTCCTTTATCTATGCGCACCAGTGTTCAAACTTTGGAAACTCTAAAAAATCCAAAATGCAGCGGCCCACCTGCTCACTGGCCTCCCACCCAGAGAACAAATCAGACTTGCACTGAGAGTCCTACACTGATTGGTTGACGGACTACTTTTAAGGCCATGTGCATTACTCAGCGTGCCATCCATAAAACCATTCTGAATTCCTCCAAGATAAACTCACACGATAACAACCCCCCAGGACCCTCAGATCCGGCACAGCACTACGCCTAGTTATCCCCCAATATAACTGCACCAGACTGGGTGTATCCTCCTTCTCCATCAAGAGCTCCTACCATCTGGAACTCTCTCCCTCTCCACATCCACTACATTGACAATCACCTCTCATTTCGAAAGGCCCTCACAACCTGGCTTTTTCCTTCATCTCCTTGATATCCCCTTGTTATGCAGCAGCAGTGGTGGGGTATAGAGATCGCATTTGCTTGCCTTGTATAGTGATGTCTCTGTTTCTCCTATTGCCGGTGCCTTTTTCCATCTGAGTGACTACTTTCCCTTTATTATTACAGCCAATGAGATGTATAGGGCTCTGGCTACATCTAAGGGTGGCAGGACACCAGGTCCAGACTGTATACCCTTACACCTGTTTCAAAACGTGATTAAAATCTTGGTCCCATTTTTGACTAAAGTCTTCAATGCCATTCTCCCCTTGGGAGTTACTCCTGATTCATGGTGTAAAGCAGTGACTGAGGTAGGGACAATCCCGCAAATTATCAACCAATCTCCTTGTTAGGTTGAGTCGACAGTAACAACATCATATCAGATTTGCAGGCGGTGTTTAGGAAATCCAGGGGTACTTGAGAAGTATACAGAAGTATACAGTCCTCTTGAAAAAAACAAACTATATGTGTTTTTTTCTTGATTTGAGTAGTGCGTTTGATTCTCTCTCACAGGAATTGTTGTGGCAAATTCTTTTTAGACGTGGGGCACCAACTAATTTGCTCCACAGTCTAGCCCAGCTGTACTCAAGCACAACTGCGAGCGTCCTTTATGGATTGGGTGGTGAAACTACTGATTATTTTGAAGTCCCCCGGGGTGTTAGACAGGGATGTGTCCTGGCCTCTCTCATTTTCAACATTTGTAATCAGGAAATAATTGATATGATAAATTATTTATAACGTGCTTAATACCCAGAGGCTTCTAAGTGCGGACCGGGGAATCGAACCTGTGTTGCTCCGTGTCGTCTTGTTTCCAAGACGAGGAACGTTGCCGCTGAGCTATCCTCCCGAGACAATAGATGCCTTACTGAGTGGGGCCCAGGACTATCTGAAACTGGCCTCCTGCAACTATCCGGCTCTTTTCTATGCGGGTGACATGGTACTAATGTCGACCTCCCCTCAAAGTTTAGAAAAATCACTTTCCATCTTTTTCACTAAATTCTCCATGCTCTCTTTAAAATTGAATGTTGTCAAAACCAAATCAATGGTCTTTAGCCTTACACCTTCAAACATAAATTGGTCCATTTAAAAGTGGAAGGCGTATCAGTTGAACAAGTGGCCCACTTAGTGCCCTGGCTGAGGGTCACAGCTGGATAAAGCAGCAATCAACCTAGAAAAATTATGTGGAGCTACACAGTCTTTCTATTATAGTCATGGACGTGGATATGACAGATTATTTGTAACGCGCTTAATACCCAGAGGCTTCTAAGTGCGGACCGGGGGATCGAACCTGTGTTGCTCCGTGTCGTCTTGCTTCCAAGACGAGAACATTGCCGCTGAGTTATCCTCCCGAGACAATAGATGCCTTACTGAGTGGGGCCCAGGACTACCTGAAACTGGCCTCCTGCAACTATCCGGCTCTTTTCTATGCGGGTGACATGGTACTAATGTCGACCTCCCCTCAAAGTTTAGAAAAATCACTTTCCATCTTTTTCACTAAATCCTCCATGCTCTCTTTAAAATTGAATGTTGTCAAAACCAAATCAATGGTCTTTAGCCTTACACCTTCAAACATAAATTGGTCCATTTAAAGGTGGAAGGCGTATCAATTGAACAAGTGGCCCACTTAGTGCCCTGGCTGAGGGTCACAGCTGGATAAAGCAGCAATCAACCTAGAAAAATTATGTGGAGCTACACAGTCTTTCTATTATAGTCATGGACGTGGAGCCATGTCCCCAGCTCTTGATCTATATGATAAACAAGTTCTTCCAGATGTATTACATGGGTCAGAGCTTTGGGTCTATGTAAAGTTTGGGCAGTTAAACATCAAAGAAAAGACATTTTTAAAACAACTGTTTTTGCTCCCTAAAAATGCTCCCTCTGCATCTACTCACCTGGAACTTGACATAACCCCAATTGCTACCCAGGCTATGTTCAATAATTTTTTTTTTTTTTTGGCTAAGTGTTTCGTCTCAACTAGGTTTGGAAAAGGCTAAGGAGGTGATGCTGCACCTTATGTCCTCAAATGGTGTCAAAAGCCTCAAACGAATGGCCCACATTAAGTTATTGCTCTATGATCAAAGGGGCAACAGTCGCTCCGTCCTTATTAAAGCCAGAATCTCTGCAAAGCATAGATCAATGGAATTGTTGACGTGGCAAAAGACTATCTAGGTGGTAAATATGCTGTTAACAACATAGAGTTTGGTTTCAAACAATATCTGAATGAAATCAGTCCGCCAAGAGATCATTGTATCTCCGTTTGAGACTGGGGATCTTCCCAATTGCTACGCTAACATTTGTGTGGGGCATTTCAATATCGGAAATTTGACCTATGGGTGGACTTACTAATTAAACACCTGTACACTTTTTTTCTGATATCTCAAAAATTACAGAGACTACTGTATTTAATACCGATTTTAAGAGATACTGACACTCACACTTTAAATGCTGCAGAGTTGTTCTTAACCTGTTCCTTCTCCCGTTCAGTGATCTTCGCCATAGCTCGTTACAGCCATCGTACGTGGCTTTTGAGAAAGAAATGTTAATGTCTAATATGATGAATATTTTTAATTCTTGGCGCATTACCTCTAAAGGTTGCAAGCCTAGCTCTCCTTGTCATTTTTATTTGTATAACATTTTTGTGACTGGCTCCTCGTACACAAGTACTGTTCCAGACCCAACAAAACAGTATCTTCAAACTACAGCAGATGCCGGCAGAATTTGCATCGACTCACCATGATAAACTTGACCCATTCCACTCCCACAGATGATCACACATCAATCCCCCGCCCCAACACCCTGGACCCACGGGTGCAATAACTCTATAACTCTATAACTGGTGCAAACTGGTTACAGAAAAAGACCTGAAAATCGGACTGTACCTTAAACGTTGCCACTTAAAAGTGTCTCCACAGAATGCTCAATTGGACAGACTACTAGAGATAGCAACTGTAGCGCACCCAGTTTGAATTGGGGACAGGTCATGCCATGCACTCAGTAACACCACCCTACCTAATTATCAAGGGGGTTATCTAAATGCTCAGAATGCTCAACTCATAGGTTTCACTGGAGGTAAAGTCGAAATGTGCAATTCAACTTGCACTGTAGGACATGGTGTGCTCTTAGATGGCTTTTGGGGGGTAGGAATAGCGATGCACTAAGACACACCGGTGGCAGGCACAAATCATGACACACTTACAATGTTCTTTCTTTTGGGGACGGCAAACGATACCAATGGGTTTAGGCCATAGGTGTCAATGTCTATTTAATGTATTTGCCCATTGCACTCAAAGAATGCCACCAGCCAGGTCCTTCCCAATCGTAGTATGCACTTCGTAGTATGCAGTTCCCCACCAGAAGATGCACTTGAATGACCAGCCTATCGCCTTGGGAGACCTAGGAAAGCAAGATCAAAGATAAACTTAAGGTATGTATAAAATGCACCACATCTGTGGACACATGCCACAGGCATTGCTCCCCATCGGATCTATGTGATTAGTACGACCCCCAGAATTCCGATGGCCGAAAATGGACTTTTTGTATTTTTTTCAATCCCCTTTACACCACATAGATATGCGGGGAAGACGCCCCACAGCCCACCACACTACTATTAACGTGGTGTAATGGGGGGGTTGGAAAGAAATCAGAATTTCGGTAGTCAGAATTCTGAGGGCGACATTTTGGGCCATTACCCTCCCCATCTATGCACTCTAGAATGCAGGTACGTCTATGTCAAATTCAGTGTAGCTGCTCGCATAGCCTTCCACACTGAAACCCCTGACGTGCCTCATCACCTCTGCCATTAGTATACAACGACAAGCTACAACAAATCCAGTCTCGCAGTACACATATCAAGTCTCTTGCGCTAGCACTCTGTTTTAACCACTGACAGCACCCGCCCACGTACGTGACATCTGGGTTACTTACTGGAGCCTAGCCTGCCCTCCTAAATCCGAATCCCAGACGAACGCGCACACACATCTTAAAGTAAACTCTTAGAGCTTTCCCATACCTGGACTTCAGTCCCCGAGGGCGTTCCAACCACAAAGTGCTTTGATGACTACAATACAATACAATACAAACGCATTTAACATTCCATGGGCCTCATTACGACCCTGGCGCTAATGGGTTAACGGCGCTGTAAAAGGCTGCGGCGCCGTTAACCCATTAGCGCCTGATTACGAGGTCCCTTTGCGGGACCCGACCTTAACGGCTGGTCTACACCAGCCGTTAAAGTAGGGACCTGCAAAGGGACCTTGGTGCTAAGTACGGTACCGCAATTTGCGGTACCGTACTTAGCGCCTTCCCCATTCCCATAGAGCCCTATGAGGCGAAAATGGGAATGGGGAAGGGCCATGGTTCAATGGGGAATTACCGCCCCGCCAACCTTGGAATGGGGTGGTAATTTCCCATTGAACCATGGCGGACCCGTTACAACACCGGCACCAACCATGGTGCTAATAGCGCCATGGTTTAGCGCCGGTGTTGTAATGAGGGCCCATGACATGGTTCCCTACTGATCGACTTTCTGGGGACAGTATGACAGAATCTCTGTGCAACAGTGACACTGCAATCGGCACTAGGGCAGTAAGGGTGCAGTGTAAAATACATATTATTCCATTACATTTCTGCACGAGGACTAAGAGACTAAGGAATATTTTTGGGAAACCACTGACATGTTTGCTAAGTGCCTGCACCGGTGCAATGTTTCTGTAATAACATGGGGCCTCATTACGACCCAGGCGGTAAGTTACCGTCTGGGTCGTACCCTTACCACCATGGTGTAAACTACGTTTACACCATGGTGGATGGTGGATTTACCACCCCATTCCAAGGTGAGTGGGGCGGTAAATCCCCATTTCCCGCTTTACCCTTCCCCATTCCCATTTTTGCCCCATAGGGCATAATGGGAGTGGGGAAGGCGCTAATTACGCCACCGTTAATTACGGTGGCGTAATTAGCACCATGGTCCCTTAGCGCCATGGATTTTAACGCCTGCAAAAAGCAGGCGTTAAACTCACCATGGCGCTAAGGGACCTCGGAATCAGGCGTTAAGGGTCGGCGCCGTTTCCGGCGCCGTTAACCCCTTAACGCCTGATTCGTAATGAGGCCCATGGTGTTTAAAGCATCCAAAAATAGAATGTACAGGGTGGAGTGAAGAGCGTGATTGGTGTCGGCAGGTTCTCAGGGAGTTTCGAAATAACTTCATTCTGACTTGCAAAAGAAAATATTAAAAAATCAATAAAAAAACAAATCCCTGATCAATCACACGGCCGAATAATTGCCGAGGATCTCCAATGTAGGATTATGCCAACGGCCGACTTCCCCTTTGTTGCATAATGTACACAATCATTTTCTCGACTAGGGGGAGCTGAGTTCTAGAGTGAATTTAGTGTAAACAAAAAGAGTTCTAGTATTTTTAAGGGATGTTTCCTGAGGGCACTTCGCTATGGGGTGACAGCAGATTTTTGTGCCAATTACACACATGGTCTTACATGTATGTCTTAAAGAAATGAGATGCATTTTGTATGTTTTTAATTCGTACTGTCATTAGTGTAGAACCATAGCTGTCGGACATGCGCATTTGTCCTTTAAATCACACTTTTGAGTAGCAGGTTGTCTACCTTAGCTTTCACATAGTGCTTTCACATGTTTCCAGAATCGAAGCACTGTAGCAAACTTGGTCATTATAGAGTGTACCCAACAGTACTAACTTTATCAACCTTGGATGTTTGGCAGGATGAGTGGACAAGCCATGATTCGCAGTGTTGTTGGTAGGAGATATATATACACACACACACACAGTGCTCAGCTGAAGAAGCTCATGACCACGTTGGACTGTGGCGACAAGCAGCAGCTTAACGTGGGTTGCTCTGGTAGAGGGGCTCCCGCTCTCTGAGTGGGATTGGATCATAGTAATTCTGGTTACGGTGAAGTGGAAAGAACATGGAGAGCATGTGGCTAGTGCCGGGTAAGGTGTAGTATGAACGACAGAGGAGTGATATATATTTTGTGCAACTGCCCGCATTATCTGAAAAGGAAAAAAGGCTGGGAAAGATCACAAATCATGCTCATTATGAGTAATCTGGACAGCAGGCTTATGGAGTTAATGGCTTCCATCAAATCCATCCACAAGAAACTTTGTTAAATCTATAGATTGTGTACAATGCAGAACAGAATCCCCCTGTTGGAGGGATAGTCATGCCAACGCATCAAATTTTAGCTCCTGATGAACCTTCGATGCAGATGTTCCGAACACCAGGCGGTGTACGCGATGTACGTTTCGGCACTATGAGATGAACCCCGTAATGCCTAAATTATGAAGAAGTGTTTCCAAAAGGGAGTACCGTGACGCCGCAGACCTGTGACCTTGCAGAGCACATCCCCACTTCATGAATATTTTTTAAATATGTGACTTTTTTTGTCTCCTTAAGGGGAGCTTGCATCTTCATGCTTTTAGCAGGATGGAATTTCAAGATGAATATCCAGCGAGGTTTTAGCTGCATTGTGTTTAATGTCACAGTTTTCTACTTGCTTTGTATGAGTTTTATGATTGTTTTCACAATCGAAAAAACAACTATGTCTGACAGATTCACTCACATGAAGGGATGCACCACCTTTTGACTGATTGATCGATAGATTGATAGATAGATAGATAGATAGATAGATCGATCCTCAGCTGTTCAAAAGTCTAACACTACAATGAAAACTAACCTCAGAAGTCTGGAAACACAGCAGCTTTTAACAGCAGAAATTCACCAACAGCAGCAACACAAGCAAATTGAACCGGCTACCTGTGAGCTTCACACTGCAGTATATCCGGGAATATTTATACTGTTAAATTATTCCTCTGTATGTTGTCCCTGGACATCATGGCAGCCTTCAGGGACATTCAGACCTGATGATTTTAATTAGAAACAACAAATTGGCCCTCCAGAGAAACAAACACCATCCTCATGTGCAAATATTCTCAGACTTGCCTTCAATTCTGTTAGCAACAACCCTATAATGTAATGACTTGCAGAGAAAGCATTGCTTTCATTTAGAGATCAAGGATTATATTGAACTGGTGTAGCACTGCATCAGGTCCTCTCAAGGCCCCAGGATGTATTCATACTTTGCAGTGCTTCCAGGCCATTGCACACTCACTGACTCTGATCAACTGCACATGTAACACCAATGACTTTAAACTTTAAAGCAGCATATTTGAAACGGACATTAAAAAATACTAGTTGAAAATTCTGTACACCAATGGCATGTGTGTAAACATATGGTTGACTTCATGTTGATCGGCTTATGACATGTAACAGGTCTTTTTTCTGTAGGTGGTGCACCAGGATACCTTCACCTAAGTCGGTTCTTTACAAAACTGACTTTGATGGCTGGAAGGTTTTGAATCAATCTTAATCTCTGGCATTACTCTGGGAAACCCTCCAGGCCATCATTGTCCAGCTGCAATACAGAAGAGGAAAGACCAGGACAAAACATTCTTGGTCACACCTCAAAAAGGACGGCCCAAGCCGAACTGCACTCACATCCATTCTGCATTACAATAATAGTCTTTATTTCAGAATAAATGAGCCCTGATGTCAGAAATCTTTATAGAAGCAGTTTAAACCAGGCTTTCAGCAAATTAGAAAAAGAAATACCATTATTAAAGCCCACCGACCTTTTAGATGGTACGTCTCCATATTGAGGTATGCAAGTCACAGAAGATAAGAACATGGAGCATTGTTTGCTGATCACCACTGTTGCAGTGACATATATGATATACATTGGCAATATTTCTCCAATCTGGTTGCAAGGGTTGCAGCCGCAACATACCCAATTTAAAACACACTTATAGAGCAATATATCACCCAGTCAAAATATCCTGGAGATCCTGATACAAGTGTGACTGACAAATAGGGATTCACTGATATTTCACACAGCACTGGCATCCCTTACCCACCAATCAGCACCTGTTAGGGCAAATTCTCCAAATGTGCTAATGTCGCTTACCTTTTGAGATCCCCAGCAACTTTGCTGGATTTCTAGGATTTCATTTTTTACCTGGAAAGAGTTTGAGCCTTTGTTTCCCACTCTTTCATGTATTTTGAATAGTTTGTCACTTTTGTGTTCTTTGGTTATTGAGTTTTAAAACAACTCCAGTGGCATCATCTTTTTCTGTGTGTCACACAGCACCTTCAGTGCTCATCAAGGTTTAACCACCTTCTCTGGGACTGACTACTGTCTCTCAGGGCATGTAAAGTTAAATTGATCTTACTAGTCTCTTTAAATGTACTGACCCAGCACCCCCTATCTTACTATAGAGTGCTGGAGGGGTTGGATAGCTTCCCCTGAGTCAAGACACACATGTAACAGTGAAATGTTACCTTTTCCTATTTTAAATGGCTGGTGGCAGTGGTTTAGATCAACTACTGTGATTTTTCAGGGCTAGCCATGTTTTTCAATATGTCGCCGCAGACCTATCTGTAAAAACAGACACCGGTCATCATTTTCACCATTTCTTTTAGGAAAAGTCCTTCTTGTGTTTGTCTCTGCGCGCCAAACCAGGTTTGGTCGCTTTATTCGTGCCCTTTGACGGGCTTCTGTGCTGAAGCCCTCCTTTGGTGCCAGAGTGTCTGGGGTGGACAAGATGTGAGGGAGGTGCCTGAAACTCCCTTTGCTTAGTCTCCTAGGAGACCTGAATGCACTCTGGTGTGATTGGCCGGCTGGCTGTCCGGCAAGGACAGCCATCCTGCTGGGTGAGTGACAGCCAGGCTGAATGAATGGGGGAAAACTGTTTAAAAGCAGGTCTCTGAGACTTGGAGTCGACCACTGGAAAGAAAGAACCAAAGAGGAAAGGGAGGAAGAGGACTGCTGTAACTCCTGGATGACCGGTGAAGCCATGCTGCAGGTCAAATTGCCTAAAACTCCGATGACAGAGAAGCCCTTCAAGGTTAACTTCTTCCCTTGAGTTTGGTGGGAACAAACAACTCGCAAATTCACCTGGATACCGTCCTATTCTGGTCGAATTTTCATCAGAGTGCTGTTGAAAACCAGATAACCAGAGGGAAGGAAACCAGGGGGACTTTAAGGCACATACACCTTAAACCCACGTGTTGCTACAGCTTTTAGCCTCTTCCCTGGGCAGTGCAGGAACCTCCCAATGTCCTCCTTCTTGTCCCCATGACTGAAGCACAGGAACAGCGAGATTTCCTCGAACTGCCAGGAACAAATGCCTCAGCTTCAGCTTCACTAACAAGGTACTGTGCAAACGCGGTCCGGAAATATTTTCGGCCATCGAGAAAGTGAGTGAAACTTTCCTCAACTACGAAGGCTTGTCCTTCCCTAAACATTCATCAATCTTTTCGCCTAGCCATATCCTTAAAAAATCTGTGGCAAAGTTTTAACCGTTATTTACCAGAACTGTGCTATCCTATAAAAAAGACTCTGAACCATGGACTTTGGCCCAGGCCTATTGAGGAGAATTGCTGGTTGTCTTCCTGCCTGGTGCCTTCCTGCCTGTCGCTCTTTTCCCTACTTAAGGAGCCCTCCAGCCTCTTTTCCTTTGCAGATGGGAAGCAGGTGCAAGTGGATCTAGGTCACCTGGCCTAAGCCCCACCCACCTGGTGCCTTCCTGCCCGCTGCTCTTTTTCACCACTTAGCAAGCCCCACCAACCTGGTGCCTTCCTGCTTGTCGCTCTTTTTCACCACTTAGCAAGCCCAGCCCACCTGGTGCCTTCCTGCCTGTCGCTCTTTTTCCCTACTTAAGGAGCCCTCCAGTCTCTTTTCCGTTGCAGATCGACAGTCAAAGAAAAGAGCGATTCCTGTTTGGACCTGTTCGGACCAGGAGGACCCAGGGCTAGACCCCCTGCTCAGACAGCAGGTAAGCATGCACCAACAAGTGTTACTCCCTCTGTCCCCACAGGCCATCCCCACCCCCTATTGTCCCCCTGTAATGTTCCCTTGTGCCCCCACCATTCTCACACTCAGGTGTGGCCTGTTTTGCTTGATTCTTCTACCCTGCTCCCCACTCCCCCTCAAGCCTACTTCGGCAGGAGTCTGTCCTGATAAACTCTGGTTTCACCATCACCGTCTTGTGGCCAATGCTGGATTTGACTTTTATGGACTTAATTCATTCATGGTCTGTCACCCTTTCTCAACTCTCATGCTCTACTTCCTTTGCATCTTGTACTCATGGTGGCCCTGAATCATGCTGTTCCCATCTTCATCTTGTATCCTGGCTTGCAACATTATGTGTTACTACTGACTTCTGCAATTGTATTCACTCTCCCCTCTTGCTACTCCACTCTTTTGACTGCTAGCTCTCTGTTCTCTCCTCCTTTCCCTTCTCCCTTTTCCTATCTCCTCCCCTTACTTTCTTCTATGCACTTACTCTATCAGAATTGTCCCTGGACCTAGTATGATAGCAACCTCGTCTGTCTCCTCCCCACCGCCCCTCCAGCACTATCTGAAATGTCGTCAGGCCTAGTATGATAGTCGCTGGTTTTGTTCCTCCCCTACCTTTCTGCACCCCTCTCCCTCACCTCTTGTTTTTCTACGGCTCTACCAGAAATGTTGTCAGCCCTAGTATGGTAGTCGCCTGTCTGTTTCCATTTCCTTCCCACTCTCCCCTTTCCTATGTTTTAGCTCTTGCACTGTCTAAAATGTCGTCAGACTGAGTACGATAGTTAATTTCACATCCTTACTGTTCATGGCCTGTAAGAATGTCATTGTATTCTCCCTTGTTCCCTCCCTTGCCTTGAAGCGCTTTGAAACACATTGTGTAAAGGTGCTATATAAATAAACTATCATATCATATCATATTATATCATATTGAACTGAAACCCTTTGCCCTGCCTATGATTGTATTTGGGCTGTCTATTCTTACAACCTTGTCTTTTCCCTCCTTTATTAAGTACCTAAACTGCCATTTTGCTCACACTTCATTTTTTAGCTAAACTTGTTTAGTTACTTCCCGGTTGGATTTTTGTGGTGTATTAGTGTGTGATATTGAGATGCTCATGCTAGTATAATGTTTTATAAATGATTTAATAAATTAATCTATATTCTTTTACTAAGAAACCTTGAGTAAGTGTTTACTTGAATCACTGTATTAGTAGGTCCTTTGTGTAACTTGTTCTACTGCTCACTTATACTCTTGAGATAAGTCTGGCTGCTCAGCCATCGCTACCACTTTACTGTGTAGTACAGGCTTGTACCAAAGGTGAAATTGTGCTTAGACTTGTAGTCCTAATTACCTGTATTGTTCCCAAAGGGTACTGCAGGTGATTCTGCCTAACAGCACTGCAAGAAAACTTCTCTGCTATGGGATGTATCTCCAGGTGGGATCACTTTGAGGCATTCAAACTGAACCCATGTGGGCACTCTTATAGGATGGATGGGGATGCAGAAGTTGCTCAAACATCAATAAAAAGATCAGCTCAGGACGTTGTGAAAAGGTACGCTGTTTTTTAACAATTCTCTAAAACAGGGAGTGCAACGGACATCAACAGACGTCTCATGGCACGGTCGCAACGATTTACATAAAAAACAAGCTTTATAGTAAACTTCATCATCACTGACGTCACACTACGTGGCAAACTGTAAAACTTAAAGTGGATTGTGGTTAGATAATGGGAAACGTCTACATATGCTCTCTATGGGGTATTGAGGTGTGATTGTGTCTCTATTGTCAGGTGGGCAACTAAGCCCTTCTCTAGTGCACGTCATCTTCATTGTCATAAAATGCACAATGATTTATTGGATCACAAACTATATGGCTCTTTGATACGTGGTCCTCTATCATTGGTTGTCACGCTTGTACCCTTCTGGAATATTCCACTTGCTAGCAGCATGCAAGCTGGAATCCCAGGTGTTGGTGGGTTGGGCTTGACCATGCCTCCCCACCCAATTAGCCCAACATCTATCATCACTCTTACTTTCTGTCATTCAATAAGCCTTTGGACATAGCCTTGCAAGAATCGCAACTCCTAGGAATAAAAAGGGAGTGTGAGCATGCGCTCATCTTCTTGCCTCAGCAGTGTCCGCCTTAGTCTATTTCCATCTAGATCATGTGACAGGAGTCCGCTTTCGAGCTTCTCTGTATTTAATGTTTTAAAGCGAATAAAACTTGGCATTCGTTGACCTTTTGCTGTACCTTGGCAGGGCTTGGCCCGTCTCTTGAATTCATTGTATCTCTTAAAAACTTGCTGAACTGGCCTCTTGACTCTGGGCTAACCATGAATTATTTTTTGCTCGTCAGCTACTTTTATTAACTGCAACACACTTTCAGCTTTCCTGCTCATGGGGTACCAGTTTGCTTAAACATGATGTGTAACACCCAGATTTCTTACGCATACATATATATACCTCGACGCATCCCCTCAATCTGTTTACTATGTATGACATGATATGATATTTTATTTATATTGCGCTCGTACTCAAGTGTTTCAGAGTGCGACCAAAGCAAAAGGGAAGGTAACACGGGAGAACAAAATAAAAATAAAAACATTTTTTTTTAAAAAAACAAGATCTTACTAGGCCTAGTCACATTAAGAGCACGCACATGCATGGGAAAAGGAAAAAGAGGAAAGTGCATGGAAGGGGGGAGTAGTGGAAAGTGCGGAACAGAGGAGAGAACAGAATAAATAATAATAAGTACTATAAATACATACATAAAGTCAATAAACAGTGGTAGTGCAGCCAGAAAGTGGCAAAGTGCTAGGTTAGTCAGAAAGGGGGTATCTGATTTGTGCAGAAGAAAAGCAGGGACTGTATGGATATAGATATAGATTAGGGGTGCCGAAAACCGAATAGTTGCCCGAAAGTATCCGGCCGGAGCCGAATAGTGACTGAATAGTAGATTACTAGTGGAAATGTGTCAAGATATGCATAACAAGCCAAAATGGTTGGTGCTGCCATTGCTTGTTCTAACAGGACTTCAGTGAAGGACATGCAGAGTGCTCATAAATAGGTCATAGCTTTAGAAGGGGAGTTTTATTATTGATTGCTTTTGTTGCCTAATAAGAATATAATAAGAAATTCAGTAGGTAACTGGGGCTGTGTGGAGTTATTTAGTCGAAAACGTTCCATCACAACTCAATTACTTAAACATCTGCATATTGGAATAGGCACTTATATATTAGCAAAGAAACTAATTAATAACGGATTGCTGAAAAGTGCCTAATGCGCTGGTCACAGTCCTCAGTGTTATCCCAGTGCTGGCTGTTGAAGTGGGCCTGCCATCTGGCTCCTGTTGCTCACCCCTTTGTTCCTGCGCAGTGCTCGGCTAGGGGAGGGAGGTATGCCCAGCTCTGACGGTCGCCATGCCGCGGGGGTAGTTGCGACACAAGGGCCTTAATTTAATGTACGGTTCGCGGCTTAGGAACTGAAAAAGAAAAATGAAAAAAGGATAGGGTCTCAGGTCGCGGTAAGCGTAGTCCAGCATGACCGCGTTGGTGGGAGAGTACCATTTATAATGGGGCCCTGTGTCCTTCAACTATGTCATGTTAAAAACAAGCATTGGCAAAGCCAACAGTCTTGGTTTGTGTATAAATATTAGACATTTGCCCGGCACTGCTATAACATGCCAAGGTATTCGCACCATTTTGTACACGCTACCATAAATGGCCAGTTAATAGCACTAGGATAGTGCCTGACAAGTGCCTTTCCTACACAAAAGCCTAAAACTGGTGGCATTGCCAGTGCTGGTTTATTAGACACTTTTGTAAATCAGCTGGGGATACACCTAACAAATTGTCGTTCTGTTAACGTCTACATACAGTGTATGTCTTTGTTTCCCCAGCCCAGCAGCATGTGCAGGAGCACTTCCCTCGCTGCCGCTCTGCAGGAGAGGGGTGAGAGTAAATAACAGACTTCAACACGGCACACTGCATCGTGAACTGCAACATCATAGCAAGAGAAGGCTGACCGAAGCGATAGACCCGCAATCAACAGAAGCTGGAAACATCAAGGCTGACATCACCCCAGCCCATCCAGCGACTGCACGCTGTAGTATATCGTGCCGTGAACTGTCATGAAGGGGGAAAATTGACATAATTAGTTACCAGCTGAACAATAATGGAGGCAGCTGGCCCCCACATCGTATCCCCCACCGATCGCTTTAAGGGCCCAGCTTTCCAGCATTGCCTGTTGCAGCTACAACATAGCATTGAACAAGTGCTGTGGATAAAGGCACTCGGCGAGTTAGCCTTCCCAACCCCTCCAGCCACATCGCGGATGCACCAGCTGGGTCTGAACAAGCTCAGATGGGGAATAATTTCAAAAACACTCAAACTCCACACCAGCTGTGAACGGCCACAAACGCACCTTTCTTGTGGACTTTTGGCACGCAGCTGACAGAAATAGCGTATGGACCATCTTCTGCGTCTCAGAAGCCCACTCTGCGTGAAACTTTTCTCGATTCCATTCACTGAGGACACTGGGCGCAGCAACAGCTAACAAAGCACACTAAAGGCTGCATGCGCAAGCAGAAAAGCCATACAAAGTGCTAGGCTGGGCACGGACAGCTGCAACAGCAGCTGCAGCTGATTTTGGGCACACAGGGCGTAAGTCGGGGAGAAATGAACCTTTAAATCCCCAGATTGCAGAGCGGTGGTGCTAGTTTACACATTAGTTGGTGGGGGCCTCCTACACACCCCGAAAGAGAGCAGTGTAGAGCAGAAAGAGGGACGCACAGAAGCTTCAGTCCTTGCAACACTGCGGCAGATTGAGAAAGCCGAATGACTGCCTCTTCCCCCAACCCTGTCGGCACATTTGGTGAATCAGCCGGCTTACAAGCGGCGTCCCGAAATAACCTTTGTCAAAGGTATGTGAGCAGACCCCCACTGCCTACCTGTCTCAGGCTCTGGGAGAACTGAGGGCCATGGTTGGATGTCACATAGAAAACAGCCTCATAAATTAAATATGTAAAGTGGAGCAGTGCCAAGAGTGGCGCTCGGCAGTATCTCCCGTTGCGTTTGATGGTGCCTGCAGGCTATGCAAATCGCATGCCTTCATCCTGTGCCTTGTCAGTAATGACGTTCTGCATAATGCAGCAAAGGGAATTCATGTGCTTCCCGCAGCTCAGGGTCACGCTCCAGTGTCAAAGGGAACTGCTACCTGGCGCCCCTCACCCCCCACCACCACCTTTCTCCTTCCTGTTGAATCCCAATATCTTTAAGGAGGATGAACTCCTCTCCATTCAATGTAAGGCAATGGCACCACCTTGTGGATGGCATAAAATGTTTCCAACCAAGAACTAGGGGTGTAAGCAACTTTGGTTTCGAGTAAGATTCCAGTAACCATTCTGCCGAAGCCCGAATAGCTGATTTCAGTCGAAGTTGTGCAGAATAGTAACTCGAAGCTGAAGTTCGGTACACCCCTAATATAGATAACAGATGCCATTGCAAAGGGTGGCCAGGAGCCAGTGCAGGATGGTGGCAGGGTGAGCAGTTATCTGGGCCCGATGGACAGAGCATGGCCGGGTGCATGGTTCTGAGAGAGAGAGCAGATCAGCAGGGGAGAAAAGGGGCAAAGGCAGAAGCAAAGAGAACGGTCTTGAGCTGCTTCCGGAAATGAGATGGTTCTTCTCAAGTTCAAGGTGGCAGGGAGGCTGTTCCAAAGGGATGCCCCGGCCAAAGACAGAGACCTACCCCAGCTCGACTTTGAAAAACGACTGAATCTGAGGGAGGTAGAGGTAGAGGAGCGAAGGGCTCGAGAAGGGAAGTATTTACAGAGCCATAGTTGAAGGTATTTTGGATCCAGCCCCCAAAAACCCTTGTGGACAATGCAGAGGGTTTTAAACTTAATCCCTGCATCCACTGGGAGCCAATGAAGGGATTTCAGAGCTGGACAGATACGATCCCGGGCTTGAGGCCAAGGTCGTGTCTTGCAGTCCTGTTCTGGATTATTTGTAAAGGGCAGGGAATGGAGGCAGGTAGATTTAGAAAGAGTCCAACCTAGAGAGAACCAGAGCTTGGGAGATAGTGAGCTTCTGAGGGAAGCAGAGGAAAGGAAGAGTACCTCTAAGGAGATGCAGTAAGAAGTTTGAATTTTTAGAGATGTCAGAGATGTGTGCGGAGAAGGAAAGTGTGGAGTCAAAGATGACCCCAAGGTTCTTAGCCTCGCAGATAGGGGTAGGAGGAGGGCAAAGTGAGGCATTTAGACAGAGATCGTTGGCGGCACACCAATTTTGAATGGCGCTTAGGCAATCAGAGATGATGGAAGGAGAGGATGGGGATGAAGGAAGCCTGAAAATTAGTTGGGTGTCATCAGCATAGCACTGGAAATGTGAACAGAAAATAGAAATGCAATAAGCAAGAGTTGCCAGGTATTGGTTGAAAAACCAGGGCGAGAGGTAGAGGGAGATAGAAGATAGGAAGACCCAGGTTGTACCTGGGGGGGGGTTGATCAGAGAGGAAAGAGGTCAACCAAGCCAGAGCCAGAGCATGATCTATGATACCCAGATTGTCAAAGATATGATTGAACAGGGTGGTATGGTTGACCGTGTTGAAATCAGAGTAGAGATCAAGTAGGATGAGGACAGAAGGAATGTTAGAGTCAAGGTTATAGAGCAGGTCTTCACGGATATTAAGGAGAGCAGTTTCCATGCTTCTGGCAGCACTGAAGCCAGATTGGTGGTCATGAAGAGAACCAACAGAATCACAATGTAGATTAAGCTGAGAGATGTCCAGCTTTTCCAGGAGCTTACCCAAAAAGGGGGTAATGGAAATTGGGTGATAGTTAGCTGGACAAAACGGATCAGCTGTGGGTTTCTTGAGGAGAGGATGCACAAGGGAGTGCTTCCGAGGGGAGGGGAAAGATCCAGAGGCAAAGGAGAGGTTGTAGAAAATCGGCAAGGGCCAGATCAAGGGTATCGATGTGGTCCTTAATGGTTTTAGAGGAACAGTGATGCACCTGTTTTGATGAGGCTTTCATAGATCCGGCTTGTCTAGCGACTTAATCAGGGAACAAAAGAGAAAGGAGGAGAAAGAGGGAAGGGGTAGCTGAAGGAGGGTCATCAAGCAGAGAAGGAGAGGGGAGTGAAGGGGGAGATAAAGAAAGAGGCAAGGACATTGCAAAGAGCCTGGGAGGCCGAAGAGGGGTGGAGACTGTAGCAGGGTTGGACAGCTCCTTACAGATTTTAAAGAGTTCGGCTGAGTTGTTAGATGCCGCAGAGATGCAGGCTTGCATATGGACTCCCTTCTTGGTGCGGATAGAAAGTTGGCAGGAGGCAGGCCAGTTTGTCAGAGGATGATCAAGAAGCCCCCCATTTCCTCTCAGCCGCCCTACACTTACGTTTAAGTGTAGCTAGGTCACAGTCATACCAAGAATTGCACTTGACTTTGGACTTCAAACGGATCCTCGTGACAGGGGCATGAGCATCAAGAGTAGCAGAAATAGAGGAGTAGAGCAGAGACAAGGCTGTGTCAGGGTGTAAGTCAGCCCTGGGTGGAGGAGAGAGGGAGACGGTGGCAGAGAAAGCCTCGACTGACACATGTTTCATGGGCCAGATGTCCAAGAAGGTGGGTGGCAATCTTGGGGTAGGCTTGGCATGAGGGGATGAGATGGAACGATGAGAGGCGAGGAGGCAGTGATCACTCCAGGATAGAGGAGTGGGGAAGGGAGTAGAGAGGGGAAGACCAGAGGAGATCAAGACATCGAGTATAGCCAGCCATTATGATTACTTAGGGCCTCATTACACGGTAGGCGGTAAAATAACGGCACTGCCTTGGCGGAAAGGGGATTTACCGCACCATTCCAAGGTTGGAGGGGCAGTAAATCCCCTTTCCGCCATTGCCCTTCCCCATTCCCATTTCTGCCCCATAGGGGAATGGGGAAGGCGCTAATTACGGCACTGCGGTGCCGTAATTAGCACCAAGGTCCCTTTGCGGGTTGGGTTTTAACGCCTGCAAAAAGCCCCCAACCCGCAAAGGGACCTCGTAGTAAGGCGGTAAGGATTTACCGGTACCGGTATTTTACCGGTACCGGTAAATCCTTACCGCCATCCGTGTAATGAGGCCCTTAGTCTACTTGCGTTACAGCATCTGTACAATTATAAAATGGTTTGCTTTTTCTTCTGTGATCTTCATGTGTGTAATCTACATTTTACATGTGAACGTTTACTCGATTCTTACTTCGCCACAAGATTCTATATGTACTCTTTATTTTCTCTTCTATCATCTCTTCTCGGTCTGTCACTTTAAGTCACGTGACATCACCAGTCTGCTCTTTCATCCATCTTCTCTTGCTCTTCAGGGATCTTCGCCAAGAGACTGTCATATCTGTGTGGATAAATAAAGAATGGTTTTCTGAATGGGTGCTTTGCTTCAGAGGCTGCTCGTGTTATGGGCATCATTACAGATGTCTTAATTCCCAACATATAGACAATTTAAGGGTGGGACCTCTGGTAGAAGCTTTTGGCCCCTGCTCTATAAAACCACTGATCTAATGGAAGGTGATGAATTCGTTTTGACATTCTTCAGACATGGTTTATGGTTGATCGTAAAATGAGTCATCATATATTCAAACAAAGCCTGAGCTAGATCTGCACACCTGGTCCCGCCTATTTGAACACTGAAACCTCAATATGGCAAGGATCTCTATGTCTTCAATACATGTTAAGCAAGTTCTAAACATATGATACATGCATAGGTGGTTCTTAGGAATCTCAAGACTTGGTGAAAAAAAATATTCTGCACCTGTTGAACGGTAACAGTGTTAGCCCCTCCGCAGATGCAAGATCCTTAGAGGCCCACAACTTGGTTTCAAATACTCTGATTAGATGCTCCACCGAATAGTCCACAACATTACTGAATATTTGAGGATAAACCCATTCATTTGGTCCATCCTACAATCTACATTTCAATCTGATGACCACGTAGCCAGCATGTTGATACTTATTTAATAGGCCCAAGCTCAGTCAGATACTTAGAAAAAAATAATATAATTGGATTGCTTGTAGTTGACAACTAAAACCTTTCCTTATGAGTAAGGTTGTTACTGGTGTCTGAAATGTGGACAGGATCCTTAACAGAGGACCACATCCTTTGCACAGCTCTGCACAAGACAGCAAGCAGTCTCAGACATGTGTCAGCCTTATTAAGTAAAACCACGGAAGTGTAGTTTGGGTCTCTACACGCAGCTGGCTTGGGATCTATGTCTGGACATACCTGTCCACGTGAAGTGATATTTGTAAAACTGAAGATTACTTGCTGGAAGGATTTGATTTGAAATAAACATAACCACTGGCATTGTTCTTGGTAACCTACCAGACCACAGTTTTTTACCCTGCTATGGAAAGAAGATATACAAAGAAGATATTCAAATCGGGCAAGGCGCCTTATTAAAAGGGTCACTGCAACAGTCCCTCTTCACAAGACCATAAGCAACCCCAGAAATGTTGTATCCTTGTTTAATAGAGAAATTAGTCAAATGAAGTTTGGGTTTCTGGGAACATAAGGATAATAACCCACGTCTCAGCATACCTGCCCCAAAATGGGTGACATTTACAAAAGCGAAGGTTGAGGGCTGGAAGCTTTTGATGTATTCATTACCATTGACATTATACATTATTGTAATTATTATGATTATTATTATTATTAGCAATAATAATAATAATAATAATAATAATAATAATAATAATAATAATAATAATCACCTGCAGGTTACAGACATTCAAAAGCTGACAGATTTCAATAAGTCCCATTACATCGAGTAAGAGTAAGAGCTTCGAAATGAATAATATGTAATGGCAAATGTTAAATAGAAAACACGTCACTGTTACAACACATGTATTATCATTGAAATTATTGTAATTATTACTATTATATTTAGTAGTAGTAGAAGTAATATTAATATTAATGATACCAGATGTATAGATTATATTACTTCCTTGGAATTTCTGATCAATCTTTCCCTGACACAGTTTAATGTCACTCATTGAAATGTTTCTATTTTTGAATGTCAATGGGCAGATTTGACCTTTTGAGTTCAAAACCTCTGACTTGCTGGTTAGGCCAGCACATACCATTGAAAAGTGATGCAGGCAGCGTCTTAATCATTCTTCCTGGCACTCACCATTGACATTGCAATTTCATAGATGCATGATGTGTTGACATTTAAAGAGATTTATTAATAAATTGACCTTGTGCCCCAACCTGGAAGTTTCTTGTACTAAAAGGTGAGGGATGCTGCGTGGAATCGATATTATTATATTGGGGGATCCCGGGTTCATAAAAACCACTTAATTCATTGAATACGATGTGTGCTGCCCTGATTTGTGGTGGGTGATAAATTCCCCCAAACTAGTCGCGCAATTAAAACATCCTACATATCTGCACCCTCCTCGATTATTCCAAGCCGGGAACAACCTCCCATCCACATCACCCCTACTTTGCCAGCAACAGGAACACATTGTCTGGATATGGCCAGATGAGCTAATTTACAGGCTCGGTAGGTGCCATTAAAGAGCCTGCACATGTATGCGAGAAGCAACAATTTATCATATTTAAAATGCTCCACCCAGCCATACATGCTTTTACAAAGCACATGCACAGAACACTTTCATCAGTTGCAAAATATATTTTGTACACCAATGAAAAAAAAAATCATATCCCAATACCATCCTCTACTGATGCAGTGCTAGAAATTATTAACACAACAAAAGTCGACATTAAGAAACATTCTTTAAAAAAAAAAATGGCAAAGCATAGCATTTCAATAATTGGGACATTTTGAAAATATCCAGCAGTGAAATTGTTTCACGAGAGTCTGACATGCATGCATGAGTCACAGTGCATGGTCTTCCCTAAGCGCAGAAGATGCACCGTGGCCATATCACTGGCAGAGATGTGAGAGATCAATCCCGGGGTTGGACCCTGTAAATATGGGACATCAAATGTGCAGGCCCCACAATGGGATCTACAGGTGCAAGGAAAGTAAGTGACCAGTACTGCTGTGCTGTCCCATAAGGACAAACAGATACTCAATAAGACAGCACAATACATACACCACACATTATCAACCTTAACTGTGCTATCTATCCCATCACAGTTTCTTCTTGCTCAGAGTGAGCTTCTGCCCTCTGCCCCTGGAAATGTACAATCTTCAGTTTTTGCTCTTAAGAGGGCCAGCTCTAACTCACAAGGAACGAGCAGATCATATGGACCCAGTCTCCAACTATCAGGGTAATTCATAGAAAATCGCACAAAAGTAGCGCACGCGACTGGCGCACAGCATGCCCGTGCGAATGTCTGCGGCAGCCGCGTGCGCTAAAATCAATTTCCGCGCACAGCGTATTCATGGATTTTCGCATCCAAAACCAGCCGTGGCACAGCGTGGCCCAGCGACCCTGCAGCAGCGCCAGTTACGCCCCCAAGAACGCCCTCGCGCAAGGAAAATCCATCAAAATCCCCAAATAATCGCAAAGGGCTGCGCTAACCCTGGACCATTTCACAGGGCTGGCAAACAGCAAACGCCAAGCGGGGAACGTGTATTACAGGGGTTCGTGGGAAGTATCACACGCGATTCCAGCAGGGTACGTGTATTTCAGGGGTGCGCGGGAAGTTCCACACGCGATTTCAGCAGGGTATGTGTATTTCAGGGGTGCGTGGGAAGTTCCACACACGATTGGCCCCGTGCGAGCAGGGTACGTGTATTCCAGGGTGCGCGGGAAGTTCCACACGCGATTGGCCCCGTGCGAGCAGGGTACGTGTATTCCAGGGGTGCGCGGGAAGTTCCACACGCGATTTCAGCAGGGTACGTGTATTTCAGGGGTACGAGGGAAGTTCCACACGTGATTGGCCCCGTGCGAGCAGGGTACGTGTATTTCAGGGGTGCGCGGCAAGTTCCACACGCGATTTCAGCCGGGTACGTGTATTTCAGGGGTTCTGGGGAGTACTAGACGTGAATTGGCCGTGTGGGTCCTCCCAGGTGTTCGCTCTACAACCTCCACGGCCCCTGCAGGCAGCCCACACCACGGGGGACTACCCTACACCCCTGCTCATGTCCCACACGCAGCCATCCACCATGGGCATGCCCCCCAGCCAACCCACATGTCACCTTGCACTACTGATCAACAATGCATGTCTCCCATCACCCCCACCCCCCAGCAGTGCAGGGGCAGCCTCCACCAGGCTCCCACCCATGTCTCCCACCACCCCCACCCCCCAGCAGTGCAGGGGCAGCCTCCAATAGGCCCCCACACATGTCCCCCATTACCCCCACCCCCCAGCAGTGCAGGGGCAGCCACCACCAGGCCCCCACCCATGTCTACCACCACCCCCACCCCCCAGCCACCAGGGGCAGATTCCACCAGGCCCCCACTCATGTCTACCACCACCCCCACCCCCCAGCCACCAGGGGCAGCCTCCACCAGGCCCCCACTCATGTCTCCCACCACCCCCACCCCCCAGCAGTGCAGGGGCAGCCTCCAACAGGCCCCCATTCATGTCCCCTATTACCCCCACCCCCCAGCAGTGCAGGGGCGGCCTCCAACAGGCCCCCACTCATGTCCCCTATTACCCCCACCCCCCAGCAGTGCAGGGGCAGCCTCCAACAGGCCCCCACTCATGTCCCCCATTACCCCCACTCCTCAGCAGTGCAGGGGCAGCCTCCAACAGGCCCCCACTCATGTCTCCCACCACCCCCACCCCCCAGCAGTGCCGGGGCAGCCACCACCAGGCCCCCACCCATGTCTACCACCACCCTCACCCCCCAGCCACCAGGGGCAGCCTCCACCAGGCCCCCACCCATGTCTACCACCACCCCCACCCCCCAGCCACCAGGGGCAGCCTCCCCCAGGCCCCCACCCATGTCTACCACCACCCCACCCCCCAGCCACCAGGGGCAGATTCCACCAGGCCCCCACTCATGTCTACCACCACCCCCACCCCCCAGCCACCAGGGGCAGATTCCACCAGGCCCGCACTCATGTCTACCACCACCCCCACCCCCCAGCCACCAGGGGCAGATTCCAAAAGGCTCCCACTCATGTCTACCACCGCCCCCACCCCCCAGCCACCAGGGGCAGCCTCCACCAGGCCTCCACCCATGTCTACCACCACCCCCACCCCCCAGCCACCAGGGGCAGATTCCACCAGGCCCCCACTCATGTCTACCACCACCCCCACCCCCCAGCCACCAGGGGCAGCCTCCACCAGGCCCCCACTCATGTCTCCCACCACCCCCACCCCCCAGCAGTGCAGGGGCAGCCTCCACCAGGCCCCCACTCATGTCTCCCACCACCCCCACCCCCCAGCAGTGCAGGGGCAGCCTCCACCAGGCCCCCACCCATGTCTACCACCACCCCCACCCCCCAGCCACCAGGCGCAGATTCCACCAGGCCCCCACTCATGTCTACCACCACCCCCACCCCCCAGCCACCAGGGGCAGCCTCCAACAGGCCCCCACTCATGTCCCCTATTACCCCCACCCCCCAGCAGTGCAGGGGCAGCCTCCAACAGGCCCCCACTCATGTCCCCTATCACCCCCACACCCCAGCAGTGCAGGGGCAGCCTCCAACAGGCCCCCACTCATGTCCCCCAATACCCCCACCCCCCAGCAGTGCAGGGGCAGCCTCCAACAGGCCCCCACTCATGTCTCCCACCACCCCCACCCCCCAGCAGTGCAGGGGCAGCCACCACAAGGCCCCCACCCATGTCTACCACCACCCCCACCCCCCAGCCACCAGGGGCAGCCTCCACCAGGCCCCCACCCATGTCTACCACCACCCCCACCCCCCAGCCACCAGGGGCAGCCTCCACCAGGCCCCCACCGATGTCCACCACCACCCCCACCCCCCAGCAGTGCAGGGGCAGCCTCCAACAGGCCCCCACTCATGTCCCCTATTACCCCCACCCCCCAGCAGTGCAGGGGCAGCCTCCACCAGGCCCCCACTCATGTCCAACTCATGTTCCCCTGCACCCCCACCTCCCAGCACCGTGGGGCACCTGCCAGCAGGCCCCCACTCATGTCCAACTCATGTTCCCCTGCACCCCCACCCCCCAGCACCGTGGGGCACCTGCCAGCAGGCCCCCACTCATGTCCAACTCATGTTCCCCAGCCAACATGTCATCACAATCTAGATCCCCGGTCCCCATGGTCAGCCTCCAAATGCAAAACACCCACCCGAGTATTGCATCCACTCACTCAGAAATGGAAATAACATGATAGAACTGCAATTGCAAGTTTGGAAACGAACACATGTCCCTCACATACACCCAATGGGTGTCAGTGAATCTCCAAACCCGTATCATGATATGCATGAAACCAATGAGATGATACTACACATTGAAGTTTGATCTAAAAATATGTATTAAAGAAAACAAGAATTGAATCAAAAATAAACTAACAGAAATGGGAATGTAAAAAAAGTAAAAAGAAGCATGTCCATGAAAAAATGCAAAACCAAAAATCAGAATCCAAAGGAATGGTGTCCAAAGTCACAGTCCAGAAAAGAAAATCCAATGTGAAATTATAATAGAAAGCCATTGCTCCATGGGTAAATGGTAAAAAGAAATGAAAATCCAACAGTGAACTATGTACAGGTGAACAAGCCAGGGTCCATGATCCCAACAAAAGAAATGAAACCTATCTAACAACACTACCTAATAAAAAATAACTATATACAAAAATGTGGCCCATTGTCCAAAAGGTCCAAAGAAAAAGCAAAAACAAAGGAAACCTAACACTAACTACATAACTATTTACATGGGCAGCGGGCTAGTCCAACGGCTCACTGGATGTTGTCATGGACCAGGGCTTCATCGAACTCCTGTTCAATGGCTTGGAGGCGGGCATATTCCCTGGCCCCGAGGTCTCGCAGGGATAAAGCAGTGTCCAGCTCCAACTCCCTGCGAAGACCCTCGAGGCACTCAGCCCGCCTCAGCGCCCTCCGCATGGAGTTCTCCGCCCTGATCATTGTGAGCTGTTCCTCCTCTGCCCGCTGCCGCTCCGCACCTATCCACTGGCCCAACCGCTCCCACACAGAAGCCACTCCCATTCCAGGGTTCTCCTGCCCTCCGGCCGATGCCTGCACCCCTGATGTTGATGGCCCCGAGCCATGATGCCTCCCACGTCGAGCCTGCCGCTGCCTCCGAAGCAACTGCCTGTGCCAGCACCACGGCATCCAGGCTGATGGTATCCACCGACGCCGTCGTGCACGTGCCCTGCCCGATGATGCTGTCACATCCTCCATCTGCTGGGGTCCAGTTGCTGGTGTGTCCACCCCTGCTGGACCTCCGACTCCCGACTCTGGCAGGGATGGGATCCCCACCGAGCCGGCTGCATTGGTGGCATCTGGGCCGGAAGACGGCATGGAGAACGACTGGTGCATAGTCTCCACAGAGGAGGAGAGGGTCGCCAGATTGGCCGACACATGTAGCAAACCCCCGACCATGGCCGTTCCCAACTGGGCCACGTCGGCACGGTGCTCTCCGTGATGACGTGCATGCTCCTCCCGGGAAGCACGCACCTCATCACGAATTGCACCTGTGCGCAACGCGACACCAATCAGGACCTTCTCCATACGGCCAGGGGTCCCCTCGTATGCAGGTGGAGGGGAGTCAGATGACATGGACATCCCCCCTACCTGCGGACGGGCCTGGGATGGGGCATCCCTGCTTGTGCATGGTGGTGCAGTCACAGTGTCAGGGACAGTGACATGCACAGGCCCCTCCACGGCGACCTGTGCTGCCTCCTGCCCCTGCCCCTGGACTGCAACACTTGCACCAGCAGGGATGCCCCCACCAGGCCCCATGTGCGCCTCAGTAGCGGCCTCCTCCTCCTCTGTGGAAACTACCAACCTGGATGGCTCCACCCCGTCTTCCGCCGTTGTAAGCCCCTGTGGGGGCTCACCCACCCCTTCCGCTGCAGCCGTGGGGGCATCCCTGCCGCTTTGCTCCACAGAGCCGTCTCCGCCCTCTTCTTCACGTGGCGCTGTGTAGAGGGAGACATAGAACACAAGCATCAGGGTACTGTACCCTGGTCCCCTAGACAGGAAGCAATAGCAGATGAGTGGCACTGTCAAAGATCACTTCCATCATGTCCCTCCACAACACATGGCTCAGTGCAGGTAAAACACATGCAGTAACAGGCATGGCGCATGCTATGGACATTAGCATACATGTCCAAGTTATCCTCTAAACATACACTGTTGTTTTGGAACTCACCTGCATCATGTGGCATGCCTATCACATGCACACACTTCACCCTAGTTTCATCCATCTGGCCTCGTACACCACAGACACAGTGGATACAAGGATGACTAGGCTGCATCAGTGAACCGGAACATTGCCACAGATATGTGTCATGCATCCCAGCCATTCACAAGTCACAGACACGCTGGTCAGACACACGGACATGGACAGCATATATGTACATGGCATCAGCACCCATCCCTCACCCATGTCCAGGAATAGAGACTGGCATGCTTTCATGTGGCCATTCCGCATAGGGCAACCCATGTTGCATTTGAACACATGCACCAACCGTGTGGTTCACACATTACTGGTCTCACATGCATGACGTCCCTGCACACACACATGCATACATTGGCTATGTCACACATACAGGCAAGTATCAGACAACCAGCACACTGCGACATGCCCTGTCTCACACAGCAATGCTTGGCCACTCACCGCTCAACTCCAGACGGGTCTGCCTCTCAAGGATCTGGCCGTGGAGCGCTGGGCCTACGCGTTCCAGGACCCTCATCTGGATGGTACTCATGCAGCCCCGGCCCCCCTCCACGAGGCGCCGGGCCTTCAAGAGGGTCCTGGACCTGCAGTCATCCCAGCGCTGCTTGACATGTTGGTAGTCGCGGACTGCCACCCCCTCCGCGTTGATGGCAGTCACGATGTCCGTCCAGATCCGAGTTCGTCCTTCCTTGTTGGCGCGCTTACTTCCGAAGAGGGCATCATACTGCCCCAGGACTTGCTCCACCAGGACACCAACTTCTGTGGCACTGAAGCTGGTGCCCCTCTGCCTCTCTGGCCGGGGGTTGCCAGTGGTGCCAGATGTAGCAGTGTCCGACATGGCAACCCCAGAGGCAGGAGTGGGTGGGCAACTGGGTCCTGGGGCTGGGCTGTGGAGCGATGGTATCCCAGTCGAGAGTCTTCTGTTCCAGCAGGGGTGGACACAGCAAATGGACCCCTGCAGATGGCTGATGTGCAGGCACCAAATGGCAGGGCACGGTGGCAGCAGGCAGCCAGGCAGCAACAGATGGCTCGTGGGAGGCTGCTCGGGGCTCTGGGGGGCAGTAATTCGGCCTTTTGGGCAGGAGCGTGGTCTTCCGTGTGCTTACGCGTGGCCAGCTTGAGACGGAGTGATTTGGCACGTGAAAATCCTGCACGTCTGCGTGTAAATCGAGGAAAGGCCCTTAGCGCGTATGCACGTCAGCACGCATATGCGATTTCATTGGACCAAAGGCCCTTAGCGCGTGGGCGCGTCCGTGACGTGAGGCGCGCGGGTGTTTCCCTCATTACACGTGATGACAGAGCACACGTGGATTTCCACCAATCGCGTGTGGAACTTCCTGCGCACCCCAGAAATACACGTACCCAGGCCAATCGCGTGTACGCTCACTTCCCTCCGATTACACGCAATGACACTCGGACGTGCAGTTTCATTTCATTGGCCCAAAGGCCACCATGCGCAGCTGTGACGTCACGCGCATGGCCGTAGAGAATGGCACGTGTAAAAATGAAGAGATACACGTCCGAGTGTCAAAGCGCGTAATTGGTGGAAATGGCCTCATTGCGTATGCGCGTCTGTGATGTGTGTATAAAAGGTACGTGTAGGACGCCATTTCCTTGTACGTGCTTTTCGTGGAGAGCGAGTGGGTGAAATCTGTACTTGTTGTCGGTTCACACGCGATTTACTTCACGGCGTTTCCAGTTCGTACTCCCTGTTACCTCTGACAGTTTTTTCTCTTTTCCTCTTTTTCCTGGGCCTGTTTCCTCAAACAGCTTCCCTACTACTGTTGTCCTGTCTCCTCAGACAGCGTACAATTCTTCTTTTGGCGGGGGTGTTGCCAACGCGCACACGTGCATATTTTTCACGCTTTTGTTCCTGGCAGACGGTGAGTCGCGCACGTATCTAACATTTGTGCTTGCCCCGTGTGTCGCGTACCCCTTCAGAGGTCATTCTAGGCGGCGTGTGACACGCATACGTTCATTCTTGTGTTCCTGGGTGCCACAGCGTAGTGCAGGTTTTTTTTCCAAGCACGTGGTCTAGGAGGGGTTGCGTGCACCTTACTTCCCTTTTTTGGGCTGCCTGTGAGTTGCGTGACCCGTCATCTTTCCCCAGGGGTGACATACAGCCTTGCTAGAGCACTAGGGCACGATTACCATCTGGTACCCAAGCCCTTTGACCCCCAATTGCCCAGGACAATAGTTCACATCAACTCCCATACGCACAATAACATCAGTTCCATGGCTGGGAGGCGAACAAGCCGTAAGGGTGGCAAAGGTGGCCGAGCCCCAAGTGGTGGCCGTGGTGGATCCGGTAGGGGACATGGCCGTGACTTGCAGGGTGCCCCTAGCCCCCCATGTGTGGAGGAGCAGTCAGGGACACCCATGCCCCCCCCCTGGTTGAGGTTACCGTGGCTGACACCATCCATGCTCAGCCCTTGTTGGACCAGCCCACTGTGGAACCAGACCTGGCACAGGGTGACTCCATGGCTGACTTCCAGGTCAGCAGGTCTAGGCCAAGTGCGCCGGTGAACGTTGGTGTCATCAGGCCACGTGGATCAGGGGCAGCTAGGTCATCTGCTGCCCCGCGTAGGCAGGCTGGGGAGGCTGCAGGGGCAGCTGCGGCTCCTTCCACCCCACCTCTCACACACCCAGCCAGGACAGTGTCGGTCCAAGTCCATCATGCTGACATTCCCCCTGACACCATCACACTTGAGATAATGCCTGCACCAACTCCCATGCTGAGTGTGCAATCCCACGCTCCTGCCCCTAGTGTCCAGAGCGGCGCAGGACACTCCGGATCCCCACCACCTTCCAAGCGGAAGAGGAAGAGTGCTCATCCAGTAGAGGCTGATGCCCCAGACACGGCTACACAGTCCGGCCCGTCAAGGAAGCCCAGCTTCAATGAGGCCGAACAGAATGCACTTGTAGAGTATGTGTCCGCACATGACCGCGAAATGGTGATTGTTGCAGGATCCAAGACCACACCTGCACAATGTCAGGCACACTGGCAGACCATTGTGGACATCATAAGTGCCCTTGGAATTGTGAGGCGCACAGCTAATGATTGCTACAAGCGCTGGAATGACCTGAAGCGCAGGGCAAAGAATAAGCTGGCCTCAAGTCAAGCCGCAACTCTAGTGACTGGAGGTGGGTCTCCAGCAGACGACATAGAACTCACTCCACATGAGCAGGTTGCTGGGACCTACGTCACGGAGGAACAGATCCAAGGCGTGGGAGTAGTGGCAGATTACGAGGCATTGTCCGGTGAGTGCACATGCATGTGTATGTCATCCATGTGCATGTTGTGTGTGGGAGGGCTTCTGTTTGTGTTCCAGGGGAGGGTGTTTGTGCCTGAGTGGTTCGGCTCACCCATGTGCCTCTTCCTAAACATTCTTGGCACCAGCATTTGGGTATAGTAGCATCCCTTCGGCCAACATTAGACATCCAGCCCAACACCACGTCAGTTGCCCTTGGAGTGTCATCTTGCCACTACACTGTTGCTTATTTACCTCTGCTTATTCAGGCAGATTGTTTGCATACCACCATTTTTACTCGGGATTTCTCAGTCCTATTGTCACATGTTTCACATGGCTATGGTACAGTGGACTGGCTCAGTTTCGTGGACATGATTAGTTTGGACATGTCCCTGTGCTATAGGACCATTTTTGACTGGCAGCTGCATGTTAAACATTAGAACCATTACAATGAAAATAATCAATCATATGACCAAACTGGACTGAATGAACAATTGGTGACCTCCTCTCCCTCTTCACTTCATGGCTAGGGTACATGCCATCTGTGTGATGGCATGTGTATTTGACCTGCCAATTACTGGCCAATGTGTGATGGCACTGCTAGGCAGCATGCAGCAAATGTGTTCATCTTCCATCTTGGTGTCATCAATGTGTGGCATCTGCCTCCCCATCACACGCAGTGACGGTGCATGCATGGGAGTGTTTTAGTCATGTGGGACATGTGTCAATCAAGTACTGTTTCTGTAGCCTCTCAGCCCCCATTGTGTGCCATGGTGCTAATGCCTGTTTCCATTTGTTTTCTTTTATGTCTTTGCAGGGGAAGACGCACCTGATACTGCTGGGGTTGTGGAGATGGTGCAGACCCAGGAGGGGTCTGAGGGCCGACCGACCACCAGTGAGGGACGTGGTGTGGTGGTGGGTGAGAACCCACAACTGCTGCAGGTCGTGCTCTCAAGGGGTGTCTCTGGCTGCACCTCCCCCGAGCTGTACTCAGGTGTTGATTCGGATGATGAGACCTACGTGCCGTCGCAGGTGAGTGTTCCTGGGAGGGATTCTGTTCTGTCCGACCCACCTGCACCAGGGTTAGAACCCTCAATGGGGATGTCAGTGTTGGCAGGTACGCCTTTGGTGGTTACGGATGCAGGGTCACACTCCGCGACATCTGATCCTGTTCCTGGGCCAGCAGATCAGAGGGGGAATGCAGTCCTGCAGCTTCAGGCAGTGCCGGCACAGCAAGGCGCAGTTCGCCTTGCCCCAGACAGGTGTGGTGCCCGCCGACGTGGTAGCCGTATGCCACCTGGCAATACCGCATGGGAGCAATCCATTTACGGTATGGCAACCCAACAGGCAGCATCATCAGAGATGATGGCTCAGGCCATGGATAGGGTGGCCACTTCCATTGTCCCCCCCGAAAGGCTGATGGAGCGACTACAGCAGGCAACCGACTCCATCTGCCAGTCACACAGGGAGGACATGTTGGCATCCAACAGGGACAGGCGGGCGGCACTGTCGACTCTGCAGGAAGCCATCTCCATAGAGTCCCAGAGCCACAGGGAAGCCCTGAGGCTGGAACTCCTTCACCTCAGGACGACTCTTGTTGAGCTTGAGGCTTCAACAGACCGAAGGACAGAACAGCAGCTGGAGCGTCTCACCCGTACGCTCTCAGCTGAGATGCAGGCAACTAGGGCGGAGGTCCGGGCATCCCGTGAGTTGTTGCATGGGGACCTCCGCACACTCATCCTCCAGAACGAGACCTACCACACCCGCATGCTTGCAGCCATGGAGGAACAGACTAGGGCCTTGCATGGGCTGCCTCCCATAGTGCCACCACCTCTGGATGCAGCTGCACAGGGTGAGAATAGCGACAGCAGTGATACTCCCACAATAGGGTAGCCGTGTGGGCCATGAGCCCATGGAGGTGTTTTTTTTTTCGCAAGATCCACACAGGTGGGTTTTGGTGTGCACCCTGTCCTCGGACCTCCTGGGTCGCCTCCCCAACCCCCCCGGGCCCATTAATGGCCATTTTTTATTTTTTTTTTATTTTTATTATTTATTTCTTTTTTTTCTTTTTTTGGGACAGTGTGTTGCCTTGTGTGGCTCCCGTGGGCATACGCTGCATTGTGGCTGGGCACATGCAGGCTTGTCATGGATTTGGTTCAGATGCTTGGGTTTTTGTCACACACACCCCTCCTGCTTACCGTTTCCATGGGCTTGCAAAGGGTGTGCCCAAGTGACATTGACGTACATGGTGACATTGGACTGCCATGAGCTGTGTGGGCAGTCTGTAGTCAATACTGTGTATACATTCATAGTGCATATTGTTGTTGTATTGTACACTGCGTGGTGTATTAATATGTGCCTCTGCATCCATCTCATCCTCCATATTTGCAGGTCCATTACTCATGTCTTTACAATGCGGTCCACCTTGGAACTGGAGTCCATGTTGTAAGCAGTGCACCTACACTCTTGCGTGGCGCTAAAACTGTATACTTGCAAGTGTTCGGAGGGCTGTCATCATCAGGTGGTGAGGCTAGCTAATTTTTAAGTCTGTATTGTCATGTTTAAGGTGGGTTGGAGGTTGTGTAGGTGATTGGTATTATTGGTAAGTATTTGGTAATATGGGCTGTAGGTCCTGCATTACTGTGAGCATTTCATGTGTGGACAGGTTTCCATTAGGGACACTGTAGCTGCTGACACTTGGTGCATGTTGTGGGGATTCATTTCTTTCCTCTCACATTGCATGACATGGCATGGTGTGTTGTGTGGCCGTGCCCTGGAGGGGGTGGGTGACATGGCACTGTTTTCATGTAGTATTTTGCAAGTGGGTATTCATTTCTGCAGCATGGAAGTGTCTTTTCATGACACTGCATTGGTGGTGTTTGTGTAGGTAGGGATGCACACATTGTGACACTTCCACATGAACAATCTCAGGCTGCTATGGTTCTGACAGTTGACAGTCCCTTTGTTCGTCTTAATTGTCAGGTCGAGTCATCATTGCTTATCAGATGGTATGTGCCAGGCCCGTGTGCACTCCACTGGGGTGTGATTTCTATGTGAAGTAATTAGCCACCAGCTGCGTACAAGCTGCCTCACCCCGTGCCCTCTCCCCTCCCATGTGCAGCGGGCGTGCATGTGGTTGGGGATGTGGGGGCACCACCATGTCCACGGCCAGGCCCCAGCGTGTTGCAACATTGTGCAGGACACATGCTGCCACTATGATCCTGCACACTACTGGGGGCACATATAACAGCTGCCCGCCAGACCGGTCAAGGGAGCGAAAGCGTGACTTGAGCACTCCGAATGTGCGCTCCACTATGCCCCGGGTTGCAATATGGGCTGTGTTGTATCTTACCTCTGGAGGCGTGATGGGGTTCCGAATTGGCGTCATCATGTGGGTGCTCAGAGGGTAGGCACTGTCCCCTGGTGAGGAGGTGATGGGTATCATTAGTGGGCTAGTGACAGAACTCTGCATCTGACATGCATGCATGTGCAGTGGCATTCATACTCACCAAGCAGCCATGTGTCACCATGCCGCCCAGCTTCGCGGTCCCAGCTTAGGGTAGACATTCGGTAAATGAAGCTGTCATGGGTGGCCCTGGATAGTTGGCATATACTGAGGTGATGATTCCCTTAGCATTACATACTACCTGCACGTTGATGGAATGCCAGTGCTTGCGGTTCCTATAGATGTGCTCAGATGCCCTGGGGGGACGTAGTGCCACATGGTTGCAGTCAATGGCACCTAGCACTTTTGGAAATTGTGCCACACCGTAGAAATCGAGGGTGGCAGCCTGCCTTTCTGCAGGTGTCCTGGGCAGGTAAATGTGCCTACGGACTGATGGGCGTGCAGTGATGATGTTCAAGACCAGGTGTAGGCAGCGTGACTGCGTGGCCTGTGACACCCCACCCACTATGGCACTTGTCCGCTGAAATGATCCTGTGGCCAAGAAGTGCAGTACATTGAGGACCTTCTCCAGGGGGCTGAGTGCTTGGGAGCACAGGGTGGGTGATGTGAGGTCATCCTCCCACTCACTGACCAGGTCCAGTATTATGTGTGGGGGAAACCTGTACCTCCCATACACCTGGTCATCAAGCATCCCAAAAAGGCTTGTTCTGGGAGTGAAAATTCGGGCCCTCACTATCCTCCTCCTCCTCCTTTGGTAACCCACAGCCACTGCTGCTAGGAATGGTATATTCATCCTGGCGTATGAGCTTGTTTGTGGTTTTCGCGCATTTTTATGCTGCGCGGGTCGACGTGCGCCTGCTTCATGCTGGTGTACGTATGTCAGGATTGGACCCTTTTTCGGCACGTCGTAGGCGAACGTGTGAATCTTCCCGCCCACACCAGGAATACACGTAGCACGCTCTCACAGGCACAGTCGCGGGTAAATATTCCTGCCCACCCCTGGAATACATGTGACCCACTCTCACAGGCCCAATCGTGTGTGGAAGTTCACGCGCACCCCGAAGTACAGGTACCTAGGCAAATCGCGTGTGGAAGTTCACGCGCACCCCCAGTAATACACGTACCCAGGCAAATCGCGTGTGGAAGTTCACGCACACCCCGAAGTACACGTACCCAGGCAAATTGCACGGCTGGGGGGTGGGAGTGGTGGGAGACATGAGTGGGGGCCTGGTGGAGGCTGCCCCTGACTGCTGGTGGGTAGGGGGTGGTGGGAGACATGGGTGGGGGCCTGATGGAGGGTGCCCCTGACTGCTGGGGGGTAGGGGGTGGTGGGAGACAAGGGTGGGGGCCTGGTGGAGGCTTCCCCTGCACTGCAGGGGGGTGGGGGTAATAGGGGACATGAGTGGGGGCCTGGTGGAGGCTGCCCCTGGTGGCTGGGGGGTGGGGGGTGGTGGGAGACATGAGTGGGGGCCTGGTGGAGGCTGCCCCTGACTGGTGGGGGGTAGGGGGTGGTGGGAGACCTGGGTGGGGGCCTGGTGGAGGGTGCCCCTGGTGGCTGGGGGGTGGGGGGTGGTGGGAGACATGAGTGGGGGCCTGGTGGAGGCTGTCCCTGACTGCTGGGGGGTGGGGGTGGTGGGAGACATGGGTGGGGGCCTGGTGGAGGGTGCCCCTGGTGCCTGGGGGGTGGGGGGTGGTGGGAGACATGAGTGGGGGCCTGGTGGAGGCTGCCCCTGACTGCTGGGGGGTAGGGGGTGGTGGGAGACATGGGTGGGGGCCTGGTGGAGGCGGCCCTGGTGGCTGGGGGGTGGGGGTGGTAGGAGACATGAGTGGGGGCCTGGTGGAGGGTGCCCCTGGTGGCTGGGGGGTGGGGGGTGGTGGGAGACATGAGTGGGGGCCTGGTGGAGGCTGCCCCTGTCTGCTGGTGGGTAGGGGGTGGTGGGAGACATGGGTGGGGGCCTGGTGGAGGGTGCCCCTGACTGCTGGGGGGTAGGGGGTGGTGGGAGACATGGGTGGGGGCCTGGTAGAGGCTGCCCCTGCACTGCGGGGGCGTGGGGGTAATAGGGGACATGAGTGGGGGCCTGGTGGAGGCTGCCCCTGGTGGCTGGGGGGTGGGGGGTGGTGGGAGACATGAGTGGGGGCCTGGTGGAGGCTGCCCCTGACTGCTGGGGGGTAGAGGGTGGTGGGAGACATGGGTGGGGGCCTGGTGGAGGGTGCCCCTGGTGGCTGGGGGGTGGTGGGAGACATGAGTGGGGGCCTGGTGGAAAATGAAAGTGCTGCAAAACAAAATGTTTTCATTGTGGAAAGAGGACATGCCAACATCTCTTAAAAATGCACACATAGCCTAATTCACATTGCGTTTCGCTTTCTCCATTTGTGGACCAAACACAAAAGAACGCAGCCATATTTGTCTTTGGGCAATACGGGAAAAAAGTATTTGACAATTTGGAAACATGTCCATGAGCTTCGGGAGTCCTACATTCATTGCAAATTGCAAAGAAATTCCAGATACATGGCCTAAACCGTTTCCTCCGCAATGAATGAGCAGTATATCTGGAGGATGCTCTTTCAGTAAAGTAACACAGAGAGGTACCACGTCCAGCCATCTCATGCCATGCACGCCACGCACGCCATGCCATGCCAGTGCACTTCCACATGAGGAAATCCGAGATTTGTAGATAAACTGCAGCTTTCTGCATGCACCTTCAACCAATGTATCCATGAGTCTCCCAAAAGCCAGATAATTTGTTTTCGAGCCTTCGAAAGCCATGGCTGTGTGATCTCATGTGAGGGAGAAGACGGTCTTACTGAAGTACGTCAGTCAGAACACACCTACTGAACTTTATGGACCAATCCCTAGCTCTGCTCATTCTCATTTACATACGTCTCCACCCCTGAATCTCCGTTGGTGATATGTGCTGGCTGCAAACTAGCGCCATGTTCGCAGACATGTAGAGGATCAGAGCATGACGACGATACATTAATGTACTATTTCCCTTTTTCCCCTTTAAGGTAGGCTCTGAAAAGAGACTTTTTATTTTTTATTTTTGGCCAGATACCGTGCAGACATCTGGTATTTTATGTATTTTTTGTATTTTTTTGTCCTTGCTTTACTCTTGCAAACATTAAAGAACCTTCTCTAAAGCAAGCCTTACGTTCCAAAAGAACATTGCATTTCCCAAAGCTTGGAGCAATGGTATCGTGGCACCAAAAAAACATACGAGCTAGTAGCATGAATGCATGCACGCCGCGATTGATGATACACCTCGCGATGCTTTGATCTGGACAGAAAACAGAATTGTTGCTCCATTGTACTCTAGGGAGTAAAGCAGAAACAATTACTTGCGTTGTTGGGAAGATGGTCATGAGTGCTTCAACCTACTATGCCAAATCTGCCAACAAAGTACGTCAAGTCACGTATCCCAAATGGCAAGCACCGTAGTGCAAAATTACCACATGAGGAGTGGTCATTGTACGTATGTCTCTACAAACTTGCAGAATTGCTGCAGCATTGGAATTAGTGTCAGCGCTCCACACCACCCTTTCAGAAAAATGTCTCCAAGCATAAAAACCCTGACCCTCTCCACCTCTGCCATCTTCAGTGTGCGCACCGTCTTTCGACACAAAAGAGTAATGTGAACATCTGATTGGCTGATGCCTACAGTCGCCTTTCCATGCAGGATTTGCTATAGAAACCCGTATGTCACACGCCCTACCAGCGGACAAGCGTTGCCTACATGCAGCACGTAACTCTTACCCAGTCCTTCCACCCTTTCTACAGCGGTACCAAAGCGAGTCCCTCATTGGACACAACTAAGCAGTCGCACAATCATCCACCAATCACATTGAACATCGCTAATTTTAACTCTGTCATCAACATTGCGAACTTCAAAATTACTGTTGATGATTCTGAGTGGAAGCCGCATATCATTGCAAAGCACCTACGTGACAAGCTACTCTGCAAATGTTACAATTTTCTACGTAAAGCTCCATGCTTGTGCACATGCATGAGTGTAGAGAACAGGTATGTATATTTTAATCAGAGAACATGTGGAACCCTTATGATTTAATTTAGACAAAATGATGCTGCTAAATCTCTATAGGGAATACATAACAACGCTCCCCCTTTAAAGTGCAAGATGTTCGATTTGTCATTCACAAATTGCACGACTGCTTAATGTTGTTTGCATAACCTGGCTGTGTGCATAGATTGACTCTGTACTTTATTGCTTGATCGTATGGATGTTTCCATTTCAACTTGTCCATTACTGAATTGTGAATTGCAGTCTTGATCCCTACATTTGTGGAGGTGTGGCGATACTCTAGCGGACTGTGACGCTTTGTTGAAGTATTGATTTCTCATTTGGAGGGAAACCAGCAAATTTGTCATCCTGTCACATGCTTTGAAGTTTCACCATTTAAAGGCTTGGAGGTTGTTTTCCTTTTATCCTCTTGGGTGCCTGAATCTACCCTTTCAACACGGTGTGGAAGAGATTAGTGGATGCTTTTAAATTTATCCCCTGAAGAATGTTCGCCTGAACTGGGCAGTTAAGAACAGAAACATGTTGGGATGCTTGTTGTTTTAGTGACACATTGAAATTTTTTTGTGTGTTATGTGATATCTCTGTGTCGTATAAATAAGTTATCTGATGTTTTATAATTGTTTTATATTTGTTTTTTAAAGTTTAGTACACTGTGTTAGGTGAGGGTAGTGTGTTTTTTGTTTAAATTCCGTTTGAATTATTTGAATAATAAACTTGTTATACATTTGTGTAAATCAGTTATAGCAGACGGTCCATTTTTTCAGGACTAGTGATGCTGGAAAACCTTATAGAGTTCCTGTGTGAGGGGGTTGGAGGCAAGTAAACAACACGTATCATCTTGCTCTTTATTGTATTACATACGTTTGCATAACCTGTACATACATTGCAAGCATGCCTATTTAGGGCAGAACTCAATTTTGTATGTGAAAATGTCAGAGTTGTGTACTCTGTACGGCCTACAGTAATGCTACTTGCCTTGTGATCGTATGAGAATAGAAAGCTCTCCCGATTGTGGAGGTGACATTTCCTTCTGAGGGTCTCCCGATTGTTCGTCATTGTGCTTTTAAGTTACAAGTAGAAAATGTTTCCCCATCTAGTACTATGCCCTATCGCATACAAACCTCTCTCCTATGCATGGTAAACTTTGTAAACAACAATGCATTTCCATACCCCTAAAAGTTTTAGCTATTTTGAAGGACTTTCAAGTACCATATTGCAAGTACCATGCAAAGACTGCACAGAGTGAAGTGAAATGTACACGTGCACTGGGTTGAAATATGAAAGTTGAATGCTCTGACGAAAGAAGGACAATTAATGTGTGCAGTATCATCACTGCTGCAAACACACAAAGTAATTGAGTTTCTACTCTCCTGAGAATCAACAGCATCTACAGTGTAGACGACATATCCGAAGAAACCTGCTCATCTTGCACAAAAAAAGTAAATACAGTACAACCTTTATATTGTAACTACTTCTGAAAGAGGCTGTGTGTGTTATTTGTTTTTTTTGGGCACAAAAGCAAGCATTGATTTGTAAACAATTCTACCTACAAATATCCATTTATTGAACAAAGAATAACAGGCAGAATGGCTGACAAATCCCTATGTGTTTGGTACTCAAATAACATACGTAATCCTTAGAAGGTTAGATTGTGTAAAGAAATTGCTGTAGCAAGTTTTTGGCATTTCGGTTATTAATAATGGTTCTCGTCACAAGCAGGCCACTTTGCACTCTCATCTGAAGCACATTGTAGTAGTATACAAACAGTAAAGTAGCCTTACCAAATCATTGCAGGAGTTCAATACACGTTCACACGACATGACAAAGAGCTTCCCCATCAGACTCATGCACACATGCACACTGCACACATACATTGGACAACAGACCAAAGTATATATTTTTTTGTCGACACCAAAGAATGCCTACCAAAAAGCAACTCCGTAGAAAGGAACACAGAAGTAGAGCAAATAAAAATAAAGGTGCCCAATCTAAGCATCTACCTATTGTACAGTTTGTACGGAATGTTGGTACAAACCAGCTAATGCAGTTGGGTAACAAAATAAATGAAGTCTCAACTACCGAAACTGTACCTCCTCCATCAAAAAGTGTCACAAAACACAAAAATGTTGTCAAAAAAACGCCTACCAGTACAGCTAACAATGTTCCTAATAATCCTGACAGTGTAAGAAGAACCCATAGTAAAAAAAGAATTTTAGCAAAAATGTTTTGTCACAGAGTCCTTCAGACTCTACTAAAAAGAGGACCAAATTCATCCTCACCCCTTAAAACCTACCATAGAAAGGTAATCGTACAAGCTCTCGTGGACAGTGCAATCCTTCTCAAAAGGAAGTTGTTCATATTAGTGTTAAATAGGATGAAAGCACTAACAAAGGTAAGTACCAAACTACAAAAGAAACTCAGCAATAAACGGAATGTGAACAAAAATAATTTCTCACATGTTTGTGGTGGTGAATGGAGTCATCCTACAACCACAGAGCCATATTTTAATGAAGAAGCATAGAAACAAAATCAAACAAACACAATTGCCATCCATAGCAGTGGAAGAGGGTATGAGAAAACCAATACTACCATTATGGAACAAGAAACACTGCTTACAAAACTATCCCCTGAAAACTCAGAATTACCTCTGAATTCAGCAGAACCACACCATCCAGTATACAAATGGCCGTGCACATCAATGTGTGCCATTCCAAACAAAGCTTTCAAATCTTTATGTCAGTTGCTCAATCAATATGTAAAAGGTAAAGATAAAAGTAAAATGAAAGTGCTGCAAAATATGGATATCTGTCCAGTGCGGAAAGACACAGGACTAAAAGGACATTCATTAGCCTGCATTTCTGGGCCTATTTGCAAAAGTAAATTCCATGATATCAAAAGAATATCAATACATTATTCCAATGTAAGAAATTTAGTTTATAAAATATACTATGCAAAAAGTCCAGCTTCAGAATTAGGCAATTTAAATACCACTCTTCTGCATGGTACACCCAAATACATACAAGAAGAAATTGACTGTATTCAGAAAAAGTATTTTGGAAGTGAGAGCCACTTACAAAATGCAACAGTTTTAGAACATAGTAGCAACAATTCTGCACATAGCAACCTTCTATTACACACATACAGAAAAGAAATAGTAACATTTAAAATGTCATCGGCTGAAGTACCAAACCATGTGTGTGTGTATTGCCGCAGAACGTTTTACAAAAGGAACACAACAAATATGGACATGACATACAAGATAGAAGACAATGAAAACTCTAAATGGTTTGAATTAGATATGTACCTTTTAGCTGAAAACAAATATGAACTAACTGAACGCCTAATATGTTGCAGTTACTGTACTGCAAAATTAGACAACAACCACACTCCTTCACGTGCTATTACAAATGATTTGGAATTGTTTCCATTACCAAAATTCCTGCAACAGCTCAATTTGTATGAGAGAATAATAATTCAAACAGTTCACTCATTTAAAGCAATTATACGCCTTCATCCAAAAACAGCAAAATTACCTTCCTCTGAAATGGTGAAAGGCATTTGTGGCAAAGTAGTTTATCTGCCATTAGATCTAGCGGAAAATGTACACACTCTAGGAGTGGAACGTTCAATAGAGCATTCTTTAATAGTCTTGGAAAATGCAGTACCAGCAAAGGACAACAAAATTTGGCAACAATTAGTGGACTTACACAAAAGTTAAACAAGTATTGCAATATCTAAAAGACAATAATTAGTACTACAAGGAAATAAATATTGATGAAAGTTTAAGGGAAACAACTCAAATAATTCAAGAGCCATCAGAAACTGGACAATTCGAACTTCTGGATCCAGCTACAGTATCCACTCTTTTGGACCATTACACAATTCATCCATTGCATTCCAATGAAAGCATAGATGATGCACTTGAAACTTACCAAATGCGACAAACCAAAGGATCACCAATGAGTATTTGGGAAAAAAGTATAGAAGCACGTGCTTTTCCACTGCTATTTCCTACTGGCAAAGGTGGAAGATACGATGATAGACCCACTCAGATTGGGGCATCAGAATACCGCTCATTACGAATGTATTCACAAGATCCCAGATTTAGACAAAATGTGGAATACATATTCCACCTACTCTATGAAAGTGAATTAGCAACACTATGTTATGGAGTTGCACACATTCTTAAATCGGGAACCCACTTTCAAAATATGTCAGCTACGCAGTTAATACAAAAAGTACAGGAAAATGAGGAGGTTTTACAATCAAGAATAACAAATTTGTTTGCAAACATGCGTGGTACAAAGGAATACTGGTTCAAACGGCACAGAGACATGCGTTGCATGATCAGAAACCTTGAACCACCAACTTGGTTTGTTTCGCTAAGTTGTGCAGAATATGCATGGGAAGATTTACATGAGTTCCTACGCATAGCAAACAGCAACAAAAACAACATAGATATATTAACACCTGGAGAACTTTGCTCTCTAGATCCAGTTAATGTCTCAAGATATTTCCATCATCGTTTCATTGCCATGCTACACTTTATTTGCAATAAAACTGTTCCTCCCCTTGGAGAAGTGCAGCACTTCTTTGGGAGAAAAGAATATCAAGCAAGAGGAGCACCACGTATTCACATGCTGTTATGGATCAAAGGTGCACCGAAATGTGGGCACGACAGTGATAGTACTGTTTTGCAGTTTATCCAAAAATATGTCAGATGTGAAATCCCTTCACAACAGACACATAGTGAGCTGCATGGGCAGATTTTACAATTTCAAAGACACAAATGTGGCAAATATTGTCGCCACAAATACAAAAAGAAAGGTAAATACCACACCAAATGCTGCTTTGGTTTCCCTAGACCAGTTACAGAAACTGGTGAAGTAGACAACTTCATGTCTTCAGTTTGACATAGTGTTAAAGGTAAATCACCTAAAAACATGTATTAAATAAAAAGAAGGGAAGAATCAAAATATATTAATGATTACAATGCAATCATTGCCCTCTTATGGAATGCAAACATAGATGTGCAGCACATTGCAGGCAATTCAATTGCTGGTGCACAATATGTTACAGCCTACTTAACAAAAGCAGAAAAAACAGAGCTTCAAGACCTCTGGGATGACCTAGCACCAGACAAAACACTATCACAGAAATTGTACAGCCTAGGTATAAAAATGCTCTCTCAAAGAGAATGTGGGGCCTATGAAGCAGCAGATCGTTTAAACTGCACTGCTTTGTATGGAAAATCAGACAACATATTATGGCTTAGTCTTGGTCCTGCAAAATGTAGAAAAAGAGTGCTAAAATCATATGAGGACATAGAAACAATTGCCAGAAATGATCCCAACAGCCAATACATTCTAAAAAACAATTAACTGGACACATACTTTCCGAACAGGAGTACCACTCTGGAAAGCATGTGTCGAAACCACAGAGCTCAAAACTTTGCATACAAAAATAATGTAAAACCTGATGAAAGCAAACATAGATATAGAGTGTCCGATTGTAAAGGGAGCTTAGTGAAACTTACCAAAGAAAGCTTAATTAATCATGTAAAATTGTCATTAAAAACTCCTCAACAGAAAGAACTATATTACATGTCTCTGTTACAACTTTTCAAACCATGGAGAAAAGAGGAAGACATACTAGATAATTATGACTGCTATGAAGATGCTTTCAAAGCAAATGAAAGCACTATCACTGATGTGAACTTTACGTACTACAAAACAATGTTACACAATGAGCAGCAACAGGAAGAAGAACTTCAGGCCCAACTAGATAAGGGCTCTTCCGACAGTAGTCAACCTTCTGTAACAGGAAGTCAAGAACCACTAGGACAACCACTAATAGCAAATGAGGCGGAGGTAGCTATGGCAGAAGTAGAAAACACCATGTATCAGTATCAAGAAGATACAGAAGACTTAACTGTACAACAAGCAATACTTAACAACGATCAGAGAACCATTTGTAAAGATGTAACAAAACAAATTGTACATGGTGTACAACACGAAAATAAAGAATGTACCTGTCAAAATTACAAACCTTTACTGCTGTGCATCATTGGTGAAGCTGGATCAGGGGAAACATTCTTAATCAAAATCATCAGCAAGTTCCTTCAACAATTGACAAACAACAAACTGTCAGCTGTTGTAACGGCCCCCACAGGTTCAGCTGCCTACAACATAGGTGGTGTGACTTTACACCGATTACTACTGCTTCCAGTAGAGCATCAAAATAAATTAGACTACTACACACTTTCTGCAGAAGCTGCAATGGAATTACATAGAGTATTGAAACAAATGAAAATGCTACTAATAGATGAAGTGAGCATGGTCTCCAACCTAATGTTGGCTTTGATTCATCTCACATTGTAAGAAGTAATTAAAAATAATAACGAAGAACTCGTTGCAGGGAAACACATTATCGTTTTTGAAGATCTTCTACAATTGACACCAGTGAAAGGTGAACCGATTTTTAAAACCTTAGGCCACAAACTCTGCCGGAAAACTGATGGTAGCATAGGTAATGTTGACCTTTGGCAACATTTGCAATACAGAGAATTAACTGAGAACATGCAGAAATCTGCAGATCCCACTTATGCCAACATTTTAAAAAGTATTATCGCAAGATGCACAAGTTGTATTGAAAAACGGGCATATACATGCACTTTATGGCGATAATGCATGTGGAACTGATGTTATGGAACAAATAGCACGCAAAAATGTCAATTGCATGGCCTTAATGCCAACTCTTGCAAGCTGTTTCAAATTCAATGAAACAATGTTAAAGGAAGAAATGCAACCAATAATAGAAATTAGCGTCACAGACAAACTAGACTTACATGGTATGACAGTATCCATGTGTGAGCAAGTCACAACAAGACTAAATAGTTTAGAAAATTCAATCTCTGGGTTGGAAAAAACATAGAAATTATCCTTAAGTAATGCTTAAACGTAACCTTGACGTAGAGCAAGGGCTAGTTAATGGAGCACTTGGCACAGATGTTGGCTTTCAGTCATACCTACGTGATAGCAACATTCAGTTTGTAAATATTTGCTTTGATAAAGTTTCAGAAGTGAAAAGGATAGGGCACTCAATTGCTCGATTCCTTCTTTTCAAAGATATGTATGTATGTAGAGAGCAATTTTCTATAGCTCTTGCAAATGCAGTTACCATTCATAAATCCCAAGGTCTTACCCTTGACAAAAGATTGATAGATATAGGAAACATAGTGTTTAAGGAAGGCAAGAGCTACGTAGCATTATCACGCTTATGTACACTTGACTGTCTATTGCTAATAAACTTTGATTCAAGTAAAGTCAAAACTGATATTCCTTGCATTCTAGAATACAATAGATTGCGTTCACTGTACAACCCTCATCTGAAACAATACCCTGTTCCAGATAAAGTGAAACGTAGTAAAAGAAAACTAAATGAAACAGAAATGCAACAGAATTCAACAGCAAATTCCGCAAAGAAAATAAATGAAGTTAAAGTTTCATCAATTGCCGCAAACATAGAACAACCTACTAGGGAATGTAAACCAGGGACTTCGGCAAAGAAGCAACAAAAAAACTCATAAAATACACTCAGATACAGAACTTGCTGGGCCATTGAAATTTGCAAATGAAAGTGGGGTAAGTTGCTATGCAAATGTATCAATGAATATTCTATTTCAATTGCCACCAATTGTTAACAATATTTACCTGCACAATACAGACCAATTGTGTTTGCAAATGTTAGTGCTGCATAGAAATGCAACAAGCAATCCTGACAATACATTCAGTGTACATGGAGTAAGGCAACAATTGGATGACTGTGCTGGAATGGTGAGATTCACTATGAACTCACAAGAAGATCCACAATAATTTCTAATGTACATACTATTAGTATGGAAAACAAAGCATACCTGTAAATGAAATCTTCCAAATTTCGTACATGTGCAAACATACATGCACTCTCTGTAGCAAAGTGATACAGGAAGAAATCCCAAATGAGCGATTTGTGTATGTTTCCATACCAAATTGTGAGAGCATTCCATTTCAGCAACTTGTAGAAAATGCAAACCATGGCAGATTATGGAGTATTTGAAATTCAGACAATCGCTCCACCTTACTGATACAACCACATAGTGCCTACATAATACTTCTGCTTCTATGTTATAATGCAGATGGCATCAAAAACAACTGCAAACTGACTGGATTCACACACGGTCAAGTGTCACTTGGAAAGAAAACCGTTACAACAGTAGGAATAATCTACCATGCAGGAGCTACAAACAATGCAGGCCACTACACTGCATACATTAAAAAGAATTCTGGATGGTTCGAATGTAATGATAGCACCATTACTCTAAAGGAGAGATTGCCAGCTAACCTAACAAATGCATTTAATGTTCTTAAAGCCAAAATTTACAAAATAATGTGTACTTCAAGATTGTCAACAAATTATTTGAAAGACTACAAATGGTTAGAATACGCCCCCAGGTATCTAACTACCCAACATGATGGGAGAATGACACAAATAAATAATGATCACAAATCGTTGGAATCAAATGCACAGGTAGAATACACCTACAGGTATCTAACTGTTGTTAAAAAACGACAGGAAGGCAACAAACAAAACATTAATGGGAAAGATGAACGAAACACTCAAAGGAAACAAGGAAGTAGTTAGTACCATAGGAAACAAAGTTTTAGTTTTCTCAGACCCAAGGATTAGAAAAGCAAACACAGAAACTGAGCGCAATGCACAGTACACTGGTTTGTAAACTAAATATGAGGGTAAAAAAAAAGGTTAACTGTCTATTATGCAATGTAGTATATTTTCAAAAAATGCAAACACTAACACACCTTTTTCTTTCATCACAGAAATGGAAAAAGTGATACTTCCGCCAAGTATGGTAGCCACTTAAAAAATGGATGTGGATTCTGAACAAAATAAGGAGTAAGTGTATTTGCAGTAATTTTCTACACATGGGAATCTACACGTCTAATCTATGGTACTAATATGCTGCAGTGTCTGTAGGCTGGCCCTTGCATCTTCGGTGAGTAACCTACCACCTACGCCTTATGACAAAGGTACAAGGAGTATAGTTCCTATCCACAGCCATCGCTGCATATCAAAACCATGGTCCTTGTAAATTAGCTACTTATAAATTTACTTTTCGGACCATCGTCTGCAGCCATGAAGCTAAGACACTAGGGCGTCAACACAACTTGCACATTACACCACACCCATATTGACTTGTAACTCCACTGCTTATGACTTCAGTCTTGGGTGCATGGGCTTTGGCCATGCACCCAAGAGTGCAGGGTCTCTCCACAAACACCTCAGTGATGTGTTGTAGTGGCGGTTATTCTATAGGTGTGATATCCATCAGTGCTTCTGGCCAGAGGCTTCACTCCTAGCTGTATGTCCATATATCTTACATGGGATGGGTGTGCAGTGGCTTGCACGTCTAGTACTTATAACTTTGTTCTTGGGTGCATGGCCTTTGTCCATGCTCCCAAGACTGGACTTACTCCCCACTACTTGCCAATCGAAACGCAATACTACAGGTAGCATGTGCCACAACCACTGTAGCATGTGCCACCCATGCATGGGTGGCACATGCTACAGTGGTTGTGGCCAGGGCCTAGAGTTTTGGAAGTAAGGCCTTCGGCCTTCGGCCGACGGCCATGCATCCAAGACTCTAGGGCCTGGCCACAATCACCGTAGCATGTGCCACCCATGGCGGCGTACTGATAAATTCAATAACCTTAGGAAAAACTATAGCAATTACGGCATGCTGTCAATTTCAATGTTCCCTAACACCACACGTGCCTTTACAACAGTAAGAACTTAGGAAAAAGTATAGCAATTAGGGCATAGTGTCAATTTCAATATTCCCTAACACCACATGTGTCCTTACAACTGTAACAACTTCCCTGTGCACTGCGCGGGCTGAAATACTGGCCTTATTGGACCCCTAATTTTCTGTGCGTACAAGGAGGCCATAAAACATACATCATTAAGAAGGTATTAATGTATTATTTGGTGCATGGCCTTCGGCCGAGAGTGCAGGGTCTCCCCACAACCACCTCAGTGATGTGCGGTATTGGGGGTTATTCTCTAGGTGTGGTATCCTTCAGTGCTTCTGCCTAGAGGCTTCACTCCTAGCTGTAGGTCTGTAGATCTTACATGGGATGGGTGTGCAGTGGCTTCCACGTCTAGTACTTATCACTTTACTGCACGCACTCCCCACAACTTGACAATCAAACCGCAAGACTACGGGTGTATGCATGGGTGTAACGCTCACCTGATTCCCACGGAGGCGCAGGTCTGGCTTCGAGTGCTGATGCTTCTTCAATGGTGAAGCGCAGGACTCTGAAGATGGACAGGAAGGGCCCCTCTACTCTGGCTTCTCCGGCTCGCAGGAATATTCCCCTGTGCGTGAAAAGGGAGTATTACCTACTGACTGAGTTATGCTCAAGCCTCCCACTCTCTACCAACCCTCCACGATACCCTTCCACGATTCCCCGTGAAGTCTCACCTTAGGGTCAGGAAGGATGAGCTCTCCATCCTGCTTCTGATGCAGGGGCGCGTTGAAACCCAGTTACTTCACTGGATTGAGGATTATGGGAGTTCAGGTAAGCTTGACTATTCAGGTAAGGCTCTGTAAAAGTTCTGTTGCAAGTTCAAAAGTCCAAGCTTAATAATAATGTTCATTATCTTTTTCCCCTTAGGGGCCGGGGTTCGGAATGCCGGAGATATGGCGCCGACCCAAAGTGATACGTGCAGTTCCAGTAAATGACAGGTAAATTCTGGATGAGCGCTCGGGTAATGTCTTTGCATTCGCTCATTCAATGTCTTTGTCTTTTTTCCCCATAGGGGCCGGGGTCCGGATGCCTGGAAACGGCAAGACCCGAAATGAAATGGGAATGACCCAACAGGTAAGACTTAGAAGGAAACTGAGCTTTTCCTATTCCCTTCCTTCTCTCACCTTGTTCTTGTCTTTCTCTCTAGGTTCTGGGAAGTGGCTGTGGATCCGGATGATCGCTGCTGAAGATGGTGGCGTCCAGGAAAGGTGAGTGAAATGCAGCGCTGCAGCGATCGTAGCGAAATGCTTTTAAAATGATGTCTTCCTTTTCAGGATCGTCGGTGTGATGCCTCTGTGGTGCTGATTTAGCAGGTAAGGTCTTTTGTCTCCCTTTGCAGGTGACCCAGGATACTGACAGGCGTGGCTGAGGTCCAGATGCAGGAGCTGACACGGTGAGCGTCCAGCTGCGAGGAGCAGAACAACGCGAAGCGTGAGTTGCTGATCGGGTGTGGTTTAAATAGCTTTGGAAGAGTTCCAAGTGTGTATCCTTCCTCCGATCAGGTATGTATCCTTCCCCGACCACACCCGGGTGAAAAGTAATTCCACAGGTAAAGTAGTTCCATTCAGGCCTCAAGAGGGCCTGGATGTGGCAGCATGGTCTGCATCAGGTAAGTGCACATTAAAACACTTGAACACATGTCTAGCTTTATGAGCCTGGCGCCTAAGGCGCCAGGACAGGGGTCCAACATGAGCCTGGCGCCTAAGGCGCCAGGACTGCGTCCAAAGGGCCCCAGCTTGTGCCCGCTGGCACTCCCCTGGGGGAAATGATGCCTGCCTCTGGGGTTGCTGGGTCGGACCTGGCTCCTTGGAGGTAGGCATCACGACAGTACCCCCCCTCAAGGCCCCTCCCAAGGTTCTTCCCTCCGGGGGTTTTGGCTTGTTCGTAAATCTCCGGTGAAACCTTTGTAATAATCGAGGTGCATGGACATGGTTACTAGGCTCCCACGATCTCTCCTGAGGTCCATATCCCTTCCAGTCAACAAGATAGAAGAGTTTGGACTTTACCACCTTGGAGTCTAAAATGTCTTTAACTTCGAATTCTAATTCCCCTTCAATTTGAACTGGATCTGGAGGCTTGGACAATCGGGTTCCTGGTTGTATGGGCTTCAAAAGTGATGCATGTAAAACTGGATGTATACGCATGTTGGACGGTAGATCCAGTTTAACGGCCACTGGGTTGATTATAGCCTTGATGGGATAAGGTCCTATGAATCTGGGATTGAAGGTTTGCGGGCCCTTGAGGGATAAGTGTTTAGTTGCTAGCCATACCTGGTCTCCTACTTGGTAAGGCGGAGTTTTACTCCGGTGCAAATCTGCGTTTTCTTTATACTTTTTCTTGGCTTGCTGTAAATGAGTTGCAGCTTCTTTGAAGGCTCGGGTTATTGTGGAATGCAGATGATTTACTGCGGGCATTTCCAGGGTCAGAGGTGGATCTAGGTCAGAGGTCAAAGGATGGTGACCATACAAAGTATAAAAGGGGGTTTGTCCGGTTCCAGAATGCACTGAATTGTTGTATGCATATTCTGCGATCCAAAGGATGTCTTTCCAATTTAACTCGGATTGGTGTAACATGCACCGAAGATATTGCTCGAGAGTCTGATTGGTTCTATTGGTTTGTCCGTCGGTCTGGGGGTGGTGGCTGGTGGATAACCGCACATCTATTTGTGCTAGTTGGCAACACTTCTTCCAAAAATGGGAGATAAATTGACTTCCACGATCCGAGACTAATATGGAAGGGAAACCATGTATGCGAACTACATTCTCGAGGAATTCCTTGGCCAAGGTGGAAGCAGAAGGCAAACCCTTTAAAGGGATAAAGTGGGCCATTTTGGTGAATAGGTCCACAATTACAAGGATTGTGTTGTAACCAGCACAAGGAGGCAGGTCGGTTATAAAGTCCATTGACAGGGTGTGCCATGGTGCCGGTGGAATATCCAAGGGTTGAAGTAGGCCGGCTGTCCTTTTCTTTTGAGCCTTGTTTTGGGCGCAAATTCCGCAAGACAGAACAAAAGACTTTATGTCTTTTCTCCAAGAAGGCCACCAGAAGTGACGTTTAATTTTTTCCTCCGTTTTAGCGATACCAGGATGTCCTTCCATTAAAGATTCATGATGATGGGCAATAACAAGTTCTTGCAATTCTTTACTTGGCAGAAACAACCGCTCCTGGAAGTAGGGTAAGTCATCCTTAACGGTGTAATGAGGACCCTTCTGACTCCATTCCAGTAAGGTTGAAGAGTCTAGAAGTTGTTTTACTTGCGTTTGGATGTCCTCAATAGAGTGCAATGAAGTTAAGCCTAAGATTCTTTGCTCAGGTATGATGGGAACAGGTTCTAAGCTCAAATTAGGTTCTTCCATGCCAATCCGGGATAAGGCGTCCGCTTTTCCATTCTTGAAGCCAGGGCGATAGGTAATTACAAAATCAAATTCCGCAAAGAATAGAGCCCATCGGAGTTGTCGTGAAGATTGAGCTTTGGCCGTCTTTAAATACTGTAAGTTTCTGTGGTCCGTAATTACGGTAATGGTGTGTCTTGCCCCGAGAAGATAGTGACGCCAAGCCTTGAAAGCAGATTTGATGGCCAGTAACTCTTTATCGGTAATTGCGTAGTTGATTTCAGGAGGAGAACATTTTCTGGACCAAAAGGCCACTGGGTGTAGTTGGTTAGTTTTTGGGTCTCTTCGCGACAGGACAGCTCCCATGGCCGAACTGGATGCATCGGTTTCCACTATGTACGGGAGATCTGGGTGCGGGTGTTTCAGTACAGGTGCAGAGGTGAATTTGGTTTTCAGGTCCTGGAAGGCTTGTTCGGCTTCAAGAGTCCATTCGAAGCGTTTGTTTTTCTTTAGGAGAGCGGTGATCGGTTGGACTGTTCGGGAAAATTCCGGGATGAATCTTCGATAGAAATTGGCAAAGCCGAGCATGCTCTGAACTCCCTTCACCAAGCTAGGAGATGGCCATTTGAGGATGGCGTCCACCTTTCGCGAGTCCATTCGGACTCCTTGAGGTGTCAGGATGAATCCGAGAAACTCAACTTCTGTGGTATGAAAAATGCATTTTTCGAGTTTTGCAAATAGTCTGTGCTGGCGCAATTTCTCAAGAACTGCCCTAACATGTTTTCTGTGATCAGATTCTGAAGAAGAGTACACCAGGATGCCGTCAATGTAAACAATGACACAGACATCGATAAGCTCCCGAAGAACATCATTCATAAAGTACTGAAAGGCGGCAGGTGCATTGCACAACCCGAAGGGCATCACCTGATACTCGAATAGCCCAAATTTGGTGCGGAATGCAGTCTTCCATTCGTCGCCTTCTTTTATGTGCACCAGGTGATAAGCTCCTCGGAGATCTAACTTGGTGTACACACAAGCGTCTTTCACCTGGTCGATAAGCTCAGGGATCAAAGGCAGAGGATAACGATTCTTAATCGTTATTTGATTTAGGGCGCGATAGTCTATACACGTTCTAAGGTCGCCTTCTTTTTTCGGCACGAAGAACAGAGCTGAAGAGACAGGAGACTTGGACGGGCGAATAAAACCATTGGCTAGGTACTGATCTAAATACTGACGCAAATGCAGGTTCTCAGGTTCCGTAAGAGCATAAATCCTACTACAAGGTAGTTGAGCATTGGGTACCAGATTGATTTGGCAATCATAAGACCGATGGGGAGGTAACGTGTTAGCCTGTTCTTTCTGAAAAACGTCTTGGAATTCTTGGTATTTTGACGGTAGCTGTACAGGGGTGGAAGTTGCTGAGGCTAGACCCATAGCTGGATTTCTTGAATAACAAGTTGGTTCACAATCAGGAAAACTTATCTTCTTTGCTCGCCAGTCAATTCTGGGATTATGTGTTTCTAACCAAGGAATTCCAAGAATTACTTGAAATTGTGGGGCCTTGATCACATCAAACACGATTGCTTCCCGATGTCCATCCTGACCCACCAGAGTCACTTCAACAGTGGAATGCGTTACTGGCCCTGAGGCTATTTCGGTTCCATCTACTGTAGTAATGACATCTTGGGTTAGTTTCGGGCGGAGAGGAAGCTTGATCCTGGAAGCCAATTCACGGTCTATGTAATTTCCAATAGCTCCACTGTCGATGTATGCTTTTATAGCATGCAACTGCTGAGGCTGTTTTGGGTTCACGAGCACCATTGGCATGACAAAATGCGAGGTCAAAGAGTTAGTTTTCAAGCTCGGCAAGCGGACCCCTACGCTTGTCGGGCTAGGTCGTTTCCCGAATCAGGTGTCAATAACTCGTTATAAGTAGCTCCAACCACCTTCTTAAGTGGTTTAACTGGACAATTTCGAAAAAAAGTGACCGGAAGTCCCACAATACAGACAAAGTTGCATTTGCCGCCTTCTCTCTCGTTCTTTCTGCGTTAATGGTCCTTTAACGCCACCGATTTGCATAGGTTCAGATACGTCGGTACTCTTGGAGTTAGCGTGGGTTTTGATCGGTACTCGGTTTTCATACTTGAACCGATCTACTTTTCTATTTTGAAGTCTGTGATCAAGTTGAACCACCAAGTCTATGTAGTCTGCGCAGACCTGGGGTGGGTTTACTATCTGAGCTAGAACATCCTTTAGCTCTCCGCGCAGGCCTCGATGAAACAATGTGATCCTTTTGTTTTCTGGCCATCCAGTTTCCACAACCAGTCTGTTAAAGGTGGCAATGTAGGAAGATCCTGATTACCTTGTCGTAAGGATAGCAGTTCGTTATCAAGGGCCTGTCCTTGAGAGTGTCAAGCGAACAATCTTTCCATGCTGGCCTGGAAGCCCTGAAAATCCTGGAGAATGGGATCATCCTGATTTACCAATGGAATAGACCAATCGGCAGCACTGCCACTGAGGTAAGATAGTATAAAGGCTACCTTGGTCTGATCGTTAGGGAAGGCTCCGGGTCTGCATAGAAAGTGTAAACGACATTGGTTCATAAAGACGGCATATTTCTTGGGATCCCCCGCAAAACGTTCAGGCGGGGCCAAAGGCATGTGTCCAGGTAGATTAATTTGTACCGGGTTACTCAAACCAATTGATGTGGAAATGTCTCCGGAATTAGGTAAAGGAGTGTGCCCTGCCTGGGCCTGTAATAACCTTTTGGCTAGGTCATCTGTTCTTTCCTTGGATAAGATCAGTTCTCTTTTGAGAGCGTTAGTCTCCTGGCGGGCTGAGTGCACCTCCGCCCGTAATTCCCCCAAAAGCTGGGCCAGCTGGTCAGTCTCGGAAGTCTTCATAGCGCCCGGGTGGGAAACTGTGGGTAGGCTTCGCGTTCTGTAACGCTCACCTGATTCCCACGGAGGCGCAGGTCTGGCTTCGAGTGCTGATGCTTCTTCAATGGTGAAGCGCAGGACTCTGAAGATGGACAGGAAGGGCCCCTCTACTCTGGCTTCTCCGGCTCGCAGGAATATTCCCCTGTGCGTGAAAAGGGAGTATTACCTACTGACTGAGTTATGCTCAAGCCTCCCACTCTCTTCCAACCCTCCACGATACCCTTCCATGATTCCCCGTGAAGTCTCACCTTAGGGTCAGGAAGGATGAGCTCTCCATCCTGCTTTTGATGCAGGGGCGCGTTGAAACCCAGTTACTTCACTGGATTGAGGATTATGGGAGTTCAGGTAAGCTTGACTATTCAGGTAAGGCTCTGTAAAAGTTCTGTTGCAAGTTCAAAAGTCCAAGCTTAATAATAATGTTCATTATCTTTTTCCCCTTAGGGGCCAGGGTTCGGAATGCCGGAGATATGGCGCCGACCCGAAGTGATATGTGCAGTTCCAGTAAATGACAGGTAAATTCTGGATGAGCGCTCGGGTAATGTCTTTGCATTCGCTCATTCAATGTCTTTGGGCCTCATTACGACCCACATATCACTACGTTTATGCCATGGTGGTAGGCGGACTTACCGCCCCATTCCGAGGTCGGCTGGGCGGTAAGTCCCCAATCCCCATTTACCCTTCCCCATTCCCATTTTTGCCCCATAGGGCATAATGGGAGTGGGGAAGGCGTTAATTACGCCACCGTAAATTACGGTGGCGTAATTAACTCCATGGTCCCTTAGCGCCATGGATTTTAACACCTGCTAAAAGCAGGTGTTAAAACCTCCATGGCGCTAAGGGACCTCGTACTCAGGCGGTAAGGGTCGGCGCTGTTTACGCCGCCGTAAACCCCTTACCGCCTGAGTCGTAATGAGGCCCTTTGTCTTTTTTCCCCATAGGGGCCGGGATCCGGATGCCTGGAAGCGGCAAGACCCGAAATGAAATGGGAATGACCCAACAGGTAAGACTTAGAAGGAAACTGAGCTTTTCCTATTCCCTTCCTTCTCTCACCTTGTTCTTGTCTTTCTCTCTAGGTTCTGGGAAGTGGCTGTGGATCCGGATGATCGCTGCTGAAGATGGTGGCGTCCAGGAAAGGTGAGTGAAATGCAGCGCTGCAGCGATCGTAGCGAAATGCTTTTAAAATTATGTCTTCCTTTTCAGGATTGTCGGTGTGATGCCTCTGTGGTGCTGATTTAGCAGGTAAGGTCTTTTGTCTCCCTTTGCAGGTGACCCAGGATACTGACAGGCGTGGCTGAGGTCCAGATGCAGGAGCTGACACGGTGAGCGTCCAGCTGCGAGGAGCAGAACAACGCGAAGCGTGAGTTGCTGATTGGGTGTGGTTTAAATAGCTTTGGAAGAAGTTCCAAGTGTGTATCCTTCCTCCGATCAGGTATGTATCCTTCCCCGACCACACCCGGGTGGAAAGTAATCCCACAGGTAAAGTAGTTCCATTCAGGCCTCAAGAGGGCCTGGATGTGGCAGCATGGTCTGCATCAGGTAAGTGCACATTAAAACACTTGAACACATGTCTAGCTTTATGAGCCTGGCGCCTAAGGCACCAGGACAGGGGTCCAACATGAGCCTGGCGCCTAAGGCGCCAGGACTGCGTCCAAAGGGCCCCAGCTTGGGCCCGCTGGCACTCCCCTGGGGGAAATGATGCCTGCCTCTGGGGTTGCTGGGTCGGACCTGGCTCCTTGGAGGTAGGCATCATGACAATGGGTGGCACATGCGGTGGTGGTTGTGGCCAGGGCCTACAGTCTTGGAAGTAAGGCCTTTGGCCTTCGGCCAACGGCTATGCATCCAAGGCTCTAGGCCCTGGCTACAACCACTGTACAATTTGACACCCATGGTGGCGTACTAATGAATATAATAATAGCCATCGGAAAAAATAATGCATTCACGGCATGTTGTCAATTTCAATGTTGCCTACCAATACGCGTGTGCTTTCAACAGTTACAAGTTTCCTGTCCACTGCATGGACTGAAGTGCTATCGTTATTGCACCCCACATTTACTGTGCGTACCAGGTGTCCATAGAAATTACATCATGAAGACCAACCCCCAGAACAGATGCATTGATCACCCATGTCTTACTGTCTGAACATTTCCCAATGCTGTGTGACACAGCAAAAGAGTTTCATGAATAGAGCATGTATACGCTGGGTGTTGCTCCACTTTCGGCAGATCCAAGATGTCGGTCGCATCCAAACAATCTGACGCAGAACACGTCTCACAGCAGCCAATGGGCAGAGGCGTTGCGTGTCCGCGGTCATGATGCCAGCCCCTTAGCCAATCGGTATCTTGTTCATGGACCGAACAGGGAAGTGTGACTGTGGAGCGGACATAGATATCACTAATTTTTTCAGACCTACTTTTTGATAATTATAAAGAAAAATACTGCACGGCTGGTCACCAAATTTACAAAAGCACGCTTTCTGGACCAAGCCCCCGAACCTGCCGCAGTTTTCGTCAAAATGCGTCCAGCGGTTTGACCTGTAGCAGTGTGCAAAGTTTTTCCCCCATTCAGTCTATGGGAAAAAAAGAGGTTTTGGGACCCCCCTATAACTTTTGCCCCTCTGCATCAAACATCTTCTGGCCCATATACTTTTTTTTGCAAAGTTTGGTGAGGATTCGTCCAGGGGGAGCAGAGTTATAAGCCGCCCAAAAAGTACTCTTCCTATGGAAACAGCAACGTATCCATATATATATATATATATATATATATATATATATATATATATATATATATATATATATATATATATATAGTTTGCTATTAAGTGTAATGTGAACTATATAATGAAAATAATTGTAAAATAAAGCAAACACCATTTTACAGTAAACATATTACATTGGAATGTTGGTGAGCCATCACAAGAACAATGAGCCAGCAAATGGTCTTAACCATGGGTACACAGCTTGATCTTTCTCTTCATTCCTCATCCATGATTGGGGACCTCCTTATCCAACATTGCATCAAAACAATGCTCATTGCAAGTTTCTGAATACCTTTTCCAAATGTTTTATTTTTGTACAAAAAATGTTCATGTTTTATTTTACTAAGCAGTGGCTTTACATTTGAATACCTTAAGCTTATTATGAAATTACAGTTTTAGTGAAAAGAAGAAAGATAAAACCAACACTTTTGATTCTTGAGTGTTTCAAACCTTTTCTTAACTTAAGTTTGTGATGTGTCCATATTATAAAGGCACTACAGTCAAGAGGGTAAGTGCTCCAACAGGTGTAAATGTCCCTTTTACCTCATGCTTCACCTCGAGCTGATAACTCTGGTGTTGTTCCGATCAGTGTGTTATATCTGGCTGGTTTGTACTCATTGGAGAATGACTGTAATTTCCTTACTGAGCATATATGAACCATATGCATTACATGTAGCAGGAATACAAAGCCTGGACTGTGTCCCCATGGGCTTCTATTAAGTTCAGTAAATATTGATAACAGTCAACTACAAACTTTGTTGTTAAATGATCTCAACGTGCCGATTGTTAATTGCTGTTAAGAGTGATATTATCATCCCGGGCCGATACTGAGCTATTTGAATGAATTTTGAAAAGAAATGAAGGCAGGCAGCTCCATGAAGAGAACAATGAGAACCGGACTAGTGTGTACCTGTATAGTCAGAACATAAATCAGACACACATGTTGATGCTGAACTTTGAGCTTTTAAATAATTGATGCATCCCCTGCCTTACTTCCTTCATTGTCACCCCATAAATTAAAGGGTTCATGAAGGGAGCAAAAATGAAGCACATGTTTGACACAATGACGTGAACAGAAATAGGGATGTTATGATGTGCTCTGTGTAGGATAACGGTAGAAAACAATGGTACATAGAAGGTTGACATGACACAGATGTGAGAGAAGCAGGTGCTGAAGGCCTTGAAGCGCTCATTTTTATGGGGAAGATTCAGAATAGTCCTAAGAATCAAAATATAGGACAAGAAGATACACACAATGTCCACTGGGATTATGAATAGACAGATGGTCAATGCATAGACACTAATTAAGTTGGCACCAACACAGGAAAGCTTGGCCACAGCCATATTCTCACAGAAAGAATGGGCAATATGTGTGCTACAGAATGGCAGTCTTGTGATAAGAATAGGAAGTGGTATGATCAGGGCAACAGCTCTGGCCAAAGATGCAGCTCCTATTTTTTCAAGGAGTGAGTATGTTATAATAGATGTGTATCGCAGGGGGTTGCACACAGCAATATAGCGATCAAATGCCATAGTGGACAGAATGGAGGATTCCAGTGCTAAACAACAAAAGCTGAAGAACATTTGGATGAGGCACGCACTGAAACAAATTTCTCCATCATTGATCCAGAAGATGCTCAGCATTTTTGGTAGGACACATGATGATAGAGTCAGATCACAGAGGGTTAGCTTTGATATGATTTGGTACATGGGTTTGTGAAGACCCACTGTGGTTTTTATGGCTATTAAAAGAGTGCAGTTCCCCAGAAGCGTGACAATGTAGACAGCACTCATAGGCCCAGCAAACCAGATGTGGAAATCCTCCAAACCAGGGATACCAACAAGGACCAACATTGATGGCGTGAACCCAGTGCTATTAGGAGATGACATGATGTTTCTTTGATAACCAGGAAGTGGTGAGCCAGAAATGTCCTTTCCTGTAAAACATAAGAGAGCATGTAATTTACTTTGTAATTACCTGTTTTTTCATTGCATTTGCTATATTGAAATATGGGCTCAAAATAAATTATATATGCCATCAATAGCAAACAGTGATGGGGGAATCTGAATATCAAACTCTGCACAGTCAGCACTTAATGGATTATGGATTTATAGGCATGCATTGGACATCTCCAGAGCTTAGAGTTGTGCTTGAATGTCCAACTGCCTAAGTACTAACCATTTCTATTAACACATTTCTGTGGGAACAAGCACATATTATTATTATTAGAGGTTTTTCCTGACTAGGTGGTGGGTCCAAGTGGCGTATTCTCATGAAGGCAAGATAGGAATTGCCCATCTTTTCTTTGGAACAGCTTATGGTTTTCATTATCAAGCCAAAAAGTTCAACATGTTTTAAAAGAAGATGGCAGCCCAGAACGCAGGGTAAAATAAAGAAATGTCCACACATTGAGGCCTGTTTTACATATGATTTTTTTTATTTTTTTTAAATTTGTTTTAGTTGTACATTATAAATTTTCAAATTGTATTAGTCAAACATGTAAGAAAAAAGAACCAGAAAAAGCAAAAGAGACACACAAAGAAAAGAATAAAACATATTAACATCTTAAATGGTAATGAATACCAAAAACTACAAATTTACAGAATATCTACATTTGATCTAGACATTTCTGTCATCTTATCTGTTAAAAGAGGCAGTCTTAATCCATCTAAATACAGTGGGCCTCATTACGACCCTGGCGGTAATCGGCCGTCATTACCGCCATGGCGTAATGAGCGTTTACGCCATGGCACGATGGCGTAAAGAGCGCCACATCACGACCCATCGCGCACGAGCATTACGCCATGGCGGTAATGCAATTAACGCCATGGCGGAAAAGGCCCCTACCGGCATCGCTAAGCGAGCAAGGTGCCCTTCCGCCAGCGTAAGTAGCGGCCACCGTAATTTACGGCCACCGTAATTAGCGGCGGCCGTAAAAGGCCAAACCGGAAATAGCGTCAACGCGCCGGAACGGGAAGCAGCCCGTCGGCCATCTTTAAAAACACAATCCATCGCCATCCTACCAAACAACACCAGACCCAACCCTGACACCTGTCCCAACCAAACACCCACCCATCCACGTTCCCGAAAATGCCAAAATCCGTGAAAAAGGCATGTGACCGCCAGCGCCAGGAGCGATTCAGCCGGGAGGAACTCTGCATGCTAGCGGAGACCCTGCAGGACAACGCAGGTGTTGTTTTCTCCCCTGAAATGACGAGGACAGCAATCGGGAAGAAGAAGGCCATCTGGGCCCTGGTGGCTGAGCGCGTCAGCGCGGTGGGGACCGTACCCCGCACCCCACAGCAGTGCCGGAAGCGCTGGGATGACCTGCGCATACGGGTCAGAGCCGTCATCTCAGCAAACCGCAACCTTGCCCAGGGAACCGGTGGAGGGTCGGAATCCCCCCTGAAACTCCAACCGTGGGAGGAGATCTGTGCAACCACCATCGGCATGGAATCCATCGAAGGCGTTGGAGGGATGGAAAGGGGAGCCCCGACATCAGGCGATGAAGGTAGGTGCCTCATACAAGACATGCCATAGTCACAGCAGTCCAATCATGTGTAGCACAAGGTTGCCCTAGAGTGTAAATGCAACACAAATCAATACTGCCCATAGCCACATGCGGGCACCACCCTGCATACACTGCTGGCACCCGCATACCTGCATCCACATACCACACTAAAAGGAGACAACCTGCATGGCACTGCCTGAAATCTGCCTCATCCACTGGCCAAAATAATGTCAACCATTGTAATTCCAAAGTCCGTAGACCCATCAATAACGCCCTCCCACCTTTGCTCCACCACAGGCACAGAATCACACCCAGAGGACCAGGACACCCCTGCGCCGAAGAGAGCGAAGTCCAACTACAACGTCCCTGCACCCTCAACCTCAGCTGCAGTGAGGCAGACCCCACGACAGGCAGGTCCCACTGCAGGCATACCGGAGGTCCCACCGGCAAGCACCCCTGTTGGCAGCAGGCCAGCAGCAGCTGCTCCACCTCCACCGACATTGCCTGCCACAGAAGGCAGGGGGTCAGCGGCCAGCAGCAACATCGGGGAGACAGCTGCAACAGCTGCATGTTCTGACTCGGACATGGAGCAGGAGGTCAGAAGCCCCACTGACCAACTACATTCCCCCTGTTTCTCAGACGCCAGCCCCCATGAGGGTGACACACAGGGGCACACTGAGGCAGAGGAGTGGCCTTCCACCCCATGCCCTGTGCACACTCCACAGGAGGGGGGCAGCCCCTCCATCACTCCACCTGCACTGGCCATGGGCCAGCACGGCCAGCAGTCCCTCGAGGACATCACTCAACGGCAGCATCAACTGTCCGCAATGCTGGATGAGCATGCCGCGGAATGTGTGGGGGCTAGGTTTAGCATTGAACAGGCCACGGAGACACTAAGGGCCGAAGTGGCGCAGAGCACTGCCACCCTGAGGGATGCCATGCAGGCCATGTCCAGGGACATCTGTGCCGAACTTGCGGGCTTGCGTCGTGCGGTCACTGACCTCACCCACACAGTACAGGAGCTGCATGCACAGGGGCAGCCAGGGACATCCTCCACTGCCAGTTCTGCGCAGAGCAGCCCCGTGCGACGTTCTGGACGCAACCTGCGCTCCACAGCCAGGGGTGCCCCGGGGGCCGGGAGAGGGGGCTTGTGACGGCCTGTGGACACTGTCACAGGCATCTGTTGACACCTACATGGGGTGTGTTGGGGTGTGCAGGGGGGAGGTGGGAGGTGGGAGGGGGTGTGTTGGGGTGTGCAGGGGGGAGGTGGGAGGTGGGAGGGGGTGTGTTGGGGTGTGCAGGGGGGAGGTGGGAGGTGGGAGGGGGTGTGTTGGGGTGTGCAGGGGGGAGGTGGGAGGGGGTGTTACACGACAGTTCATCGTTCCAATACACTTTTTTCTTTCAAAAAAAGAAATGTGTGGACATTTTCATTGCGTATGTGTGCTTTATTGGTGTACAGTCCACAGTGTGCATGTCCCAGAGACACACAGTGCCCCAAGTGCAGTCTCCATGCGATGAACACCAGCCGTGTGTGCTAGAAGCAGTGGTCGATGATACTTTGGCGCATGGCACGCCCCTCCTGTGCATCGCCTCCTCCATGTGGTGGCGCCCCATCTGCACCCTCCTCATCCTCATCGTCAGGTGGTTGCAGTTCTGCGTCAGGGGGCAGGGGCACATTCCGTCTGACGCACATATTGTGCAGCATGACACATGCCATGACGATCTTTGCCACCTTCTCATGGCCATACAGGAGTGCCCCACCAGACCTGCTGAGGCTTCGGAACCGTGCCTTCAGGAGGCCGAATGTCTGCTCTATGACCACACGAGTACGTGTATGTGCACGGTTGAAGTCCTCCTCGTGCTGGTTCTGCGGGTTCCGGACTGGTGTGAGGAGCCACCTCTTCAGGGGATAGGCTGCATCACCTGTATGTAGGCGAGAATGTATGTGTCAGTCATGTTGTCTGATCAGGAACATGATGTTCCACCATGGCTGGCATAGAACTGTTACCTTGGCTCACTTCTACATGCACTAATTGATTCACACAATGCAACCAGTATATGCTCATTGCTGCCATGGCCTGTTTTGCATGCCATCACCCTATGTATGCAGAGGGGTTGTGTGCATTGTGAGTGCCCTTCCTCTGTCTCCGTTCTCTGTGTTACTCACAGCCAGGTGGAGTATGCATCATCCCCCCCTTTCTGCCAGGTGGAGTATGCATCACACCCCCCCCTTTCTGCCAGGTGGAGTATGCATCATCCCCCCCCCCCTTTCTGCCAGGTGGAGTATGCACTGGTACGTCATTCCCATGCCCACTTCCATGACATTGCACTCACCGAGTAGCCAGGATCTTGGGCCTGCATGTCGCTCCATGTAGCGTGGTATTGTGGAGTTCCTCAGGACCAGTGAATCATGGGTTGATCCGGGGAATCGGGCACAGCAATGTGTGATGATCTTGTTGGAGTCACAGACCATTTGCACGTTGATAGAGTGGAACTGTTTCCGGTTGCGGTACGGTACCTCCATGGCACGTGGAACCACCAATTCCACATGGGTGCAGTCGATGACACCAATGCAACCGGGTATGCTGGCTAGTGCATGGAAACCCACTTTGGTGTTTGCAATCTCCTGGGCAGTCCGTGGTAATGAGATGTGGTCGTCTGTGTGCTTGAGGAGGGCATCGAGCACTTGGATGAGTGTTCGTGAGAATAATGGTTGTGAAATGCCATGCAGGTGCCCCACTGTGTGCTGGTAGGTGCCTGTGGCCAGGAAGTGGAGTACAGCCACTACCTTCAGTAGGGGGGGATGGCGGTTGGACTTTCTATCATGCTGACAATGTCGTTGTGTGTCATGTCTACGATGGCGGTGATGGTGTCCCGGTCCAAACGGTACAGGGTGTGGATCTGCTCAGCAGTGAGGTTGTTTGGATTGGCTCTGATGCGTGGGATTGGGGGCTGCCTGCGTGGTGGCACTGGCTGTGCTGGTGGGGCTTGCTGGGCCTGCCTTGCCCTCCTTCTCCTCCTGCGTCTCCTCTGTGCTGCCTGTTGTTGTTGTTGTTGCTGTTGTAGTAGCACATGCATTGCTATCAGGTCCTCCAGCCCCAACATTGCTAGTCGTACTGGCATCATTGTGGAGTGTGACTGGGTGTGGGTAGGGGTGGGGTGTGCTCTTTTTGTACTCCCCTGAGTCTGTATTGCCTTCACCTGTGCTGTTTCTGTGCACCTGTGGCAGCTGCATTCACTTGACATGGCCCTTTACGGTTGGTTCGCGATGGCGTTATTTGCACCATGGCGGTAAGGTACTTAGCGGCCTCGGTGATGGCGTTAGGTGCATGTCCGCTTGGGTCGGCATTTGCGTACCTTTCCGCCATGGCGCTAAGTACGGTGTGGGCGGTCGCGTGCGCGCACCCTTAGCGCAGTTAGCGGCAGCGTTAACTACGATGCCGCTATTGGCATCGTAGTTTACGGTCACGAGTCATGATCGGACCTGGCGGAAAACGATGGCGGTAACCATTTACCGCCATTGTTTTTCACTTAGCGCCAGGGTCGTAATGAGGCCCAGTGTCTCAAATTAGCATCAAATACATCCAGTGATCAATTCTAGTCAAAGACTAATATTTGCCTCATATTCGCTACATCTTTAAGAACATCAGCAAAGTTACATCACTCTATTTTCCATCCATTTCCTAGGTTACAGATTCAGTTTTTGAAGAAAGGCTATTGTTGCAATCCTTAATTTTTGTGAGTTCACAATCATGATCCACATTGCATTTGACGTTAAGGTACGAAAATCACCAAGGAATTTATGAAAGTACTCTTTCCTCATGGAAGATAATTCCCTGCATTCAACAATTACATTTTCTAGGGTTTCAGGTTGGGTTTCATGGTTGCAAAATCTACATGCAGTTATATGCTCTTGGTACTTATATTTCGTTGTAGACCAGATGTTAAAACTTAGTCTCATTATTTGATTTTGGTATATTTAATCTGGGAACCTTGTTCAACATTTGGAGATTTGATTAAACAATTTGGAAACAAAAAAGTTATGTTTAAAGATTTTATATTTCTTGCATGTTGTCTGTTAAGGCCCAGTCGTAGTACCAATAATTGCATTTGGTATGCTCAGGGTTCGACACAGGAGTATTTTTCATCAGTGTTGGCTTCCATCATGTTTGCTATGCATCTTTCATGCCATGAGTTTAGTGGATTATTAGCTTTGTGTTCCATGCTATCCACGATTAATGGTATCATGGTGTGCTTTAATGTGTTTTTCATTAGGCATTTTCTATGGAGTGATATTGCTTATCGATAAAGTTTATACCCAGATATTTATATACATATATGATGGAAAGTGTATTTGCTCCAATTGTCCAAGTGAAACCAGAGTTTTTTTTTTTTATTCTCTGCTTTACTATTATGTTCAATTAAGATGCTAGTTTTAGTACCATTATTGCTTAAACTATTGTCTGTATTGAATCTCTCAAGAGCAGAAAGTTGTCTCTGGAGGCCAATTGATATTAAGCGCGGCTGAGAGTGAGAGGAGCCAGAGGGTGCATTGGGTTTTCAAATTCTAGCAGCAAGTAAGCCAGTCATAAGTCTTCATTTGGATTGTTTAATTGCTGGTATCCAGCAAACCTCATAGTTAGGCCACATGGGTTGGATAGTTGTCCATGTTTCTTGCAAGGGAATACGATTATATTCATATAATGAATGATTGTTATGCATTTCCATAAGATTTGAGAAACATCTGGTGTTCCACACTGCCATTCTTATTGACTGCGACGAGTGATTTGCTTCTTTAATGGCTTTTTTAAACCACAACCATTTATTTTCCAGAGGGGGTTGTGGGTTGCATTCAAGGAAAACGTCTTGTTTAAGATGACCTTTCACTCCTTCACAACTAATGACTAGTTGTTTTGGTTTTTCATAAGTAAGTAGATTCACTGGTACATAGCTTGTTTCTTACCTTCAGACATTCTATTTTGTCTGAGTATCTTCTGCTGATGTATTCTGTCTCTTTTATCCCATATAATCTGTTTTACAATTTGATACAGAATCAGTATGGATAGAGTATCCAACTTAATGGTGTTATTAATATACAAGGCTTCAATATTGTAGGTTTCAATAGTCTTTAATTTTGGAATCATTTTACAAAAGGCAAGTATTGTAGATCGATTGGGATAAGGGTCTCTATGATGTCTCTCCTTCATTGTTAACATAAGAATGTCTTTTGGTCTTAGGTTGGTATCTCATATTTTAGAATTTCCGCCAATAGGAAGTGTAAGTACATTTAATTCTACATGGTTTGTGTTTTTCTGTTCTGGCGCTAAGGTGTCTCTTATGATAGTTACTTGTGGGCTTGAATCGTCTCTTATTCCTAATAGCACAGGTTCTTCTTTGATCCAAGGTTAAGAATGTTTTATTTTCTACACTCAGGTTACACATGAGGGGCCTAGTTATAGCAATGACTATTTGTCGATCTGCCAAATTAGACACACTGTCATTTGGTAGCAAGGAAATAGAATAAGTTCAGTAATTTAACATGACATTTTCGTCTTCATCATGAACTCTATTTGTCTCTGAGAGGGGAGTAATGTTTTCACAATTTGGGATATTAGCCTCTGGGGTCTGATATTTCAGGTTAATTGGCACCTTTATGGTAATTGTGTTTGATTTATCACCAGAGGAGTGGGTTAGTTGTCGAGATAGATGGAGTAGTTAGGGTGCCAATAAACTTATTTGCTTTTGAATTAGAGGCTTTTTTTATTGGCACCAAGTTTTTAGTTTTAGCAAGAGGCACTGTTATGTTATCTCCCACCATAGGGGGGGTAACATCTGGTAGTTCAGAAACACTTTCATTTAAATTATTTCAGCAAGTTTGAGAATATAATTCAGGTATATAAGAGTTGTCTATTTTGTGTGTTAAGACGGGTCGTAGGTGGGGGATTGATTTTTCAGCAATGAGAGGGTTTGAATCTTTAGCTTCGACACTCAGCGTGTTTATTGAACAGATCTGAGTTTGACAAGCCAATTGATCCTTGTCTGAGATTTATAAAGACAGTAAAGTATCGCCATTTGGCAGAGCTGCAATCGGCAGAGTGGTCGTTTCTGATATCATCAAGCATGCATGTTTGTTTATTTGTAATGTATCTCATAATACAGTATTCAATAACATTATTTGGAATAATATGAGCAGCATACCAAAGTCAATGACTGAAGTTCCAGCTTGATTCTCTTTAACAGTCTGTAAAGGATCCAGGTATAACGGAGCAGTTCTTCAGCTAAACAGCACTCACAAAATGCACTCACACAAATGTGGGTGTGCAAATGCGCACATGTCCTGGTATTTGTGGGGCAGCTGGTAAATGGAGGTGGAGCCAAGGTAAATTCAGAATTAATTACTGGAGTCCCAGCTTGATTCTCTTCAACAGTCTTTAAAGGATCCAAGTATAACGGAGCAGTCTCTTCAGCTAAACAGCACTCACAAAATGCACTCACACAAACGCATATTTATCTAGTTGTGGGTAGATACTTCTTTATGTGCAGCTCATGGTAAAGTAAAATGAAGATCATCCATAGTTAAAAAGAGGAAGCCTTTCCTAACTCCTGACCATTAGAGTTAGGGGTACCTGCAAGATGACATGCGTTTTCTTGGGTGTATCTGTGGTGTTAGTATGTTTTAGTGAAGCAGTACCTTCTGAGGTTGCTAGATTAGTGTCAGCTAAACTGAGCAGGTAACATTGTTTAGTTCTGGAACCATATGTGAGCTGAAAACCCATCCAACAATGCATATGGTTACTCAAGTTCAGTGATTTTGTGTGTTTCTAACTTTGTATATATGATTTTAAATATGTATGCAGGCATGTATATGTGTATGTGTGTGTGTTTATTTATGTATGAATGTATGTGTTTGTTAATCATTAATTTGATAGGTACCACCAATGAACATGCTTACTTCATGGTGCCCCATGAACAATGTGAGGTGATGGTGCGAGTAGATCATTCAAAGAACTTGTTCAGTCAGATCTGGTATGTCCAAGGGAGGAAGGCAAGGCAATGAAGAAACAATCAATGCACAAACCAGTTATAGTGCCAGGGTATTTCTGTTGATGCATCACTATCAAGTAATATAGGAATGACAAGATCATGTAAGTGCTAAGAGAGTAGGATGCAATTGAATATGTGGCAGAGGCCATCCTGACCTGATAGAGTACAAAGGGTGGGTGACTTCAGTAGTAGGCTGAGGTCAGCCACTTCCAGTGAGGAGGGATCCACATGGTGATATGGTGATCATGAACAATTGACTATGGCAAGTGTGAGAAAGTGAAGGATAAACCAAATGTCAGAGGCAGGTACAGGCAGCAGATCACGTACTAGAGTGGAGGCTATTTTGTAAAACCTCATGAGACAATCCTGGTCAGGGTCTGGTGCATGGAGTAAATCAGATTAACAGTTCATTTAAGTGCCATGTCTTGTCCGAAAAGTCGAATTTAAGGAGCATTGTAAAGCTTGTATAGTTTTCCTCAATCCATAAGGAAATGGAGAAGGTATTTTTCCACAAATAAGCCCCAAACTGGGAATGTGGCTTTTCCCCTCCTAAACATTTCTTCTTGAAGAATGTTTTAGTGATTTTAATAGACCCAGAGAATGGCTGATGTATTATGCAGAAGTAATATTACCCTTTCGCCATTTCCATGATAAGGATTCAATAGATGCAGAAGATGGTTTTGAAAGAGGTGGCTGCTGTTCTATGTATAGCCAGTGGAGTTACTAGAGGGCTGCTGTGATGTGATCCCTAGGTGTTAGGTCCAATATCATGCTACAAGCAATGGTCTGGATGAGTTAAAGGAGATGTGTCTGTTCTATGGTCACCAGAATTTTACTGAGACATGGTCAGATAAGGCAGTATGCATTTAATGAAGTGTAACTTGTCATCAGATGTATTAGTGAGATCCTAGGAGCATGGGTGGAATAGAAGATTTTCTTAAATGTGATTCCTAGGTTCTTTATGTGCATGCCAAAATTGCATGCCAAAATTGCATGCCAAAATTGAAAGAGGGGCCCATAATCTGTGGCCAGGCAAACAATGTGTGGACTTAGATGGAGGTTCCCAGAAAGAGTTGTTAAGGCAGAGGTTATTGTTAACGATCCAGTGTTGTATGCGAGAGAGGCACTCTGACATGTCAAGTACTCAGCTTAATGTAGAATTTGCGGCCCGTTCTATGCATATAGGACCAGCACATGTAGTACTAAAAGTCCAGCCCTAGCTCAAACAACATGTGACTGATGCACTAAAGTGCAGCTTAGCCAAAACAATGAACTGCCATGGAGCATTCTGCAGCTTTGATTGAACAAGAAACAATCAAAATGAAACTCCATTGCCAGAGCAATTAAAAAACAAACTGTAATGAAGGATTTGACATGTTTAAAATTAATTGAAATATGCAGCAAGAGTGAAAATGAAGTGAAATGTGTTGTACTTAAAGCAAGATATTATAACTGGCCTAATGTAAAAGCACAATTCTTTTGTTTATGAGAAGCTGACTTTAAAAGCAATTTCCATGTATGAAAAACCTTCCCGCTCTCACATAACTGAAGTCTAGCACTCTCCACCTTCCCCATGACAATCACTAGGCCCACCTTGTCAATTCCTTTGTTGTTTAGCAGAGCCAGGAAGGACGCAGATCTTGGGTCTGGGAGAGAAAATTAAGGGGTTGGAGTGGTGTTCTCTGAACCCCAGAGACCCTGACCTTTCTAAAATCCTCACCATATATTTCAGTTTCTACAGACGTCCAGGGCCTGAGTCCAGGTTGACATGCAACAGGAGGCAACATGACTCCAAGGGGGAAGAGTTTTTCTCTCAGCACAAGACGATAAGAGAATCCATGGTCAGTCATTAGACCAAGAAGAAGGGGTGAACAGTGTTTTATTGCAGTCTATGTCATCCGAATAGATCTGGCAGGCCTGTTACGGGTATTGGGAACATAAAGAGTCTATTAATTAGGTTAAAAGTATGTATGTAATTAGAGGCAATAATAGACATCTTGGGAATTCATAAACTCGAGAACCGTGAGAGATACATAGATGGTTCATACCTTTCTAAAAAGACACGTTACCTGCTGGCAGGAGTCCTCTCAAAATTCAACTGTAGGTACAAAAGTTATAGGATACATTATGATTCCAGCTTCTCAGAATAAGTCACACATAGGAGAGCCAGGTATCTGGTAAGATATTGAATCAAATACTTTTCTGTAAAATATCATGGACCTAACTTTAACCACAAAAATCTGTCACTTGGGCGGGCACTCAACTGCCGACACCAGACACATTTCATTGTGATCAGTATAAGCAGATCAATTTAGAAATATATGGGCTGTGACCCTTATTTGCAAATTGGAGGAATGTGCCATGTTAAAGATGTTTAACCTCATATGTGGGTTGTTCATAAATGTAATCCTAATGTAGATATTTTGTGGGATGGCTAGGATGTTTTAAAAGTGGATGCAGAGTGCTCTAGGGAGAGGGGAGAGACTGAATTTGCAAGAGAAAAACATGGGAAGGAACAAGGCAGACATAACTGAGGCTGGTGTGCCATCCATAATTATAATTATAATTATAATGTTATAATTATAACAGAGGCTAGACAGGAAGGCAGTCCAACCAGGTGATATTGCTTCCAATGAGAAGACACATGATGAACCATGATAATGTCCTGATGACTGCATATGTGTAGAGCTCAGAGTGATTCAAAGTAAGTACATTCTTCCAACATAACAAACCATGTGTGGGGTTCTATGTGAACTAATAGTGTCCCCCTATATAGAAATTAATGGTGTGGACATGGGCAAGTTGATCCCTAGTATTTCCTTACTAATTAATAATTTAATTAATTCCCACATAGCCAAAGGACACTTGGGTGATTTTAGGGAAATTTGTAATCTTTGACATATCCCCAAGTGTGAATAGTGGTATAGTCTTTTAAGTTTGGATCAACAACATCCTTTTTGCTATCCCCAAAATCCCATAAGGTGGGGGCACGCATTCATAAACTAAATTCCAATTTGTTCAGCACTCCTCAGATGCTGTGTTGAAGAAAGAGGGGTGCTAGTACTAAACTGAATCTCTGGGTCAGTGCTGTGCAGAAAAGTGCATTCATTGGTAAGCAAAGAGAAGGCTGCTGATGTAAAAGCACACTTGTCTATAGGGAGTGAGCAAGGAACTCCAAAGTGAAAGGGGACATCCTCACTGTTTTGTGCAAAGGAAATCTATTCATGATCTGCTGAGAAATGTATCCCAATAAATGTTTGCTGTGTTTAATAGCACTAGAAACTGAAAGTGCGCAGGAATGTCTGCGATAAATGGGCTGTGCATGCCAAATTATTTTGTCCAACAGAAGGGCACTACATGTTATTTAAGCTTGGCAAAATACAAAGTACACTGTACAACAAAATTGTCCTGTCATTTATTTAGGGTGTGGTATATGATCCTTTGATGAACTGATTCTTACTTTCCACCAATCCATTGACCGTAGGGTGATAAAGCATGATGCATGTGTTTAATGCAATACCCCACCAAAAATAAACTTGTCAACTCGGTAGAAAATTGCACTCCATTGTCGGTTATAATTTCCTTGGAACAGCCTTCCCTAAAAACAACTTCCTCCCAGAATGTCAACATCTTCATAGTAGTTGCCTCTCCCATGCTCTTCCAATCAGCCCATTTAGAGTTGTATCCAACCATTACAAATATGCATTCTACCCCCAACCCAGTCCTTGTATGGGCCCCATCACATCAACTACCACCTTGACCCATGGCAGTAATGCACTTCAAGCACAATGAGGGGAGTCTCTCTAACAACCTTGCACTTATCACTATAGGCAGATACCCTACACACTCTGACCGGCTTCTCTACCCAAATATCAATGGAAGGGCACCAACAAATCTGTCTTAATCTCCTCTTGGTAACATTTATACCTAGATGACCTTGGTGAGCCAACGCCACCAACGTTTGTTTCAAAAATTCTGTAGATATTTTCTATAACTTTGTGTAATCTTGACACTATTCATTAGCTTTCCTTCAATGATAGACAACCCATCCTTCCATTCAAACCAACTGTCAAACTCTCTGCCCAGTGTTGCCCTTTCAGGCCATCCATTCCTTGACACAACTGAAGATCTCATCACTCTCCTCAGCCACTCCCACAAACTGACAGCTTCCTTATCAACATTCACCACAATCACTTGTTCAGTAATTCCTCCTTCCTAACTAGGTGCTCCTGTGTCCAACAGAAGATGTGACAGACAAACAGCCTCGGCATTCATCCCCCCTGGCAAATAAAATACCTGGGAATCAAACAACTGTAATCACAAAAAACATCAAATTCTTGGTGAAGCATTCCTGAACCCAACACCTGAAAACATTTGTATAAGGGGTTTACGATCAGACCTTACCATGAAATGCTGACCTCGCAAAATTAACTTAAAATACAGCCAATGCCTCCTTTCCCACCACAGAGTAATTTCTCTCCGCCGCCCTCAGCGGTCTGGAAGCAAACACCACATCACACTTCCCTTCACCTTTGGTTTATTGAGAAATAGTCGCCCCTAAACCAAATCCGCTTTCATCCACCTGTAACATGGTGCGACCGGTTGAATGAAACTTCCCAAACAAGGTGCACTCGCAATGCAATCTTTAATCTGCCCAAAAGCCCTGCCACAGTCATTTGAACATTCAAATAGAGACCCCTTTTTTAGAAGAGACCTCAGAGATTTTGATTTGTTTGAAAATCCCTCACAAACTTGTGATAGTAGTCAGCTGTAACCCAAAAAGATCTAAGCTGTTCCTTATCTCTAGGGGCAGGTGCATTTTTATTAGCATCTACTAGGCTTAACTTAGGACCTATTCCAGCTGGTGACCAGGTACTCCACTTCACCCAAAGGAAAGGAATAAGTGGGCACCACTGTATGATAATTCTTAAAATGAAGTAACAAAGTAAACAGAGGAATGAAGCTTCTCAAAAAATGTTTTGAGGGAGCTGGCTGTGAAGAGTCTGGAGACACCCTGACTCGAAAAGTAACAGTGAAGGAAAAGACTAAGTATGGCCAACTTAGTCACACAGCCGCTCTCCGTTATACCCAGAACAAAGGGTTATGAAGTTAAAAAGACTTTCTTCAGAATATTCCTGCATATAGGCAAACGTGCTTGTATCCAATTTCAAAAATAATAGTCAAAAAGAGTCCAAGATGAAGATGAATTGAATAATGGTTTATCAAAAATTATTGATAAGAGCACAACACTAATGAAATCTTAGTGAGGCTGCAGCTACACATCACATGCTAGGTATGGACTTAATATGCCAATGCATTTCGGAGTATGCAAACTCCTTCATCAGGGCAAGTCTGTATTGAAACAATGTGAATACATAGCATAAAAACACATGCATAAATCAATAAAGAAAATTTAAACACATACCCGAGTGTGGAATGTTCATTTGAGTGTTGGAATATATATTAGGAAATAAACGACAAAATAAATGCAGTAAGGAGAAAGTAAATAAGCAACATAATGAGGCTATAGGAGTGAAAAACAAATAACAAATGGTACCTCTATACCGGTATGTAGCCAGTGTAGCTTTTTTTGGAGTGTCAGGCTGTCAGTAAAACCCGTGGTCCAATAAAGGACAGCGGTCACAACGGCTTTCTAAAAGCATGAAAGTTAGAGTAATCAGAGGGCTACATGTGTTTAAGTGAAGCAGTTTACCTATTACAATCTAAAAATGCAAAGATACCTGTGAACGCAGCACGGCCGTGTAAAAAGCCGTCTGTACGCTGCAGTGCATCGCCGTGTTGTGGCGTTGCTAGGAAACGGGTTATTTACATAACCACGTGACCGCATCGCGTCTGGAAGACGGCGCGATGCGGGTGATTTTCAAATAGCTATGCTATCTCGATTTGTAAGTCCCCAAGGTGTGAACTAAGTAATTATTTAGTCTAACGGTGGTCAAGTACAAATTCTAGAGTGTATAATGTCAAAAAATAAAATTATCGAATCAGCATGGAAATGAAAAAAATACTGCGTAAAAACAGCTGTGTTTTTTTAATACAAAATGGCAAATATAAAAAGAATCAACAAAAGTGAAATCTGCCGCTAATGGTGGCATTGAAAACAATGTCACCTTGGGTCCCAGACTCCACTTCACCCACACATATTTTGTACTTGCTCCTTTGAACAGTCAAGTCAGCTGTCATAGGCCTCTCTAATATATTCCACAATACTTTATCATGCTCTTCCCTCGTGACAGCAGACACTAATGCATCATCCTGGAATACCACCCCTTAAATTACTTTCTCCATCACCCTTAGGAAAACTGCAGCAGCCGAAGCCAGAGCGAAAGGCATTGTACAAAATTTAAAAGCACCTTCTGGTGTTATGAATGAGGTACATGTTTACACTCTGGAGATAGGGAGACTTGTTGATACACAGCTGAAAGATCCATCAGATTGAAGTACCTGTCCTCACCCAATGAAAGTTATACCTCTGATATAATGAGCAACAGGTGACTGTCCACCCAAATCCTGAATTTGCCGTTAATCTTGGTGACCAGAACCACCGAAGACAACTGTTCTGTGCTCTGCAGCAAGTCATTGAGCACTTCCTATAAGCATTCCCTGATGTGAGCAGGTACAGACCTTACTTTGTGTACTATTGGGCTTTCATTATACTTCAGGCAAATATAATTCACACATTACTTTCATTCTCCTAAATACTCCGAAAATACTTCTGGATATTCTCTGGCCCATTTGTCTTCCACCTCTGCTACAGTGACTGGTTCCTTCGATCTTGCCTGTGTGTGAATGACTAACTCAGCTTGTTCATCCCATTCAATCAAGGACGATCTTTTATTAGCTACATATAGCCATGCAGAACACCTTTTTCCTATGTACTCTATCACTTCTACAAATGTTCCAAATAGTTCTATTTCAACTTCACCATAGGCATATGGCGTGATGCCATTCTTTTGAAGCTCACTTAGACTTCTTCCTAATGTTCCTAAATATGTCTTAGCCAATACTGTCGTCCCCACTGTCCTCATTCATTGACATGGCTTGGTCATTCACCTTCCCCCTGAAATGGCCATTAGTTCAAATATATGCCTCCTCTGGTTCTGCACAATGTTGTACTTCTTGTTCTTGCCTCTCATTAGTAGCAATTCTTTCAACATTGCTAGCAGTAGTCTTCTTGCACATACACTCAAAATGCCCCCTTCTTTTGCATTTGAAACAGGCTGTGCTCTTTGATACACACAATTGATTTGTCACCAGGTGTCTATTGCTGCTGAATCGAGAAAATGTCACCTCCTTTGCTCCCTCAAAGCTATTCATATTAGGTCCCTTGAGAGCACATACAGTGGTGCCTCTCTTTTAGGGGCCAATTCATTGAAGAAACGTGCGCCGAAAATTCCAGTGCAAGCTGGCGCAAGGTGGCGCAAGCGTGAGAAAGCAAGCGCACGCATGCGATTCAAGGAAGGTGCTGCACGTGTTTTCCACTGGTTGTGCTCCAAATGCGTGCGTGGCGCACACGGGTGTACACATCATTGCAACAACCTGAACGCCGTGCGCGACGCGCACGGGGACAGCACAAAACATCCACGCGCACATTAAAAAGGGGGCGGAACACAGGGCGTAATGCACGGAATGGGGAACAACGCGTGAAAAAGAAGACATAACTGGGGAAGTACTGCAGGGAAATACACGGAACGCCCACACGCACGCGAACAACTCGTATTCATGGAATCGAATACAGGAAACAAGCGCACGCTAAAAGACGCGCACAGGTGTCAACACGTCCGCCACAGGAAGGCAGGTGTAAGCGTCCCCGCGCACAGTATAAAAGTGTGCACAAACACGTATATACCGCTACAATGAATGCCCCATTTGTCACAGCACTGATCGTGGGACACCGCAGGAGGAGGAGAATAGCCAGGGCCCAATTTATTTCCCCCCAGACTAGCCTTTGTGGGATGCCTAATAACCAGGTCTACGACAGGTATAGGTTTCCACCTCGTATCATCCTAGACCTGGTCAGGGAGTGGGAAGATTACCTTACATCCCCCGCCCTCTGCTCCCAAGCATTGAGCCCCTTGGAGAAGGTGCTCAATGTCCTGCATTTTTTGGCCACTCGGTCATTTCAGCGGACTACTGCCATAGTGGGAGGGGGTCTCACAGGCCACGCAGTCACGCTGCCTACACCAGGTCTTGGCAATCATGACAGCGTGCCCCTCAGTCCGCAGGCACATATACATGCCCAGAACACCCGCAGAAAGGCAGGCCGTTGTCCAGGACTTTTACAGGGGGGCACACTTCCCCAAAGTGCTCGGTGCCATAGATTGCACCCATGTGGCCCTACGTCCACCTAGGGCCACTGAGCACATTTACCGAAACCGCAAGCACTGGCATTCCATCAATGTGCAGGTGGTATGCGATGCAAGGGAATCATCACCTCTGTCTATGCAAACTACCCTGGCTCCACCCGTGACAGTTTCATATACAGAATGTTCGCCCTGAGCCAGGCCCTGGAAGCTGGGCAGCATGGTGACACATGGCTCCTAGATGAGTACAAATGCCCGTGCACATGCAAGCATGTCACACACAGAAAAATACACATACCCCAATAATCACAACCATTATCACCTCTCCAGGGGACAGTGCCTACCCTCTGAGCAACCACATGATGACGCCAATCCGGAACCCCACCACACCACCCCAGGTAAGATACAATGCTGCCGATATTGAAACCAGTGGCATAGTGGAGTGCACAATCGGAGTGCTCAAGTCACGCTTCTACTCCATTGACCACTCTGGCGGGCAGCTACTCTATGCACCCCCAGTAGTGTGAAGGATCATTGTGGCAGCATGTGTCCTGCACAATGTTGCAACACGGCAGGGCGTACCGGTGGACATGGTGGTGCCCCCACATCCCCAACCACAGGCACAGGCGCTGTCCATGGGAGGGGATAGGGCACGTGGCGAGGCAGCCCGGACCCAGCTTGTGGCCACATTTTTCACCTAAACTCCCACCCCTGTGGCGTGCACACAGGCCTGGCACATACCAGGTGACAATCGATGATGACAAAGAGACAGTTAACTGTCACAACCTTACCACCCTGAGAATGTTGCCATGGAAGTGCCACATTGTGTGTATCCCTAGCTACTGAAACCTAACCAATCCTGTGTGACCAAAAGGTACACATGCAAGGTGTGTATCACACAGACCTGCAAAACAGTCCATGACAATCACTGGTATGTCACCCAAAGCCTCCAAAACAACAACATGACACGGCAAGCAATAGCAAAACACCAACACAGTATGAATAATGTACACATTGACATGTGAAAAATGTAAAGTGGTGTCAGACAATGATGCCTGACATGGAATCAGATGAAATGACTGACCAACAACCTCCCACACAAAGCAAGTCATACCCAAATGCATACCAACAGTTGTAGCTTGAACATAACAATGAATGCCGGTTTACATGCACATTGTGCACGGCAAAATCAACACTGCAGAATCCGTGTTCTGTGTCCATCTCCGGCAACACACTACTCAGCACACAGCATAGTGACCAGCCATTGTGTGTGACGCACACCCTGAGCATCACATGAAAACGACAAACTAAATAAAAAAACAAATTACGGATGTACAGGATCCACAAATTGTCATAGATCATGTGCTGCAGGGACACAATGGGCCCCAGAAGGGAAACTGAGTGCACATGTGGACATGGAAGGGTGGTTGTACATGTTGTGGATCATAGTGCGAGTGTGTGTGTCAGTAGGGACATGCACTCAATACATGCATGTGCAATCAAGTGACCATCAGTGTCCTCTACACATCACATGTGAACATTGCCCATGTGTACACCCCAGCATGTCAAACCACAACTATCCCCTCACACCTGAAAGGTAAACACAACACATGAACAGGCATTGATCAGCAGAATACATCATGTACATAGGATACCACAATTACAATGTCAGGGTGCCCATCACACTGTAGGGCAAGGCAATTGTCCAACAACAAAATACCCCCCCCTCACATATCACCGTGACCCACTGAACAACTGCGCCTGGGGTATGCAGTCTTCTTCCTTGAAGTTTAACTGGCCACAGGATCACCCTTCCCCTTTGTCTCCATCTTCCACCTTGCGTGTAAAAAGTGTCTAGCACCCTCAGAGGCTACCTTGACTTGCAAAAATACCAAATCAAAGAGAACTCAAACCAGGCAAACACACAAGCCAAGCAAAAAGCCTGCAGGCAGCAAGATACACCAGAAGAGTCTCCAGTAGATGACTTGAAGTAGCAGTACATCACAAAGCACAAATACTAGCACAATGATGGAACAACCAATGTAGCACAGTAAAACAATGTCACAACAGGATGTGTACCATGTTTGGTACATAACATACAATGATGCACCACAAACTGAGGTGTACTGTCACAGCTCCCGTGTACAGGCGCAGGAGTGGCACGAACCAACCACCCCCACTGTGGTCTGGGTGCCTGTAAGGTCAAACTTACACAGGCCTCTGAGACCCTGGTGGGGAAGGAGGGTCAGGGATATGTAGTCGGGATAGGCATTGGTATTCTGGATAACCGGAAAGAGGGGCAGGAGAGGGGAGTAGGATTGACACGGGAAAGTAGGGAAGCACAAAACTGTACTACTCACATTAACACATACACAATCAGACCAAACTTGTTCATCATGCACATAGTACCAAATTACTCAAATGGAAGTCAAAGAGAAACTTATCTCTGGAGTGAGTGCTGGCCTCATGCCTGCACACTCTCAGTTCCGGTAACAGGAGCACGTCAATGCTGCAAAGAGAGCCACAGTTACTAATCTGTGCATGCCCATAAAACAAACACACACACCACCATACATGCCCCAAAGTAACAAACTACTCTACAAACAAACAATCTGGTGTGGTGCTTCATACCCCGGTGGGTGCGTGGCAAATGGAAGACCAATGTGTCAAGATTCACACAACATCCAATGTTCCCTGGGTAAGCAGCCAGACGCATTTAGCAAGGTACAACTTCAGTACAAGTCGTGTTCCAGCATAACCCAAATAAAGTAGGTAGTGCATGTGTCAATTTCAACATGAAAATGAAATGCACTGCACACGAGTCTGTCCATTGCTGTCTGTCGCTGTGAGCTGCTTCTTTCCCTGTCTTGGAACGCTACCTGGCTAATACAACTGCCTCAATGGACCATGGTGGACCAGAGGATATGTGCCACTGCCCCTGCATGTGCCCCTGACAACTTTCCCATCAACTAGCCATTAGTCCACCAACGCATCTGAGCTGTACTGTGCGCTTCAAGGTTGGCTGAGGTGTGGCCCCCTTGTGCTGCTCACCTTGCCTGGAGTTCCTTGAAACACGTCAGCTTCTTTTGGATGTATGAGCCCAATCCCTGTGGCTCTGCTTGCGCACACATGTGCATGTCTGCACCACCGAACGTGTCCAGCTTCCAGAAGTCCAATGGGCCATTTCTGCTGGCAAAAGTGGTCTGGAGGCTCATCCCCCACAGAAAGGGCAGAAAACACATGATTAATGCTTGAACTTCCCCTGTGTGTGTCTCTTCAGGCATGTTATGACTAGACCATGTCAGAGACGTACATCAGAAATCACACCATCAGTGCGACGTTCACAGACAAAGTGTGGTAGCCACTGTCTACAGCATGAATTGCATCAAGCACATGTACAGTAAATATAAGAAACATACTACACAATGTATAGTAATTAATGTACACATGAATCATGAAACCACCCATCTAGCAAAAGAAGAACTGTGGTCATTAACACCCCTATCATCCCCACTAGGGGTGTTAACACAAGTAGTACAGCAGCAGACATGGCAAAGATATGACAGTTAAAAGCCCTTGTGTAATAGGCTGTAACACCGAACCATCCTTGCGAGCCCATGGGAAGCAGGAGTGGCATATGTGATTCAGGACCCCAAGCTGCAAACACATACACAAGACAAGCTTGAAGGGACCAGCTGGAACAGACAGTGGACACTTTCAAAAGCCACAAAGCACCACACCATCACATGAACCACAATAGACAAGCAATTTTAAACTATATTAACTAATTACACTAACTATGAAAAACCTACATTACCTAATTAAACTAACTATCACATTGAAAGTTAACTAACTAAACTAAAAGAAAAATCAAAAATGGCCACATACGACCTGGGGGGGGCACCTAGGAGGGGGGAGGTACAGGGTGCAGCTCAACACCCACATGCGATGATGTTGAGGAAAAAAAATACCTCCATGGGCTCAACGCCTGCACAGCCCGACCTGTGTGGCAGATACCTCGTCGTCCGAGTGTGGCTCTTCCTGAAAAGGAGGATGTGGCACAGGAGCCTGACCACACCTAGCCGCAGCTTGCCCTTCATCGTCAGCAAGTCTGCCGGACGGGTGAGCCTGGTTCGGTGCGGCGATGACACATAGGTCTGCATGCAGAACCTCCCATGATACGCGTGCTTCCTCTTGCAAGGTAACACGTGTAACACAGAGTTCTTCCTGAAAGGCCTGGCTGGACAACTGATGCACCTCCCGGCAAGCACATAGCTCAGCCGAGATGGTACGCTCATGCTGCTCAAACTTCTCCTCTGACCACATCCTCTGGGACATCTAGAGGACACCTACAGTGGATCTGAGGGACTCATACTCAGCCCTCCGGGCCTTCCTGTGTGCCTCTGCGTGAGCAGCAATTGCTTGACGCAGAGACAACATTTCAGCCTGGCGTGCCCTGTCTGAGGCCACCATGCCCAGCCTGAGCGAGCGGACCGTGGACTGTGCCGCCCGCTGCTGGAGAAGCACCTGCCTAGCAGGGGGGAGCATGGATTGGGCTAATGCTCCATGCTCACAGCGATGTTTTCCATTGCTGCCCCCTGGCGTTCAGAATTGGCAGTCATGTCTTGCTCCCACTCAGTATACTGTGGTTGTGCACGGCCACTGAATTGCTGGGCTTGACACCTGCGGGACCCAAGGACCGGCCGTCCATGTTGGGTTGGCACTGCCCGCGGCTGCATGACTACATGCCCCCGTCGATGTGATGGCCCAGGCCCATCAGCTACTGGTGTGGAGGGTGACCCTGCATCCCGTTCCACCAAAGGCAGAGGTCCCACCACTGTCTGACCCTTCAGTGCAGGTGTCGCGGACAGAGGAGTGTCCACATCAGAATCACTCACCCCTGACATATGGACCTGATGCACATCCAACTCGACATGGACGTCAGAGTGGTCATCAGGGCTGGACTCATTGCCAGCCAAAGACAAGATGGTCTGTAGCACATGTGGGTTTTCGTGGCTTACCACCCTACGACCCCCACTTTTGCCGGGTTGCTGTAGTGATAGCAACCCTGTGCCTGGCATGACAACACCATTCTCTGGCTCCATTGCGTCATCATCTGAAAAGTAGAGAGAAAAAAGGTCACTACACATGTTAGAAGCACACAACACACACACACATAGACATCACACAGACAGCCAACACATTAAGCAGACATGTCACACACAAAAGAGAACCTGCTATGCATGCTGGATCAACTTGACATTGCTTCTGTGATTAGGTATGTAGAAGGGTGTTATACCGCTCAGAAGTGGGTCAATGTAGTGCAGCAAATTTGTACATTACTCACTATCTACATGTACTTCATGATGTGTATCAGAAAACGTGAAGGCAGTGCAAGGTCAACTTCAGGCTTCACGTGCAATACCACCCCTACCCCTAAGTGGAAATGCAGGGATGCCTTGCATGGTATCAAAAGGATGACCATAGACCTGCGTATTGGCAGTGTTGACTAGCGTCAATTGCATCATCTGAGTCAAGTGACAACACCGCAGATGATGAAGGGTCAGTAAGAAGGACACATGATGAACCCTCAGGAGTACACCCACGTGTGAAGAAGACACTACACCAGTTGGACAGAGTCATTGGGTCTGAAACAGGCTGAGGCCTATGACCCACACAGACTGTCACACCCTAAACATGTGTGGGATGCAGGACTGAGCCACAGTGGCCATGGGAAGGCTGATGAAATGCCACGCAATGTAGGTCACCCTGGACACTTACTACAATGATCATCCAGTCAAGGGGCATATATGGAATGCACATGGAGCATGAATGGGCACTCATGTCCCTGCGGAGCATCTGACATCTGCACAGTCCAAGTGAGACACCCTGCATCAAGTACAAAGGATGTACCCACAGCATATATCTGGCAGGTTGGCTGGTGGAAGTTAGCATGTACACAGGACGCATGAACAGGCAAGTGCATTACGGCAAAATTGATGCAGACCAGTGCAAAGGTGAAATTGGGGTGCAGGGGGGGTGGAGGGGCAAGGGAGTATGCCTACGTGGAGTACCCACATGCAGGCAGAGGACACATGCACGTCAGTTATGCTATGACATAGTCCCCAGCTAAGAGGAAGGATACCCCAGGCTACATGCCGAAGGGCCAATGAGCTGGAACATGGACTGGAGGGGCCTCCTGGTGATCAGCATGTGAGTAGGGTGCAATAGTGGTGATGCGGACAGTCCCCGTCTGCTCCACATGTCCACCATCCTGCAGAGCAGCCATGCATCAGTGAAGCATTGCATTACTTGCACATCAGAACCATGTACACATGACATGTAGTGGCAGTCATGCACAACACATCACACAAGTAAAACACACACGTCCTCGACAAACACACAGCAACACTCTCTGAGCTGGGCATCAAAGTCTGGCATCTCTCCCACTCCTTTGACCTATTCAGGTGGTATGAACTCTGCAACGAGTGACTCGTGCGGAGTGAGGTCTTCCTCCTCAGGTGCCGGCCCACTGCCAGTCACCAGAGTCATGTTGTAATTTGAGGCACGCTTAGCCTTAGTGCTGCGTTTGAGGTCATTCCAACGCTTTTTGCACTCTTGCGCCATGCGCACCTCATGGCCGAATGCACGCACATGTTCCACAACTTGCTTCCAGTGAGTATCACGGTGGGCAGCCGTAGTTTGACAATTAGGCCCCACTAGCATGTCATGGCTGTGGTCCCGCACGTAGTCTTTGAGGAAGTCCAGTTCCTGCGCACAGAAAGTCCTCTTCCTCGATGTGCAGGAGGTCGTGGCTGTGTGTGGGGTCCCAGCCGTGCTGCAGGTGCAACCTTCCTCCTCTTGGATGGTGGCGCAGACCCTGGCTGGCAAATGCCGCCCTGATCAGTATGGCAAGTGGCATCGGTGGATTGAGCCAAGGGAGTGGCAGGTGGAAGGACGACCAAAGGTCTGACTTGCATCAGTGGCAGCTGTGTGCCCTCTAATGGACCCTGCACAGCAATATCCGCTGTGGCAGGGTCATTGACCGTGACTGTCCTGGTTGATAGACTCACAACCGGGGTGTTGTTGGCTGCATCTGCCCCTGCACTTGCCAACACCCGGCTGGTCAGGGCAGCAGATGACATTACTGCCCCAGGGACACGTGTCTCAGTCAGGGCAGCCCTGCGTGCACCTACGGTTTTCCTCCAGCCTTGTTGGAAATCTTCCATGGACTCTTCAAGTGCCAACGCAGCCTGCGCTGGGAGACCCTGAGCCTGGGTGGTGGTGTCCACAGCTGCACCTGCAGCTACCACTACCCTTGGGCCTGTGACAGTCGATGAAACGGACTGCCGGGTCACATGGGTGCCAGTGCCAGATGCAGAAGCTGCATCTCCCGGAACCACAGGGGGTGGTGGCATGACTGCACCGACACCTGGCACAGCATCGTGCCCAAGTGGCGCACCCCTGCCTCTTCCCCCTCTGCGGACACCCTGGACACTCTGGAGTCCCCCGACTTCCTGGTCACCCCAGCCACGTCCCTGACCATGCCCGCCACGAGGAGTACGCCCAGCTGAGGCACCCCTCACCTTTGGTGGCCTCCCAACCATGGTACATATGGAGTAGTGCCGGCACAGATGGAGGAGTGCCAATGGGAGGTGTACAGCACAATTGTCCTGGGCAATTGGGGTGAAGGGGGTGATATGCAAGATGTTAACAGCACCCCTGCACCTGCAAGGCTGTATGTGACCCCGGTGATGAAGTGACGGGTCACGCAATGCTCAGGCACCCCAAAACTGCAGTAAAACTGTGCACGCAAACCCTGCAGCCTATGTGCATGGAATTAACCTCCCGCAGTACGCGGTGGCACCCAGGAACACGGAAAACACGTACGCGTGGGACACGCAGGCTACTATGACCTCGAAAACAGGTACGCGATACACAGGGGCACCCGCAGTGCGAAAAATAGTGTGAGCGACTCACCGTCACACTACCGTGATGATGAAAAACACGCATAGCCAATACCCCCGCCAAAAGAATAGATACGTCCTTGATATGCTGTGAAGTTGTGATGGCGCGCAAAACATCACGAAGTAGCAACACACACGTCAGTCTCCACGAAAGGCACGTTCAGGGAACTGCTGGCCTCGCTCACCTCTAACCCGTGCTGAGGAAAACGCCCACGCGTGTCAAGTCACTTACGCTCTTAGGCCCCTTCCTCGAATTACACGCATTCACACACGGACGTGTGGTTTTTTCACATGCTGATCCACTATGCACCCAATTAAACTTCAATCGAAACCCCCAAAATATACATACCCCGCTCGCATAAGGCCTATTGTGTGTGATTTTCCACGCGCACCCCCGAAATACCATGTACCCCGCTCGCACAGGGCCAATCGTGTGTAAAACTTCCCGCGCACCCCCGAAATACACGTACCCCACTCGCACAGGGCCAATCGCGTGTTGAACTTCTCACGCACCCCCGAAATACATGTACCCTGCCCGCACAGGGCCTATCGCGTGTGATTCTCCACGTCCACCCCCGAAATACATGCACCACACTCGCACAGGGCCAGTCGCGTGTAAAACTACTTGCACACGCCCGAAATACATGTACCCCACTCGTACAGGGCCAATCACGTGTTAAACTTCCCATGCACCCCCCAAATACACATACCCCACTCGCACAGGGCCAATGGCGTGTAAAACGTACTGCGCACTCCCGAAACACACGTACCCCGCTCGCACAGGGCCAATCGCGTGTTAAACTTCCCACGCACCCCCAAAATACACATATCCCGCTCGCACAAGGCCTATCGTGTGTGATTCTCCACGCGCACCCCCGAAATACATGTACCCCACTCGCACAGGGCCAATCGTGTGTTGAACTTCCTGTGCACCCCCAAAATACACGCAGCCCGCTCGCATAAGGCCTATTGCGTGTTAAACTTCCCGCGCACCCTCGAAATACAAGTACCCCGTTCGCACAGGGCCAATAGCATGTTAACCTTCCCGTGCACCCCCGAAATACATGTACCCCGCTCGCAAAGGGCCAATCGCGTGTAAAACTTCCCACGCACCCCGAAATACACGTAACCCGCTCGCACAGGGCCAATCGCGTGTTGAACTTCCTGTGCACCCCCAAAATACACGCAGCCCGCTCGCATAAGGCCTATTGCGTGTTAAACTTCCTGCGCACCCCTGAAATACACATACCCCGCTCGCACAGGGCCAATCGCGTGTTAAACTTCCCGCGCACCCCCAAAATACACGTACACTGCTCGCACAGGGCCAGTCGCATGTTGAACTTCCCGCGCACCCCCAAAATACACGTAGCCCGCTCACACAAAGCCTATTGCGTGTTAAACTTCCCGCGCACCCTCGAAATACAAGTACCCCGTTCGCACAGGGCCAATAGCATGTTAACCTTCCCGCACACACCCGAAATACATGTACCCCGCTCGCACAGTACCCATCGCGTGTGATTCTCCACGTCCACCCCCATAATACACGCACCCCACTCGCACAGGGCCAATCGCGTGTAAAACTTCTTGCACATGCCCGGAATACATGTACCCCACTCGCACAGGGCCAATCACGTGTTAAACTTCCCGTGCACCTCCTAAATGCACATACCCCGCTCGCACAGGGCCAATGGCATGTAAAACTTACTGCACACTCCCGAAATACACGTACCCCGCTCGCACAGGGCCAATCGCGTGTTGAACTTCCCACGCACCCCCAAAATACACGTATCCTGCTCGCACAGGGCCAATCGCGTGTTGAACTGCCCGCGCACCCCTGAAATGCACGTGCCCGCTCGCACAGGCCTATCGCATGTTAAACTTCCCACACACCCCCGAAATACACATACCCCACTCGCACAGGGCCAATCGCGTGTTAAACTTCCTGCGCACCACCGAAATACACGTACTCTGCTCGCACAGGGCCAATCGCGTGTTGAACTTCCCGCGCACCCCTGAAATACACGTACCGTGCTCGCACAAGGCCTATCGCATGTGATCCTCCACGCGCACCCCGAAATACACAGACCCCATCGCACAGGGCAAATCGTGTGTTAAACTTCCCGCGCACCCCCGAAATACACGTACCCCGCTCGCACAGGGCCAATCGTTTGTTAAACTTCCCGCGCACCCCCGAAATACACATACCCCGCTCGCACAAGGCCTATCACGTGTGATTCTCCACGTGCACCCCCAAAATACACATACCCCGCTCACACAGGGCCAATTGCATTTAAAACTTCCCGCGCATCCCCGAAATACACGTACCCCTCTCACACAGGGCCAATCGCATGTTAAACTTCCTGCACACCCCTGAAATACACGTACCCCGCTCCCACAGGGCCAATCGCTTGTTAAACTTCCCATGTATTCAGAGGGGTGCGTGGGGAGTTTTACAGATGTTTTCGTGGTTGGGGGGCTGTATGCTGGTCCACTGGCCTCTGCACCATGTACGAGATTTGTGCACTGTTCGTGGCGCACGGCAAGGTTGGGGGCGTAACTGGCGCTGCTGCATGGTCGCTGCACCACTCTGCGCCACAGCTGGTTATGGATGTTGAAATCCATGAATACGCTGTGCGCGGAAATGGATTTTGGCGCACGCGGCTGGCACAGACTGCCGCACGAGCACACTGAGCGCTGGATTCTATGAATTACCCCGTTAATGATTTCAAATTTCAAATGTTGTCTTTAGTTGTTTAACATTCCTAGCAACCTCCATAGCCTCCTCGAGCATCATGTCCTTAAGTAAAGGTTTTTCTTGGACTCTTGGATTATTTGTGCACCTCACTAACTGATCTCTTATGAGTCCATTGGATAGTGATCCAAACTTGCATATATGACTCAAGGTCCTGAGGGGGGCATAATGGTTCTCTACTGGCGCATGTTGCTCCGGTGTCCTTTGGAAGAACCGATGCCGCTGAAAAGTTGAATTTTGCTTTGGATCAAAGTAGTTTAGCAGTTTCTTTACTGCCTTGAAAAACTCATACTGTTCTCCTGTCAACCAACTCTGTAAGTTCATCATATACACTACGTCCCTCAGGCCCCAAATTCTGTAAGCAAAGGGATTCTTTCCTCGCTGGAGAAAATGTGCTACCCCCGGTGGACACCAAAAAAGTGGATAAGTGGAGTTCCTGGTTTCAGCAGCAACTGCGAAGGAGGGACCATACTAGCAACTGCCATGCTTGAGTATGAACTGCCTATCCCTGGAACAGCTAGGGAGCAACTGTTATTGCATTTCCATTTTCTCTTGGCTTTTTTATGTTTTATTTGGGCACTCTGTCCGTAGGAGCACTGCACTCCAGCACAGTACTCGCACCAGTGCATACTGAATGCTGAGTGCGGATCATAGATGCAGCGCCTGCCTGAAGCACTAACAGACACGGTTCTCTGGAGCTTCTCAGCAACCACGGGCACAGACATTGATACCCCGTATTCGTGCTATGCATCAACGTCACTCATGCACAGTCCTCCAAGGCTAGCTTGCTCCTCACAGTGCGTGATAGGGCCCTCTTGCCTTCACACACTGCTCCTATGAGAGCCCGCACCGGTTATAAGCCCCCTTCTAGTCCTGCCGTCGACATTCCTAACCTGAGAGAGCAGCTGTGTGCCAAAGGGACAACCACAGTCATTCCTCGCCTCTTCTTCCAGCATCTTCTGCAACCACAAGTATCCAGACAGGGGGATGCAGGTGACACCTGACACCCTTGCAGCACCCTCCTCATCGCCACGTATCGGGGCCAAGCACAACGGAATAGGTTGTAAGTCTTTTATTCAGCTGCAGGGTGCCAGACTATCGTAACAGCATCACCACCAAGTTCTCCAACTCTGCCTGCCACCAGTTCCAAGGCAGCACATTACACATTCTGCCTGCAACTGGTGACCTCACAACAGTGATCATGCATACAAAATGTGATCCCCTGAAAAGGTAGTAAAAAATGCTTAGAAAGGAATTGAAACATCTCGTGAAAAAGTCTATTTCAGAGGCAGAATATATTACAAAGAAAGGCAAACTACTTTAGTATGAAAGACAGATTACTCTGGGTTAATATCATTATGAACAAAGATTCCTGTCTGTTCTTGACCTTAATTAATAGCCACAACAGCCTGGGAAAATCTAGAAAGATTATGCCCATAACTGAATAAGCATGTATTGATCACATACATTATAACTGTCTGGCCTTAAATTCAAGCAAACACGCTCTCTTAATGTGAGACACAATTCTGAAGCAGAGGCACTCTTCTTCGAATATGCAGAGATTGTGGAGATCTTAAAAAAAGGAACAATATTCTAGAGCCATGGGGCACGATGGCTTAGCTCACATCCGTGTCGTCCACCAGGCTGACATATGTGCGAAATTCGCTCTCTGTTCCATCAAATAGCCTTTACAGGAACAATCCCGTACTGCTGCCAAAAAAGTGCTTCTTATTCCAATTCATAAAAAAAGGCTTAAGTAATGAGTCTGCCAGATTTCACTTAATTGCCTTGGTAGGTTTTCAACAAACTTGCATGACTTAGATCTTGCGAAGTCTAAAGTCTAAAGATATGGGCATTTGCGTACCGCATCCTAAGGGATGTGCAGGTTGGCGTTGACAAAAATGGCTCCAAAATTCATAATCTGTTGATACGGAATTCATGGTCTAAAGATGCCTAGATCAAGAACCAGTTGCACCTGTGTTGGCATTTATTGATTTTACACACGCATTTGATAAGAGTTTGCTGTCCTTGGCTTCTTAGGAAATTAACTGAAGGGTTGGAAACAAAGCTGTGTGCTGGGCCGACCTTTTTAACGTGTATCTGGCGGCTTTACAGGAGTGCCCAAGTGTTTGCAGTGTATGCATTTCCTTCCATGATAGGAAATACTGCATGTCACGTTTCCTTCTTATGCGAACTTTGTCATCTTTGATCCGCCAACAGTTGGCCTTCTTCAAGCCTTAAATGCATTGAATCGTTATGCTGTGAAAGATCATTTAATTATTAATTTGAACACATCACAAAAGGTGGCCTTTTCAGCAAAACACATCTCTGCAGCAGTTCTCCAACTTTATTTGGTTTCTAGCGGATCCGCTGCTAGAAGTAGCAGAAGAATTCAAAAATCTCAGTAGAGACAAATATATTGTTAGCCCAAAAATAGGAATTTCCTGGTGAAAAGTTGTTAGTGCTTCAAGCTCCCCTACATGGTATTGAAGGAAATGTGGGTGTTTATTCTATAATTCCAATCCACATTTTATATAAACAGATATTCATCTCAGGTATCACCAGTTAACCTTTATCACCAAGATCACCAAGGTTCATTTTTACGATGCAAAGATATGCTATGATATGACATTTTAATTATATCGCGCTCGTACACAGGTGTTTCAGAGCGCGACCAGGCGAAGGGAGGGGAACAGGGGAGAATCAAAAACAACGATCTTACTAGGCCCAGTGACATTGAGAACACTCAAGTGCATGGGGAAGGGAAAAAGGGGGAAAGTGCAGAGGAGAGAAGCAAAATAAATAGTAAGTAAATAAATCATTAAATAGAGTGTTAGCGGTGGTAGTGCAGCCTGTAAGAGGCAAAGGTGCTAGGTTAGTCAGATAGGGTATATCTTATAAGTGTAGAAGAAAAGTGGGCGGGGAACTGTATGGGTACAGATGCAGGCCCCAGTGCAAGGGGTGGCCCAGAGGCAGTGCGCAGGAGGATGGCAGGATGAGCAGGTTCCTGGGCCCGAAGGACAGAGGGTGGCCGGGTGCACAGTGCAGAGGGAAAAGGCAGATCAGCAGGGTAGAAGCGGGGCAAAGGCAGAAGCGAAGAGGAAAGTCTTGAGGAGCTTCTGGAACCGTAGATGGTTCTCCTCAAGTTTCAAGGTGGCAGGGAGGCAGTTCCAAAGCAAGGCCCCAGCCGAAGACAGAGATCTACCTCGAGCTCGTTTCTTTGAAAAACGACTGACCCTGAGGGAGTTAGAGGTAGAGGAGCGAGGGGCTCCAGAGGGGAGGTATTTGCTGAGGGATAGTTGAAGGTATTTTGAAGATAACAATCTAAGGCAATTTTTGGTGTTCTTCTCTGGGACTTCCAAGAAACACTGCTATGCCTCTACTTTGCTTTGAAGTAGAACTGATGGCACCTTGGGGGAGGAAGGTTAGCTCAGGGGCAACATGTTTGTCTTGAAAGCAAGACAATGCGACGCAACACAGGTTTGTTTCTCAACACTGGTTCGATTCCCGCCTCTGCATTTAGAAATCACTCGCTGATATTAGGTGTGTTATAAATGAACAATAAATAAATAAAATAAGTTACTGCTGGTAGAATCAGGAGCAGTGTATGCTTCATAAAAAACATATAAGCAACTAAGGGGAACAACAAATGCAGCCTTAAGCTTGCCACAAGACAGAGACATCTTGGCATTTTTAAATACATCAATTGGTTGTTTTTTTTAAGAATAGGTTTTCTTTATAATACACTGATTTCAATGGAGTGTAATATAAAGCACTATAAGAAAAAACCCAAACTGTGGCATTGGTTAAACAATTGGTATTTATTAAAAATTAAAAAAAGATTGCAGGAATAGGTTACCTATGTAACATGCTATAGTTAGGCCCAAAAACATGTTTGGTTCTTCCCTCACAAACCACTAAAGGCCAGATTCTGAGATTGTGCTAAATGAAGTGTGGAAAGCCGACATTCTTCTTTCCAGCACCACCATCCTGAGGTGGGTGGAAATATTGGAGGGAAATATGCTTCCCTGCAGTAAAAGCTGCTTCAATCTATGGTTTAGATAGAAACATGTGTGCTGGTGGCACTGCAAGCATTTCATAAAAGACTGCCACTTTCCTATTTTAAGAAAGCTTTCATTAAAGTAGAAAAGTAGTGGTGCAGTCTAGGACATTCTATTATTATAAAGCAAAAACGAGTTTAGCAGCGTTTAATGGCACCTCACAGGGGATTTGACTTTCTAAAGCAGTGCCTTTACAACTAGAATCGCCTCGAAGTGCCTGCCCAGCATTTCTCATGGTTGCTAAGGTTGTTGTCAAAAAGTAAATCAGGCACATACAAAGTTGTGACTTTTGATACCACGCCGCCACATTACTATTTAATCAGAATATGGTGCTTTTAAGGAATCTGTTCATCTATCATAGACAAACACTTTCCTATTTTTGCATGCACCTCAGAATTGGGCCCTAATGCATATATATCTATATATTTCCAACTGAGAATCTTGGAAAAATTTGAGGTGATAGGTCAGAGAATAGGCATTATGAGAATGAATAGCACATGTTGCCTGTGTGAGGTGCAAACAATCAAGGCTAGGAGGATAATTATTTGAATTCAAAGCCTTTTTGTGTGCGTTTCACGAATGGACATCAAATAAGCTCATGCTTGCCCCAATTTGTGATACATATTTAACCAAGGTTGCACACGCACTCATTTCAATGCACTGTTTGATGGAGTTGTATTACTATATTTTTTATTGGTGTGTACTATTTAATTGCTTTTCATTGTAATGTATTACACAATGTTGTTACTTTGCTTTATGTAACTGTGTAAGATTTATTTTAAACCAAGAATACATTAAAATAAAATAGTATTGGTTATGTAAAAGAGGAGAGGTCAGGAGAATCTTACACAATTTCACATTCTTAGCTTGGAAACAGAAAGCAAGTGTCAGGTAACTCTAGCGTCTTCTGCATCATGAATATGTGAGCAGGTGGTCCTCCCTTGTGCCCCTGAGAAGTGTCCTACACACGGCCGCATTCCTTGCCAAGGGTCTACGCAGATACGATCACATCACCCCAGCCCTCATCAACTTTCACTGATCTTTCTGGTCTTGGCGATTCTAGCTTGCAGAGTAGAAGGGCCGTCTTGAGTCCTCCTGATGCCTGAAATGGTGAATAGGCAGCAAGTCTGGCTGGAAAACATGTTTTCCAGAAGACAGCCCATATGGAACACCTGTCTGGTTCTGCTCTGCCACACACTGTTTATTAAATGCCGACCGCGTGCACTCCTCTGTGCTAGTCAACGATATGGAGGGCTTAGTCTGTGAGGTTTTTGGAGGAGTAGCTTAGAAAGTGCTCAGCTGAGGAAGCTCGCGACCACATTGGACTTTGGCGGCAAGCAGCAGCTTAACCTAGGTTGCTCCGGCAGAGGGGCTCCCGTTCTCTGAGTGGGATTGCCTCAGAGAAAGGCTGTTTAGGGTTAAGTGGAAAGGACTTGGAGAGCATTTGTCTAGTGCATGGCAAGGCGTAATATGAATGGAAGAGGAGTGATTTATATATTGTGCAACTGCCTGCATTATCTGAAAGGGAAAAAAAAGGCGGGAACGATAACAAATCCTGCCGATTATGAGTAATCTGGCCAGCAGCCTAATGGAGGTGATGGCTACCATCAAACCCATCCACAAGAAACTTGGTTAAATCAATAGATTTTGTACAACGCAGAACAGAAACCCCCTGTTTGAAGGATAGTCATGCAATGAATCAAATCCTAGCCCCGGATTAACCTTCGATGCACATGTTCCGAACACCAGGCGGTGTACGCGATGTACCTTGTTTCCAAAAGGGTGTACCAGGAAGCTGCAGACCTGTGACCTTCAAGAGAATATCCCCACGTTATAAATATGTTTTAAATATTTGACTTTGTCTCCTTAAGGTGAGTTTGCATCTTCATGCTTTTAGCAGGATGGAATTTCAAGATGAATATCCAGCGAGGTTTTAGCTGCATTGTGTTTAATGTCACAGTTTTCTACTTGCTTTGTATGAGTTTTATGATTGTTTTCACAATCGAAAAAACAACTATGTCTGACAGATTCACTCACATGAAGGGATGCACCACCTTTTGACTGATTGATCGATAGATTGATAGATAGATAGATAGATAGATAGATAGATAGATAGATAGATAGATAGATAGATCCTCAGCTGTTAAAAAGTCTAACAGTAAAACGTAAACTAACCTCTGGATGCGGAAAACCCAGCAGCTTTTACCAGCAGAAAGTCACCAATAGCAGCAACACAACCAAAATGAACCGGGAACCTGTGACCTTCACACTGCAGCATGTCCGGGAATATTTATACTGTTAAATCATTACTCTGTATGGTCTCCCTGGCCATCATGGCAGCCTTCAGGGACATTCAGACCTGCTGATTTTAATTAGAAACAACAAAGTTGCCCTCCAGAGAAACAAACACCATCCTCATTTGCAAATATTCTCAGACTTGCCTTCCATTCTGGTAATAACAACCCATAATGCAATGAATTGCACAGAAAGGCCCCATGATGTATTCATACTTTGTGGTGCTTCCAGGCCATTGCACACTCACTGGTTCTGATCAGCTGCACATGTAACACCAATGACTTTAAAGCAGCATATTTGAGACGAACATTAACAAATACTAGTTGAACATTGTGCACATCAATGGCATGTGTGTAAACTTCTGGGTGACTTTATGTTGATTGGCTTATAATACGTAACAGGTCTTTCTGTAGGTGGTGCACCAGGATACCTTAACCTAAGTTTTGGTTCGGTTCTTTACAAAACTGACTTTGATGGCTGGAAGGTTTAGAAGCAGTCTTAATCTCTGGCATTTCCCTGGGAAACCCTCCAGGCCATCATTGTCCAGCCTGCAATACAGAAGAGGAAAGACCAGGACAAAACAGTCCTGGTCACACCCCAAAAGGGCCAGTCCAAACCAAACTGCATTCACATCCATTCTGCATTACAATAATAGTCTTTATTTCAGAATAAATGAGCCCTGATGTCAGAAATCTGTATAGAAGTAGTTTAAACCAGGCTTTCAGCCAATTGGAAGAAGAAATACCATTATTAAAGCCCACCTACCTTTTAGGTGGCACGTCTCCATATTGAGGTATGCAAGTCACAGAAGATAAGAACAAGGTGCATTGTTTCCTGATCACCACTGTTGCAGGGACACATATAACATATATTGGCAATGTTTCATCAGTCTGGTTGCAAGGGTTGCAGCCGCAACATATCCAATTTAAAACACACTTATAGAGCAATATATCACCCAGTCAAAATATCCTGGAGATCCTGATACAAGTGTGACTGACAAATATATACTTTGGCACATCGCCGCAATCTGTTCACTATGTATGATATGAGATGATATTTTATTTATATCGCACTCATACACAAGGGTTTCAGAGCACGACCAGGCAAAAGGGAAGGGAACGGGGAGAACAAAAAAACGATCTTACTAGGCCCAATCACATTAAGAGTGTGCAAGTGCATGTGAAAGGAAAAAGGGGGAAAGTGCCTGGAAGGGGGGAGAAGTGGAAAGTGTGGAACAGAGGAGAGAACAGAATAAATAATAGTAAGTACAATAAATAAATAAAGGCAATAAACAGTGGTAGTGCAGCCAGCATGTGGCAAAGTGCTAGGTTAGTCAGATAGGGATTATCTGATAAGTGCAGAAGAAAAGCGGGATGGGGTCTGTATGGGTACAGATACAGACCCCAGTGCAAAGGGTAGCCAGGAGGCAGTACAGGATGCTGGCATGGTGAGCAGGTACCTGGGCCCGATGGACAGAGGGTGGCCAGGTGCACGATGCAGAGAGAGAGAGCAGATCAGCATGGGAGAAAAGGCACCAAGACAGAAGCAACGAGAAAGGTTTTGGGCTGCTTCCGGAACCAGAGATGGTTCTCCTCAAGTTTCAAAGTGGCAGGGAGGATGGTTCAAAGGGAGGCCCCAGCCGAAGACGGAGATATACCCCCATCTCGTCTTTGAAAAATGACTGACTCTAAGGGAGGTAGAGGTAGAGGAGCGAAGGGCTTGAGAGGGGAGGTATTTACGGAGGAATAGTTGAAGGTATTCTGGACCCAGGCCCCAGAAAGCCTTGTGGACAATGCAGAGGGTTTTAAACTTAATCATTGCATCCACTGGGAGACAATTAAGGGATTTAAGAGCTGAAGAGATACGATCCCAGGGCTTGAGGCCAAGGACACGTCTCACGGTCCTGTTCTGGATTAGTTGTAAAGGGAGGAGAGTGGAGGCAGGTAGATTTAGAAAGAGGCTGTTACAGTAGTCCAACCTAGAGAGATCCAGAGCTTGGAAGAAGGTGAGCTTCTGAGGGAAGAAGAGGAAAGGTAGAGTACCTCGAAGGAGATGCAGTAAGAAGTTTGACTTTTCATAGACATCAGAGATCTGTGCGGAGAAGGAAAGTGTGGAGTCAAAGATGACCCCAAGGTTCATAGCCTCGCAGGTAGGGTTAGGATAAGGGCCAAGGGAGGCCAGCCAGAGAATGATGGGAAAAGATGGTGACGATGTACCAATGAGGAGGATCTCAGTCTTGTTGGCATTTTGACAGAGATCGTTGGTGGCACAACCATTTTGAATGGCGCTTAGGAAATCAGAGATGGTGGAAGAAGAGGATGTGGCCGAAGGAAGCCTGAAAATGAGTTGGGTGTCTTCAGCATAGCACTGGAAATGTGAACAGAAAATGGAAATGCAATAGGCGAGAGTTGCCAGGTATTGGTTATAAAGCCAGGGCAAGAGGTTAGACTCCTGGGAACACCAGAGGTATAGAGAGAGATAGAAGATTGGAAGGACCCAAGTTGTACCTGGGAGGGTCAATCAGAGAGGAAAGAGGTCAGCCAGACCAGAGCATGATCTGTGATACCCAGGTTGTCACGGAGACAATTGAGCAGGGTGGTATGGTTGACTGTGTTGAAAGCAGAGTAGAGATCAAGTAGGATGAGGATAGAGGGAATGTTAGAATCACGGTTAGAGAACACATCTTCACGGATGTTAAGGAGAGCAGTTTTCGTGCTTCTGGCAGCTCTGAAGCCAGATTGGTGGTTATGGTGAGAGCCAACAAAATCAGAATGAAGGTTAAGCTGAGAGATGGCCAGCTTTTCCAGGAGCTTACTCAAAAAGGGAGTAATGGAAATTGGGCAATAGCTAGCCGGCCAAGGAGGATCCGTTGTGGGTTTCTTGAGGAGAAGATGCACAAGGTAGTGCTTCAGGGCAGAGTGGAAAGATCTAGAGGCAAATGAGAGGTTGCAGAAATCAGCAAGGCAGGTGGAAGGGCCCGGAGGAAGGGTATCGATGTGGTCCTTAATGGTTTTAGAGGAACAGGGATGGACCTGTTTTGATGAGGCTTTCATAGATCGGACTTGTCTAGCGACCTCATCAGGGGAGAAAAGAGAAAGGAGGAGAAATAGGGAAGGGGGGTAGCTGAAGGAGGGTCATCAAGCAAGCAGAGAAGGAGAGGAGAGAGGAGGGGGCGCAGAGGAGAGGGTGGACAGGATATCCTGGCTTTTAGCAATAAAGTGAGAGGCAAGGGCATTGCAAAGAGCCTGGGAGGTGCCTGGAGGGGTGGAGACTGCAGCAGGGTTGGCCAGATTTTAAAGAGTTTGGCCGAGTTGTTAGATGCCACATAGACATGTGCTTGAATATGGACTCCCTTCTTGGTGCGGCAGAGAGTCGGCATTGCCTTTGAAGCAGGTGGCAGGCGGCAGGCCAGTTTGTCAGATGATGAGCAGGAAGCCCTTGATTTCCTCTCAGCCGCCCTACACTTACGTTTAAGTGTAGCTATGTCAGAGTCATACCAAGAATTGCACTTGTCTTTGGACTTCAAATTGATCCTTATGACAGGGGCAAGAGCATCAAGCGTAGTAGTAATAGAGAAGGAGAGCAGAGACAGGGCTGTGTCAGGGTGTAAGTCAGCCCTGGGTGGAGGAGAGAGGGAGATGGTGGCAGCGAAAGCCTCGACTGACACACGTTTCATGGGCCGGATGTCCGAGAGGGTGGCTGGCAATCTTGGGATAGGCTTGGCATGAGGGGATGAGATGGAAAGATGAGAGCCGAGGAGGCAGTGATCACTCCAGGAGAGAGGAGTGGCGAAGGGAGTAGAGACAGGGAGGCCAGAGGAGATCAAGACATCGAGTATAGCTAGCTTTTATGATCACTTGGTCTGCTTGCGTTACAACATCTGTACAATTATAAAATGGTTTGATTTTTCTTCCCTGCTCTTCACACGTGTAATCTTCATTTAACACGTGAACGTTCACTCGATTCTTACTTCAACAACAGATTCTATATGTACTCTATATGTTCTCTTCTATTATATCATCTCGGTGTGTCACTTTACATCACGAGACGTTACCAGTCTGCTCTTTCGTCCATCTTCTCTCGCTCTTCAGGGATCTTCCCTAAGAGACTTTCAGCTCTTTGTGGATAGATAAAGAACGTTTTTCTCAATGGGTACTTTGCTTCAGATGCTTCTCGTGTTATTGGCATCATTACAACTGTCTTACTTGTCACTATTTCCAGTTCCCAACATATAGACAATTTAAGGGTGGGACATCCGGAAGAGGCTTTTGGCCCCTCCTCTACAAAACCACTGATCTAATGCAAGGTGAGAAATTTGTTTTGACATGCTCCAGACATAGCATATGGTTGATTGTAAAATGAGTCATCAGCTATTCAAACAAAGCCTGTGTTAGATCTGCACACCTGGTTCCGCCTAATTGAACACTGAAACCTCAATATGGCAAGGAGCTCTAAGTCTTCTATGCATGTTAAGCAAGTTCTAAACATATGATACATGTATAGCTGGTTCTTGGGATTCTCAAGACTCGGTGAAAATAATTATTCTGCACGTGTTGAACGTTTACAGTGTCAGCCCCTCCGCAGATGCAAGATTCAAAGAGGCCCACAACTTGGTTTCAAATACTGTGATTAGATGCTCCATCGAATAGTCCACAACATTACTGAAAATTTGAGGATACACCCATTCATTTGGTCCATCCCACAATCTACATTTCAATTTGATTACAACGTAGGCAGCATGTTGACACTTACTTAATTTCTGATTAGGCAGCAGGCGAGGCCCAAGCTCAGTCAGATACTTAGGAAAAAATAATATAATTGGATTGCTTGTAGGTGACAACTCACACCTTTGCTTATAACTGGTGAAGGTTGTTACCGGTGTCTGAAATGTGGACAGGATCCTTGACAGAGGACCCCATCATTTGCACAGCTCTGCACAAGACAGCAAGCAGTCTCAGACATGTGTCAGAATCATCGATTCAAACTAGGGAGGTGTAGTTTGGGTCTCTACGCGCAGCTGGCTCGGGATCTATGTCTGGACATACCTGTGCACGTGAGGTGATATTTGAAAAACTGAAGATTACTTGTTGGAAGAATTTGATTTGAAATAAACATAACCACTGGCATTGTTCTTGGCAACCTTTCAGACCATATTTTTGTACCCTGCCATGGAAAGAAGATATGCAAAGAAGATATTCAAATCGGGCAAGGCTCCTTATTAAAAGGGTCACTCCGACAGCCCGTCTTCACAAGACCATAAGCTACCACAGAAACGTTTTATCCTTGTAGAAGAGAGAAATTAGTAAGATGTAGTTTGGGTGTCTTGGCAGATAAGGCTAATAACCCACGTCTCAGCATACTTGCTCCAATAGGGGTTACGTTTACTAAAGTGAAGGTTGATGGCTGGAAGGTTTTGATGTTTTCATTACCACTTTTACAAAAGTGAAGGGTGATGGCTGGAAGGTTTTGATGTATTCATAACCACTGACATAATTACATTATTGTAATTATTATGATTGTTATTACTAGTAATAATAATAATGACATTAATAATAATAATAATAATAATAATAATAATAATAATAATAATAATAATAATAATAATAATAATCACCTGCAGGTCACAAATTTGAAACCCGAAAGGTCAACTTTGTCTTTGACATTCAAAAGCTGACAGATTTAAATAAGTGCCATTACACTGAGCAAGAGTAAGAGCTTCAAAATGAATACAATTTAATAGATATTAATGTTATTATTACTATTATAATTAGTAGTAGAAGTAATATTAATATTAATGATACCAGATGTATAGATTATATTACTTCCTTGGAATTTCTGATCAATCTTTCCCTGACACAGTTTAATGTCACTCATTGAAATGTTTCTATTTTTGAATGTCAATGGGCAGATTTGACCTTTTGAGTTCAAAACCTCTGACTTGCTGGTTAAGCCAGCACATACCATTGAAAAGTGATGCAGGCAGCGTCTTGATCATTCTTCCTGGCACTCACCATTGACATTGTAATTTCATAGATGCATAATGTGTTGATATTTAAAGTGATTTATTAATAAATTGACTTTGTGCTCAAACCTGCATGTTTCTTGTCCTGAAAGGTGAGGGATGCTGCGGGGAATCAATATTATTATATTGGGCAGGTCCCAGGTTCATACAAATAACTTAATTCAATAAATACAATGTGTACCTCCCTGATTTGTGGTGGGTGATAATTTCCCCCAAACTAGTTGTTGCCCAATTAAAACATCCCACATATCCGCACCCACTTCGACTATTTCAAGCCAGGAACATCCTCCCATCCACACCCCCCCTGCGTTGCCTGCAACAGGAACACATTGGGCCTCATTACTAGTGAGGCGGTAAGGGGTTAACGGCACCGGTAAAGGTGCTGGCGCCGTTAACCCCGTACTGCCTCATTACGAGGCCCGCTCTGGACATCTGGTCAGACTAGACGTCCTTTGCGGGTCCCGCGAGAGGACCAGCATGCGAACAACGGGCCTGTCATTAACAGGCCCGTTTTTAGCATGCTCCCCATTCCCATTGAGCCCTATGGGGGCTCAAATGGGAATGGGGATGGTCCGGGTCCAGGTTCCCTGAATGGGGAAATACTGGGCCCTCCAAAGTCGGAATGGCCTGGTATTTCCCCATTCAGGGACCATGGACCCGGACCCGAGTTTGGAGGCAGCCATGCCCTTATTAAGGGCATGGCTGCCTCCAAACTCGTAATGAGGCCCATTGTCAGGATATGGCCGGATGAGCTAACTTACAGGTTCGGTAGGTGCCATTAAAGAGCCTGCACATGTATGCGAGAAGCAACAATTTATCATATTTAAAATGCTCTATCCAGCCACATATGTCTTTACAAAGTACATGCACAGAACACTTTCAGCAGTTGCAAAATGTATTTTATACATCAATGGAAAAATTCATATCCCAATACAATCTTCTACTGATGCAGTGTTAGAAATTATTAACACAACAAAAGTCGACATTAAGAAACATTCTATTACAAATAATTGTCAAGCATAGCATTTAAATCATTGTGAAATGTTGCAAATATCCAGCAGTGACAATGATTCACGAGAGTCTGACATGCACTGCATGGGTGACGGTGCATGGGGCTGGATTATGGATATACCCCATTGATAGATGTTGGGGAGGGATCCATAAAAATCATGGTGGATAATAAAGGATGTGAAGATATTCCCTAAGCGGCGAAGATGCACAGGGGCCATATCACTGGCAGAGCTCTGAAAGAACAATCCCGGGGTTGGACCCTGAAAATATGGGACACCAAATGTGCAGGCCCCACAATGCAACAGATCCTCAATGAGGCAGCACAATACATACGCCACGCTTTATCAACCTTAACTGTGCCTTCTATCCCATCACAGTTTCTTCTTGCTCAGAGTGAGCTTGTGCCCTCTGCCCATGGAAATGTACAATCTTCAGTTTCTGATGGGGCTAGGAAAGCACAATCCTGCACTGCCAGTAACCAGGGCAAGAACCTGCAAAATAAAATACAACTCTGAAATGCACTCCAATGAACGGTATGGTATTAATGTTTGTTTCCAACTTCGAACAATGGAATAAAGACATTCCCCTCACCAAGGAAAGGGGATGTATTTGTTTCACCTATAAAGCAAACTAATATTAATAATTTGCTCTTAAGAGGGCCAGCTCTAGCTCGCAGGGAAAGAGCAGATCATATGGACTCTGTCTCCAACTATATGTATATCTGCGTATCTCAGCAGGTAAGGGGGAGTCCAGGGAAAGAAGCCACTTTGATAATCAAATTCTGCATTGGACGAGGCATGCCAGAGGAGGAAGATCAATTACATATGAGGATGCTGTAATGGTGGGGTGGAGTCACGATGACTTTAACACCAAATGCCCTATAATTAAATGTCGAGTAGCACACTAGTTTCTAGTGGAAGGATGGTTTTCCCTATAATTCAGAACGGTGCCTCCATCAGAGTACAACAACCATATGTGCATTATCCCATCACATAATTCTGGACAGTACTTGGTGGACCAGTTGGTGTCCATACCCAAAGACCCCTAGAGACTATTCTGGCCTCTTGTGAGGATAATTCCCAATAAAGTTCTGATGATTTAATTATTGCTGATTGACCTGCATCAACCGCTTGGCCAACCACGATACAGATGCATTATATCCTAGCTTTGAGAGGATCCTTTTCATCAAGAACTATTAGCAATCATGTCCTGGACCATTGCTTGACTTGCATACAAACTTTGTGACCAGGAAAAGAAATCTATTTATTCTCAGGAAATCTGGTTTCACAAACAGAGGTATATTCGCTATTTTCACAAACCTCTACAAAAGCTCGCGACCACATTGGACTTTGGCGGCAAGCAGCAGCTTAACCTAGGTTGATTGTGGACAGAGTGGGGGATTGTTAATTTGGGTATCTCAGGCTGTTGATGGTGTTACTGTAATCAGGGGCCTTCTGTCAAAAGTAATCCCACAAAGAAAAAGTAATCAAAAAGGAGTATACACCAGGCAAGTAAGAGAGGTTTATAAGACCCAAACAGCTAGGACATAGGGTTCAGAGAGCCCAGTGGAACTGAACCAAATGAAATGACCTAGTTTCTGCTCACTGTGGCTGCAGTTTGTATACATGAATTGCAAAATGAACATACAATGTTTAAGTTACATTTTTGGGGCAGGTCACATACACTGATTGATGGAACTACGTCAAAACCTAATAGTGGCTTGTGCATTGAATAACTTTTATTGGCCAGTGGCACCTCCCAGCCTCCCGTTGGCACCCTATTAGACACCCCCTGCCAACAAAAGCTGCCTCAGCTACTGTAATTGGCTAACCCCTTTCTTCAGAAAAAAACCCGCAAATCTCCCTTGTGACTCCACAACCCTTCCCTCACCGCCCCACAATTACATGATTGTGATCAATAGAAGATAATGACTTAGTTTTCATTGTTTGGCACTGTACAATATACAAATGGATAATCTACTGCACATGGATTGGGTATGGCATTTTGAGATAGCACAAGGGGAGACCTTCTCGCAGAATCCAACCAATGGGGTGCCCTGTGAGCACCAGTGAGGACACTAATGCTGCATCCTAGAACAACCATGACCCCGCTCCACTGATTGGCTCCATTTTGCATGCCCCACAGCCCCCCAGCTCCCTTCTCATGCCACGCTGCCATGTTTGCTCGAAAACTCTGCTCTATGCCATGAATAATTTTTAATTAACTGTCTTTAATTTCTTTACCCTGGGTAATTCTCTTTGGACACCTCGGTGTCTAGTCCTGTGGCCTCAAATATATCCTGTGTAAGAGCTCTGATAGGACTTTGTTCTTCCAAGAAACTTGACTCTTGCAACATTATAGTGCACATGGCTCAACTCAGTCCAACCTCGCTGCTCCACCGTTTCTGCTCATCTTGCAGAAATAAAATCTTGCTAACGCAAAGCCTGCAGCCCTTCATTAAAAGTTAACTACCATAATAATTGTATAACATGGGCCTAGAAACATGGTTTCCCTACTATACATATATTGCTCATAAAATCTTCCTACCCTTATATATCCCATAAGGCTCCATACACCCCCACCTGTTGTTGTAGGTGCAGAATGCTTGTTTAACAGCTGCAACCTGTGTGTAAAAGATGCTGGGCAATGAGCATTCAGTGTCCCTTTCAGAAAATGAAGTTGTCATGTTTAATTTGCTCATTATGTCTCTTTGCAACATGTTAATGGGTGTTTCGTTTGAATACAAAAGGGGCACTATTGTTTTTTTGTATGCCTATTTTGAGTGGCACATCTTCTATAATAGGAACCATTACAACAGCCCGAGAAAATCCCTATATGTCCATTAGTTTGCCCGACTAGTGGAATACACCCTCTTAACACAGGATTTGGTGACTCCTGGGTTGGCCAAACTGATACATCTTTTTGTCCAATCGTCACTGCTACCATGGGTTCCTCTTTGGGGTCTTCGGTTATTGAAAGGATTGGACACACATGTGTCCTCTGCGGGCTGGCCTATTGGGAACTTGTGAAAGGGTTACCCCCGAACATCGTTTCTCCCGTTTAGTGTGGTATTGTATTATGGGCTAACAATATGCCAGCCCCCCCGAGTGTGCATAGGGGCTTGAGTATATAAGGCATTCTGGAGTGTTGCTACGTGCTGTTGTAAGTTTGTTTGTGGCATCTGGGCACTAACAGGGCCTGCAGGTTGACTGTTCTGAGTGAAGGGCACCTGCACATGCTGTAGTGGAATTTGTACGTGCATGGTTTGCATGTGTGGCATCTGTGGTTGCCTGGGCTACAAATATACCTGAGGCCCTCATTGGCCATACTGCAGCTGCTATCCATATGGAGACTTTAGCGCAAAGTCTACCCTTGTTAAACGGGAAATCATATTGTGCCTCCTTTCTAATATATATTGGCCTAAGCCCTGTTGGTCTGACAATAAAACCGCGTAGCAAAGTTCCAATTTTAGATCTACTTTGCCGCCATTTTAGGATCATCCACCATTTCGATTTCTGATCAAATGTAATTCTGTGTTCTAAAATGGTGGATTGTGTTTCCAACTTGTACCTGAGCCTTCCCGACCTTTGCACCTAGTTAATGGTTAGACTGTCTGCAGGCCGAATGTTTAGACTGGGTAAAGAGACCTTGTCCTATACATGACTTGTGATCTTAGGTTTGTCTGCACCAATAAGCCTCATCCACAAACATACATCGAAGAAAAAGTAATGCAAATGTCGAGCGTGGACACTGGCTGTAACACATTGTGAAGGGATATGTGTTAAGGTTTACTGCTAAATCCTGGAATACACTTTGCCATTGTGATTTGTTAGAAATGTAAACCGAAGTAATCCGTGTGCATATTGTTGTATAAGCCATAAGTGAACTCGGCACGAACTCTAGACCACAGATTATTAACTTGCAGAGGGGCGGGATATTATTACTAAATTGTATAAATAAGTGGGTGTCCAGATGTCCAGTACCTCTCACTCCTCACACTGAAGGGCTGGTACTCACTGTGATGTACTGGGGGCCAGATAGCTATCTGATTTGTTTCTTTGTAACTGCGCAGTATTAAAGATCTGTGAATCTTTATAAGCCCGTGTTTGGTGTATTTCCTTTTGGTGGTACTCAGCCTCGATATTTCCTCTTGCTTTTACACCCTATGCCCACAAAGGATACATTGTGCTGAAAATCTGTGTCCAGCTTCTCCATACCCATAACCCTTCCCCCTCTGTGAATATCCTCCAACCTGCTGGTAATACCCTGTCTGTGTGTAATTCCCCCCAGGTTGGTAATACTCGTATGGCTGATACGCCCCTGCTAGAGATACCCCTCTATGGCAGGAACCCCCTTCCTAGCTGTGGATGTATGCCTCCCTGCTGAGGGAACCCCCACAGCTGGATTACTCATACACAAAGCCCCTATACTTGGGCTGGGGCTTCTTAAAGCTATACTGTAGCAATGTTTGTCAGTACAGCCACTTCCATAGACCATTTGATATCCTTTTTTGCACCAACTTCACCTATGTTTTTACTGCATTGTTAACTGTGTATTTCTGTGTATTTTCAAATATATTTCTGGGCACACTTTCACCTCAATCCCTACTATCTTCTCTATGGAAGCTTGCACATCTATGGGGGACCCCTGAGCAATATCTGGTAGACTATTGGGATGTTCATGTCCCATGATTTTAGTGTGTCCAAAGTCCACATTTCCTTTATTTGGTGTATGTATTGTGCTGAGTCTTTGTCTGGTTTCTTTTTGTGTGTCGAAATGGCCTGCATGTCTGATGTGTATGGGTACCACATGTGTGCGGCAGTTATGAAAGAGAGCACTATTCAACTTAACTCATCATATCCTGCCTGTTCCAAGATTTTGTTTCCACACTCTCCCAATAAGTATGCAGATAGGTTTTTCATATCAATGATCACCAGAGTTACCCCTGCTGTTTTTTTATCCAACACATATATCCATTTGCCTGCCCCGCCATGAGGGATGGCAAGCTATACATCATATTATCCCTCTGCATGCTTTGCCATGGTATGTACTGTGCCACACCCCTCCCCTTTTGTAGCACAACAGCTGTGTTTGTGGCACTGGGGTAGCCCTGCCCCTTGCAGTGCTTGCTACCACAATCCTTCCTGTCCTCTTTCCGAGGTGTCAAGGGTTTTGACCCATGCTGAATCAATAGACTGGGTAGATGTGGTGATGAGCTGTTGCCGCCCATTATTCTATCCCAGAACAAACTAAATCAATAGACTGGGTGGATGTGGGGATGAGCTGTCGCCGCCCACATTCACGCCAGTATCCAGGAGAACTGTGCAGTTTGCGCACACCAAAATGGTCACCTAATCTGCCACCCACCAGTGCAAAGAAAGGTGGTTCTGTTCAAAATCCGTTTTTTTTAATGTCAACAAGTTGCTAAAATCATGGGCACAAGACCACTCTAAAGATACAACCTTCTTGTATCTTTAGAGTGGTCTTACTCTACTGTAAGGATGCCATCAAAACAATGTTAAGCAAGGGTCCTATACTATCAAGCAAAAGACCACTATATTGAAATGCAGTAATTCAAGACAGATCCCAAAAATGGGTGCAGTACCAGCTTCATCCACAAACCGGCGCTAGCGGTCTAAACTCTGACAGGGAAACTGTATTTAGGAGTTGCAAGAGGGGCAGGGACTTCAAAGCCTGTTGGTTAATTAAAAATCTTAGCCACCTGCTGTTCCCAGAGGCCAAGAGGCTGAGAACTCTTAACACCCCAGAGAGTCACAACAGGAGGCAGGATATCACATGGCCCTTCTGAGTGAGAGGGAGGGGGTTTCCCCTTCAGCCTGGAGGAGAGCGACAATAGCCCCTTTCAGTTGAATGGGGTATGTTAATTTTGAATGTTGACTGTAAACAGAGCTCTGCCTGGGAGCAGAGACATGTGATCCCTGACCCACCCAGCTTCAAGGGGCGGGCCAGACTTGAGTGTGGATTCCTATTGCAGCAAATATATATTTTATAGAAACACAATAACTTATTGTAACCAAATGACAGGAATGTACAACTTTGAGATTCTTAGTATGAAAAATGCCCTCACGATTTTAGTCCAAACTCCAATTTCTGCGGTGTTCTAGGGTGAAACCCTGCTATTTATTGATATTACAGACACCGGGTTTATGCTAGAAACCTAGTAAATTACTGGAATGTGTGTAGAAGGAGGGGGTACACTGGTGTAATTTTTGATGCAGATTTAACATTGGTAAACCAATTAAAAAGGAAATTAAGTTGTCATTTTTTAATGCAAGCCCTCAGGAAGATCAGAGTCGGACAAGCATGGACCATAAGGAATATATAATGTGTACATGTAATTTCAACAAATTGTGTATCTGGGAAATATGTATTTGGATCATAAATAGATTTGTGTGCACATTGACAAGGGGAATGTCTTTCTGTAAGCCATAAAGATGACACACAACCCAGCTCCCCAAGCAAGGGAGAGGGGAGAACTTGGCCAATGACAAGTGAAGGGGACAGGCTTAGCTAGGCCCAGGCACACACCCATTTTCAAAACACATAAAAGGAACATTGAAACCCAGGTAGAGACATTCACTTTCTACTTTCTTGCGGAATGCTTTGCCGGGAGACTTCAGACTTCACATCCAGAGATACAGACTTCAAATCCATCAATCTCCAGAGACCAGAAATTAACTCCAGAATTTGCAGCAGAGAGGCCTGAATCTACAAGCTGAATCCTCTTCAGCAGGTCTCAAAACCAATCAAACTATTCAACAGCCGGGAGAGCTGTTTGAATTCTTTGCCAATAACTTTTGCAAGAACCTGTAGCAGTATCCAGAAAGCAGTGCCAAGAACTTTTGCCAGAACCAGAGACGCTGTATCCAGAACCGATAACAGAACCAGAGACCAGATCGCTGTGCAGTGCCGCTAGCAGACCCAGACCAGATCGCTGTGAATTGTTGTGCGCAGACCCAGTCCAAGTGGCGAGAGGACTGCAGCCAATCCTGACCCGATCCGTGACGAGGCCCATTCCTGTCCAAAATCTAGTGTGAGTACCCAGCTAGCACTGTGCCAAAACCAATCTCTTAGTGTAAAATAATCTAATTATAGCTATTTTAACCTATTTAGAACTACCTCATAGGAATCGTGTGTGTCATTCTGTCCTTTCTAAAGCTGAAAACTGTCATCTGCCATTTTGAACTTTTAAATTTCAAATCTGAAAAACTACCTTCACAAAATCGTCCGTATCTCTGGAACCGTTTGTTTGAAATTTTAAAGCTTAGAATCTAAGCTTTCCAACGAACCTAGAACCGACTTCCTACTCCTTATAGTGCCTACGTAATTACGCTCGACGCGCGCGACTAATTTGCCACGATTTGACATTTGCAATCATTCCAGCCACGTGTAAAAATATTTGCCTTTGCTTTCATCCTTGAAATTCGTTTTTAACCTGCTAATTAATCATAGAGCATTGCTAAAGTGAGCCTGAACTAATACCAAATAGCTATCACTCACCCTGAACCTCTACAGGGGATTAGAATCAATTTAAGCATCATTTCACTTCATTGCCACCACATTCAAAGCATTTTGGGCCTGTGTTTTAAAATCATACCTGTTTTTCTCTAAGCTTGCTAGGGGGGGACTGAATTTCGTATTGTATTTGATTGAATTCCTGAGAACTGTGTGCTCTCCTTTCCATCTCCTTATATTGCATAAAGGGGGGGAGTGAATTGTCAAGGAAAAGTGATTACATTGTCTTTTGTTGAAGCCATATCCAGTTATTTTCTGTACTGCATTTCATTCATCATTGCATTGTCCTTGAAGCCATAAAGGCATTCTCTACCACCTTATTTTTCTTTTCCTATTCATAAGTAACCAAGAACTGTGCTACTGTAGGATTACCTATTGCTGATTACTGCTCATATTCACAAGTGTGCTATCCATTATCAATTTATTTATAGAAGTGTGATATATATATATATATATATATAAATATATATATATATATATATATATATATATATATAGTTTAATTTTTCAAATAAACCTTTTAAATTTGCAAAACAAGCCTACTTCTTGGTTCAGTGGGCTCAAGGGGGATTCTAAGAGAGGGGTGTTATACAAGGGTTCATCATCCAGATTATAACTTGCCATAAAAATACATAAATAAGGGCTTCCCTTGGGCATCCCAGACAAGGCACTGACTTAGTGGGATTGCTTGATCGGAGTCACTTACAGAGTGGGGGCTCGGAGCTGGGATATTCTGGATTAGATTTACCACTTGTGCAGCTTAATACAGTGTGCCCACTGACCGGATACACATATCCGGTTAGATCACCACGCTGTTTTACACTGTGAAAGCACCCCTCAAAGGAACGCTCTAAGGAAACGGTCTGTTTTGCAAAATAAAATACAAACTTCTGTAAGTCATGAAGAAACTCAATTTCCAGAATGACGACACTGGTAGACATCAAAATAGCCAGAGAGCACTTCGTACATAAGCTATTTGTGAGAGGTGAATGGACTGAGCAGGGCCAGGATGCGTGGTTGCAGGCAATCACAAAACAGGTCACTGCAACTGGGTTAGATAACTCGAGAGATTAGGGCCCCTTACATGTTGCCCTGAGCGAACTATACATGGCTCCTAAAGCTAAAGATGAACACGACAAGATGGTTAGGATAGCGGCATATGTGTATCTATATATGGGAGCCATGCAGGACAAATGTGCTGAAGGCCAAGATCTGGCAAGTAGGCAACTGTTGGCATTAGAGAAGGCCCAATCTGACCTGGTCTCTTCTGTGCAGAGGAGCCAGGAGTCAGAAAATGATAGTAGGCAGTATATCATTAAAATAAAAGAGGACATGGATATACTGCAACAGGAAAAGGCAGACCAGGATACCAGACATCTGGCTTTTCAGAAGGAGCATCAAGACAGTTTATGCAGAGCCAGAAAAAGCTGGAGCAACAGATCAATTTCAACAGGGCATGCACAGAGCAGATAGCCACCCTGCAAATCCAACTAGACAGAGAGAAAGAGGAAAGCAATAAATTGATTTTGAAAGACCTGGATACCCAGGCAGAGTTTGATGAAGAACGCCAGAAAGCTGGTGCCTTTCAAAGGCAGAGGGATGACCTGGCGTCAGAAATGCAGTCTCTTGGTCAGGAAAGGGATACCTTAGGCCAGGAAGTCAGCCATTTAAAAAGAAACATTGAAGAAAATCACTTGGCCTTCCAGGGGCTGGGTGACCTCCAAAAAGAGCATCAGGGCTTGCTAGATCACACCAGGAGGGTGGAGGAGGCTCTGGCAAGAAAGGAGCAGGCCAGTGGGGATGGGACTCAGGAGGTAACCCTCCTGCAGCAGAGACTGGCCCAGTACTCCAGGACCAATCAGAAGCAGAGAGAGAATATGAGGCTCTCTGCCAGCACAATGATAGGCTCCAGCAACAGGTAGCCATGCAGGAGAGACTGATAGAGTCTAGTAAGGCCTTAACTGAGGAACTGAAAGCGCAGGCTCTTGCATTGCAACAGGGAGCAGGGGCTGATAGAGATGGCGTTCGCTGGGAAAGGGAAATGCCTGAGCATAACCTCAGGAGCCCTGGTACCAGAGGCCTTCATCTCTCTCAGTCCCTAGACTCTGCCACCCCCATTTCCCCTGGCGAGCATGAGCACAGGGCCACAGGAATGGCAGATTACTATCCAGCCAAAAGTATGGGGCTCATAGGCCAGTACCACCCAGGAATGGATGGGTGGGCATCGGGGCATGGGCACCTAATTACAGTGCAATTTAGTGGGGAACCCCAGGAGAGTAGGCCCACTAAGGGTATCCTGAAGACTTCTGCCCAGTTAGGTCAGTGGGGGGGGGTACCCATCAAATCCTGGTAGCAAGGAGGGATCTGAAGACTCCTCTGAGCGTCACAGGACACAGGAGACCAGGTCCCCACATTCTTCCAGCTATTCCCAGGCTCGCAGAATCCAGGAAAACCTGGAAGATCAGACGGGCACCTCTGGGAGCAGTGCTTCTGAATTAGAGGATGAATGGACCAGGGTTGCCCAAACTAAAAAGGCCAATAAGGTGAAAAGGGCCTTGCTTAAGGACCCCTTAAAACAGATTAAGGCAATCAGGAGTGTCATCACGCCTTATCATAAGAAAGCCAAGTATTCTGTTTGGGAACACTTGGAGATCTATGAGCAAATGATGGAGACTTTCCATTTGAAGGACAGCAGTAGCTGCATCCAGTACGTCAAATGGACATTCTCCCCTGAATACTCCAGTTTCTTTGCGGGGCTGGAGGACCAAAACTATGCAAGATGGTCCATATAGGGCGGCCATCTTGAAACATTTTTCTGTACATAAAAATCCCCAAGAGGCTCGCAAGGCAGCCTACAATTTGCAATGTGGGGAGGATCAGGCCCCTCAAGAATTTGTGCAAGAATTGAAGTGTGCCTTTGCGCAGACCACCAGAAGGGTGTGCACAGACAGCAGACAATTCATCAACACATTTTTCCATGCTCTTCCCAAGCACATAATAACCCAGCTCGTGAAGCCCATAGAAAATAAAAGTAATGCGCAGAAAAACCCCAAAACCAACAGCACCGCAGCTGTTGCCAAGGTGGCAGAGGTAAAGGTTGCCCCCGTTTTAGATTTGGAGATGGGGGGGCCTAAAAACATGCCTGCACCAAATAATTCACAGCCCAGAAGGCCCTCGGGCCAGTCAAAGACATGGAGTCGAGGAGATAGTCCCACAAATGGGGTCCCTCGCTCCCCTGATTATGTAAGTCCCTGCTACGAGGGAAACCGACCAATCCTGGGTTTTGTGTGGACTCCTCCAGACCAAGGAGGGGATCAGTCAAGCACCTAAACCAGAGAACTTCCCTCCAAACTTCCCACAGGAGGGCAGAAATTCACCAAACCCTGGGCCGAACTTTTCCCCCAGGTATCCACAAGGATTCCAGCCCCAAACTCATCCATCCTTCTTTCCCCAATTCCCTGAGCCCAGACCACCTAATCCGGGAGAGGGGAGGCCAAGGGTGGAGGGGTATCCAAATCTTCCCAATCCGGGGTATTACCAGAGAAGGCATAGCTACCCTTCCCGGGATCAGCCCAGGGGAGAAAATAGAGCCCCGTATCAGCCTGAGCGGGTTTTACAACTTGAGCGCCAGGTCCAAAATATGGCATGGGATCTGGGTCACATACTGAGGGCTCAACAGAACCATCAGATGAACATGCCACCGCAGAATGCCCCAAACTCTGGCCTGGTGCTCCAGAACAATGACGGGGGCAGCACCCCGATAACCCACTGGTTCCCAGGGAGGAGGCACAAGGGGAAGGGGGGTGCAAAGCCTTGGAGGAAGCTTCCTTCCCAACTTGTAAACAGTCCCTGGAAAACCAGGAACCGGAAACAAAATCTCCTACCCCTGAAAGTCTGCCACCCAAGGAGCAGAGAGGAGGTAGGAAAAACAAAGGACCCAAAGAGACCCACTTTGTGGAGGAGGTACAGGTCTTCCAATTTGAGGGAGAGGGATCCTCAGAGGATCCTGGGAAAAGGATCTTCTCCTTCAGAGATGGGGGAACTCCTCCCAAGGAAAAATGGGTCCCAAGAGATTCCAATCCAGACTGGGTAGATGTGGGGATTGAGCTGTCGCCGCCCATCATCCTATCCCAGAACCAACAAAACCAAAAACCCCTGGTTCAAACCCATCCCGGTGACTGCCTCCCAAAAGGCAGGGGCGGCCCAGAACCGGAACCAGGGGAACCTAAAACCAAATCAATAGACTGGGTAGATGTGGGGATTGAGCTGTCGCCGCCCATCATTCTATCCCAGAACCAACAATACCAAAATACCATGGGTCAAACCCATCCTGATGACTGCCTCCAAAAAGGGGGGGGGCGGCCCAGAACCCGCAACCATTTCCAGTTGCCAACTTTTTCTTTCAGATTCCCCAGGCTCTCCACAGAATTTTGCTCAAATCTCTTCGCTAGCAATGTCCAAAACCAGAAAATGAGTCCACCAGTTGTCCAAAAATGTGCATTATCTGCACCCCTTGAGGAGAAGGAGGGAAGATACTATGCCCTGGTACAAGTACAAGGGCCAGGGGCAGGGTACAATTTTGGCACTGGTGGACACTGGATCCCAAGCTACCCTTCTGTCCAAACGGGCCTTTGATGAACTAAATGCAGGAAGGGTGGAGAATTGCCTTATTCCTCTCACCTCTCTTCCTGGACAACTGCAGAACTTTGAAGGGAAGGAAATTCCTGTCGAGGGGACTGCAGATTTGGACATCAAAATTGGGCGAAACAAGGTGAAACACCCGGTCATAGTAGTGACTCCAGAGGGCACCCCTTGTTTATTAGGGAATGACCTCCTGAGAAGGTTGTCACCCCTAATAGATTGCGTGAACAAGGTCCTCTGGACCCAGACTAGCTGACCAATAAAATTAAAACAGAGTGTCAACCATGTTAGTTTGAATGGCACCTGCCACATGGTTGAACAAAAATCTGACCAAGTAGAATGTCACTTCCAGAACAACCAAATTCCAGACGTGACAGTAATAGCAGTAGGACAAAAGACTGCTGATGGGGGGTCCTCTCTGTTTCTGAAAATCAACCTTCCTTCCAGTCTAAAGTGGTATTCCACGCTGGAAGGAAACACTCTGAAATTCTATACTAATCCACAATCAGAAACTCCCACTCCTATAGTCCAGAAAGATGTGAAACCAGCTCAGAGCCTGGCTGATATTCAGCAAATTGGAGAGCAGTTGTTCATCTCTGTTCAGTTAAATGATGGGAAGGACTCTGTTCTCGCTCGAGTGTGTGTGAACAACGGTAAGAGCTTCATCAGCGGAGACATGTTCCACCAACTCCCAAAAGATCCAGCCATTCCCACATTCAAACTGATAGACAAATGGGGAATGGACCTGGAAGCACCCAATTCCAAACATCTCCTTCCAAGCACGTGTATGCTCAAAATCTCCATTGGCAACAAGAGCATAGTCCATAATTGTTGGGTTGTGCGAGACGTCACTGCAGCCTTTAACTTAGGCAGTGACATTCTCAATCGCTTTGCCATTAATTTGGACCTAATAAACGTCAAAGCTTGGTCCCGATTAGCAGATAATCCCATGGGCTTTGATGATTCAGAAAAAGCATTTAGTTAAGCTCAATTGCTACCTTATGCAGTTGAAATTCAGATTAAAGAGGAAGTCACCATCCCAGAAAGGACCCGACAATTCTCCCTGGAAGTGAAAGTTAAAAGAGGACAAAAATTGAAAAACCCTGATGCTTATATTCATCTAAATGCTTCTCTCAAACAGCAAGGGTTAGGGGTAAAGCCAACACCATTAGTCAACATAGAACATGACACCATTCCAATAGAGGTGGATAACAGCGACTTAAAGAGTATTACTCTAGCCGCAGGCACCATTATTGGAATGGCGGTTGATGACCAACATTTCTCCATTGATTTAGGAAATGAACTGTTAGGACAAATCCCCAAGGACTGTTTTGACAGTGACAGTGATGACAATACAACACCAGACAGGAGTTTCACCCGGCATGGGGGGAACTTCCTGGTGTACACTTCTTGCCCTTATGGTAAGGAAGATGTGACTTGTGACTTCAGGAGGGCTGCCTTTCCCACCTGAAGCCTCCTGTCCAAATCAGCACTCTGACCAGGGACTTCTCCACCCAGCTGGAGGAGGCCGCTGAGATAGCCAAACCAGAAGTCTTTCCAGGCTTCAGGCAGATGGTGGAAGAGAGAGTCAACATAGCTGATGCCTGTGTGACTCTGGAACAGAAGCAAAAGTTGAAACAAGTTTTCTTGGATTTCCAAGATCTCTTTGTGGTAGACTCATATGACTGTGGTCGCACCAACATCCACACAACAACAATTCCCACGGACCCTGGAATGACCCCGGTGTTTGTGAAGCAATATCATTTGCCTCTCGCATCCATGGAGTCTCTTACTGAAATAATTAAGAACCTTGAGTCCCGGGGAATAATACGTCCAGTACACAGCACCTTCAATAATCTGGTGCTGGGAATATTGAAGCCAAACGGCCAGTGGAGACTCTGTGCCGACCTTAGGGAGCTCAACAAACGGGTCCATACTTCCCGATGGCCTCTGCCCTACATTGACCAAGGGCTGGCCCAGATTCAGGGGTCACAGGTATTCACAGCATTAGACCTGACCAATGGATACTGGACCGTGCCTGTCAGTAGGGAGGACCAATACAAACTGGCTTTTACCTTTGGGGGCCAGCAGTACACATGGACCCGGACTCCCTTCGGATACCTCAACTCCGGCAATTAATTCAACATTTTCCTACATAAGGCCATGCCCGACCTGGGTGCAAGGGGTAACCTGGCTTATGTAGATGATGTCCTCATCAAAAGTTCATCGGTGGAAGAACACATAGCAGAGATCCATTATGTTCTGACACAGTTGAGGGCCGCCGGAGCAAAACTTTCCTTTCAGAAAGCACAGTGGTGTAGAACCCGTGTTAATTTCTTGGGGCATGAGATTTCTCCTCAGGGTCTCTGTCCCCAAGAAAAGAAAGTGGAAGCACTCCAGAAACTGAAGGATCCCACAACTCTGCGGGAATTTAGGAGCCTCCTTGGACTGACTAATTACAGCAAAAAGTTCATTGAGGGCTACGCAGAGATCACTAGACCCCTGATTCATCTCCTGAAGGGGGGGTCAAGTGGGAATGGGGTCCAGATAAAATCTGAGGCAGTAAGACAACTCAAGAGAAGCCTCTCACAAGCGCCTTGCCTAGCTTACCCTGTCAGAAACAAGGAGTTCTTCCTGGAGACAGGGTTCTCTAATACGTGCTTGACGGCAGTATTATACCAAAAGCATGTAAAGGTCAATAAAGTAATCTCCTATGCGAGCAAAACTTTATCCTCTGTGGAGGAAAAATTCAACGATTGTGAGAAGGCACTCCTGGCAACGGTGTGGGCATTGAAGAATTACCGCCCGTTTATCCAGGGGGAACACATGATAGTGGAGACTCCACACCAGCCTCTGCAATATCTCCAAAGTGACAGAATCCGGGTCGGAAATGTGAGTAATTCCCGAATTACTTCCTGGATTCTGTCAATGCAAGGCTTTCCTGTGGAGGTCAGATATGGCCAAAACAAGAAGAGTCCCCTCGCGCAAGGTCTGGCTGACTTGCATGATTGTGCCAGAGAAAACTGTCTCGAGGACGAAAGTCTAAAAATCAAGGACAACATGGAGGCATACCTTAATTCCACACACAAAGTCTTTTAAGAAGACAAGTGTGAGGGAGTGCCCACTGTCTATGTGGATGGATGCTCGTACCATGTTGACAACAACGGGGAGAAAGAACTGGTGGCCGGCGTAGGGGATGCATGGGTGAAGGAGTTTCCAGAACCCTCAGCTGGATACAAAATTGGTCCCTGAAGTAGTCAGGTGGCAGAGTTGATGGCTGTGCATCAGGCCATCCTCACTGCTGTCCAACATCAACTCCACAAACTGGTCATAATCACAGATTCTGATTATGTACGGAACGGGTTCGTGGAGCACCTGCTTAATTGGAAAACCAGAGGCATGTTATGTGCTAATAACAAACCCCTGAAACATGGGAAGTAAAACCAAAATATTGATGATCTGGTCACATTGAATGGGATGACCATCTAGTGGAAAAAGATCAAGGGTCATTCCAAAGTAGAGGGACCAGACAAAACTGGAAATGACTTAGCTGATCAGCTGGCCAAACCCGGGGCCATCCAATGGGATCTAATAGAAATAGAGTCCCTGTTGGGGGAAATCCAGGTCACTGCTATCACTAGATCCCAGACAAATGCTCACAATGATCTTTCAACTGCCCAATGGAGTAAGGAGACCCCTGATGCTGATTTGATTACAGCTCAGAAGGGGGATCCAATAATTGGTAAGTTCTACCAACACATTGAGGACCCTGAGAACTTTCCCCTGACGGATATCGATTACATTGGGAAGGAGGACCTTAGAGTGTTGATGAAATGTCCAAAGATGTTCCGAATCCAAGACGGTTTGTTGATAAGGAAATCCCAAACTGGCCATGATCAGTGGGTGGTCCCTACCTCATTCTGAAGCCTGATGTTAAGTCACGCTCATGATGCGGCCACAGAAGGTCATAGGGGGTTTCACACAACACTTGAGATTTTAAGAGAGGTTGCATACTGGCCACACATGGGGCAGGACCTCGACCAATACTTGAAGGGGTGTCTTGTGTGTGCACAATTTCAGCCAACATCCCTCACACACCGGGCGCCTCTCCAAAAGAGGGGGAAGACACTGCCATGGTCAGATTTGCAAATCGACTTTGTAGGCCCTGTGATTCGCTCGTCTAGAGGAAACAAGTACATGTTGACCGTTACATGCTTGTTTACCAAGTGGGTGGAATGTCTCCTGGCCCCAAATTGCAAGGTAGAAACAGCAGCTTCCCTGATGATTAACCACATCTTTTCCCGTTTTGACCTACCTCAAAGGATTGAGTCAGACAGAGGTAGCCACTTCACCAGTGAAGTAATGACAAAGATGTGGGAGATACTGGGGGTTAAAAGGAAGCTATACATTGCTTACAGGCCAGCTTCTTCTGGAGCAGTGGAGAGATACAACCGAACCATTGTGAGCATATTAAAAAAGTTTTTGGCAGATTCTGGGCCAAGTTGGGATATCCGACTACCTCTGGTCCTAATGGCCATCAGATCGACCTCTTCATCTGCAACTAAAATGTCACCATTTGAGTTGTTGACTGGACGCAAGATGGTGCTTCCCCAGCATTTGCTCTACAGAACCCAAGAGCTGTGAAGGGTTTTGACCCAGGCTGAATCAATAGACTGGGTATGATGTGGGGATGAGCTGCCGCCGCCCATCATTCCATTCCAGAGTCCAGGAGAACTGCGCAGTTGGCACAAGACCACTCCAAAGATACAACCTTCTTGTGGGGGGTTCCACATCACCACTTTACTGTAAGGATGCCATCAAAACAAGGTTAAGCAAGGGTCCTATTCTATCAAGCAAAAGACCACTCTATTGAAATGCAGTAATTCAAGACAGATCCCAAAAATGGATGCAGTACCGACAAATTCCACAAGGCGGCGCTAACGGTCTAAACTCTGACAGGAGAACTGGCTGACAAAGGGACTTGAGTCAACTGGACTTCAAAGCCTGTTGGTTAATTAAAACATCTTAGCCACCTGCTGTTCCCAGAGGCCAAGAGGCTGAGAACTCTTAACACCCCAGAGACTAACAACAGGAGGCAGGATATCACATGGCCCTTCTGAGTGAGAGGGAGGGGGTTTCCCCTTCAGCCTGGAGGAGAGAGACAATAGCCCCTTTCAGTTGAATGGGGTATGTTAATTTTGAGTGTTTCCTGTCAACAGCCCTCTGCCAGCAAGGAGAGACATGTGATCACTGACCCACCCAGACTTCTGGAGGTGGACCCAAACACTTTGGGGAGTTGAATTGCAACAAATATATATTTTATCGAAACATTTATGACTTATTGTAACCAAATGACAGGAATGTACAACCTTGAGATTCTTAGTATGAAAAATGCCCTCACGATTTGAGTCCAAACTCCAATTTGTACCATGTTCTGGGGCAAAACCCCGCTAATTATGAATATTGTAGACACTGTATTTAAGCTAGAGACCTGGAAATGTACTGGGATATTTGTAGAAGGGGGGTGTATCTTTGTATAATTTTTGAAGAAAAACCAATGTTGCAAAACCCACTAAAATCGAAAATAAGTTGCCATTTTTGAATGCAAGCTCCTAGAAACACCAGAGTCAGAACAGAGACTACCTGAAGCAATGTGTAATATGTACATGTAATGTCAACCACTTGTGTACTTGGGAAATATGTATTTGGATCAGAAATACATTTGTGTGCACATTGACGAGGGGAGTGTAATTTCTGTAGGTCATAAAAATGACATCACTCTGATACACTATCCCTTCCCAAATCAGGGACTAAATAATCTATTGACCTATCAAATCAAGAGAGGGGCAGGCTTAGTGATGCTACGCACACACCTACTTTCAAAACACATAAAAGGAACATTGAAACCCAGGTAGAGATATTCAATTCCATTTTCTGCGGGACGCTCTGCCGGGAGACTCCAGACTTCACATCCATCAATCTCCAGATACCAGAACTTTATTTCAGAACCTAAAGCAAGGGCCTAAACCCACAAACTGAGAACTCTTCTCAGCAGGCCTCAGCATCCTTAAAATCATTTGCAAACTATTCCACAGCCGGGCGAGCTCTTTGAATTATTTGACAAGAACTTTTAACAGAAGAGCAGTATCCAGAACCAGAGACCGCTAGCAGCACCATCGCCGAGCAGAGGGAACCGGTGCCTGACAGACCAGCAAAGCAGAACTGACCCAGACGCTGTGAGCAGAACCGCCTGAAGTCCAGTCCAGTTGACCCGATCCATGACGAGGCCCAGTCCTTCTAAAAATATAGTGTGAGTACTGCCAGAACTGTGCGAAACCCAATCCCTTAGTTAAAATAATCTAATGCAAACTATTTTAACCTAAGTAGAACTGCCTCCTAGTAATCCTGTCATCTGTCATTCTAAAGCTGCGAGCTGTCATCTGTCATTCTAAAGCTGCAAACTGTCACCTGTCATTTTGAGTTTTACTTTAAATCCGAAAAACTACTTTTACTAAATCGTCCGTATCTCTGGAACCTCCTAGGTACGTGGTTTAACTTTCATTTAAAAGCTAAGATTCTAGGCCTTCTCTTTCTCTCTTGCTATCCTCTTTCTTCTCTCCTCCCTCTATCTTTCCCTGTCTCCATCTCACTCATTGTCCCACAGGCTTTAGTTGTCACCCCTTGCACATTTATCTTCATCTATTTCTTCGGGGTCCACGCCAGTTTCTAGTCGAAGGATTGCTTTCCATAGAATTCAGAACTTTTCCTCCATCAGGGTACAACGACCATATGTGCATTATCCCGTCACGTGCATTATCCCCTCACATAATGAAGCACCAGGTGAATCAGTTAGTGTCCATGCCCAAAGACGCATAGAGACTATTCTTGCGAGGACAATCCTCAAGAAAATGATGATCATTTAATTATTTCTGATTGACCTACCACAGATGCATTATATCCTAGCTTTGAGAGGACATGTGACTAGAACTATTAGCAATCATGTCCTGGAACATTGCTGGTGCCGCATATAGACTTTGTGACCAAGACTGGCAATGATTTGTTTTCAATAAAGCTGGCCCACAAATCTCAAATCACTTTTACAAACAGAGATATATTAGTTATTTTACCAAACGTCTTCAAGGGGCTTATTTAGACAAAGTGGGAGATGGTTAACTTGGGTATCGCAAGTTGTTGTTGGTGTTATGATCACTCCCTAGATATCAGGATTCACGATCTGCAGGTGCTTCTTCAGAGGACTGTAAAACAACCAAATTGCATAGGATTATTGTATATTTGAGACAACATTATGAGGCTTTTCTAAGATTGGATAATGTTTTATGCTCTATAGAGAACACTAAAGTCGGTGACACTAATATCTTTCTAAAGGAGAGTTGAATGAACAAAAACATGGATTGAAACAATAACAAATATTTAAACGGAGGAGGATCAAATATGGGGTATTCCTCCCCCTCAAATGAATCAGTGTACAGTAGCTCTGCAATCCCTTCTACAACAATCAAGGATTACAATATCATCCCGAGATGATTCTATGTTCATTCATCTCCAGTTATTTTTTTTACAGCGTTGTTTGCTAAACTTTTGTGCCTAAAACAACTCAGCACAATTATCATAATTTATTATTTGGGGGGTACCGCCAGCATCGCCTATTATTTATTGCCTATTCCCCACCCCACCATACTCCCATATGCTTTTGCCCCCCAACATATTTTTCAATGTGTTTTTTAAGGCAAACATTTTCTGCAAAAAAGGCAGCAAAAACACCTGGCAATGAATGAACGTCACACTCCCGAGATTAGAGTGTTACCTTGATGTTGTTCCTTTTGCTGCTCGATGGAGGGTTGCTAATGAGGTCTGTTACGATCAACTGCACTGTCACTGACTTGTTGGTTTCTCACATCCATATATTTGGTTCTTACTCTTGTGCACCCGAATTCGCTTTTGGTTCTGGCTATAGATGATTTAATCATGTTGGTAAGGAATGTGGATGATCACGTCTCTTTTTCAGGTAACAATGACAACCCCTCCAACAAAAGAAAACAAATTAAGCAGGTAAACTCGGACCAGGATACGTTTATTTCAGCTGTATATTCAGATCTATAGATCAGATACATTTTTATCAGTTCCCATTTAGGATCAGATACTGTTTATTCACCTAAAGAGGACAGCAATGGTTTATCTGTTTTTATCAAACCCTACTTGACAAAGCCATGCGATATATTAAAAGATATGTATTTGCAAGTTGATAAATGGTTCCATCAAGTAGGGCAATCAAAACAATTCTCATGTCGGCTCTGAAATCATGCTCTGCAGCTGATCGGAAAAAAAGGTAATCTACACTAGAGCAAGAAGGATTTACGTAATAGGAAGGATACATATTTGGCAATGAAACAGGATTGTCTAAATAAGGACAGAGTAGCATTTTGACAAACAGTGATTAAAGAAGCCCTGTTGGAGGATGAAGATTGGAAGAAAAATGTAGGAGTATTTTTCAAATGTTACTAGCAACAACCCTTTGCTTTGGTGTGGAGATCCATTGGGGGATGTGTCACGTCTCCAAAGACTAACAAATATGTCTGAAGATATTTTATTTTATACAGGACTTGAACTCATTAAGTAGTAAGAAAACCAAAAGCTCCCAATCTCTGAGAAATACTTTGCCCAGCTCTGGAAGTAAGTATCCTCTCCAGGTAGCAAAAGAAAACAAATTAGTCAGATAGTGTCTCTAACGTGTGCACCTTCAAACTGGAAGGAGTGATTAGTGTCTCTATTTCCAATCAGGGTTCACTAAGCCCCAAGTAATTAGTGTCTCTATTTTAAGCCAAATCAAATCCTGAACAGAGATTAGTGTCTCTGATTCCAGGCACCCTCATACAAGCCTTGAATATGTAGCGTCCCTTCAAGAGCAGACTCGAGCTCTGAGCAAGGATCAGTGTCTGTGTTGCCAGGCAAAATCCTAAGGTATTGGGTGGAGCATTTCTCTACGACCAGTATGAATAAACCCCTGAATGCGGGTCCATGTCTCTGAGTTCCAGAGAAATCAACACATTTCACGTAGCATGTCAGTGTCAGTCAAGCATAAAGTCAGCACAAATAAACTCTCAGCAGTGAATAGGATCCAGGGTCGAGGTAAAGGCTTCGATTTAGGAGGCTTCCAACAGGATACAGCGGAACTCTTACTCTTATAGCTGATCACAAATTAAATCATGAAAAAAATAGCAACCATCTTTGATTTACACAACAGAGGGTTTTCAGATATAGTAAATTCTTTTGATATTTTAGAACCAGTATGGGTTCTTTGGTTCCTTCAAGTAGATGTCACCATTCCCTAAAGGCTTACTTTACGGCTAAGATAGTATAATTTCCTTCGGAGGCTGTCAATTGTCTAGAAAGATAGGCTACAGATAACTTGTCCCCTGTCGTTACTCCTTCCTTGGAAATAACCGCTCTGAGTGCCATGGTTGAAGCATCTGTTTCAGGTACATATGGAGTTTCAGAATCTGGAGTCCTGAGAATGGGAGCATGGGTGAACGCTTCATTCAAATCCTGCAACACCTCTTCTGCTTTTAGAGTCCACAAAACAACTTTTTTGCCACATTGGTTAATGGTGGCTTTTCTTTCGCAAAGAATTCTTAACAAATCGCTGTGTAGATTTTACATCTCTGGTTGCAAGCCAATGAAGAACAGCTCCAACTATGCAGGGAACCATCTCAATACCTTGTGGTGAAAGTACATACCCCAAACAATGTATTCAAGTTACATGAATTTGATATTTAGACACCTTCACAAATAGTTGGTTCTCTCAAAGTCATTGTAAAACCTTTCAAACATGGAGGATGTGTTCTGATACCAGGTTGAAGTGTATCAATAGATCATCCAAATACATCATCATGAACTTGGTTCATTAATCCTGGAAAATCTCATCAACAAATCATTGACATGTCACAGCCATGTTGTAGATACCAAAGGGCATAACCAGCTATCATAGTGGCACATTTGCATCTTAAATGTGGTTTTCCATTCATCCCCACTTCTCATTCTTACCAAATTTAATGCGCCTCGTAAATCTAATATGGAACATTTCGGGGATCCTTGATTCTGTTCCAGCAATGGTGTATTTAACGGCAGTGAATACTGATTTTTATGGTCTTAAAGTTCAGATTGCTGGACACTTCATTGTGTTTTTTAATAAAAAACAAGGAGGCCCCAGTTGGAGTTTTAGAAGGGTGTATATTTTCTTTCTGAAGGCTCTCCTTGATATATTCCTCTAATGTCTCCTTCCCTTTCCCTGTAAACACATATATTTTGCCTGGGCGCAAGACTACCCTCGCTCCAAATCAATGGGGCAGTCATAAAGCTCATCCAGTGGCAGACCTTATGACTTATTTTCACTGAACACATCTTCGTATGCAATGTATTCTGGAGTGATGTAATTACTGGTCAATGTCTTTGAGAAATTCATACTAAAGTACAGTTTTCAGTGGGGTTCTTTCCTTGTACACTGCAGGACATTATACACCTGTGGGATCCAAAAGTAATCGTCTTTGTGTGAGAATGTATAAGAGGATTATAGTTTTTCAACCAAGGTAGTCCCAATATGAATTAAAATGTGGGTGCATTGATGACTTCCTGATGCCACTGACATTGTATCAAGAGATCTTGGGTTTGGTGGATAATTTTTCCAGAAGATAAAGCAAAGCCATCTACAGAGTTCACAGGTTGGGGTATCTCCAAGGATATGAATTGGAGGTTTATCCCTTTAGCATATTCGTAAACAATATAATACCCAAAGCGCTGCTGTCTAACCAGGCTGCAGTACTGCTAGTTTATTTATTTATTTGCATTTATAAAGCGCACAGAACTGCCCTGGGGCATCGTGGCGCTGTTACAGCAGACTTAGTCATGAACACAAGCATAGGAATGTGTTTACAGATGTAAACCGAGTTACCGAGTACATTTCACATTGGTAATAAACATTGAGCTTAGAGGTTATGCTATGCTGTGGTTACAATGCAAGCATGAGAGAGTGCATGTGGAAGACTTTAGCGGAATAGGAGGGTTTTGAGGTTTTTACGGAAGGTATGGTATGATTTTTCGTTCCTTAGTGAGGTAGGTAAGGAGTTCCAGTTTTTAGGTGCGAGGTGTTGGAAGCTGGTTCCTCCCGCCCTGGATCTTTGAAACGTGGGGACATCAATCATGTTGGTGCGGTGAGCTCTGGTGGGTCTGATGGAGGCTTTCGGTGTGATTCTTTCTGCGAGATAGGGTGGGGCATCCAGGGATAGGCATCTATGTGTGATGGTCATGGCTTTGAAAAGTATGCGTTCCTTCACGGGTAGCCAGTGGGCATCTTTCCTTGCTTGCGAGATGTGTTCTCTTTTTGGAATGGACAGTGCTGCCCGGAGCGCATTGTTTTGCGTGATTTGGAGTTTTTTTAGGTTGTGGGCGGAGGTGCCTAGGAACAGGGCATTACAGTAGTCTAGTTTTGTACCTATAGTGGCTCTGGCGATGGACAGGCAGTTTTTGGCGGAGAGAAAAGGCTTGACAGCATTTATCATCTTGGTGGTAAGTGCCGAGGAAGAGGCTATGGCGTTGACCTGGCGAGACATAGATAGTGAGGCATCTAGGTGAACGCCTAAGGTTTTAACAGTCTTGGAGACTGAGATGGTGGAGTTGTCGATGTTGAAGGATTTGTATTGGGGGGGGAGTTTGTTGAGAATTTCATTGGTCCCTACTATGAGGATTTCGGTTTTGTCCCCGTTTAGGCAGAGGCCGTTGGCCGCCATCCAGGTTTGGATGGCTGTGTAGATTTTGGTTAATGCTGTCGCATCTTCTTCGTAGGTCCCAGTTAGAGGGAGTAGTACCTGCGTATCGTCTGCGTAGTTGGTATACGCTATGTTACGACAGTCGAGGTCATTGAAGAGAGGAAGGGTGAATATATTGTAGAGAGTGGGGGCGGTGCAGGAGCCTTGTGGGACGCCGCAGTGGATGGTGGTAGGGGTTGCCGAGGCAGTGTCTGAGAAGACTTTCATGAGTCTGCCATTTAGGAATGAGGCCACCCATGCAATGGCTTCCGGGGAGAAGTGTGCTTCATTTTTTAGGTGCATGCCTAGGATATCGTGGTTGACAAGGTCAAAGGCGGCAGATAGATCCAGTAGGAGAAGGAGTGCCGGTTTGCCTTTATCCATAGTGTCAGCAAGCTGTATTTTCAGATCAAGTAGGGCTGACTCAGTTCCGTGACCTGGTCGGAAGCCTGACTGTCTTTTTCCTAGGATATGGTTGGTTTCGAGATAATCCTGGATTTGTGTGTAGGCCATTTTATCCAGTATCTTGAGCAGGAAAGGCACAGTGGTGATGGGCCTGTAGTTGGTAGCTACTTCAGGGTCGAGGGTGGTTTTTTTTAGAAGCGGGCGCACCCAGAGCTCTGTCTTGTTGTAATGTGATGGGAAGTTATACATGGGTTGGGCTGGTCAGTAGGCTTCCTGTAAGAGGTATAACAGGATTATTAATTATGATCATCGTCTTCTCCTGTCTCAACGACGAGCGTAGGCATTTCTGGACTCTGGATTGTTATGACAAGATCTCAAATAGTGTCCCTTCTCTCCACAGTACAGGCAGAGTTGTTCTCTTCTCCTTCAGTTCCTCTCTTTAGTGGAAAGTAGTCCACATAGACCCCCCAATTGAGTTTGATTTTATTTTATTTTATTTTATTTTATTTATAAATCGCATAAAAACCAGACCCAGGGGCAACCGGGCGCATACTCTTAAACATGTTACAAAGAAAACAGTAGTTACAGTGAGTTACGAAAATATACAGGATATATGCATGTACCGGAGGGTACCATTGACAGCGTATAATACAGGAGCAGAGCAAAGAGAAAAAGTGTATACAGTCCTGAGCCCCAAAGGAGTCTGGACTGTGTCAAGGTCTCATGAGTCTTGGGAGAGCAGCCAAGTTTTAGCATTGTTCTTGAAGGAGTGGAATGATGGTTCAATTCTGATAGGTGTAGGCAGGGTGTTCCAGAGTTTGGAGGCAAGGACAGGGAAACTCACCCCACCAGCTTTTTGGAGTTTGCATCAAGGCACGATGAGGCTGTGAGTTTGGGCTGCTCTAGTAGGTCGAGTGGAAGTGTGGTGTGTGAAGCGAGCGGACAAATAAGGTGGAGTGTTGTTGCTCAGACATTTGTGAATCAGGGCAATTCTATGTCTTACCGAGAGCCAACTTAAGTCCGATCTGACAGAGGAAATATGAGAGCGTCTCGGGATGTTTAAGGCTGCCCTTACAGCATTATTTTGTACAGTTTGCAATTTATTAAGATTAGACTGACTGGTCCCTAGGTAGAGAGCACTACAGTAGTCGATTTTGGCCATGACAAGAGTTCTGGGGTGTGTGACACAGTTGGTGGAATTTAGGAAGGGTCTATAGGCAGTGATATGTTTGCAAGTATAGGCCGATGCTGACCTAACTGCATCTATTTGTCTGTTCAGGGAGAGCAACGAATCAAGATAGACCCCTAGCATCTTAGTATCTTTGGAGACTTTAATGTCATTGCCGTCAATGATGAAGGACTTGTAAGTTTGGTCTAATTTGTTGAGCCGATGATTTGAACCTAAAAGTAAGAGCTCAGTCTTATCATCGTTAAGGCAAAGTTTGTGCTGTGCCATCCAAGCCTGGATGACCCAGTAAACATTGTTAAGGGCTTTGGTGTCAGCTGTATAGTCTCCTGTGATAGGGATGAGTATCTGGGTGTCGTCCGCGTAGTTAGTGTAGGAGACACCCAGACAGTCAAGCACATCGAAGAGGGGCTTAGTGAATACGTTATACAACGTATGGCATACACATGAGCCTTGAGGAACGCCACAGTGAATAGGGGAAGGATCCGCTGATGCCAGAGGCGAGAAGACCCTCATGGATCTATTGCTCAGGAATGAATGTATCCAGGCATTGGCATAGTCGGAAAAGTGGGCTGCAGATTTAAGATGCTGGCAGAGTATTTGGTGGTTGACCAGATCAAACGGCGCGGAAAGATCGAGGAGGAGGAGAAGAGCTAGCTTCCCATTGTCCTTTAGTGACTCCATCTGAGTTTTCAGGTCGATCAAGGCTGACTCTGTACCATGTTTAGGGCGGAACCCTGATTGTCTGACGCCCAGGAGATTATTCATTTCAAGGTAATCCTGAATCTGCAGGTAGGCTGCGCGGTCCAGGATCTTGAGCAGGAATGGGACTGTAGTGATGGGTCTGAAGTTAGTTGGGATATTGGGGTCGAGGGAGGGTTTTTTGAGGAGTGGGATAACCTATGCATCCTTTAGGTTGTCGGGGACAATACCCGTCTTGAAAGAAGCATTTATGAAAGCTGTAATGAACGGGGCTAGCTCATGAGACGCTTCCTTGATAGTAGGCGCTGGCCAGGGGTCACTTTGGCAATTGGATGGTTTTAGATTGTTTATGATGTTTTCTACTTCGAGAGTAGTAAGTGGGGAGAAGGAGAAAGGTTTATGCAGATAGGTTGAGTGAGTAATAGGTGTAGGTGTGGTCAGTGGAAGGTCAAGTTGTAGGGATTTCTGTTTGACCCTAATTTTGGATTGGAGGGTGGTGATTTTACCCAGGAGTGCTGACTGAATATTAGTGCACCAAGTGTTGTCTTTAGAGCACGAGTCAGGGGGGGGCTGCAGGTGTCTCGAGTTCCTTAAGGATATTAAAGAGTTCCTTAGTACTGGACTGGGCTGACATAATGCGGTTATTGTAAGAATCTTTTTTTGCCTGGAGTATAGCTTCTTTATAGTTAAGAGTGGCTATCAGAAGACCGTCCTTGTGGGCGTCAGAGTGGTGACTTCTCCAGCGTGCCTCTGCTGTGCGTTTCTCTTTGTGTAACAGTCTGAGCTGAGGAGTGAACCACGAGTTAAGGTGTGCTCGTTGTCTAGGTTTCCTCAGTTTGAGCGGGGCAATGGAGTTGATGGTTGCAAGCAGTGACTGATTATACAAATCGGCTAGAATGGTAGGGTCTAAGCAGGTGTCAGGAGCGTTATTTAGTGTGGGAAGGATAAGGGGGGGTAGTTTAGCTGTCGTAATATTCTTTTTGTTTCTAGTGAGGGTGGCAGGGGCGACCAGATGCCTGGGTGGTGGGGCTGCTTCGATGCTGAAAGTAATGACATGGTGGTCGGACCACAAGCAAGGGGCATTGGAGATTACACTAATATTGCAATTAGTGTCACTGAGCCAGTCGAGGGACCGCCCTTTAATATGGGTGGATTCCTGTATGTGGTGGGTGAAACCTAGATCTGTTAAGGTATTAGCTAGGTCGAGGGCCGCAGGATCATTAGGGTCTTGGTGTCCTAGATTAAGGTCGCCAAGAATGATGGTTTGGGAGTTGTACTTAGCATTGTTGAGTACTAGCGTAGAGATATCGTCCACAAAGGATGTGGGTGGGCCAGGGGGTCTGTATATTAGGTGGATGGTAGCTGTTTGGTTATCTGAGAGACCAAGCTTGACAGACAGTATCTCTGCGGTTTCCACCTTAATGCTTGGGATGGTTCTAAGTCCTAGAGAGTTTCTCGCGATGAAAGCAATTCCACCACCTCTTGAGGTGCGATCACATCTGATGATGGAGTAATCAGTGGAGATGGCCAATGAAAGTGCTGGGCCAGAAGCCGCGTGCAGCCAGGTCTCGGAGATGTTGATGAAGTCGAGTTCCTGAGTTTTGATGAGATCAGCAATGTCCAGAGCGTGCGCCGCTAGGGACCTTGCGTTAATCAAGGCAGCTTTAATTAAACCACCGTTGCTTGGTGAGGTTTGAGGGTGATGGGGCATGAGTAAGGTGGCCGTTTGTGGAGGCGGGCTAAGTGTATGTGTTTTGAGGTATGGGCTCAGATACATGGGGTGTCCCTTCTTACCCATAAATCTGGATCCTAATCTTAGGTTTCTAAGAGTGATAGGACATGGTTGGTTGGGTGAGGGTTTTTTGGCAAAATGGTTGAGCCATAGGGCCGGATCGTTGAGGTAAATGTTGTGGTTTTGCGGTGCAGTATTTTGGTAGGTATCTGGAGATCTGTGAGTGGTGGCCATGGATGAGGTGTGCAACGAGCTAGGAGCCGCAAAGTTGGAGGGCAAGTTAGGAGGAGGTTGGGCTTTATGTTGGCATTTAGTGGGGGCATATCTAATTATTCGACTATTGTGTTGTAGGTGTTGGCCTGTGTTGAGAGTATGTGAGGGGGTGTTGATGGTAAGTAGAGTGTGTGTGTTGTGTATAGTGGAAGGTTGGCTATTGGCTAGTGGGTCATAGATTCTTGGGAGTCTGGTGCAGAGTCTGCAGTTCCGTTGTTGGAGGCTGCATGGTTTGAGAGATATGCTAACTGGTTCTAGGGGAACGTTACCAGGAAGTGGCTGATTATGTGGTTGAGCTGGGTTCATGTTGTAAGAGGTAGTCAGGTGGAAGATGGTTTTAAGTAGCACTGTGTAAAGTAGTGGAAGATACATGGTGGTAGGCTAGAGTGGGTTTGGTAATTTAAGCACTCATTTTTAAAGCAGACACGTGGAACAGGTTAGGGTCTGTGCTAAGAGTGCAAGAGCGGACAATTTCCTAGATTAGGAGTTCAGTTTAAAGGCTGAGCAGCATCAAACAGGTGCGTCAAGATTCAAGATTTAAAATATGGCTAAAGTGCAGGTACAAGCAGGTACACCGAGATTCAAAAATCGAGAATAAGGCTAATATGCATGTGCAAGCAAGGTGCATCTAGATCCAAAAATCGAAAATATGGCTAAAAAGCATGTACAGACAAGGTGCAACTAGAATCAAATTCGAATAAGTGGCTAAAATCCATGTACAAACAAGCTACATCTATAATCAAAGATCGGAAATAAGGCTAATATGCATGTGCAAGCAAGGTGCATCTGGAATCAAAAATCGAGAATAAGGCTAATATGCATGTACAAACAAGGTGCATCTAGATTCAAAAATCGAGAATAAGGCTAATATGCATGTACAAACAAGGTGCATCTAGATTCAAAAATCGAGAATAAGGCTAATATGCATGTACAAACAAGGTGCATCTAGATTCGAAAATCAAAGCGTAACTCGAATGCATGTGCAATTTGGGGTTCATCTGGATATAAAGTTGGTACTGGGAATGAGTATACCTATGTATAAGAGTACAGTAGGTAGCGCATTCATCAAGTTTCCTGATTCACAATAGGCTGGAGGCGGGAGGTGACCGATATAAGTGCATAAGGTCAGCTCAGTTCTATGTCACTGTGCAAGTAGGGATAGTACCCAAACACTACTGGTGAGAGGGAACAGAGTGAGGGTAGGTTTGCGCATGTAGGCAGAGATGGTTAAGCAGTGGCGGGAGGAACAAAGGTAGGCTAAGCTACTAAGCTATGTTCACAGTTTGTAAGTAGCGTTTTAGACAGAAAGTGCGCTAACAGGGTGAGACATGAAACTCTGATGCACATGGAAACATCCGAAAATGTGGGCCGACGACTGCGAGTCTGGGTGGGATGTATTTAGATACAGATGTTGGGCGGTGAATGTGAAGGCGCTCAGCTGTTGGGGAAAAATGTACCTTGCGTGCGCCACACCAAGTGAGTACAGGATGGTCATGAGCGACTTGCAGGGTTTCTGGCTGACAGCTGTTCAGGCATGAACAGGCTAGGGACAGGAAGTCAGCCTTCTTTCATTGGGCCTTCCTGAGTGTGGGCCAGCTTCGCCTGCCGGTCGATGATTGGTGCAGAAATGCGTGCTGCTGGCCAATTGGGGTGCAGCAACGGGACCGAAGTCAGGAAGCCAGGCAATCAGGCAACTGGAGTTGCTGCAGAATGCCGATCGGCCATTAGAGAGAGGGGGCTCCTCGTGTGGGGCAATGGCGTCGCGGGCACCAGGGCAAAGATTTGCCACAGCCTAGATTAAATGGTGGCTGCAGGTTGATTGAGGGGATCATGCACACGGGCTTCTTTCAGCGTGCGCGTTGCATCTGGGCAAGTCGTACGAACGAAGACGCGTACCTGATAGATGAAAGGCACTGGTGGCTGTGAGGGCACTGCATCAGCAATGTTGGGGAGCTCCTGCTCGACCCAGGCCGCAGTGTAGTGGAGCTCCTGCTCCAGTCAGGCCGTATGCTGCTGTGACGAGGCTAGGGACAGGAAGTCAGCCTTCTTTCGTGGGGCCTTCCTGAGTTTGGGCCGGCTTCGCCTGCCGGTCGATGATTGGTGCAGAAATGCGTGCTGCTGGCCAATCGGGGTGCAGCAACGGGACCGAAGTCAGGCAATCAGGCAACTGGAGTTGCTGCAGGATGCCGATCGGCCATTAGAGAGAGGGGGTTCCTCGTGAGGGGCAATGGTGTCGCGGGCACCAGGGCAAAGATTTGCCACAGCCTGGATCAAATGGTGGCTGCAGGTTGATTGAGGGGATCATGCACGCGGGATTCTTTCAGCGTGTGCGTTGCATCTGGGCAAGTCGTACGAACGAAGACGCGTACCTTATAGATTAAAGGCACTCGTGGCCGTGAGGGCATTGCATCAGCAATGTTGGGGTGCTCCTGCTCGACTCAGGCCGTATGCTGCTGGTTGGTTTGGGACCTTCTTCTTGCAGTGCTCATCGTTTTTTTGAAGGGCATGGAAACAATTTGTATTGTATTGTTTATTTGATAATGCGCACAAAACCCAGGGGTAGCCGGGCGCAGCAGGTACAAGGTTACTTAAACTTGGGTTACATACAGAGTATAGGCGAGAAACAACATAACAGTACCGTAAGACAGATCAATACTTGCCGTGTGGCAGAAGAAAAAGAAAACTAGCATATTGTAGTTTTGAGGGAGTGTGCAGATTCTCATACCTCTATCAGGCAACTTTGTCGAAGATACAGCTCTAGTAAACAAAATCTACCTCCTCATTCAGGCATGGATGGCCTCCCACGGCCTCTGCCTAAATGACGACAATTTATGACCAGAGCTATACCTCTGGCGTTCAGCCTGGCATTCCATCAACCACTACTCGATTCATAATGTTGCATAAAACAATCAATTCATATTATGAGGTTGCTCTAGATGGAATTTAGCCTTGATTTCTTCTCTGAGTCCTTTCATGAGGTGAGCTCGAACAGCTGGTTTGTTCCAATCTGTTGCTGCAGATAATTTTTCATATTTGGCTATGTATGCCCTCAGCTCCAAAGGCCCTTGGGTAAATTACATACATCCCGTTGTTTGTAAATGTTGAAATCGGCATGGTGAGAAGATTAACTTGATTTATCTCGCAAAAGCTGTACAATTTTGCATCAATGAATTCTGATTAATTAGTAAAGGGGTAGACCGTAGGGCTGCATCACATTCCAAATTACTAATTTCGCTTGGTCAATCCATAAGGCTCTAGCCCAGTACTAACAATTAATTTGGCATTGAATAATTAATTTTTGATATCCGTTAGGGTTGCCGTCAAACCTATCTTGTAACGGTAATCTGACTAGAACATCATTACCCAGGTGCCATGGCCACCCCCTAGATCCACTTGTGTTTGTAAACCTTGGACGTCACCTTGTAACCCTTGATTGGCTTATAGCAAAATGTGTTCTTGGTCCTTAAATTGTTGGATTTTTAAATACATGTTGATATGCAACCAGGTTCATGTTAGGACTTTGCAATCTTTCACGTCCAGGTAGTAAAATAAAATAAATTTGCCAGATAATGTCTCTAACTTGTCCATTCTCAAACTCGAAGGAAGGATTAGTGTCTCTGTTTCCAAGCAAGCTTCACAAAGCCCCAAGTAGATAGTGTCTCTACTTTAAGCCACATCAAATCCTGAACAAGGATTAGAGTCTCTGGTTCCAGGCAACCTCATACAAAGTGAGTATATAGTGTCCCTTCAAGGAGCAGGCTCAAACTCCACAAGCAAGGATAAGTGTCTCAGTTTGCAGGCAAAATCCTAAGGTATCAGGTAGATAACGTCCCTATCACCAGTATTAACAAACACCTGAATGTGGGTCAGTGTCTTTGAGTTTGACAGAAATCAACACGTTTCACGTAGCATGTCACCATAATATTTCACAAATAAAGTCTCAGCAGAGAATGGCATGATGGTCTATGTAAAGTCTTTGACTCTGGAGACCTCCAACAGGATACAGCGGCACTCTTAAAGGGGCTGTCGCTCATCTTGGTATATGGCAACACTTGTGTACAAGTGCATTATAAATGACTTATCATATCATATCATATCATGGAACATCAAAGCCAGCCCAGGAGGCACCGGGGACGTCTTCCACATGTAACAGAGACAAGTATCAACCACAGCGCAGAAAGCAGTTCCGATAACTCCAGCAGTTGCAAAGTCACCACCATGATGGATGGTGATGCTTTTATGCCTGTGTAGGTTAACATGCTCATTAACTGACATTAACCCCTATGGACATCGCCAGTTGACTTGCCTTAGAACTGGTATCATGGAGCCGTCAATGTTAATGGAGGCGTAGTCAGGGTGTAGGGATCCTATTTTGGATTTTGACCCCATGATGAGAATCTCTGTCTTCTCATCGTTAAGGAATAGACTATTTAGTACCATCCAGTTTTGGATAATGGCATAGATTTTGATGATCGTTTCTGTGTCTTTGAGATAGTTCCCTGAGAGTGGAATGAGGATCTGGGTGTCATCTGCAACATTCGTGTAGATGACACCCATATCATCTAGGGTAGAGAATAGCAGTTTGGCATAGGCGTTGTAGAGGGTAGGTGATAGGCAAGAGCCTTGCGGTACTCCAATAAGGACTGGAATGGGGTCAGCGGCTTCTTTATCTATAGCGACTCTATAGTATTGTCAGTGATTAGTAGTTTACGTTGCATCTATTTCTCACACAACCACTGTGTAATGGGTGTAGAATGTACCACATCACTGGCAGTTCGAGCAAGGTATGTGAATTTCAGGGGTGCGCGGGAAGTTCCACACGCGATTTCAGCAGGGTACGTGTATTTCAGGGGTTCGCGTGAAGTTTCTCACGCGATCGGGCCTGGGGGAGCGTGCTATGTGTATTACAGGGGTTCGCGTGAAGTTTTACACGCGATCGGGCCTGGGGGAGCGGGCTACGTGTATTACAGGGGTTCGCGTCAACTTTCTCACGCGATCGGGCCTGGGGGAGCGGGCTACATGTATTACAGGGGTTCGCGTGAACTTTCTCACGCGATCGGGCCTGGGGGAGCGGGCTACGTGTATTACAGGGGTTTGCGTGAACTTTCCCACGCGATCGGGCCTGGGGGAGCGTGCTATGTGTATTTCAGGGGTTCACGTGAATTTTTTCACGCGATCGGGCCTGGGGGAGCGGGCTATGTGTATTACAGGGGTTCGCGTGAACTTTCTCACGCGATCGGGCCTGGGGGAGCGGGCTACGTGTATTTCAGGGGTTCGCGTGAATTTACTCACGCGATCGGGCCTGGGGGAGCGGGCCACGTGTATTTCAGGGGTTAGCGTGAAGTTTCTCACGCGATCAGGCCTGGGGGAGCGTGCTACGTGTATTACAGGGGTTCGCGTGAAGTTGCAGACACGATTGTCCCAGTGCGAGCAGGGTACGTGTATTTCAGGGGTGCGCGGGAAGTTCCACACGCGATAGTCCCAGTGCGAGCAGGGTACGTGTATTTCAGGGGTGCGCGGGAAGTTCCACACGCGATACCAGCAGGGAATGTGTATTTCAGGGGTTCTGGGGAGTACTACACGTGAATTGGCCGTGTGGGTCCTCCCAGGTGTACGCTCCACAACCTCCACGGCCCCTGCAGGCAGCCCACACCACGGGGGACTACCCTGCACCCCTGCCCATGTCCCGCAGGCAGCCCATTCACCATGGGCATGCCCCCCAGCCAACCCACATGTCACCTTGCACTACTGATCAACAATGCATGTCTCCCACCACCCCCACCCCCCAGCAGTGCAGGGGCAGCCTCCACCAGGCCCCCACTCATGTCCCCCTGCACCCCCATCCCCCAGCATCCAGGGTCACCCTCCACCAGGCCCCCACTCATGTCTCCCACCACACCCACCCCCCGGCAGTGCAGGGTCACCATCCTCCAGCAGCCCCCACTCATGTCCCCCTGCACCCCCACCCCCCAGCATCCAGGGTCACCCTCCACCAGGCCCCCACTCATGTCTCCCACCACCCCCACACCCCAGCCACCATGGGCAGCCTCCACCAGGCCCCCACTCATGTCTCCCACCACCCCCACCCCCTGGCAGTGCAGGGTCACCCTCCACCAGGCCCCCACTCATGTCTCCCACCACCCCCACCCTCCGGCAGTGCAGGGTCACCCTCCACCAGGCCCCCACTCATGTCTCCCACCAGCCCCACCCCCCGGCAGTGCAGGGGCAGCCTCCACCAGGCCCCCACTCATGTCCCCCTGCACCCCCACCCCCCAGCATCCAGGGTCACCCTCCACCAGGCCCCCACTCATGTCTCCCACCACCCCCACCCCCCAGCCACCATGGGCAGCCTCCACCAGGCCCCCACTCATGTCTCCCACCACCCCCACCCCCCGGCAGTGCAGGGTCACCCTCCAGCAGGCCCCCACTCATGTCTCCCACCACCCCCACCCCCCTGCCACCATGGGCAGCCCCCACCAGGCCCCCACTCATGTCTCCCACCAGCCCCACCCCCCGGCAGTGCAGGGGCAGCCTCCAGCAGGCCCCCACTCATGTCCCCCTGCACCCCCACACCCCAGCATCCAGGGTCACCCTCCACCAGGCCCCCACTCATGTCTCCCACCACCCCCACCCCCCGGCAGTGCAGGGTCACCCTCCACCAGGCCCCCACTCATGTCTCCCACCACCCCCACCCCCCGGCAGTGCAGGGGCAGCCTCCACCAGGCCCCCACTCATGTCCCCCTGCACTCCCACCCCCCAGCATCCAGGGTCACCCTCCATCAGGCCCCCACTCATGTCTCCCACCACACCCACCCCCCGGCAGTGCAGGGTCACCCTCCACCAGGCCCCCACTCATGTTTCCCACCACCCCCACCCCCCGGCAGTGCAGGGTCACCCTCCACCAGGCCCCCACTCATGTCTCCCACCACCCCCACCCCCCGGCAGTGCAGGGTCACCCTCCAAAAGGCCCCCACTCATGTTTCCCACCACCCCCACCCCCCGGCAGTGCAGGGTCACCCTCCACCAGGCCCCCACTCATGTCTCCCACCACCCCCACCCCCCAGCCACCATGGGCAGCCCCCACCAGGCCCCCACTCATGTCTCCCACCACCCCCACACCCCAGCCACCATGGGCACCCTCCACCAGGCCCCCACTCATGTCTCCCACCACCCCCACCCCCTGGCAGTGCAGGGTCACCCTCCACCAGGCCCCCACTCATGTCTCCCACCACCCCCACCCCCCTGCCACCATGGGCAGCCCCCACCAGGCCCCCACTCATGTCTCCCATCACCCCCACTCCCCGGCAGTGCAGGGGCAGCATCCACCAGGCCCCCACTCGTGTCCCCCTGCACCCCCACCCCCCAGCATCCAGGGTCACCCTCCACCAGGCCCCCACTCATGTCTCCCACCACCCCCACCCCACGGCAGTGCAGGGTCACCCTCCAGCAGGCCCCCACTCATGTCTCCCACCACCCCCACCCCCCTGCCACCATGGGCAGCCCCCACCAGGCCCCCACTCATGTCTCCCACCACCCCCACCCCCCGGCAGTGCAGGGGCAGCCTCCACCAGGCCCCCACTCATGTCCCCCTGCACCCCCACCCCCCAGCATCCAGGGTCACCCTCCACCAGGCCCCCACTCGTGTCTCCCACCACCCCCACCCCCCGGCAGTGCAGGGTCACCCTCCATCAGGCCCCCATACATGTCTCCCACCACCCCCACCCCCCGGCAGTGCAGGGTCACCCTCCACCAGGCCCCCACTCATGTCTCTCACCACCCCCACCCCCCGGCAGTGCAGGGTCACCCTCCACCAGGCCCCCACTCATGTTTCCCACCACCCCCAACCCCCGGCAGTGCAGGGTCACCCTCCACCAGGCCCCCACTCATGTCTCCCACCAGCCCCACCCCCCGGCAGTGCAGGGGCAGCCTCCAGCAGGCCCCCACTCATGTCCCCCTGCACCCCCACCCCCCAGCATCCAGGGTCACCCTCCACCAGGCCCCCACTCATGTCTCCCACCATCCCCACCCCCCAGCCACCATGGGCAGCCTCCACCAGGCCCCCACTCATGTCTCCCACCACCCCCACCCCCCGGCAGTGCAGGGTCACCCTCCAGCAGGCCCCCACTCATGTCTCCCACCACCCCCACCCCCCTGCCACCATGGGCAGCCCGCACCAGGCCCCCACTCATGTCTCCCACCAGCCCCACCCCCCGGCAGTGCAGGGGCAGCATCCAGCAGGCCCCCACTCATGTCCCCCTGCACCCCCATCCCCCAGCATCCAGGGTCACCCTCCACCAGGCCCCCACTCATGTCTCCCACCACCCCCACCCCCCTGCCACCATGGGCAGCCCCCACCAGGCCCCCACTCATGTCTCCCACCACCCCACCCCCCGGCAGTGCAGGGGCAGCCTCCACCAGGCCCCCACTCATGTCCCCCTGCACCCCCACCCCCCAGCATCCAGGGTCACCCTCCACCAGGCCCCCACTCATGTCTCCCACCACCCCCACCCCTCGGCAGTGCAGGGTCACCCTCCAGCAGGCCCCCACTCATGTCTCCCACCACCCCCACCCCCCTGCCACCATGGGCAGCCCCCACCAGGCCCCCACTCATGTCTCCCACCACCCCCACCCCCCGGCAGTGCAGGGGCAGCCTCCACCAGGCCCCCACTCATGTCCCCCTGCACCCCCACCCCCCAGCATCCAGGGTCACCCTCCACCAGGCCCCCACTCATGTCTCCCACCAGCCCCACCCCCCGGCAGTGCAGGGGCAGCCTCCACCAGGCCCCCACTCATGTCCCCCTGCACCCCCACCCCCCAGCATCCAGGGTCACCCTCCACCAGGCCCCCACTCATGTCTCCCACCACCCCCACCCCCCAGCCACCATGGGCAGCCTCCACCAGGCCCCCACTCATGTCTCCCACCACCCCCACCCCCCGGCAGTGCAGGGTCACCCTCCAGCAGGCCCCCACTCATGTCTCCCACCACCCCCACCCCCCTGCCACCATGGGCAGCCCGCACCAGGCCCCCACTCATGTCTCCCACCAGCCCCACCCCCCGGCAGTGCAGGGGCAGCCTCCAGCAGGCCCCCACTCATGTCCCCCTGCACCCCCATCCCCCAGCATCCAGGGTCACCCTCCACCAGGCCCCCACTCATGTCTCCCACCACCCCCACCCCCCTGCCACCATGGGCAGCCCCCACCAGGCCCCCACTCATGTCTCCCACCACCCCCATCCCCCGGCAGTGCAGGGGCAGCCTCCACCAGGCCCCCACTCATGTCCCCCTGCACCCCCACCCCCCAGCATCCAGGGTCACCCTCCACCAGGCCCCCACTCATGTCTCCCACCACCCCCACCCCCCGGCAGTGCAGGGTCACCCTCCAGCAGGCCCCCACTCATGTCTCCCACCACCCCCACCGCCCTGCCACCATGGGCAGCCCCCACCAGGCCCCCACTCATGTCTCCCACCACCCCCACCCCCCAGCAGTGCAGGGGCAGCCTCCACCAGGCCCCCACTCATGTCCCCCTGCACCCCCACCCCCGAGCATCCAGGGTCACCCTCCACCAGGCCCCCACTCATGTCTCCCACCACCCCCACCCCCCGGCAGTGCAGGGTCACCCTCCACCAGGCCCCCACTCATGTCTCCCACCACCCCCACCCCCCGGCAGTGCAGGGTCACCGTCCACCAGGCCCCCACTCATGTCTCCCACCACCCCCACCCCCCGGCAGTGCAGGGTCACCCTCCACCAGGCCCCCACTCATGTTTCCCACCACCCCCACCCCCCGGCAGTGCAGGGTCACCCTCCACCAGGCCCCCACTCATGTCTCCCACCACCCCCACCCCCCGGCAGTGCAGGGTCACCCTCCACCAGGCCCCCACTCATGTCTCCCACAAGCCCCACCCCCGGCAGTGCAGGGGCAGCCTCCACCAGGCCCCCACTCATGTCCCCCTGCACCCCCACCCCCCAGCATCCAGGGTCACCCTCCACCAGGCCCCCACTCATGTCTCCCACCACCCCCACCCCCCAGCCACCATGGGCAGCCTCCACCAGGCCCCCACTCATGGCTCCCACCACCCCCACCCCCCGGCAGTGCAGGGTCACCCTCCAGCAGGCCCCCACTCATGTCTCCCACCACCCCCACCCCCCTGCCACCATGGGCAGCCCCCACCAGGCCCCCACTCATGTCTCCCACCAGCCCCACCCCCCGGCAGTGCAGGGGCAGCCTCCAGCAGGCCCCCACTCATGTCCCCCTGCACCCCCACCCCCCAGCATCCAGGGTCACCCTCCACCAGGCCCCCACTCATGTCTCCCACCCCCTGCCACCATGGGCAGCCCCCACCAGGCCCCCACTCATGTCTCCCACCACCCCCACCCCCCGGCAGTGCAGGGGCAGCCTCCACCAGGCCCCCACTCATGTCCCCCTGCACCCCCACCCCCCAGCATCCAGGGTCACCCTCCACCAGGCCCCCACTCATGTCTCCCACCACCCCCACCCCCCGGCAGTGCAGGGTCACCCTCCAGCAGGCCCCCACTCATGTCTCCCACCACCCCCACCCCCCTGCCACCATGGGCAGCCCCCACCAGGCCCCCACTCATGTCTCCCACCAGCCCCACCCCCCGGCAGTGCAGGGGCAGCCTCCAGCAGGCCCCCACTCATGTCCCCCTGCACCCCCACCCCCCAGCATCCAGGGTCACCCTCCACCAGGCCCCCACTCATGTCTCCCACCACCCCCACCCCCCTGCCACCATGGGCAGCCCCCACCAGGCCCCCACTCATGTCTCCCACCACCCCCAGCCCCCGGCAGTGCAGGGGCAGCCTCCACCAGGCCCCCACTCATGTCCCCCTGCACCCCCACCCCCCAGCATCCAGGGTCACCCTCCACCAGGCCCCCACTCATGTCTCCCACCACCCCCACCCCCCGGCAGTGCAGGGTCACCCTCCACCAGGCCCCCACTCATGTCTCCCACCAGCCCCACCCCCCGACAGTGCAGGGGCAGCGTCCACCAAGCCCCCACTCATGTTCCCCTGCACCCCGACCCCCCAGCATCCAGGGTCACCCTCCACCAGGCCCCCACTCATGTCTCCCACCACCCCCACCCCCCAGCCACCATGGGCAGCCTCCACCAGGCCCCCACTCATGTCTCCCACCACCCCCACCCCCCTGCCACCATGGGCAGCCCGCACCAGGCCCCCACTCATGTCTCCCACCAGCCCCACCCCCCGGCAGTGCAGGGGCAGCCTCCAGCAGGCCCCCACTCATGTCCCCCTGCACCCCCATCCCCCAGCATCCAGGGTCACCCTCCACCAGGCCCCCACTCATGTCTCCCACCACCCCCACCCCCCTGCCACCATGGGCAGCCCCCACCAGGCCCCCACTCATGTCTCCCACCACCCCCACCCCCCGGCAGTGCAGGGGCAGCCTCCACCAGGCCCCCACTCATGTCCCCCTGCACCCCCACCCCCCAGCATCCAGGGTCACCCTCCACCAGGCCCCCACTCATGTCTCCCACCACCCCCACCCCCCGGCAGTGCAGGGTCACCCTCCAGCAGGCCCCCACTCATGTCTCCCACCACCCCCACCGCCCTGCCACCATGGGCAGCCCCCACCAGGCCCCCACTCATGTCTCCCACCACCCCCACCCCCCAGCAGTGCAGGGGCAGCCTCCACGAGGCCCCCACTCATGTCCCCCTGCACCCCCACCCCCGAGCATCCAGGGTCACCCTCCACCAGGCCCCCACTCATGTCTCCCACCACCCCCACCCCCCGGCAGTGCAGGGTCACCCTCCACCAGGCCCCCACTCATGTCTCCCACCACCCCCACCCCCCGGCAGTTCAGGGTCACCCTCCACCAGGCCCCCACTCATGTCTCCCACCACCCCCACCCCCCGGCAGTGCAGGGTCACCCTCCACCAGGCCCCCACTCATGTTTCCCACCACCCCCACCCCCCGGCAGTGCAGGGTCACCCTCCACCAGGCCCCCACTCATGTCTCCCACCACCCCCACCCCCCGGCAGTGCAGGGTCACCCTCCACCAGGCCCCCACTCATGTCTCCCACCAGCCCCACCCCCGGCAGTGCAGGGGCAGCCTCCACCAGGCCCCCACTCATGTCCCCCTGCACCCCCACCCCCCAGCATCCAGGGTCACCCTCCACCAGGCCCCCACTCATGTCTCCCACCACCCCCACCCCCCAGCCACCATGGGCAGCCTCCACCAGGCACCCACTCATGGCTCCCACCACCCCCACCCCCCGGCAGTGCAGGGTCACCCTCCAGCAGGCCCCCACTCATGTCTCCCACCACCCCCACCCCCCTGCCACCATGGGCAGCCCCCACCAGGCCCCCACTCATGTCTCCCACCAGCCCCACCCCCCGGCAGTGCAGGGGCAGCCTCCAGCAGGCCCCCACTCATGTCCCCCTGCACCCCCACCCCCCAGCATCCAGGGTCACCCTCCACCAGGCCCCCACTCATGTCTCCCACCACCCCCACCCCCTGCCACCATGGGCAGCCCCCACCAGGCCCCCACTCATGTCTCCCACCACCCCCACCCCCCGGCAGTGCAGGGGCAGCCTCCACCAGGCCCCCACTCATGTCCCCCTGCACCCCCACCCCCCAGCATCCAGGGTCACCCTCCACCAGGCCCCCACTCATGTCTCCCACCACCCCCACCCCCCGGCAGTGCAGGGTCACCCTCCACCAGGCCCCCACTCATGTCTCCCACCAGCCCCACCCCCCGGCAGTGCAGGGGCAGCGTCCACCAAGCCCCCACTCATGTTCCCCTGCACCCCCACCCCCCAGCATCCAGGGTCACCCTCCACCAGGCCCCCACTCATGTCTCCCACCACCCCCACCCCCCAGCCACCATGGGCAGCCTCCACCAGGCCCCCACTCATATCTCCCTCCACCCCCACCCCCCGGCAGTGCAGGGTCACCCTCCAGCAGGCCCCCACTCATGTCTCCCACCACCCCCACCCCCCTGCCACCATGGGCAGCCCCCACCAGGCCCCCACTCATGTCTCCCACCACCCCCACCCCCCGGCAGTGCAGGGTCACCCTCCACCAGGCCCCCACTCATGTCTCCCACCACCCCCACCCCCCGGCAGTGCAGGGGCAGCCTCCACCAGGCCCCCACTCATGTCCCCCTGCACCCCCACCCCCCTGCCACCATGGGCAGCCCCCACCAGGTCCTCACAATCCCCAATCATGTGCGTAATGGTCAGCCTCCACAGGCAAAAAGCCCTACCAAGTAACCCATTCACCCACATGGAAATGGAAATCACATGTTACACCCCCAATGTTCATGAAGCTAATGAACCCATGTCCGTCACACACATTTTTTGCAATTGAATGGGAAAACACACAACATGACATGCATGAAACCAATGAGATGATACCACGCAGTGAACTATGCAAACAAAATTGTATTGAAAAAAATAAAGAATGCTAAAGAAAGAAAACTAACTACAATGTAAATGTGAAAAAATAAGCTGCATGTCCGTATAAAAACACAAAACTGGAAATCCAAATCCTAAAAAATTTTGTCCAAAGTCAAATGTAAAAAAATCTCCATGCAACAAAGAACTATGTACAAAAATAACAAGGGTCCATGAGCCCAACTGAACAAAGGAAACCTCCTAAAAAACCTACCTAAATATCAACTATATACAAAAAGTGGAGCAGTGTCCGTCGACTCCAAATCATAATAAGAACGAAAGGAAACCTAAAACTAAAGAACTATATACAAAGGCGGCGGGCAAGTCCAGCGGCTCACTCTGTGGTGTCCCGGGCCAGGGCATCATCGAACTCCTGTTCGATGTCCCGGAGGCGGTCCAGTTCCATGGCCCCGAGGGTCCGCAGGGACGACGCTGTGTCCTCCTCCAACCCCCTGCGGATTGCCTCGAGGCACTCGGCCCGCCTCAGGGCCCTCCGCATGGAGTTCTCCGCCCTGACCATTGTGAGCCGCGCCTCTTCCGCCCGCCGCCGCTCATCACCTATGGCGTGGCCCAACCACTGCCACACGGAAGACACTCTCTGTCCTGGGTCCCCCTGCCCTCCGGCCGATGCCTGCCCCTCCGATGTCGAAAGCCCCGAGCCTTCATGTCTCCCACCATGTTGCTGCTGCTGCTGCTCTGCCTCTGCCCGTGCACTGCCTCCTGCTGCCTGCACATCCTCCGCCGGCTGGGGTGCACTTGTTGATGTGGCCACCCCTGCTGGACCTCCGACTCCCGACTGTGGCAGGGATGCCTCCTCCCCCAACCTGGCCGCACCGTCAGAGGCAGCTCCACAGGGCACCCAGGTGACTGATGGGTGGGAAGATGGCACAGAGGACGACTGGCGCGTAGGGGGTCCAGTTGAGGAGGGGGTCGGAGCAAGCCCCATCAGACAGCGGAATCCGGCTTGGGTGACCTGTCCCAGCAGGCTAACGTGGTCAACGAGCCATTCGAGATGACGTGCAGTCTCTCCATGAAAAGACTGCAGGTCACCTCGCATGGCCCGTTGACGCAACGCCACACCAGCCAGGACAGGCTCAACCCGGACCTGGATGGCCACGTCCGCAGGCAGAGGAAGGCCAGTTGACGTCAGCTCATCCCCTGCCTGAAAACGGGTCTGGACGTAGGCATCCCTGCTGGTGCAAGATGATGCAGGGACAGGATCGGGGACAGGATTGCACACAGGCACCTCCGCGGCCGCCTGTGCTGCCTCCTGTCCCTGGTCCTGCACTGCACCACTAGCACCAGTGGGATCCCACCTCCAGACCCCGTCGCTGGTGCTTGCGCGGCCCCCTCCTCCACCAAACCCCCCACCAACCTGGATGACTCCGTGCCATCTTCCCCTGTTGGGCCCTGTGGGGTCCCAGCTGCCCCTTCTGCTGCCGAGGTGTCCAACTGCAACCTCCGCCTCTTGGACCTCCCCCCGGCAGCTGCGGCCTGGGACGCGGCACCGGACTCCTCACTCCCCGACGAGATGACAACACGGGAGGGGAGCCAGCCCTTGCGTCTCCGGCTGGCGGTCGGATCCCCGCCGCTGTGCTCCACAGCACCTTCTCCGCCTTCTTCATCAGTTGACGCTGCAGACAGGGAGAAACAAAACACAGGCATCAGGGCACTGTACAATAGACGCATACACGCATGACAGTTGCACATGAGTGGCATTGGCAAACCTCAGACATGTCATCACAATCCCCAACACACATGTCATTGCAACTGGCACACATGAGCCATACCACAGCCATATCGCAACTGCCAGCACCATCCCTACACATACAACAGCATCAGCAGCCAAAGGGGAGCCAGACATCACATGCAACACAGGAAGTGCACCACACATGTACACACACCACCACACTTGCATGCATGTCTACACCTCTGCCAAGTGTCGCACTGTTCAGACGGGCATCCATGTCACATCTGCCAATCAGGCTTCCACATACCGCTGTCACATGCATCCATGTTGCATCACTGTTGCACCCTTGTCAAATACACACACATGCACATGTACACAGTGCTCATACATGCAGCCGAAAACAACATACATGCCTGACATCGCGGACATGTGTACTTACATACACATTCATCCAAACATGTGTGCACGCACAACTGCATTTGCCATGCAAGCCCACACACACAAGCACCATCCATGTCTCACACATTACAGCCCTCGCATGTGTCAGCCCCACGGCCCTGTACACCCCCACCCATACTCGACCCCATACAAACAGATGTGCAACCGGCACAATGGCGAATGATCACCACACGCACTGCTCACAACCAGGATGCATGTACACTCACCGCTCGACTCCAGACGGGTCTGCTTCTCTAGGACCTGGACGTGGAGCGCTGGGGATATGCGTTCCAGGACCCCCATCTGTTCTTCCGACAAGTGGCCCCGGCGCCCCTTGGCATCCGCTGCCTTCAAGAGGCGCCGGGCCTTGTTCAGGGTCCTGGACCTGAAGTCCTCCCAGCGCTTCCTGACATGTTGTAAGTCCCGGACTGCCACCCCCTCCGCGTTGATGGCAGTCACGATGTCAGTCCAGATCCGAGTCTGTCCTTCCTTGTCGGCACGGGAACTTCCAAAGAGGGCATCATACTGCCCCAGGACTTGCTCCACCAGGACACCAACTTCGGTGGCACTGAAGCTGGTGCCCCTCTGCCTCTCTGGCCGGGGGTTGTCAGTGGTCACAGATGGTGTATGCCCCGACATGACAACCCCAGAGGCAGGAGTGGGTGGGCAACTGGGTCCTGGGGCTGGGCTGTGGAGCGATGGAATTCCAGTCGGGAGTCTTCGGTTCCAGCAGGGGTGGTCACAGCAACAGCACCCCTGGCTGATGTGCAGGCAGCAAATGGCAGTGCACGTGGCCAGCAGGCAGTCAGGCAGCAGCAGATGGCAGGTGGGAGCGTGCTCGGGGCTCTGGGGGGCAGTAGTTCGGCCTTCTGGGCAGGAGCGTGGTCTTCCGTGTGCTTACGCGTGGCCAGCTTGGTACGGAGTGATTTGGCACGTGAAAATCCTGCACGTCGGCGTGAAAACCGAGGAAAGGCCCTTAGCGCGTAAGCGCGTCAGCACGCATACGCGATTCTATTGGACCAAAGGCCCTCAGCGCGTAAGCGCGTCTGTGACGTGACCCGCACGGGTGTTTCCCACACAGCACGTGATGACAGAGCACACGTGGAAAGACTGCACGTCAGAGTCGCATCGCGTGTGATTGGTGGAAATGGCCGTACACGCAGAAGTGACAAAGCGTGTAATTGGTGGAAATGGCCGTACACGAGGAAGTCACAAAGCGTGTAATTGGTGGAAATGGCCGTACACGCATAAGTCACAAAGCGTATGTAATTGGTGGAAATGGCCCTAGCGCGTACACGCCGCGTAAGTGACGTTGGACGTGTGGGCCTGTATAAAAGGTACGCGTAGAACACCATTTCCTTGTACGTGCTTTTCGTGGAGAGCGAGTGGGTGAATTCTGTACTTCTTGTCGGTTCACACGCGATTTACTTCACGGCGTTTCAAGTTCGTATTCCCTGTTACCTCTGACAGATTTTTCTCTTTTTTCTCTTTTACTGGTTTACCTGGGCCTGTTCCCTCAAACAGTGTTCCCTTCTACTGTTGTCCTGTCTCCTCAGACAGCGTACAAATCTTTTTGCGGGGGTGTTGCCAACCAAACGCGCTCCTTTTTCACGCTCTTTTACCTGGCAGACGGTGAGTCACGCACGTATCTAACATCTGTGCTTGCCCCGTGTGTAGCCTACCCCTTCAGAGGTCATTCTAGGCTGCGTGTGACACGCATACGTTCATTCTTGTGTTACTGGGTGCCACAGCGTAGTGCAGGTTTTTCTTTCTGCACACTTGGTCTAGGAGGGGTTGCGTGCACGTCATCTCCCTTTTTTGGGGCTCGTGTGCGTAGCGTGACCCGTCATCTTTCCCCAGGGGTTACAATCAGCCTTGCAAGAGCACTAGGGTACAATTACCATCTGGTACCCAACCCCTTTGACCCCCAATTGCCCAGGACAATATTTTACAGCCACTCCCATACGCACATCAACATCAGTGCCATGGTTGGGAGGCGAGGATTCCGTAAGGGTGGCAAAGGTGGAAGAGCCACAAGTGGTGGCCGTGGTGGATCCGGTAGGGGACGTGGTCGTTACTTGCAGGGTGAGCCTGTCCCCCCATGTGTGGAGGACCAGTCAAGGGCACCCATAATCCCCCCCCCCCTCCCGTTGAGGCTGATGTGGCTGACACCATCCATGCTCAGCCCTTGTTGGACCAGCCCATTGTGGCACCAGACCTGGCTGACTCCATGGCTGACTTCCAGGTCAGCAGGCCTATGACACGTGCGCTGGTGCACGTTGATGTCACCATGCCACGTGCATCTGGGGCAGCAAGGTCATCTGCTGCACCAAGTAGGCAGGGCGGAGAGGCTGCAGGGGCAGCTGCGGCTCCATCCACCCCAGCCCTCACACAACCAGCCCGGACAGTGTCGGTCCTAGTCCATGCTGCTGATATTCCCCCTGACACCATCACACTAGAGCCAATGCCTGCACCAACTCCCATGCTGAGTGTGCAATCCCACACTCCTGATACAGAGTCCACCAGGGCTCCTGCCCCTAGTGTCCAGAGCGGCGCAGGACACTCAGGATCACCACCACCTTCCAAGCGGAAGAGGAAGAGTGCTCGTCCGGCACAGGCTGATGCCCCAGACACGGCTACACAGTCCGGCCCGTCCAGGAAGCCCAGCTTCACGGATGACGAACTGAATGCACTTGTCGAGTATGTGTCCGCACATGACAACGAGATGGTCATTGTTGCAGGATCCAAGACCACACCTGCACAACGCCAGGCACACTGGCAGACCGTTGCGGACATCGTAAGTGCCCTTGGAATCGTGAGGCGCACAGCCAATGATTGCTATAAGCGCTGGAATGACCTAAAGCGCAGGGCAAAGAGTAAGCTGGCCTCAAGTCATGCCGCAACTCTAGTGACTGGAGGTGGGTCTCCAGTAGTAGACATGGAACTCACTCCACATGAGTCAGTCGCTGGGACCTACGTCACGGAGGAACAGATCCAAGGCATGGGAGATCTCCCTGATTACGAGGCATTGTCCGGTGAGTGCACATGCATGTGTGTGTCATCCATGTGCATGGTGTGTCTGAGGGCTTCTGTTCGTGTGCCAGGTGAGAGTGTGTGCGCCTGAGTCGTATGGGTCATCCATGTGCTTCATGCAATACATCCTGCACAGCTGCATTTTGCCATAGCTGTATCCCTTCTGCCAACAGTAGACATGTAGGCCAACTGCACGCCAGTTGCCCTTGAAGTGTCACCTTGCCACAACATTGTTGCAAAATTTAGCACTGTTCATTTAGTCAGATATTTTCCATTCCACCACTTTTACTAGGCATGTCGCAGTCCTCTAGTCACATGTCTGACATGGCTATGGTAAAGTGGAGTGACTTTGTTACCTGGATATCATTTGTTCAAACATGTCCCTTTGCAATTGCACCATTTCGGACTGGCAGCTCCAGGTGAAGAATCTGACCTGTTAGAATTAGAAAAGCTATTACATGCGGGACCTGGACAGTATGCATAGGTGCTGCCCTCCTCTCCATCTTCACTCAATAGCAATGGTACATGCCATCTGTGTGATGGCATGTGTGTTTCACCTGCCAATCACAGGCCAATGTGTGATGCCACTGCCAGGCAGCATGCAGAAAATGTGTTCATCTTCAATCTTGGTGTCATCAGTGTGTGCCATTTGCCTGCCCTTCATACGCAGTGAGGGTGCATGCATGGGAGGGTTTTAGTCATGTGGGACATATGTCAAACAAGTACTGGTTCTCTTGCTTCTCAGCCCTCATTGTGTGCCATGGTGCTAATGCCTGTTTCCATTTCTTTGTTTTTATGTCTTTGCAGGGGAAGACGCACCTGATACTGCTGGGGTTGTGGAGATGGTGCAGACCCAGGAGGGGCCCGAGGGCCGACCAACCACCAGTGAGGGACGTGGTGTGGTGGTGGGTGAGAACCCACAAGTGCTGCAGGTCCTGCTCTCAAGGGGTGTCTCTGGCTGCACCTCCCCCGAGCTGTACTCAGGTGTTGATTCGGATGAGACCTACGTGCCGTCGCAGGTGAGTGTTCCAGGGAGGGATTCTGTTCTGTCTCACCCACCTGCACCAGGGTCAGAACCCTCAATGGGGATGTCAGTGTTGGCAGCTATGCCTTTGGTGGTTACGGATGCAGGGTCACACTCCGCGACATCTGATCCTGTTCCTGGGCCAGCAGATCAGAGGGGGAATGCAGTCCTGCAGCCTCAGGCAGTGCCGGCACAGCAAGGCGCAGTTCGCCTTGCCCCAGACAGGTGTGGTGCCCGCCGACGTGGTGGCCGTACGGCACCTGGCAATACTGCATGGGAGCAATCCATTTACGGTATGGCAACCCAACAGGCAGCATCATCCGAGATGATGGCTCAGGCCATGGATAGGGTGGCCACTTCCATTGTCCCCCCTGAAAGGCTGATGGAGCGACTAGAGCAGGCAACCGACACCATCTGCCAGTCACACAGGGAGGACATGTTGGGGTCCAACAGGGACAGGCGGGCGGCACTGGCGACTCTGCAGGAGGCCATCTCCATTGAGTCCCAGGGCCACAGGGAAGCCCTGAGGCAGGAGCTCCTTCACCTCAGGACGACTTTTGTTGAGCTTGAGGCTTCTACACACCAAAGGACAGAACAGCAGCTGGAGCGTCTCACCCGTACGCTCTTAGCTGAGATGCAGGCAACGAGGGCGGAGGTCCGGGCATCCCGTGAGTTGTTGCATGGGGACCTCCGCACACTCATCCTCCAGAACCAGACCTACCACACCCGCATGCTTGCAGCCATGGAGGAGCAGACTAGGGCCTTGCGTGGGCTGCCCCCCATAGTGCAACCACCTCCGGATGCAGCTGCACAGGGTGATAATAGCGACAGCAGTGATACTCCCACAATAGGGTAGCCGTGTGGGCCATGAGCCCATGGAGGTGTTTTTTTTTCCCAGGATCCACGCAGTTGGGTTCTGGTGTGCATCCTGTCCTCGGACCTCCTGGGTGGCCTCCCCAACCCCCCCGGGCCCTTCAATGGCCATTTTTTATTTTTATTTTATTTTTTTTTTATTATTTTTTTTATTTCTTTTATTCCCAATTTTTTTGGGACGATTTGTTGGCTTCCAGGGTTCCTGTGGGCATACGCTGCATTGTGGCTGGACACATGCAGGCCTATAATGTATTTGGTTCAGATGCTTGGGTTTGAGTCACACACACCCCTCCTGCTTCCCGTTTCCATGGGCTTGCAAAGGGTGTGCCCAAGTGAATTACACAGTGACGTTGGACTCCCATGAGCTGTGTGGGCAGTCTGTAGTCAATACTGTGTATACATTCCTAGTGCATATTGCTGTTGTGTTGTACACTGCATGTTGCATTGATGTGTAACTCATCTTCTGTGTCTACCTCCCAATTTGCAGGTTCCTTCCTCATGTCTACACAAGGACCTCTAGTCTGGAGATGTGGTCCATGTTGGCAGCAGTGCACCTACAACTCTACAGGCGCCAACACTGCACAGTTGGTAGTGGTGGGAGTGCAGGCATTTCCAGGTGGTGAGACTACTAATATTATTCATTAGTGATGTCATGTTAATGGTAGTACGTGCTCAAGTTTGTTGTTGGTCCGGCATTACTGTGAGCATTTCAGGTGTTGCAAGTTTCTAATAGGGACACTGTACATTGTGACACTAGTGTCATGTTGTGGGGATTACTTTGTTTACGTGCAAATAGCATGACATGGCACGGTGTGTCGTGTGGCGGTGCTGGGGTTGGGTTGGCTGACATGGCACTGTCCTCTTGTTGCATTTTGCAAGTGGGTATTCATTTCAGCTGCTTGAATGTGTAACTTCACAAAACTGCATTGGTGGTGTCAGTGTGGGTAGGGATGCACACATTGTGACACTTCCAGGTGAACAATCTCAGGCTGATATGGTTTTCACGGTTCTTTCTCCAGACATTCAGGATCAGTGTCAGGTTGAGTCATCATTGATTGTCAGATGGAATGTGCCAGGGCAGTGTGCACTCCACAGGGGTGTGATTTCTATGTGAAGTAATTAGCCACTAGCTGTGTACGGGCTGCCTCCCCCCGTGCGTTTTCCCCTCCCATGCGCAGCGGCTGTGCATGTGGTTGGGGATGGGGGGGCACCACCATGTCCATGGCCAGGCCCCGGCGTGTTGCAACGTTGTGCAGGACACATGCTGCCACTATGATCCTGCACACTACTGGGGGAGCGTACAACAGCTCCCCGCCAGAACGGTCAAGGGAGCGAAAGCGTGACTTCAGCACTCCAAATGTGCGCTCCACTATGCCCCGGGTTGTAATGTGGGCTGCGTTATATCTTACCTGGGGTGGCGTGGTGGGGTTCCGAATTGGCGTCATCATGTGGGGGCTGAGAGGGTAGGCACTGTCCCCTGTGGAGGTGGTGATTGGTATCATTGGTGGGGTTGTGACCTTGCTCAGTATCTGACATGCATGCATGTGCAGTGGCATTCATACTCACCAAGCAGCCATGTATCGCCATGCCGGCCAGCTTCTAGGTCCCGGCTTAGGGTGGACATTCGGTAAATGAAGCTGTCGTGGGTTGACCCAGGATAGTTGACATATACTGAGGTGATGATTCCCTTGGCATTACATACTACCTGCACGTTGATGGAATGCCAGTGCTTGCGGTTCCTATAGATGTGCTCAGATGCCCTGGGGGGACGTAGAGCCACATGGGTGCAGTCAATGGCACCTAGCACTTTGGGGAATCATGCCACAGCGTAGAAATCCAGGGCGGCAGCATGCCTTTCTGCAGGGGTTCTGGGCAGGTATATGTGCCTGCGGACTGATGGGCGTGCAGTGATGATGTTCAAGACCTGGTGTAGGCAGCGTGACTGGGTGGCCTGTGATACACCACCCACAATGGCACTTGTCCGCTGAAATGATCCAGTGGCTAAGAAGTGCAGTACATTGAGGACCTTCTCCAGGGGGCTGAGTGCTTGGGAGCACAGGGTGGGTGATGTGAGGTCGTCCTCCCACTCACTCACCAGGTCCAGTATGATGTGTGGTGGAAACCTGTACCTCCCATGCACCTGGTCATCAGGTATCTCGAAAAGGCTGGTTCTGGGTGTGAATATTCTGGCCCTGACTATCCTCCTCCTCCTTTGGTAGGCCACGCCCACTGCTGCTAGGAACGGTATGTTCATCCTGGGTCTGAGCTAGTTATTTTGTTAGCGCGCAAATTAATGCGTTGCGCGTGTTGTAGGCGAGCGTGTGACCCGCGCACCCCTGAAATCCAGTGCCCAGTCCAATAGCGTGTGGAAATTGGCGCGCACACCGGGATACAGGTGCGCTGACGTACTTGCGTGTGTAAGTGTCCGCGCACACCTGATATACACGTACATAGGCCAATCGCGTGTACACGCACTTTTGTCCAATTACACGCGATGAGACTCTGACGTGCTGTCCAATTACACGCGATGAGACTCTGACGTGCAGTCTTTCCACGTGTGCTCTGTCATCACGTGCTGTGTGGGAAACACCCGTGCGGGTCACGTCACAGACGCGCTTACGCGCTGAGGGCCTTTGGTCCAATGGATTCGCGTATGCGTGCTGACGCGCTTACGCGCTAAGGGCCTTTCCTCGGTTTTCTGCTGACGTGCAGGATTTTCACGTGACAAATCACTCCGTACCAAGCTGGCCACGCGTAAGCACACGGAAGACAACGTTCCTGCCCAGAAGGCCGAAATACTGCCCCCCAGAGCCCCGAGCACGCTCCCACCTGCCATCTGCTGCTGCCTGACTGCCTGCTGGCCACGTGCACTGCCATTTGCTGCCTGCACATCAGCCAGGGGTGCTGTTGCTGTGACCACCCCTGCTAGAACCGAAGACTCCCGACTGGAATTCCATCGCTCCACAGCCCAGCCCCAGGACTCAGTTGCCCACACACTCCTGCCTCTGGGGTTGTCATGTCGGGGCATACACCATCTGTGACCACTGACAACCCCCGGCCAGAGAGGCAGAGGGGCACCAGCTTCAGTGCCACCGAAGTTGGTGTCCTGGTGGAGCAAGTCCTGGGGCAGTATGATGCCCTCTTTGGAAGTTCCAGCGCCGACAAGGAAGGACGGACTCGGATCTGGACTGACATCGTGACTGCCATCAACGCGGAGGGGGTGGCAGTCCGGGACTTACAACATGTCAGGAAGCGCTGGGAGGACTTCAGGTCCAGGACCCTGAACAAGGCCCGGCGCCTCTTGAAGGCAGCGGATGCCGAGGGGCGCCGGGGCCACTTGTCGGAAGAACAGATGGGGGTCCTAGAACGCATATCCCCAGCGCTCCACGTCCAGGTCCTAGAGAAGCAGACCCGTCTGGAGTCGAGCGGTGAGTGTACATGCATCCTGGTTGTGAGCAGTGCGTGTGGTGATCATTCGCCATTGTGCCGGTTGCACATCTGTTTGTATGGGGTCGAGTATGGGTGGGGGTGTACAGGGCCGTGGGGCTGACACATGCGAGGGCTGTAATGTGTGAGACATGGATGGTGCTTGTGTGTGTGGGCTTGCATGGCAAATGCAGTTGTGCGTGCACACATGTTTGGATGAATGTGTATGTAAGTAGACATGTCCGTGAGGTCAGGCATGTATGTTGTTTTCGGCTGCATGTATGAGCACTGTGTACATGTGCATGTGTGTGTATTTGTCAAGGGTGCAACAGTGATGCAACATGGATGCATGTGACAGCGGTATGTGGAAGCATGATTGGCAGATGTGACATGGATGCCCGTCTGAACAGTGCGACACTTGGCAGAGGTGTAGACATGCATGCAAGTGTGGTGGTGTGTGTACATGTGTGGTGCACTTCCTGTGTTGCATGTGATGTCTGGCTCCCCTTTGGCTGCTGATGCTGTTGTATGTGTAGGGATGGTGGTGGCAGTTGCGAAATGGCTGTGGTGTGCCAGTTGCAATGACATGTGTGTTGGGGATTGTGATGACATGTCTGAGGTTTGCCAATGCCACTCGTGTGCAACTGTCATGCGTGTATGTGTCCATTGTACAGTGCCCTGATGCCTGTGTTTTGTTACTCCCTGTCTGCAGCGTCAACTGATGAAGAGGGCGGAGAAGGTGCTGTGGAGCACAGCGGCGGGGATCCGACCCCCAGCCGGAGACGCAAGGCCCGGCTCCCCTCCCGTGTTGTCATCTCGTCGGGGAGTGAGGAGTCCGGTGCCGCGTCCCAGGCCGCAGCTGCCGGGGGGAGGTCCAAGAGGCGGAGGTTGCAGTTGGACTCTTCGGCAGCAGAAGGGGCAGCTGGGACCCCACAGGGCCCAACAGGGGAAGATGGCACGGAGTCATCCAGGTTGGTGGGGGGTTTGGTGGAGGAGGGGGCCGCGCAAGCACCAGAGACGGGGTCTGGAGGTGGGGATCCCACTGGTGCTAGTGGTGCAGTGCAGGACCAGGGACAGGAGGCAGCACAGGCGGCCGCGGAGGTGCCTGTGTGCAATTCAGTCCCCGATCCTGTCCCTGCATCATCTTGCACCAGCAGGGATGCCTACGTCCAGACCCGTTTTCAGGCAGGGGATGAGCTGACGTCAACTGGCCTTCCTCTGCCTGCGGACGTGGCCATCCAGGTCCGGGTTGAGCCTGTCCTGGCTGGTGTGGCGTTGCGTCAACGGGCCATGCGAGGTGACCTGCAGTCTTTTCATGGAGAGACTGCACGTCATCTCGAATGGCTCGTTGACCACGTCAGCCTGCTGGGACAGGTCACCCAGGCCGGATTCCTCCGTCTGATGGGGCTTGCTCCGACCCCCTCCTCAACTGGACCCCCTACGCGCCAGTCGTCCTCTGTGCCATCTTCCTACCCATCAGTCACCTGGGTGCCCTGTGGAGCTGCCTCTGACGGTGCGGCCAGGCTGGTGGAGGAGGCATCCCTGCCACAGTCGGGAGTCTGAGGTCCAGCAGGGGTGGCCACATCAACAAGTGCACCCCAGCTGGTGGTGGATGTGCAGGCAGCAGGAGGCAGTGCACGGGCAGAGGCAGAGCAGCAGCAGCAGCAACATGGTGGGAGACATGAAGGCTCGGGGCTTTCGACATCGGACCCAGGACAGAGAGTGTCTTCCATGTGGCAGCGGTTGGGCCACGCCATAGGTGCGGAGCGGCGGCGGGCGGAAGAGGCGCGGCTCACAATGGTCAGGGCGGAGAACTCCATGCGGAGGGCCCTGAGGCGGGCCCAGTGCCTCGAGGCAATCCGCAGGGGGTTGGAGGAGGACACAGCGTCGTCCCTGCGGACCCTCGGGGCCATGGAACTGGACCGCCTCCGGGACATCGAACAGGAGTTCGATGATGCCCTGGCCCGGGACACCACGGAGTGAGCCGCTGGACTTGCCCGCCGCCTTTGTATATAGTTCTTTAGTTTTAGGTTTCCTTTCTTTCTAATTATGATTTGGAGTCGACGGACACTGCTCCACTTTTTGTATATAGTTGATTTTTAGGTAGGTTTTTTAGTAGGTTTCCTTTGTTCAGTTGGGCTCATGGACCCTTGGTAGTTTTTTATACGGACATGCATGTTTTTTTTTTCTCATTCACATTGTAGTTAGTTTTCTTTCTTTAGCATTCTTAATTTTTTTAAATACAATTTTGTTAGCATACTTCACTGTGTGGTATCATCTCATTGGTTTCATGCATGTCATGTTGTGTGTTTTCCCATTATATTGCAACCATTGTGTGTGACGGACATGGGTTCATTAGCTTCATGAACATTGGGGGTGTAACATGTGATTTCCATTTCCATGTGGGTGAATGGGTTACTTGGTAGGGCTTTTTGGATGTGGAGGCTGTCCATTACGCACATGATTGGGGATTGTGAGCACCTGGTGGAGGCTGCCCCTGCACTGCTGGGGGGTGGGGGTGGTGGGAGACATGAGTGGGGGCCTGGTGGAGGCTGCCCATGGTGGCAGGGGGTTGGGGGTGGTGGGAGACATGAGTGGGGGCCTGGTGGAGGGTGACCCTGCACTGCCGGGGGGTGGGGGTGGTGGGAGACATGAGTGGGGGCCTGGTGGAGGGTGACCCTGCACTGCCGGGGGGTGGGGGTGGTGGGAGACATGAGTGGGGGCCTGGTGGGGGCTGCCCATGGTGGCAGGGGGGTGGGGGTGGTGGGAGACATGAGTGGGGGCCTGGTGGAGGGTGACCCTGCACTGCCGGGGGGTGGGGGTGGTGGGAGACATGAGTGGGGGCCTGGTGGAGGCTGCCCATGGTGGCAGGGGGGTGGGGTGGTGCGAGACATGAGTGGGGGCCTGGTGGAGGCTGCCCATGGTGGCTGGGGGGTGGGGGTGGTGGCAGACATGAGTGGGGGCCTGGTGGAGGGTGACCCTGGATGCTGGGGGGTGGGGGTGCAGGGGGACATGAGTGGGGGCCTGGTGGAGGCTGCCCCTGCACTGCCGGGGGGTGGGGGTGGTGGGAGACATGAGTGGGGGCCTGGTGGGGGCTGGCCATGGTGGCTGGGGGGTGGGGGTGGTGGCAGACATGAGTGGGGGCCTGGTGGAGGGTGACCCTGCACTGCCGGGGGGTGGGGGTGGTGGGAAACATGAGTGGGGGCCTGGTGGAGGGTGACCCTGCACTGCCGGGGGGTGGGGGTGGTGGGAGACATGAGTGGGGGCCTGGTAGAGGGTGACCCTGGATGCTGGGGGTTGGGGGTGCAGGGGGACATGAGTGGGGGCCTGGTGGAGGCTGCCCCTGCACTGCCGGGGGGTGGGGGTGGTGGGAAACATGAGTGGGGGCCTGGTGGAGGGTGACCCTGCACTGCCGGGGGGTGGGGGTGGTGGGAGACATGAGTGGGGGCCTGGTGGGGGCTGCCCATGGTGGCAGGGGGGTGGGGGTGCAGGGGGACATGAGTGGGGGCCTGGTGGAGGCTGCCCCTGCACTGCCGGGGGGTGGGGGTGGTGGGAGACATGAGTGGGGGCCTGGTGGAGGGTGACCCTGCACTGCCGGGGGGTGGGGGTGGTGGGAGACACGAGTGGGGGCCTGGTGGGGGCTGCCCATGGTGGCAGGGGGGTGGGGGTGGTGGGAGACATGAGTGGGGGCCTGGTGGAGGCTGCCCATGGTGGCTGGGGGGTGGGGGTGGTGGGAGACATGAGTGGGGGCCTGGTGGAGGGTGACCCTGGATGCTGGGGGGTGGAGGTGCAGGGGGACATGAGTGGGGGCCTGGTGGAGGCTGCCCCTGCACTGCCGGGGGGTGGGGGTGGTGGGAGACATGAGTTGGGGCCTGGTGGAGGCTGACCCTGCACTGCCGGGGGGTGGGGGGTGGTGGGAGACATGAGTGGGGGCCTGGTGGGGGCTGCCCATGGTGGCAGGGGGGTGGGGGTGGTGGGAGACATGAGTGGGGGCCTGCTGGAGGGTGACCCTGCACTGCCAGGGGGTGGGGGTGGTGGGAGACATGAGTGGGGGCCTGGTGGAGGGTGACCCTGCACTGCCGGGGGGTGGGGGTGGTGGGAGACATGAGTGGGGGCCTGGTGGGGGCTGGCCATGGTGGCTGGGGGGTGGGGGTGGTGGGAGACATGAGTGGGGGCCTGGTGGAGGGTGACCCTGCACTGCCGGGGGGTGGGGGTGGTGGGAAACATGAGTGGGGGCCTGGTGGAGGGTGACCCTGCACTGCCGGGGGGTGGGGGTGGTGGGAGACATGAGTGGGGGCCTGGTGGGGGCTGCCCATGGTGGCAGGGGGGTGGGGGTGCAGGGGGACATGAGTGGGGGCCTGGTGGAGGCTGCCCCTGCACTGCCGGGGGGTGGGGGTGGTCGGAGATATGAGTGGGGGCCTGGTGGATGGTGACCCTGCACTGCCGGGGGGTGGGGGTGGTGGGAGACATGAGTGGGGGCCTGGTGGGGGCTGCCCATGGTGGCTGGGGGGTGGGGGTGGTGGGAGACATGAGTGGGGGCCTGGTGGAGGCTGCCCATGGTGGCTGGGGGGTGGGGGTGGTGGGAGACATGAGTGGGGGCCTGGTGGAGGGTGACCCTGGATGCTGGGGGGTGGGGGTGCAGGGGGACATGAGTGGGGGCCTGGTGGAGGCTGCCCCTGCACAGCCGGGGGGTGGGGGTGGTGGGAGACATGAGTGGGGGCCTGGTGGAGGCTGCCCATGGTGGCAGGGGGGGTGGGGGTGGTGGGAGACATGAGTGGGTGCCTGGTGGAGGCTGCCCCTGCACTGCTGGGGGGTGGGGGTGGTGGTAGACATGAGTGGGGGCCTGGTGGAGGCTGCCCATGGTGGCAGGGGGGTGGGGGTTGTGGGAGACATGAGTGGGGGCCTGGTGGAGGGTGACCCTGGATGCTGGGGGGTGGGGGTGCAGGGGGACATGAGTGGGGGCCTGGTGGAGGATGCCCATGGTGGCAGGGGGGTGGGGGTGGTGGGAGACATGAGTGGGGGCCTGCTGGAGGCTGCCCCTGGTGGCTGGGGGTTGGGGGTGGTGGGAGACATGAGTGGGGGCCTGGTGGAGGGTGACCCTGCACTGCCGGGGGGTGGGGGTGGTGGGAGACATGAGTGGGGGCCTGGTGGAGGGTGACCCTGCACTGCCGGGGGGTGGGGGTGGTGGGAGACATGAGTGGGGGCCTGGTGGGGGCTGCCCATGGTGGCAGGGGGTTGGGGGTGGTGGGAGACATGAGTGGGGGCCTGGTGGAGGGTGACCCTGCACTGCCGGGGGGTGGGGGTGGTGGGAGACATGAGTGGGGGCCTGGTGGAGGGTGACCCTGCACTGCCGGGGGGTGGGGGTGGTGGGAGACATGAGTGGGGGCCTGGTGGGGGCTGCCCATGGTGGCAGGGGGGTGGGGGTGGTGGGAGACATGAGTGGGGGCCTGGTGGAGGGTGACCCTGCACTGCCGGGGGGTGGGGGTGGTGGGAGACATGAGTGGGGGCCTGGTGGAGGCTGCCCATGGTGGCAGGGGGGTGGGGTGGTGGGAGACATGAGTGGGGGCCTGGTGGAGGCTGCCCATGGTGGCTGGGGGGTGGGGGTGGTGGGAGACATGAGTGGGGGCCTGGTGGAGGGTGACCCTGGATGCTGGGGGGTGGGGGTGCAGGGGGACATGAGTGGGGGCCTGGTGGAGGCTGCCCCTGCACTGCCGGGGGTGGGGGTGGTGGGAGACATGAGTGGGGGCCTGGTGGGGGCTGGCCATGGTGGCTGGGGGGTGGGGGTGGTGGCAGACATGAGTGGGGGCCTGGTGGAGGGTGACCCTGCACTGCCGGGGGGTGGGGGTGGTGGGAAACATGAGTGGGGGCCTGGTGGAGGGTGACCCTGCACTGCCGGGGGGTGGGGGTGGTGGGAGACATGAGTGGGGGCCTGGTAGAGGGTGACCCTGGATGCTGGGGGTTGGGGGTGCAGGGGGACATGAGTGGGGGCCTGGTGGAGGCTGCCCCTGCACTGCCGGGGGGTGGGGGTGGTGGGAAACATGAGTGGGGGCCTGGTGGAGGGTGACCCTGCACTGCCGGGGGGTGGGGGTGGTGGGAGACATGAGTGGGGGCCTGGTGGGGGCTGCCCATGGTGGCAGGGGGGTGGGGGTGCAGGGGGACATGAGTGGGGGCCTGGTGGAGGCTGCCCCTGCACTGCCGGGGGGTGGGGGTGGTGGGAGACATGAGTGGGGGCCTGGTGGAGGGTGACCCTGCACTGCCGGGGGGTGGGGGTGGTGGGAGACACGAGTGGGGGCCTGGTGGGGGCTGCCCATGGTGGCAGGGGGGTGGGGGTGGTGGGAGACATGAGTGGGGGCCTGGTGGAGGCTGCCCATGGTGGCTGGGGGGTGGGGGTGGTGGGAGACATGAGTGGGGGCCTGGTGGAGGGTGACCCTGGATGCTGGGGGGTGGAGGTGCAGGGGGACATGAGTGGGGGCCTGGTGGAGGCTGCCCCTGCACTGCCGGGGGGTGGGGGTGGTGGGAGACATGAGTTGGGGCCTGGTGGAGGCTGACCCTGCACTGCCGGGGGGTGGGGGGTGGTGGGAGACATGAGTGGGGGCCTGGTGGGGGCTGCCCATGGTGGCAGGGGGGTGGGGGTGGTGGGAGACATGAGTGGGGGCCTGCTGGAGGGTGACCCTGCACTGCCAGGGGGTGGGGGTGGTGGGAGACATGAGTGGGGGCCTGGTGGAGGGTGACCCTGCACTGCCGGGGGGTGGGGGTGGGGGTGGTGGGAGACATGAGTGGGGGCCTGGTGGGGGCTGGCCATGGTGGCTGGGGGGTGGGGGTGGTGGGAGACATGAGTGGGGGCCTGGTGGAGGGTGACCCTGCACTGCCGGGGGGTGGGGGTGGTGGGAAACATGAGTGGGGGCCTGGTGGAGGGTGACCCTGCACTGCCGGGGGGTGGGGGTGGTGGGAGACATGAGTGGGGGCCTGGTGGGGGCTGCCCATGGTGGCAGGGGGGTGGGGGTGCAGGGGGACATGAGTGGGGGCCTGGTGGAGGCTGCCCCTGCACTGCCGGGGGGTGGGGGTGGTCGGAGATATGAGTGGGGGCCTGGTGGATGGTGACCCTGCACTGCCGGGGGGTGGGGGTGGTGGGAGACATGAGTGGGGGCCTGGTGGGGGCTGCCCATGGTGGCTGGGGGGTGGGGGTGGTGGGAGACATGAGTGGGGGCCTGGTGGAGGCTGCCCATGGTGGCTGGGGGGTGGGGGTGGTGGGAGACATGAGTGGGGGCCTGGTGGAGGGTGACCCTGGATGCTGGGGGGTGGGGGTGCAGGGGGACATGAGTGGGGGCCTGGTGGAGGCTGCCCCTGCACAGCCGGGGGGTGGGGGTGGTGGGAGACATGAGTGGGGGCCTGGTGGAGGCTGCCCATGGTGGCAGGGGGGGTGGGGGTGGTGGGAGACATGAGTGGGTGCCTGGTGGAGGCTGCCCCTGCACTGCTGGGGGGTGGGGGTGGTGGTAGACATGAGTGGTGGCCTGGTGGAGGCTGCCCATGGTGGCAGGGGGGTGGGGGTTGTGGGAGACATGAGTGGGGGCCTGGTGGAGGGTGACCCTGGATGCTGGGGGGTGGGGGTGCAGGGGGACATGAGTGGGGGCCTGGTGGAGGATGCCCATGGTGGCAGGGGGGTGGGGGTGGTGGGAGACATGAGTGGGGGCCTGCTGGAGGCTGCCCCTGGTGGCTGGGGGGTGGGGGTGGTGGGACACATGAGTGGGGGCCTGGTGGAGGCTGCCCATGGTGGCTGGGGGGTGGGGGTGGTGGGAGACATGAGTGGGGGCCTGCTGGAGGCTGCCCCTGGTGGCTGGGGGGTGGGGGTGGTGGGACACATGAGTGGGGGCCTGGTGGAGGCTGCCCATGGTGGCAGGGGGGTGGGGGTGGTGGGAGACATGAGTGGGTGCCTGGTGGAGGCTGCCCCTGCACTGCTGGGGGGTGGGGGTGGGGGTGGTGGTAGACATGAGTGGGGGCCTGGTGGAGGCTGCCCATGGTGGCAGGGGGGTGGGGGTGGTGGGAGACATGAGTGGGGGCCTGGTGGAGGCTGCCCATGGTGGCAGGGGGGTGGGGGTGGTGGGAGACATGAGTGGGGGCCTGGTGGAGGCTGCCCCTGCACTGCTGGGGGGTGGGGGTGGTGGTAGGCATGAGTGGGGGCCTGGTGGAGGCTGCCCATGGTGGCAGGGGGGTGGGGGTGGTGGGAGACATGAGTGGGGGCCTGGTGGAGGCTGCCCATGGTGGCAGGGGGGTGGGGGTTGTGGGAGACATGAGTGGGGGCCTGGTGGAGGCTGCCCCTGCACTGCTGGGGGGTGGGGGTGGTGGGAGACATGAGTGGGTGCCTGGTGGAGGCTGCCCCTGCACTGCTGGGGGGTGGGGGTGGTGGTAGACATGAGTGGGGGCCTGGTGGAGGCTGCCCATGGTGGCAGGGGGGTGGGGGTGGTGGTAGACATGAGTGGGGGCCTGGTGGAGACTGCCCATGGTGGCAGGGGGGTGGGGGTGGTGGGAGACATGAGTGGGGGCCTGGTGGAGGCTGCCCCTGAACTGCTGGGGGGTGGGGGTGGTGGGAGACATGCATTGTTGATCAGTAGTGCAAGGTGACATGTTGGTTGGCTGGGGGCATGCCCATGGTGGATGGGCTGCCTGCGGGACATGAGCAGGGGTGCCGGGTAGTCCCCCGTGGTGTGGGCTGCCTGCAGGGGCCGTGGAGGTTGTGGAGCGTACACCTGGGAGGACCCACAAGGCCAATTCACGTGTAGTACTCCCCAGAACCCCTGAAATACACATTCCCTGCTGGTATCGCGTGTGTAACTTCCCGGGCACCCCTGAAATACACGTACCCTGCTGAAATCGCGTGTGGAACTTCCCGCGCACCCCTGAAATACACATACCTTGCTGAAATCACGTGTGGAACTTCCTGCGCACCCCTGAAATACACGTACCCTGCTCGCACTGGGCCAATCGCGTGTGGAACTTCCCGCACACCCCTGAAATACACGTACCCTGTTCGCACTGGGACTATCGCGTGTGTAACTTCCCGCGCACCCCTGAAATACACGTACCCTGATGGAATCGCGTGTGGAACTTCCCGCGCACCCCTGAAATACACGTACCCTGCTCGCACTGGGCCAATCGCGTGTGGAACTTCCCGCGCACCCCTGAAATACACGTACCCTGCTCGCACTGGGCCAATCGCGTGTGGAACTTCCCGCGCACCCCTGAAATACACGTGCTGGAGGCTGCCCCTGGTGGCTGGGGGGTGGGGGTGGTGGGACACATGAGTGGGGGCCTGGTGGAGGCTGCCCATGGTGGCAGGGGGGTGGGGGTGGTGGGAGACATGAGTGGGGGCCTGGTGGAGGGTGACCCTGCACTGCCGGGGGGTGGGGGTGGTGGGAAACATGAGTGGGGGCCTGGTGGAGGGTGACCCTGCACTGCCGGGGGGTGGGGGTGGTGGGAGACATGAGTGGGGGCCTGGTGGGGGCTGCCCATGGTGGCAGGGGGGTGGGGGTGCAGGGGGACATGAGTGGGGGCCTGGTGGAGGCTGCCCCTGCACTGCCGGGGGGTGGGGGTGGTCGGAGATATGAGTGGGGGCCTGGTGGATGGTGACCCTGCACTGCCGGGGGGTGGGGGTGGTGGGAGACATGAGTGGGGGCCTGGTGGGGGCTGCCCATGGTGGCTGGGGGGTGGGGGTGGTGGGAGACATGAGTGGGGGCCTGGTGGAGGCTGCCCATGGTGGCTGGGGGGTGGGGGTGGTGGGAGACATGAGTGGGGGCCTGGTGGAGGGTGACCCTGGATGCTGGGGGGTGGGGGTGCAGGGGGACATGAGTGGGGGCCTGGTGGAGGCTGCCCCTGCACAGCCGGGGGGTGGGGGTGGTGGGAGACATGAGTGGGGGCCTGGTGGAGGCTGCCCATGGTGGCAGGGGGGGTGGGGGTGGTGGGAGACATGAGTGGGTGCCTGGTGGAGGCTGCCCCTGCACTGCTGGGGGGTGGGGGTGGTGGTAGACATGAGTGGGGGCCTGGTGGAGGCTGCCCATGGTGGCAGGGGGGTGGGGGTTGTGGGAGACATGAGTGGGGGCCTGGTGGAGGGTGACCCTGGATGCTGGGGGGTGGGGGTGCAGGGGGACATGAGTGGGGGCCTGGTGGAGGATGCCCATGGTGGCAGGGGGGTGGGGGTGGTGGGAGACATGAGTGGGGGCCTGCTGGAGGCTGCCCCTGGTGGCTGGGGGGTGGGGGTGGTGGGACACATGAGTGGGGGCCTGGTGGAGGCTGCCCATGGTGGCTGGGGGGTGGGGGTGGTGGGAGACATGAGTGGGGGCCTGCTGGAGGCTGCCCCTGGTGGCTGGGGGGTGGGGGTGGTGGGACACATGAGTGGGGGCCTGGTGGAGGCTGCCCATGGTGGCAGGGGGGTGGGGGTGGTGGGAGACATGAGTGGGTGCCTGGTGGAGGCTGCCCCTGCACTGCTGGGGGGTGGGGGTGGGGGTGGTGGTAGACATGAGTGGGGGCCTGGTGGAGGCTGCCCATGGTGGCAGGGGGGTGGGGGTGGTGGGAGACATGAGTGGGGGCCTGGTGGAGGCTGCCCATGGTGGCAGGGGGGTGGGGGTGGTGGGAGACATGAGTGGGGGCCTGGTGGAGGCTGCCCCTGCACTGCTGGGGGGTGGGGGTGGTGGTAGGCATGAGTGGGGGCCTGGTGGAGGCTGCCCATGGTGGCAGGGGGGTGGGGGTGGTGGGAGACATGAGTGGGGGCCTGGTGGAGGCTGCCCATGGTGGCAGGGGGGTGGGGGTTGTGGGAGACATGAGTGGGGGCCTGGTGGAGGCTGCCCCTGCACTGCTGGGGGGTGGGGGTGGTGGGAGACATGAGTGGGTGCCTGGTGGAGGCTGCCCCTGCACTGCTGGGGGGTGGGGGTGGTGGTAGACATGAGTGGGGGCCTGGTGGAGGCTGCCCATGGTGGCAGGGGGGTGGGGGTGGTGGTAGACATGAGTGGGGGCCTGGTGGAGACTGCCCATGGTGGCAGGGGGGTGGGGGTGGTGGGAGACATGAGTGGGGGCCTGGTGGAGGCTGCCCCTGAACTGCTGGGGGGTGGGGGTGGTGGGAGACATGCATTGTTGATCAGTAGTGCAAGGTGACATGTTGGTTGGCTGGGGGCATGCCCATGGTGGATGGGCTGCCTGCGGGACATGAGCAGGGGTGCCGGGTAGTCCCCCGTGGTGTGGGCTGCCTGCAGGGGCCGTGGAGGTTGTGGAGCGTACACCTGGGAGGACCCACAAGGCCAATTCACGTGTAGTACTCCCCAGAACCCCTGAAATACACATTCCCTGCTGGTATCGCGTGTGTAACTTCCCGGGCACCCCTGAAATACACGTACCCTGCTGAAATCGCGTGTGGAACTTCCCGCGCACCCCTGAAATACACATACCTTGCTGAAATCACGTGTGGAACTTCCTGCGCACCCCTGAAATACACGTACCCTGCTCGCACTGGGCCAATCGCGTGTGGAACTTCCCGCACACCCCTGAAATACACGTACCCTGTTCGCACTGGGACTATCGCGTGTGTAACTTCCCGCGCACCCCTGAAATACACGTACCCTGATGGAATCGCGTGTGGAACTTCCCGCGCACCCCTGAAATACACGTACCCTGCTCGCACTGGGCCAATCGCGTGTGGAACTTCCCGCGCACCCCTGAAATACACGTACCCTGCTCGCACTGGGCCAATCGCGTGTGGAACTTCCCGCGCACCCCTGAAATACACGTACCCTGCTCGCACTGGGACTATCGCGTGTGTAACTTCCCGCGCACCCCTGAAATACACGTACCCTGATGGAATCGCGTGTGGAACTTCCCGCGCACCCCTGAAATACACGTACCCTGCTCGCACTGGGCCAATCGCGTGTGGAACTTCCCGCGCACCTCTGAAATACACGTACCCTGCTCGCACTGGGACTATCGCGTGTGTAACTTCCCGCGCACCCCTGAAATACACATACCCTGATGGAATCGCGTGTGGAACTTCCCGCGCACCCCTGAAATACACGTACCCTGCTGAAATCGCGTGTGGAACTTCCCGCGCACCCCTGAAATACACATACCTTGCTGAAATCACGTGTGGAACTTCCCGCGCACCCCTGAAATCCACGTACCCGGCCAAATCGCGTGTGACACTTCCTGCGCACCCCAGTATACACGCACACGTATTTTTTGTCAGCGGGTCCGTGTTTGTGGGTAGCCCTTTGCACGTCATTTGTCCTGGAGGGCCACAGTATAGGACATTCATCATGGCAGTATATAGGTGCTATTTGTTGGCGCACCTTTTGGCGCACATTTCTTACAGCCGCAGAGACGCTACCGCCTGCTTTCTTGTGGCGGTCGTGTTTGTGCCTGTGCGCTGGTTTGAGAGTGCGCTTTTTTGCCCTATTCTTTTCCATGAATACGTGTTGTAGGCGAGCGTGTGGGCGTTCCCCGCACTTGTGCCCTGTACTTTCCCCGTGACGCCCACGTTTTGGCAAGTTGTTCCCCATTCCGAGTGTTACGCCCATGTTCTGCCTACTTTTGTTGCGTGCGCCGCGCTATGTGCGATTTTCGCTCTGGCCTGTGCGATTTTCGCTGTGACCTGGCGCACGCTGTTAGATGGCCTGTGCGCCAACGTGCGCCGCGCACTTTTTTATCGCACATCCGCTGGTTTTCTCGCGCACGGACTTCCATGAATCGATGTGCGCTGCTTTTCGTGCGATTTTCGCACTTGCACTGCGATTTTCGCTATTCCACTGCGATTCGCACGTTTTTGCCCACTTGCGCCGCGCTAATTATTCCATGAATCGGCCTCAAAGTGTGCAGAGCACACTTTCTCATGAGCCTGGACTGGGTCCATTTGGACCCTTTAGATGAAAAAGATAGTGGCCTTTGCCTTGTAGCCACGACAGCAGCCAGGCGTATCAGCGGAGGGACATTAGCAAGGAAGAGGGGAGGCAAGAAGGAGGAGAAAAGGACGATCTTGAGAAGCTTCCTGAACTTAAGGAGATACAGCTCAAGTCAGAGAAGAGAAGGGAGGCCATTCCTGAGAGAAGCTCCTGCCGAAGAAAAAGATCTACCCCCTACTATCTGCTTGGAGAAAAGTCTGACCTGCAGAGAGTTAGAGCTGGGGGACCGAAGGACTCTAGCAGGGCAGTATTTAGTGAGAGAAAGTTGAATGTAGCGTGGTACCAGGCCCCATAAGGCCTTGTGGACGGTGCAGAGGGTCTTGAATGTGATCTGTGCATTCACCGGGAGCCAGCGTAAGACCCCGTTTGATCTGCCGCCTTAATTTGTCTAGTCGTATACAGATGTGAGACTGGAAAGTAGTGTAGAAAAACCAGAATCTATAATTTGGCATTAAAAGCATCTGATGCATTCTCAGATTGGGCTCAGAGGCACATTTATAGAAAGAGTTACTTTTTTAATTATTACTTATAGGTGTGGGTCAAATAGACAAGAGTGATCTCATACTCTGTAAGGAAGTTGAAGTCATTCAAAACTTCTCATCACAGTTGGTGGTGGGGACTATTGATTAATCTCTGGAAATGTACCTTGCCCACGTCCTAGCAGCGGCCACCTATGGAGCAGAACTTTGGGGCACAGGAAAGTTAGACAGCCAAGACAAAGGTGAAAATGCATTTTTGAAATCTTGTAAATTCTGCTTAATATCCTGAACCTTCCACTCCAATTGAAGTTGTGTATGAAGGATTGTGTATGAGGTGTGGCACAAACTATTCCTATAGCGGTTTCGAGTCTGGACTAACGCCCTAATTACAACATGCTGAAGAGGAGCAGAAGATGATATTCCCAGGTGTTTTCTTTGCCAAGGGCAAGTAATCTAGAACAAGTGATACTGAATCTGAAATGAAACATGGTTCAAGTACTGTAAAACACAACACTCTAACAGAATGGTCCCGTTATCATCTTGTTATCATCTTTTGATGAATGGTTCCTCCAAAACACTTTGTCAGACTGTTAACGAGACAGTCTGTTGCATTATTAGATAGAAAACAATCTTGCAGCTGCAATTCCTGTTCGGATCACATGGATTTTATTGTTGCCCAATATTTTTTTTTTCTCAAATTCCAACCTGGAATACAAGTTGACGATTTTCCTTCTGAATAGACTGCTAGTGCAGGAGAATGCTTACGTTTCTGTTGGAGTGTCAGAGACAATTTGCCAGAGTTGACATATCTTTCAATGCTTATTCAATTCAAAGTAAGGATTGGATCTATCAGATTTTCTGATGCTGTAGCACTCACAAAATACATTCCACTCTTCAGCCTATTTACCAGACTAATAACCTCCTCGTTGCAGAGACAATATCAAATTACCTAACCATGCAACAAGAACACATTTTTTAAAGAACAGTCTTTGTTCAACCATATCTGTTTTGAAGTTCCTATTATGCATATGTTGGCATTATAATGGCATTTTGATAGATATGTCACCATTAAAATAGTTAATTGTATCTTTTATCTTCTTTTACAATTGAACACTATTTAATAGGGATTGGAATATGCTTGAAGTGATTCTGAGAAATGATCACACTTTTTACGATTCTTGCTTATGTGTATACATTGTACTTTGTTTATTTTTGTGAGGTTAAGGTTTTTTGTTGTCATGCATTTCATTGTTTTCTATTGTCAAGTGCATGAATTATTTATATATTTTGTTGTTTTAAGTCGGTTTGAAATACACATAGTTGAATTTGGAATTGAATAAATAAATCACTGTCATGAAGAGCACACCTTGCGACCCCCGAATACTATATTTTATCATGGGACAACTTGGCAAGAGCAAAATACTTTTGGATGATCAGGTGCGTTTGGAGTCTGGCCACATTGTTGAGTTCAAATTGAATGCAAGTGTGGCACAACAACTACCCTAACGGGGGAAATAAATATTTTTTTCTTTACATTTTATTTTCACGTATCTTGTTTATTACAAATGAGACAGCAATACGAATATAGTGTTCAGTGACGGTTCCTATAGCCAAAAAATAGTCCGAAATTCTAAAGATGACCGATTCCTTCAGAGAGGACAGTATAAAAGCAGATACCTTTCAGAGGGGCACATTCTTTGTGGACATCAATTCATACTAAAATCTAAAGTTTCATCATCATTTTGGATCACAAAATTGTCGAGTGTGCAGACAGTAAAACAATACATGAATAGATCTATTTCAACAATGGAGTTAATAGAAAAAAGAGGTGAGCCAATAATAGTATCCTTGGAGCTCCGAAAACAAAAATGTGATGGCTTCATATAAAATCGATCTTTGGGCTTCCTGACCTCCATGGACATTCTGGTGGTGGAGTTTGTGCGAGAGTACAGAACAGACTGGGTCAGCCTGCAAGTGAGATCGGAACAGATCAAGACAGCCTTGTGGAGCTCTGCTTCCTTCTTTCGATCTTTGGGGTTTGACCTGGCTAAAGCTACCGCCCAACCGCCCATGAAACCCCATCCTCAGAATCCACATATAAGCCTGAGGGTGATTCCAAGGAGGACAAGAGGAGAAATGGACAATGGGCAAAGGATCGGAAAGAGGTGAAAGAAAATGATGTGTGCCAGGCCAAATTGGGTGCTGAAGAAGCTGCCCTATTGAGGGAGCCAGACCTGTCATTAAACGTCACTTTCGAGGAGGCCACAGATTGAAAGATCAGTGGTATATGGAAATTCCAGGATCCTGCCCATATCAAAGGATGACGACTGGTCCTGGATCCAGGCAGCCTTGGCATCCTCGAGGACGCAGTAATGTCTAGAGAACTTTGGTAGTGACATACTGCAAATTAGATCTTGGAATACACAGGGCGTTTTGCACCTAATGAATAACAACTCATTTAGACTGTTCACATTATGAAGTCCTATTATTTCAGGAAACATGGCTACGAGAAGCCCCATAATGCGATGGATATGCAGCCTTATTAAATCCAGCTTACAAGAGACAGAGGGGCCGGCCCCATTCTGGGTTACTGACACTTATCAAGAAGGCCACTCTAATAAGGTTTTAAGACAAGAAACCCCAAATCCATGGGTCCAGATTGTAACTGCTGTATGGCCTAAGGAGGACCCTCACAAACCAATTCATCCATATTCATATCCATATGGATCAATGTATATTGTAACCCCGCTAAAGTGGCCTGTGATATGTTCATAGGCTTTGTGATGAAGGCGATCAATGAGGCCAGGATGGCTAATGTAGATCCATATATTATATTGGCGGGTGACCTAAGTATTAGATGTGTGAGTGTGCAAGCGCCTGGGTTAGGGGCTATCAGTGTGAATAAGGCCAGCAAAGCAAGGTCAAAAGCCTGGCTCCAAGAACCAATGCAAGAGATCTGTTCATTTTAAATAACAATACGGTTGGGGATATCCCTGCAAAACATACGTGGGGCCGCGAGGCAACCAAGGCAGTATTTGACTACTGTTTTGTCTTCTGCAAGGTTCAGTAGGGGGTCCAGTAGCTGGTGGTCTTGGAGCTTGACCTCAGTGACCATTCCCTCCTGAAGATATTTTGGGCTACACCGCTTATAAGAAGTAGGATATCTAAGCTTGTATAGGTTACGGTCTCTCAAGGGAGATATCGAGTGTGCTTGACACCACACGATGTTTTGGAGGTAACTACTGCCATGATCTCTAAAATTGGAGTTGGCCAAGGACTTTCTAAACTATGTACCACTCCTAGCTAAATATGAGCAGGTAGATTGAAAAGGTGACAAACCAGAATTCATCCATAACCAAAAATTCAATAGGAAACTGGTAGCCAAGCAGACAAAATCTAGGTCTGATATGAAAAATCTTAATAATATATCCTTGATTAGTCGAGCAGAGAATACAAAAAAAAGAAAGCAGAAATACAAAAACCGGTTGCACTGCTTTAGAGCGGATTGCATGCAAGTGGAGGGAGAAAATACGCTTGATCAATGTAATGAATAAAACGAATTCTAGACTCATGTGGGAATGGACAATTAAAACTGGAACTTCCCAGAGTGCAGTAAAACACAAATGGTGGATGAGCAGAAATGGGTCTTCCACTTTGGGCTTCTTTCTTCCTCCAAGCTGGCTGACACAGTGACACAAAGGCCCTGAAATGTTTGACAATGTTCTTGGAGCCTAAACAAACAAGAAATTCTTGATGACATCTTAAGCCTGAGCACATCTAGGACCCAGGACCCTGATGGACTATCTAACTATGCATTGACGTTAGCATCAGAGGAATTGTCCGAGCTAGCTTATCTTCTGTTCTGTCAAATTCTGAAAGAAAAATGATTCCACCAAGTTGGAACAAGTACGTGATCATACCAATCTTTAAAAAAGGGTCGAGATTGGACTGGGCATTTACCGGCCAATAGCATTATTGGACAGCCTGGGAAATGTTTTTGCCACCTTGTTATTAAATCGTTTGACCAAATGGGCTAGAGATTCAGGACATCAAGATCCCAGGCAAACAGGCTTTGTACAGGGCATAGGAACTAGCCTGAACCTCTGTTTGATAAATCTATTAAAGCTCCAGCAATTAAGGGGAAAACTAAACTTTACATTGCCTCGATTGACCTATACCAAGCATTTCATAGTGTGGATCGAGAATGACTATGGGCCAAACTGAGGGAGTGGAGCTGTCCAGAGAATTTAGTGCAACCAATAGAGGCACTATACTGAGATACAATGAACCATGTTCACCTGAACCAGCAAGGGCTACCGTTGGAGGTAATTCAGGTCAATAGGTGTTTGAAGCAGGGTTGTGCCCTTGCGCTGATCCTCTTCAACCTGTACATATCAGACTTTGGAAAACTACAAAATGGGGCTGTTGATTCCTGCCATAAATCAATGGGAGGCCGATTCTGTGGATTATCTAGACGGACAACCTCCTTTTGATTAATAGAACACCAATTGGGCTGTAAAGACGCTTAGATGCCCTTCACTCTTACGTGGCTCTAAAAGAACTAAGAGTCAACGATAAAAAAAACGAAAACCCTGATATTTTTATGGAAAGACAGACGCAAGGCAAATACGAGCCCTAACACGACAACTAAATTGCGAACCATTGGAGTGTGTTGACTCTATTATTTACCTGGTAGTATGCATTAATCAAAGCATAGCTGAAACTCTGTGGGCACAGATGCTAAGTCTGAAAACCAAAAACCTTAGTTCTCAAGGTATGATCTAACACAAATGATTTGAAAAATTCTCTATGCTCCCTTTAATTACCTTTTACAATCAACAGGTGATTCCTATTTTGTTGTATGGAGCCGAATCAACCTTGAATCTAGCATGGCTAATATGGGAGACACTGGAAGGTGCCTTTTGGAAGCGAATTCCAGGCCTTCCAAGAGGTCTGCTTGTGGCATGCATAAGATTTTAATTAGGTTTACCCTACTTGTACTCTGTATGCTTACGGAAAACTTTATCTCTGTTTCAAAGATTTGCTCTCCCATACAGCCCCGCAATTGAGTACCTTGGGAGATAGTTTCCCAATCCAGGGCTCTGACCATCTAAAACGGTTTAAGACGAAATGGGTGAACATTTTGGTGGACCTAGATTCATCAGTCGAAACCCTTATATCCCTCCCTGTCTCTGTAAAGAAGAAACTTAGTAGACAGGACTGGATGCTTACTAAATCCAAGCAGAAAAAGTCGGTCTTGATGAAAGATTAAGAGCTGCAATGGAAATCTTTAATGCAAGTACCTAGATATTCTCTGCCCAGTGATTAGAGCATATTTTCTGAGTGTACGTCTGAATCTATATCCGACCAGAGAGTCTTTGCTACCCAGAAGCGATTGATTGACCCGTAAATATTCTGCATTAAAACATCTGCTAACCTCCTGTATAGGTCTAGCGGATAGTCACACGCGATCTTTGAGGCATAGTATTGCTATGGCCCAGATTCTATCCCAGGATGAATGGTGGCAGAGATTTTTGCTGGGTGAACATTTGCCACTGTGTTTTTGCTATTGTTACATTTCTTGAAGGTATGATGGAAGAAAGAGGATAATAATCATTTGACAGAGAATTGCGTAATATGCTTTGGTTTAACTGGGGCCATTAACTTGAATGTTAAAGTGAATGTGGACCACGGGGGAACAGGGAAGTGTTAATTTGGAAGGAAAGACTCATTTTTTTGTATATGGTTTTATCAAACCTTTCAAAAAAATGATATACACTTAAAAAAAACAATTATTGATAGTAAAAGAACACAGGAAAACAGCAAAACCGAACGAGAAAACATAAGACACACAGTACAGGCAAAATATACAAAAATTAACCAGAATGTGCAAACAGAGGACATAAATAGTAATAATCTCAACACATGAACCTAATAAAAACATAAAATCATTATCTAAGTTGCTCTAAATGAAGGCCTTTAATGAATCCAGAGAGAGCCAATCCCTCTCGTGTATTTTGAACACCCAAGCAGCGTTGCCAAACAAGATCAATTAGTTGGCCAGAATACAAGACCTTCAACTGGCCAAAGCAAGAGTGTCTTAAAGCGTCTAATTGCGGGCAAAGGAGTATGAGGTGTTTATCTGTTTCTGGCACTAAATGGCAGAACCGGCATATGCTTTCTTCCTCCTTGATTTGAGTTCTTCTTAACATAATGTCAAGGGTAGGAAGAATATTCCAGCGTAGCCCTAGCAGTAATGCACGGTGTAGTCTATTTGGAAATAGGCAAAGAATCTTGGAGACCCTCGTTTCATATATTTGTGTGATAAATGGCTCATCGACTTATATGAGTGAAAGGTTTCTAAAGTATGGATCCAATCAGTGTCGAATAGCTTCATTTTAGTTTTCATTGGATTAGTCATTAATTGCCCCAGGTTAGAATTGATATCAAAAAGGATCTTTTCACACAAATTGCAAAAGTTTGTTAGGAAAGCTGAAAAGTCAATGTTACAACCCACCATTCATATAAGTGCCTTGATTTTTGCATATAGCGTAAGCATCCTCCATTGGACACGAGCCTTGATTTTTGCATATAGCGTAAGCATCCTCCATTGGACACGAGCCCCCAAAGAGATGTACCCCAGTTCATATCTAATAGCAGATTAAGGGACCGCATTAGGTAAACCGAGGATCTGTCTCCAGATTCTACCCTCGGTTACCTGTAGTTTAGCCGCAGTTTGCTCAGAACACAATTCCAAACCATAAATCAGTTTGGGGACTAATTTTCCTTCAAAAAACAAAAGGGATGGTTTTATAGAAAATCTCCCGAATTTGCGATCAATTTTTATAATCTGATTTTCAGAAAGTTTTACTTTATTGGCAAGGACTTCCACCTGACCTCTAGAGCCCCTGTGTGCACCAACATCAGAATTGTCCCTAGTATGATAGTCGCTTGTTTTGTTCCTCCCCTCCCTTTCTGTACCCCTCTGCACCCCTCTCCCTCACCTTTTATTTTTCTCCAGCTTTACCAGAAATGTCGTCAGGCCTAGTATGGTAGTCGCCAGTCTGTTTCCATTTCCTTCCCTCTCTCCCCCTCCCTTCCTTATCTATGTCTTAGCTCTTGCACTATCTGAACTGTCGTCAGGCCGAGTACGATTGTTAATTTCACATCCTTACTGTTCATTGTATTTTCCCTTGTTCCCTCCCTTGCCTTGAAGTGCTTTGAAACACATTGTGTATATGCGCTATATAAATATACTATCATATCATATCATAACATAGTAGCCCAAATAAGTGGGACTACTAGAGATGCCCACCTTGGCCCCCTCCAGATTCCAGAAATGACTGGTAGAATGACTGGTTTTTGCTAACTACGCCAGAAAATATCAAAGAGCCGTTGTAGACCCACCTTTGTGGAATCAAACAGCAGAAAATAATCCACAAAAGCTAGCCAAACCACTTTGCGGAGATCCAGTCTAGCAGCTAATAAACCCTCTCTGAGGAAATGATCTGCTGCATCAGACACATACTGATTAAAGACCCAAGGGGCCAGAACACACACCTGTCTCACCCCTCTATGCGTATGTATAATGGTTGACATTTCTCCCTGCTGACTGAGGTGATCTCTTATGCCTGCCATTTTATACATCCCTTCAAGTAGGGTTAGCAGACCCCTAGGGATGCCCCCATATAGCAAGATTGCGCCATAACCTGGGCGATCAACACAATCAAAGGCGTCTGACTCTTTTCCCTATTCCAGGCAGCATCTTGAATGCATTTCTCCACAATGCCATTAATGTTGGTGGAGTGGCCTTTACGCAAGCCTGTTTGAAAGGGCCTTGGTGGATGGAATCTATTTCCCAGTCTTCAAGGTGAGAGAGGAGTAAGGCAGAGAACATTTTGCACTCTGCATCGATTAGGGCAATAGGTTGAACGTTCTTAGGATCTGACCTACTGCCACACTTGAAGAGTGGTATCACATGCGCTATTGACCAAGATTGGGGGCAAACCCCAGTATTTAAGATGTCCTTAAAGTCATAGTACAATAGGCTAGCTTATAAGTTTGGGTCAGATTTAAAGGTGTTATTAGTTAACCCATTGGGACCAGGTGCACAAGATCTTTTACATTTCGAGATAAGCCCCAACACTATGTCGATGTCAAAGTAGGTACCCATTTATCCGAAGGGCCAGTTACTATCATCATTTTATGCTCCTCCTCCATTGGTAGCCATTTCAAAGCAAAACGATTACCATAGAACTCGGACCATTCATGCTCTGAAATCGGATTTAATTGGATTATGGCCTTATTTGGGTCTTGACCAATCACAATAGACCAGAATGCCCCCACAGTAGACTTAATCAAGATTTGCAACATAAGTTTGGAATCTTGTTGAAGGAGACAATGTTTAGAGGCTTTGCACAGATTTTTATAAGTTTGCTTAATCAGTCTAATCCCCTTCACCGGCTCTTCCACATCTAAATACAAGGACCTGAATCTCCTGATCTCTTTGTGCATAACACTTTTAACAGCTGCCAAATCATGGTTATAACAATGAGAATGGCATGGCGGAGGGAGTGCTCTAGTAGTCGATTGTCCTATGTTGCTTACCGCAGCCTTTACTATAATCCCTGATGAAATAAAGGTATCAAGCTTCCACTCCATAGTAGTTTGATTAAGATGTGCCCTTAATTTTTGGTTCAAAGTCTCAATGTTATTTGGGGACACTCTAATGGCATGACCAGGCGAGCTAGGCACAACCTGTAAGTGTGTCACACATTTCCTACTAGAAACCTTCAAATTAATAGAAGCTGTTAGAATGGCATGGTCACTCCAGTTGTTCAGGGTGGTTTTAAACGAAATACATCTTTTACTTAGGAAGTCATCCAAAAAGACAAGGTTGAGCATGGAGTTACTATCTCCACGTCGCCAGGTATGCCAGGCACGGTATCATGGGTGTGCTTTATTATTACCAACCAAAGGGAGGAGGCCTATGCTTCCCAGCCCACATACCAGGTAGCGCACAGCTGTTTTTTTTCTGGGGGAGAATCCCGATGAAGATCCTGATGATACAATATTTATCTTGGAAATCTCCCACAGGGGACAATCAAAGTTGCACTCACAGTTTAGGTCACCCACTAACAGAACTCGACCGTTCTCATTTTCAGCAGACCAATCCATCAGTTTATGACAAATAGATGTAACAAAGACATCGACTGGTGACATGCCACTGTGCAAATAGATGTTTAAGATCAAAAACCTGAGAGCACCATTGCTAGATGAGAGATCTTCCCCCAAAGCCCAGATGGTAAACCCAAAATAACAGAGCCCTTAAGACACAGAGAGTGGCTTATCGCAGTCAGGAGCCCCCCTGCTGGTCTCCCTCCCAAACTTGTCTGGCCAACTGAACGTCATCCAAGTCTCCTGCAAGCACACAACAGACATGGTTACTTAATAGATGTGAATTACCTCTTGTGTTCCATGACTTAACATGTCATTCATAGATTCTATTCCGTTCAATATCACAAATCGGTGAGCTAGGGGACAAGTTTCTGGCAGAAGGTGGAAATGATCGCAGCACAGTCAATATCTATGCCCTCTTTCTTGACAGGTTTAACTGAATCACTCAACCCAATAGCCCCCATAGGAGGCCCCGAAAGTAGACTGCCCTTTAAATAGTCAGTGGGTAGCTTTAGAATAATAGCTTCCATGTTTGTCATAGCCTCAACTTCAAAACCAAAATTACTCAAAAGAACAGCCTGAGTAAGGATCAATTCCCTAACCAGAGGCGAGGTGAGGTAAAGGAGGCTTATATCACGATACTCTCTATCCGGGAATGCCACCCCAGCAATATCATTGGTCGAAATAAGGGTCAGTGCTGGGGTCTCTGCAAGGATGGTCAGAACATTAGATCTATTTAAGCAGATTGGTTCTTCCAGGCCCAGCAAGCTCCTTATTCTGACTAAGTTTGAAGGTATCCCAGGGAGATTCCTGTTCCCCAAGCTACCCTGAGAGGCACCCAGGGACTGTTTCTTGGGGCCTCTTTGGCCCGAATCTGGTACATTAAGTGTATAATTCTGGGGGAACCTATTGAGTGGCTTATGTAGTCTTTGCAGCAGGTCCCTAATACCTGAAGAAATAGTTGGGTACAGGGTTTCAGGGGGATTATTTACCTCCTGGAATTCTTCCACTCCCATCATCAGTTCATAAAATGGAGAGGACAACGTCAGGAAGTACAGGTTTCGTGCTGGATGATACAGCCCCCTGCCTTGGACCCCAAATGGAGGGCAGAACTAACAGCCTGCATTGCTCAATACATTTCCCCTTCTGAGCATTTGGGGGGGGGGTTGCACTGGCGATCCAAAACTTGAGGGTCACGCCTTGGGCTCTTAAGGACTGGACCTAATGGGGTACCAAAATTAGTTGGTAGAGGCGGAGTGTCAAGTCTTTTGGACTTCCCAGAGCCACAGACCCATCGGGTCAGCTGGCAATCCGACTCAATATGTGCCAGAGAAGGTGGCTTTACAGCGGAAATGGGAGCCTTATCAGCCCCTAGAGCGAGCTCTGAGTCACGGAGTCTCAGAACCTTTGTGCCCCAAGAGGGGCTGATAGGCACCCTATCGGTTTGTACAATTGAGTTCACCAACTTAGTGGTTTAAATAAGGCAAAGCTTTAGAATTTTGGGCACCAGGTCACTTCATTGCAAATTTATGCTTGATTGATCTCAATTTCCATTGAGGGGGAATTTTTTGAGGGACAGCTGCCCTAGGCTTACCATCAGGCACAGAACCACGAACATCCAATAAATCACAATCAGCAATAGCATTAGCAAGAGTAGGCTGCAAAAACATATTTACAGATTATAAATCAGTCTTGACATTAGTCGGACAAGTCAAAGAGCAAACAGAGCCCTCCCCTGTAAGAGGTTTAATAGCTGCCATAAACCACAAGGATCTCAGAAGATGTAGAATTGTCCGATATTTCAATTATGTCAGACCGCGCACAAGGCAAGGGTAAAATAATTAACGGACTCAGGCCTTCCTTCTGACCAACTAAAGGACCTAAAGGGGATGGTCTCTGATTCAGTTCTGCTCCAATCCACTTTAATTTATTGGTTATTTCTGCTAGTATTTCCGTACCAATACAGTACATTTTAGAAATCACCTCTGCCATAAGTCACTAGCCCGTATATTGTTGCATAATTGGACAACTGAGCTAAGTACCACATTTAAGACGGAGACCGTTGGGTGGGTGAGTCGAATCCGTTCATCAAGGTCTCTGAGGGTGTGATGCAGTCTTGAAGAACCTCATGCTCTTGATCATCCCCAGGGACGTCATTTAGGGGTTGCCAGAGGTCATTACTGCAACCTCTGAGGTCTCCCTTGCGACCTCTGTGGTCTCCCTTGTGACCTCTAAAAAAAATGAATGTGGGTGTGTGGACTGTCATGGTGGAGAACAGTACTTGGCTGTCATGGCAGGGTTCCAATGATGGCCATCTGGACATGTCCATGGATGTATTGGGCACGATCAGGGACACAAATATTTGTCCGATGCAATGTAATGCAGTGGGGTGTTGTGTATACATGATGGTCCATGAACGAGTGTGTGGACATCTTGAGGTACATGTTCCTTTGTTGCATGCTGGTGTCCTGATGTTGGATCATTGTGGTGCTGTGTACTGTGTTCATTCTTATTTGGGTGTGATGGCTGTAGTCTGTGGAGCATGGTATTCATCCTGCTCTGATCCATTCTATGGTGATTCCCATCACTCGTATGGGGGTGCCATGCCGGTGATGTGTTTTCGCACCCCTGCTGCCCTCCGTGAATTCCATTCCCAGGGATGGGTCTCCAATGTGGTGCAGGGCTGGGGGATGCCACATTGTTCATGTGCAGTGTGTCCTCCGATATGCGCTTGCGGTTGTGGTGTCCGCCAATGAGTAGTGCTGGTGCAGTGTGCTTAGCCCTTTGTCAGTTGGTGGAGATGTAGTGTGATGTGGGCGCCTTATTCTGGCAAAGTGGGAATCTGTTCACATGTGCCGTTGCACTGGTTCTGTGGCAGGTTTGTTTTTGGGGTGAACTCCGTACAGTGGCTTCATCATTTCAACGCAGTTGGTTCATGCAGGCACCCACCCCGTGGCACCAGTGCACTTGCATGACACAGTCAGACGACTCAACAGCCAGCCAGACAGGTCATCCTGCATGTTGGGCCATGTGGCGCGGTGGCGTGTTGATCAGCTGGCCATTTGAGTGATGTGTAGTTGTTTGGTGTCGGGCCCACCCATGTGTGCGGTTCTTGGTAGCGTTGCATTCCATCTGCACGTAGGGGGAGTGGTATTGTTTGCAGTTGCTGTCCGCAACGTGCATGCCAAGCTGGTCCACATATGACCTGTGAGTGCTGTCAGGGGCACCATTGTCATTTGGCATTCCTCCATTTGCATTAGGTCCAGCTTTACTGTTGTGTATCTCACGGGTGGTCCATGTTGGGGATTGGTGGACCCTTGTGTGCTTGGGGAGGTGTAACGGCACTTGTATATGTGGCCGCATAATGGACGGTTGTGACATGCCACTGTGTGCTGGTGGGTGCCTTTGGCATGGGTGTGGGGCACAGGCAACACCATCACTTGTGCCGGGTTGGCACTGTACATTTGTATGGTGCTCGCTTTTCTTGTGTCTGTGGCGCAATATGGTGGTGACGGTGTCACGGTCTAGGTGGTCAGGGGTGTCTATCTGGTAGGACTTCTCCTAGAGCGGCCGGACATGCTGTGTGTGCATGGGGGCTGGTGGGGTGGTAACGGAGGCTGCACTGGTGCTGCATGCAGGGCCTGGCTCCCCCTTCTTCTATTCCCTGTGTCTCCTCAGTTGGGGGGCGTGTTGTTGTTGCAGGGGTTTGTGTGGTTGTGGCCTTGCTTGTTCGATTGGTGTCATCTAGGTGTGGGAGGGGGGTGGTGTGTGGGTGTGTTCCTTTTCTGCTGTGGCAGACTCTTGGCCTCCATCTGTGTTGCATGTGTGCACCTGTGGCTCTGGGTCCCACTGCTCAGGGTTCTTTACTCCTTCTCTGAGATGCCTGTATGTACTCCATGCCGGTAAGGTACTTTACGGCCTTGAGGAGGCCGTAATTTACATGTGCTCCTTACTTGGAATCAGCTCCGGTTTACGCCATGCTGTTAATTTCGCCATGGTGGGGCGCGTGCGCGACCCAAGACCGTAAATTACGGCATTGTAGTTTACAGTGCCGTAATTTACGGTCGAGGGGTCTGAATGGCATGGAGCGGAAAAACATGCCGGTAAATCATTACCAGCATGGTTTAGACCTTACCTCCATGCTCGGAATGACCCCCATAGCCTTGTGAAAAGATGGTGGATTAAACTGATCATTGTGGGTTAGTGATATTTGTTGGACTAGAGGCTGGTTAACAAGTACAGCACCCATCAATTCCTCTCCAAATTGCCCCACCAAGGACTTAGAAACAGGGGCCAACACACATAGAGAAGTAGATATTTCTGTCTGGGCCTCAGAAGTGACTCGACCCATCTCCCCCTCTGAGGGCATATGTTTGGCTAAAGGGACTGGAGATAAAATCTCAAGATGCATGTTTGTGCCCATAGTGGTCCCCGCTCGACTTCGCAAGCCTGCCCGCATTTCGAGAAAGGCACAGGTACGATAAGCAGGCCCTTAGATAAAGTTGAACTAATCCCTTAGTAGAAGTTGAAACAAGCTCCCAATAAGGAAAAGAAAAAAAGAAAACAAAAAAACAGGGACCAGTGACCTCAAAATGGCTTTTTAGAGAAAACAGACAACAGCAGACAACGTCCCCAGATCAAACAGCACGTACTAGGTACAGGCTCCACAGTCAACGGGCAGAGCCAAAAGGACAGGGAAGCAGGAGCACTGCCAGACCGGGCAGACTGGCTAAGAGTGGTTTGCTTACTCTACCACTTTAGCCTTAAGTCAACACACACGGTCGGTGAGTCAAACAATGCTCAACTAAGTTATTGTGTAAACAAATAGTACCAAAACTGCCCTTATAGGGTGACCTGAGCCCTGAGCCCTGGTCACTACCAGAGCAGGTCAGCCCCCTCTCCATGGCTCTCTCAGCCCGCTTAATGCGCTTAGCGCGCTGCACTCATTGCGATGCTGAAGAGATTGTCTCCGCTCGTTCCCGGCTCCTACGATTCTGATCACACAGTGCCACGGAATAACTAGAGGAAAGCACCTCAGCCTTCCAGGAACCAGGAGTAACAGCGTCCCAACGTCACAGCGTCTCAGTATCGAGTGTCAAGCCGCACCTCTCAACAACTCTCACTGGAGCAAAACGAAACAGAGGCCGCTTCCGACACAATCCACCTGATTGCAGTTTGCATTTACCCAAAGACCACTGATGGAAGACTTTTATTATCATAGACATGAGATGCACAGTCTGTTTAAAATTAGTTGGAGGTTTGCCTCAAATTACTCTGCGGACTTCTGCTCCCTCTTCCCTCCTCTGGATTTGATTAATTGTCTTTGTTTTCTTTTTTTTTAATGAAGGACTGAACTGGATGAAAGATGTTTGTTAAAGGTTTGAAAAAACTAATAAAAGAAATAATTAAAAAAACATGAGTTAAGAAAGATTGAAGATTGCTATTCCATCATAGTTGCACACTATATTTCAGAGCAGTACAGAAAAAAACATACACTCAGCAATAATTGCAAAATCCAGACCAATGCATGAAGGCAACTTGCTTATAATCCAGATGTTTAGTTCTATGAACACTGAATCAAACCTCGCTTTTAGAACAACTGGATTACAAATCTCATGTTCTCAGACCATTCAATTTGCTAACTAAGGATAATGGGTGCTGAAGTGCAAATCATCTGCTGAGCCAAAGTTTGCAGACCCTGGTGTAGGTCATCAAATAATATGGCAGAATCAAGCAACATTGGGGCCCACACTTTGTGAGCTTGCAAGTAGATAGAGGGCATTATGGCACTGTAGACAAAAAACACAGCAAGTATCAAGTATGGTCTCCAAGAGGATCAGTCCCAGCCCATCCCCATCACAGTGTAGAATGACATTAGAGGGGATCACATTACCCACTGTTAAAATGTCACTTTTACTTAAAGTAGGTCATGTGTGCATAGTGAGGAATGTACCAACATGTGCCCAAGATGGGAAAGAATCCACTTGCAGTGTTTCTCTTCCCAGATGATATGTTTCTTTTGCTCAAAATGTGGAGCACACTGGTGGCTCTGTTGTCAGCTCTGGAGGAATTCTGTGACAAGATGTCATTCTATGTTAAGCCCTGTGTGTCTGTTTTCTTGATTTCAGGAAGGAAATCAATAGGGCAAGTTCTAATTACCCTGGAATGGAGTGTATCCCCCTTGAGTAGGTTCTTGAAATGTCTTTTGGGGTGGGGGGTTTAAGTATGGAACATTGGGGGTTCCAGGAAGCCAAGTCAGTTGTGACCTTCAGGCAATAGCAGGGGGAACATGTCTCTTTTTCATTATGGGGCGAATGCTATGCAAGAGGCCCTTTATGTCTTTCAGCCAAATGCAGGGATAGTTTTGGAATATGCTTGGTCTGGTTAAGTTAAATAATATTCTAAACTTGTTCAAGTGGAAAAAGCCCTTTTGTGGCTCCTGCTATGGCTAGTTGAGCCATCTGAACAATGTTAGAACAGTTTGACTGTGAGCTGAACGTCAGCCTACATCATTTGGACCTCACTCCAGTGAGACTATGGAGGCGGCAATGTTTGATTTTTAAGTCAAGTCCTTACTAAAGGGCTATTGAAGACTTAGGAGGACTTATAATGAAACATTCAGTGGCATCGGTGAACAGTACCAAAAAATCCCTGGACGTTTTTAGGCTTTGAAATCACTTGGCAGGCCAGGGTTCAGTTACAAAGCCCTGTTTAGTACTAGTCAGGACCAAGCATGAGCAGGTTTGCACTATTGTCTGAGAAGTGAAAGCTCATTTTTGGTTTGGCTACCTAACTGTGCTGAACTTGAATAGGGTCTGGAAAGGTCATATAGAGGACCAATGTTGCTGTCCTTACCCAAAATAATTGGTGAACAAAGCCCAAACCTTCCTGTTTTGTGTCTTCTACAGTAGGTTTTGCCTTGTAGTGTTGGGTGTTTGTTATGGGAGAGGAGGAATATCAGGGTTAGGGTGGAAATTAAACTGTTACATTCATTGAAGCAACCTGTGGTCATTGTGGCTATATCCCAGTATCTGAGACGCACTTCCTAAAAGTGTTCGCTTTGTGGGTTAATTGCTGTTTTTAGGATAGAAGGGTGTACCTGCTAAGCATATGACCCCTCTCAATATGCCCTTTTTCCAAGAGTAAGTATAACTGTAGTACATCCAGAATTACTTTTTTTTGCTTTTTAGAATGGATGTTTTTATATTTTATTTTTTGATTCCCTTTGTTTTTAAGTGTTTTTGTACTATTGAATAGCAAATGTTGCCTGACCTATTTTCATTGGTATTTTCTGATATTATCACAGGAAGACAACTATGTCACCAGACTTCTTTAAAACCTCCCCTGCCTGTTTACCTGTACTGGCCCATGTTTATGGCTTTAGTAACTATGCACAACTTATTTATTTATTTATTTATTTATTTATTCATATTTGGAGAGCGCGCAACAGCCTGGAGGCATCGTGGCACTTGGCGCATCCATTGTTCAGGGCTTTATGCCCCAATAAAGTATCAATATAAAATTATGATCTTTCTCATTCCACTATAGAAATCACCATAAAAATAATCACTCACAAGCTTGTGTGTCAAAGTTGTATTATTTAAAGCTGCACAGTGACATGCCACCTAGCAAGTAGTCTCAAAGTGCTATGGGTCGATAGAAGAAGACATGCAGTAGAGTACAGAGAGACAGTCTAGCAAATTCATCCAGCATTACCGGCAGAGGCAGGCTGGGTTGGACCTGCCTGTGACATTGTTCTGGTGCACAATAAAAGTGGAGAAGCTTTTGAGAAAACATATCCGAGGGACAAAATTGGAGAGATGTTTTGGAATCATTTGTATGCGTCTTCCTGGTAGAAGGCAGCCCAGGGAGTGATATACGCCAATGTTACATGTATGATATGTAATTAAAGCACCCCCAGAGGTGGGGTGGGAGAGTATTCAAGAGGTTTCTTGTAGTACAATTAAATCCCTGATCCAGAGCCCTGTTCAAATTCCCGTAAAACCTGTCTCTGTTACTTCAACACCTCCTAATCCTTCCCTTTTGCAATAATACCCTGTTGTTCCACATATAAATCATACAAGTTGGATGCACAAGCAGCTGGTTTTATGTCATAATCTGTGTGGGATTGATTATGGTTATGAGTGTTGTGGTGAAGGGCGGTGATGTCACTAACATTCTAGGTGGAATGTTGGTGTGGGGATGTCACTGGGACTCTAGGTGGAATGTTGGTGTAGGTTTGATTGCAACGTTCTACTGGTGGCAGTTGGACCTAAGATACTGGACCAGATGGATGTCCCAGTGCTTTCTCTACGTACTAACTAAGAGAATAAAACCTACATGTAAACTACTTACCTTCTGGTGTTCCTGATTGGTGAAGGAGGCCTAGTTTATGTCACTGGCGACGAGGATGGTTCCGGTGCTGCTTGGAAGGGGCAGCTGGTGAGAAGCGCTGCCTTCCAGGTTGACATCCATCCAGTAACGAGGAGCTGCAGGCCGGGCGGTGCAGTGGAGGTCCAGGTCGGGGTCCAGCTGAAGCAGAGGTGTCCTGCGGGCTGGAGCTATGCAAGTGCTGGGGCATTGAAGGATTCGGGTGGCCCGTAACAGCTGTGCCAGTGGAGGAGGTGCAGCTGGTGGCGCTGTTATACCTCCGTGTGTGTCCAGCTGTAATGGCTTTTAGTTTAGCCTGAAGGGGTTGCTGTGGAGCCTGCTGGCAGGAGGCCCAGATCGAGGGGGCCAGAGGTTGCAGCCGTTGGACTGCTGGACTGTCGTCGTCGAGGCGGGGGTGTGCAAGCCCCTGGGTCCGAGGATTTTGCTGTCAGACGGGGTGGCAGGGTCCTTGGTCCGGAGCCGGAGGTCGTCTGTTTTTGGAATTGGTGTTTCGTCAGGGTGCAGGGTGTTAACTTCCCCTGCAAACGCTAAGTGGCGCTGTGGTGCGCGGCCATCAGGGGACGGAGAGCACCTGGAAATGCTTTAGAGATTTTTTTTTCTCTCAGGATATCGGGTGCAGATATGGTGACGTCGGCAAGGGCTGGGCCAGCATCAGTGGGCGGAGGACTGGCATTACAGCAGGCCCAGCTGGAGCGCAACAACCTCTTGGAACGCAACGTCCCCTTGGAACGCGACGTTGCTTGTGAGTGTCTTGCCGGCGCTGGATTAGGAAGCTATTGTTCCGAGGTGCACAGGAATAATATTGGGACACATGCCATGGATGGACACATGCCTTGTCTGGATTGTCCCGGTGTTCATGATGGTCTCGCACAACTGGAGGGCGCTGAGGTTATGCCTGCAGGAAGATGGTTGTCATTGGAGCTGGTGAGAAATGCGGGGATCGTGTTTGCTCTAACGGGAGTTTACAATGTTTATGCTGTAGTGGGTGTTTTGACACCAAGCATGGCAAAGTGGCGAGCGCTGGATCCAGACCTCTGGGGCTCGTATGGCGGGGAGGATCTGTCAGGTCCAGACCTTTTTATGTGGTAGGTGTTGGGGAGGCCTGTGTAATTATAATGCTGTTGTGTTTATGTTGTGGCCTCTGGGTTTAGTACAACTATGGTTTGGTCCTGGGTTAATGTTAGCAGTTATGGCCTGTAATTTATTATGTTGTGTTTATGTATGTGGCCTGTAATTTATTATGTTTTGTTTATGTATGTGGCCTGTAATTTATTATGTTTTGTTTATGTATGTGGCCTGCTGTCAGGACATATCCTTGGGTTTTCAGTATGGACTTGTGGGTGTGGGGTCCATGGGACTTTGTAATGTTGTTTATGCAATGTTTGCTTTGCAGGTTGGCTGAAGTGGACATGTGGGTGGGGGTATGGCGCTGGGACTTTAGCGCCATGTCACTTCCATCAAACATTTTTTGCATTTACAATTGCTTGTCGTGCATTTGGTGTTTTGCATTTCAGGGCCATGTTGGGGTTGGGCGCAGGGACTTTAGCGCCATGTCACTGGCATCAATTTTATTTTTGCATTTACAATTGCTTGTCATGCATTTGGTGTTTTGCATTTCAGGGACATGTTGGGGTTGGGCGCAGGGACTTTAGCGCCATGTCACTTGCATCAATTTTATTTTAGCATTTTACAATTGCTTGTCATGCATTTGGTGTTTTGCATTTCAGGGACATGTTGGGGTTGGGCGCAGGGACTTTAGCGCCATGCTTTTGATATGGTTATCGCTTACTGTGGGGTTTACATGTTGTCCTGCAGTGCTTTGTTTGTCATGTTCGTAGGGGCATGTCCCCTGGTTATGTATGCATGATCCAAGTGTTTATGGGTGCAGCGAGGTGCTGTCTGGTCATGTTTTAGGGGACAGGTGGTGCTGTCTGGGCTATTTTTAGCGGGCAGTGAGGTTCTGTCCGTGTCAATTTTGGGGGCAGTGTGGTGCTGTCTAGCGGGCAGTGAGGGCTGTCGCTCTTGTGCGGCAGTGGCGTGCTGTCTGGCTATTTTAGGGGGGGGGCAGTGAGGTGCTGTCTAGTGGGCAGTCAGGTGCCACTTAGCGGGCAGTCAGGTGTTACCTAGGTCACATTGGGGGCAGCGAGGTGCTGTCTGGTTAGTTTCTGGTGTTTGGGGGTTTTAGGGCACTGAGGTGGTGTTTGTTGGAACCGTGAGGTGCGGTCTGGTTGTGTTCTGGTGTGTTAGGGACAGTCAGGTGCTGTTTGGTTGTTTTAGGGGCAGTGAGGTGCTGTCTGGTCGTTTGTGGGGGCAGTTGGGAGCTGTCTGGTTGTTGTTGGGACTGTGATATGCAGTCTGGTTGTTTTAGGTGCTGCCTGGTGTATTTAGGGACATTGAGGTGCTGTCTGGGTGTTGGTAGGGACTGTGAGGTGCAGTTAGGTGCTGTTTGGTTGTTTTAGGGGCAGGAGGTGCTGTCCACATGTTGGTAGGTGGGGTAGCGAGGTGTTATGTTGGCTTTAGGTTATTGAGGTGCAGTCTGGTGTTTTAAGGGATTGTGAGGTGCAGTTGGTGTGTTTGGGACAGTGAGGTGCTGTCTGGGTCATTTTTGGGGGCAGTATGGTGCTGTGTAGTGGGCAGTCAGGTGCCACTTAGCGGGCAGTCAGGTGTTACCTAGGTCACATTGGGGGCAGCGAGGTGCTGTCTGGTTGTTGTCAGGGGCAGTGAGGTGCTGTCTGGTTGTTTGTAGGGACTGTGAGGTGCGGTCGGGGGTTTTTGAAACAGTGAGGTGCTGTCTGGGTCATGTTAGGGACAGTGTGGTGCTGTCTGGTTGATTTCTGGTGTATTCAGGGACAGTTCAGTGAGGTGCTGTCTGGTTGTGTTCTGTGTGTTTTGGGTGTTTTAGGGTAGTGAGGTGGTTGTAGGGACTGTGAGGTGCGGTCTGGTGTTTTTAGGGACAGTGAGGTGCTGCCTGGTGTATTTAGGGACACTGAGGTGCTGTCTGGGTCATTTTTGGGGGCAGTGAGGTGCTGTTCATTAGGCAGTTAGGCGCTGTTTGGTGTTTTAGGGACAGTCAGGTGCTGTTTGGTTGTTTTAAGGGCAGTGAGGTGCTGTCTGGTCGTTTGTAGGGGCAGTTGGGAGCTGTCTGATGTCGTTAGGGACAGTGCGGTGCAGTCTGGTTGTTTTGGGGCAGTGAGGTGCTGTCTGGGTCGTTTTTGGGGACAGTGAGGTGCTGTCTGGTTGTTGGTAGGGACTGTGAGGTGCAGTTAGGTGCTGTCTGTTGTTTTTGGGGCAGTAAGGGCTGTCTGGTGTTTGTAGGGATAGTGAGGTCTTGTTTGGTTGTTTTCTGGTGTATTTAGGGACAGTGCGGTGGTGTTTGGTTGTTTTAGGGGCACATGCGTGTGCGCCCTGGGTGTTTTAGAGTTTAGTTAGGTGCTGTTGTTTTTTTTTTGGGGACAGTGCTGTCTGGTTGTTTTGGGGACAGTGGGGTGCTGCTTAGCGGGCAGTGAAGTACTGTCCGTGTCATTTTTGGGGGTAGTGTGGTGCTGTCTGGTTGGTTTCTGGTGCGTTTTGGGGGTTTTAGGGCACTGAGGTGGTGTTTGTTGGGACTGTGAGGTGCGGTCTGGTTGTGTTCTGGTGTGTTAGGGACAGTCAGGTGCTTTCTGGTTGTTTCAGGGGCAGTGAGGTGCTGTCTGGTTGTTGTAGGGGCAGTTGGGAGCTGTCTGGTGTTGTTGGGGACTGTGCGGTCCAGTCTGGTTGTTTTTGGGGCAGTGAGGTGCTGTTTAGTGTTTGTAGGGATAGTGAGGTGTTTCTGGATGCTGTCCACAGGCTGGTAGGTGGGGTAGCGAGGTGTTGTGTTGGATTTAGGTTATTGAGGTGCAGTCTGGTGTTTTAAGGGACTGTGGGGTGCAGTTGGTGTGTTTGGAACAGTGAGGTGCTGTCTGGGTCATTTCTGGGGACAGTGTGGTGCTGTCTGGTTGTTTTAGGGGCAGTAAGGTGCTGTTTGGTCATTTTCGGGGGCAGTGAGGAGCTGCTGGTGTTTTGGGGATAGTGAGGTGTTGTGGGTTGTTTTAGGGGCAGTGAGGTGTTGCCTGGGTGTAGAGGGGGCAGTGAGGTGCTGTCCATCAGGCAGTCAGGGCTGTCTGGTGCTTTTAGGGACAGTCAGGTGCTGTTGGTTGTCAGTTGGGCAGCGAGGTGCTGTTGTTGATTTAAGGTTTATTTAGGTGCTGTATAGGGCCTGGTTACGAATAGTTAGAGTTGTTATGGCGGCACTAAGGGGTTTTTAGATTATTTGTTTGTAGGGACTGTGAGGTGCGGTCGGGGTTTTTTGGATTATATCTATGTTTTGGGTAAGGACAGTTAGGTGCTGTCTGGTCATTCAAGGGGCTGCCAGAGCCTGTTTCTAGGTTAAGGGGCAGCCAGATGATGTCATGGGGTTGTGATGTGTCAGTCCAAGGGAGGGAGACATATGTCATGACCTGTTCTGGGCCCGATTATGGCTATTAGTATTGGGTTGGTTTAGAGAGGGACACATATATGTCATAATCTGTGTGGGATGGGTTATTGCTAGGTGTGTTGTATTGCTTGAAGAGAAGGACATATGTCATAATCTGTGTGGGATTGATTATGGTTATGAGTGTTGTGGTGAAGGGCGGTGATGTCACTAACATTCTAGGTGGAATGTTGGTGTGGGGATGTCACTGGGACTCTAGGTGGAATGTTGGTGTAGGTTTGATTGCAACGTTCTACTGATGGCAGTTGGACCTAAGATACTGGACCAGATGGATGTCCCAGTGCTTTCTCTACGTACTAACTAAGAGAATAAAACCTACATGTAAACTACTTACCTTCTGGTGTTCCTGATTGGTGAAGGAGGCCTAGTTTATGTCATTTTACTAGATAACCCCACATTTCCAACAAACACTGAAACTCATTGAGAGGCCAGGTGCATAACATGTTGTATAATGTTTCATGATAGTGTACTGACCACAGATTGATTACTTGGTTAGGACGTATATGGTGCTGTACAGAGTTAAACATTTGTTGGCTTTGGGCCAAAAAACAACATTTTACATACCAGTGTTCATATTACTCTCTTTAACATCTTGAGGCTTTCTGATCCATACATATTTGGGGCCTCATTACACGGATGGCGGAGAACCATGGCGCTATTAGCGCCATGGTTCATGCCGGTAAAATACTGGCACCGCCTTGGAGGAAAGCGGAATTACCGCCCCATTCCAAGGTTGGTGGGGCAGTAATTCCCCCTTCCACCATTGCCCTTCCCCATTCCCATTTTTGCCCCATAGGGCATAATGGGAATGGGGAAGGCGCTAATTGCGGTACTGCAAATTGCGGTACCGTAATTAGCTCCCTGGGTCCCTTTGCGGGTTGGTTTTTAACGCCTGCAAAAAGCAGGCGTTAAATCCCCCAACCTGCAAAGGGACCTCTTAGTAAGGCGGTAAGGATTTACCGGTACCGGTATTTTACCGGTACCGGTAAATCCTTACCGCCATCCGTGTAATGAGGCCCATTTGGTGTTATTACCCAGAATCTTGGATTTACTTGGGTTGAAGACAGTTTCAAGTGCAGACTGTCTTCTCTAGGAGACACCATCTGACTATGTTTCTCCTTTTTTGAAAGTAACTGGTACAATATCAACAACAATGTATTAGGGGGAATGCATTTACGGGTCTAGTCCATGGAGAAAAGCAAAGCAGGCTGATCAATAAATGGGCTACTTCTAACAGGTGGGTTGACCACTCTTTAGGACAGGTCCTTCAAAGGTTTTGAGCTTATCCCTTGTCATTTGGAACATGTGTTGCACTCCTTTCCGCATCTCCTTCATTGTCACCCCATAAATGATTGGGTTTATTAAGGGAGGGAAAAGGAAGAACGTGTTACCTACAGTGACGTGAACATAGAGTGGTAAGCTATGATGCAATCTGTGTAACGCAAGGGTAAAGCAAACGGGTATGTACAGTGCGGAAATGACACAGGCATGGGAGCCGCAGGTGCTGATGGCTTTGAAGCGATCTTTCTGGGGAAGATGTAGAATTTCCCTGAGGATGAGAATATAAGACGAGGCAATACAGAGAAGGTCCATCCCCCCTATTGAGAGAGAGATTGTCAACATATACATATTATTTAAAGTGGTGTCAACACAGGAAAGCTTTGCCACAGCCATGTTCTCGCAGTAGGAAAAGGCCACATACCTACTACAAAATGGCAGTCTCATGGTAATAAAAGGGACAGGGAATGGCTCTGACTAAGGATGCTGCTGTTGTTTTTGTGATAAGTGAATATGTTAGGATACTGGAATATCTGAGAGGGTGGCACACAGCAACATAGCGATCAAATGCCATGGTCGATAGAATGGCAATTTCCATGGCCACGCAACAAAGACTGAGGGACATCTGGGCGAGGCAGGCACTGAAACCTATCTCTCCTCCATTGAACCAGAAGATGTCCAACATTTTGGGAATGATGCTAGATGAAAAAGCCACATCAAAGAAGGCCAGCTGGGACATGAAGAGGAACATGGGTCGGTGAAGGCTGGGCACTGCCTTTACGGTTGACATGATAAGGGAGTTTCCTAGGACAGTGGCGATGCAGATGGCGCACAGTGGGATAGCAAGAAGAGTATGGTATCCCTCCAAACCGGGGAAGCCAAGCAAGATGAGCGTTGAAGGCGTGAACCCAGTCTCATTGAATAGTGACATCATTGCGCTTTGGCTCCTGGGAGGTGCTTGTGGAACATTGTCACTGCCATACAAAGGAAAGAAAACAAAGCAAAAAATGAGAACATGGAATACCTTGGCCAGTAGCAAATTATTCATTGTACACACCATGTTACTCCTTGAGATGTATCAAACCCCTTGAATGTTATGGTGCAGGAATTCTACACTTAACCTCACGTTCATTTTCTTTTGGGGAATGTAATTCTCCCATAAATGTTACCTAAACAAAATATTTCCCAGCATAAATATAATTCAAGATCAGATGACACAGAAATGCAAAAGGAATGTATAAATAATAACCAAACATCATGTCTTCGTATAAATCAACATAGATTGGCTATCTAGGAACAATCAAATAGTCCCTAACATTATGCTAAGGCATATCGGCAAATAATAGCAAGGCTTTTCATGGAACAGTCCACTTCAGCAGGTTCTTGAGGGGAGAGATGTTTTGTAAGGTGTCTAGGGTGCATCTCTCCACTGCATGCCACACTAGTTTGTCGATAAGCACCTGGAGAAACATTAGCTAAAATAGGTGCGCCCAAAAACATAGACAAGTCACTTCTGCCTCAAGAAAGAATACAAATGCAATTATTCATCATGTCTGTCAGGATCACACCTGATCACAATGGCAGCTGGAATTTGCTGCACCATGTCATTACTGAATTTGAAAGGAAGGGGGCAGGCGTATTGGTTCTTTATCCATAAAAAGTTAAGTTAAGAGCCAGAGGTTGTTTTCCTCAATAAACAGAAACAGGCTGAAGACTTCACTGTTTACTTCAATTCTATTAATTATTCCCAACATGCATAAATATGGGGTTTGAGCAGTTCTTTACACTCAGTAAAACCACAAAAAGTGATGTGTGGAGCTTTCAATGAGTCTGCCTGGGATTGACAACATTACAGATGTGCTTAATTATAAAGCCATATAGTTCAAAGGAGGTGGCAGTATTGTGGGGTAATCACCACCTGCTCAGCCTACAGGGTCATTTACACATAGTGGTTAATGGCAATACAGGTTTTGGGCTTCTGGTGGTGAAGTAAAACACGTTATTTTCATACACAAAATGTGTTAGAAAATTAAAAGTGGTTTGGTCAGTTTAAGTTTGTCTTTCTAAGGTAGGTAGTTCAATTGCTGACTCTGTAGGACTGGAACCATTTCAGCAGGAGTATGCTTTAGTTGCAGGTAAAAAGTAAATGATTCCTCGATATGAAGGTGAAAACATTGTCTCTGGTCTATTCTTCGCTGTGGTGTGTTACTTTAGATCATCTTGATCAAGGAAATCTGCCTTGGAGAATGTGTTGCTTTTTCTTGAATTGATTTGCCTTTCGTCTTTTAAAATAAATGTAAGTGTTTAAATGCTATTAATACCAGTAGTTATTGACTGTATTCTGAACATTGTGATGTGCTAGGCATTATGTACCCGTTCCACGAGCTACACCTGGGGTAAACAACCCGGCAGCCCGAGTTAATGGACCGAGCAAATCAAGGGCCTTTCATTGAGTCGTGGGGTGAGAGAGTAGTAGTTGGAATTGAATGGAACGTTTCGAAGAAATGGTATAGAATTGACGGGACATGATGGGGAATCGGGTGTAGCGTACATTGCACCACGGAAAAAGTGCAGGATGCCTGATGACCAGGTGTATGGGAGGTACAGGTTTCCCCCACACATAATACTGGACCTGGTCAGTGAGTGGGAGGATGACCTCACATCACCCACCCTGTGCTCCCAAGCACTCAGCTCCCTGGAGAAGGTCCTCAATGTACTGCACTTCTTGGCCACAGGATCATTTCAGCGGACAAGTGCCATAGTGGGTGGGGTGTCACAGGCCACGCAGTCACGCTGCCTACACCAGGTCTTGAACATCATCACTGCACGCCAATCAGTCCGTAGGCACATATACCTACCCAGGACACCTGCAGAAAGGCAGGCTGCCACCCTCGATTTCTACGGTGTGGCACAATTTCCAAAAGTGCTAGGTGCCATTGACTGCACCCATGTGGCACTACGTCCCCCCAGGGAATCTGAGCACATCGATAGGAACCGCAAGCACTGGCATTCCATCAACGTGCAGGTAGTATGTAATGCTAAGGGAATCATCACCTCAGTATATGCCAACTATCCAGGGTCCACCCACGACAGCTTCATTTACCGAATGTCTACCCTAAACCGGCACCTAGAAGCTGGCCGGCATGGTGATACATGGCTGCTTGGTGAGTATGAATGCCACTGCACATGCATGCATGTCAGATGCAGAGTTATGTCACTACCCCACTAATGATACCCATCACCTCCTCACCAGGGGACAGTGCCTACCCTCTGAGCACCCACATGATGCCGCCAATTCGGAACCCCATCACGCCTCCAGAGGTAAGATACAACACAGCCCATATTGCAACCCGGGGCATAGTGGAGCGCACATTCGGAGTGCTCAAGTCACGCTTTCGCTCCCTTGACCGGTCTGGCGGGCAGCTGTTATATGCGCCCCCAGTAATGTGCAGGATCATAGTGGCAGCATGTGTCCTGCACAATGTTGCAACACGCCGGGGCCTGGCCGTGGACATGGTGGTGCCCCCACATCCCCAACCACATGCACGCCTGCTGCACATGGGAGGGGAGAGGGCACGGGGTGAGGCAGCCCGTACGCAGCTGGTGGCTAATTACTTCACATAGAAATCACACCCCAGTGGAGTGCACACAGGCCTGGCACAAACCATCTGATAAGCAATGATGACTCGACCTGACAATTAAGACGAACAAAGGGACTGTCAACTGTCAGAACCATAGCAGCCTGAGATTGTTCATGTGGAAGTGTCACAATGTGTGCATCCCTACCTACACAAACACCACCAATGCAGTGTCATGAAAAGACACTTCCATGCTGCAGAAATGAATACCCACTTGCAAAATACTACATGAAAACAGTGCCATGTCACCCACCCCCTCCACGGCACGGCCACACAACACACCATGGCATGTCATGCAATGTGAGAGGAAAGAAATGAATCCCCACAACATGCCCCAAGTGTCAGCAGCTACAGTGTCCCTAATGGAAACCTGTCCACACATGAAATGCTCACAGTAATGCAGGACCTACAGCCCACATTACCAAATACTTACCAAGAATACCAATCACCTACACAACCTCCAACCTACCTTAAACATGACATTACAGACTTAAAAATTAGCTAGCCTCACCACCTGATGATGACAGCCCTCCAAACACTTGCAAGTATACTGTGTTAGCGCCACGCAAGAGTGTAGGTGCACTGCTTACAACATGGACTCTAGTTCCAAGGTGGACCACATTGTGAAGACATGAGGAATGGACCTGCAAATATGGAGGATGAGATGGATGCAGAGGCACATATCAATACACCATACAGTGTATAATACAACAACAATATGCACTATGAATGTATACACAGTATTGACTACAGACTGCCCACACAGCTCATGGGAGTCCAATGTCACCATGTACGTCAATGTCACTTGGGCACACCCTTTGCAAGCCCATGGAAACGGGAAGCAGGAGGGGTGTGTGTGACAAAAACCCAAGCATCTGAACCAAATCCATGACAGGCCTGCATGTGCCCAGTCACAATGCAGCGTATGCCCACGGGAGCCACACAAGGCAACACACTGTCCCAAAAATAAAAAAAATAAAAAAAAAATAAAAAAAAATTAAAAAATGCCCATTAATGGGCCCGGGGGGGTTGGGGAGGCCACCCAGGAGGTCCGAGGACAGGATGCTCACCAAAACCCACCTGTGTGGATCTTGCAAAAAAAAACACCTCCATGGCTCATGGCCTACAAGGCTACCCTATTGTGGGAGTATCACTGCTGTCGCTATTCTCACCCTCTGCAGCTGCATCCGGAGGTGGTGGCACTATGGGAGGCAGCCACGCAAAGCCCTAGTCTGTTCCTCCATGGCTGCAAGCATGCGGGTGTGGTAGGTCTCGTTCTGGAGGATGAGTGTGCGGAGGACCCCATGCAACAACTCACGGGATGCCCGGACCTCCGCCCTAGTTGCCTGCATCTCAGCTGAGAGCGTACGGGTGAGACGCTCCAGTTGCTGTTCTGTCCTTCGGTTTGTTGAAGCCTCAAGCTCAACAAGAGTCGTCCTGAGGTGAAGGAGTTCCAGCCTCAGGGCTTCCCTGTGGCCCTGGGACTCTATGGAGATGGCTTCCTGCAGAGTCGCCAGTGCCGCCCGCCTGTCCCTGTCGGACGCCAACATGTCCTCCCTGTGTGACTGGCAGATGGAGTCGGTTGCCTGCTGTAGTCGCTCCATCAGCCTTTCGGGGGGGGGCAATGGAAGTGGCCACCCTATCCATGGCCTGAGCCATCATCTCTGATGATGCTGCCTGTTGGGTTGCCATACCGTAAATGGATTTCTCCCATGCGGTATTGCCAGGTGGCGTACGGCCACCACGTTGGCGGGCACCACACCTGTCTGGGGAAAGGCGAACTGCGCCTTGCTGTGCCGGCACTGCCTGAGGCTGCAGGACTGCATTCCCCCTCTGATCTGCTGGCCCAGGAACAGGATCAGATGTCGCGGAGTGTGACCCTGCATCCGTAACCACCAAAGGCGTACCTGCCAACACTGACATCCCCATTGAGGGTTCTAACCCTGGTGCAGGTGGGTCGGACAGAACAGAATCCCTCCCAGGAAAACTCACCTGCGACGGCACGTAGGTCTCATCATCCGAATCAACACCTGAGTACAGCTCGGGGGAGGTGCAGCCAGAGACACCCCTTGAGAGCACAACCTGCAGCAGTTGTGGGTTCTCACCCACCACCACACCACGTCCCTCACTGGTGGTCGGTCGGCCCTCAGACCCCTCCTGGGTCTGCACCATCTCCACAACCCCAGCAGTATCAGGTGCATCTTCCCCTGCAAAGACATAAAAGAAAACAAATGGAAACAGGCATTAGCACTATGGCACACAATGAGGGCTGAGAGGCTACAGAAACAGTACTTGATTGACACATGTCCCACATGACTAAAACACTCCCATGCATGCACCGTCACTGCGTGTGATGGGGAGGCAGATGCCACACATTGATGACACCAAGATGGAAGATGAACACATTTGCTGCATGCTGCCTAGCACTGCCATCACACATTGGCCAGTGATTGGCAGGTCAAATACACATGCCATCACACAGATGGCATGTACCCTAGCCATGGAGTGAAGAGGGAGAGGAGGTCACCAATTGTTCATTCAGCCCAGTTTGTTCATATGATTGATTATTTTCATTGTAATGGTACTAATGTTTAACATGCAGCTGCCAGTCAAAAATGGTCCTATAGCACAGGGAATGTCCAAACTAATCATGTCCACGAAACTGAGCCAGTCCACTGTACCATAGCCATGTCAGACATGTGACAATAGGACTGAGAAATCCCGAGTAAAAGTGGTGGTATGCAAACAATCTGCCTGAATAAACAGAGGTAAATAAGCAACAGTGTAGTGGCAAGATGACACTCCAAGGGCAACTGGCGTGGTGTTGGGCTGGATGTCTAATGTTGGCTGAAGGGATGCTGCTATACCCAAATGCTGGTGCCAAGAATGTTTAGGAAGAGGCACATGGGTGAGCCGAACCACTCAGGCACACACACCCTCCCCTGGCACCCAAACAGAAGCCCTCCCACACACAACATGCACATGGATGACACACACATGCATGTGCACTCACCGGAAAATGCCTCGTAATCTGCCACTACTCCCACGCCTTGGATCTGTTCCTCCGTGACGTAGGTCCCAGCAACCTGCTCATGTGGAGTGAGTTCTATGTCGTCTGCTGGAGACCCATCTCCAGTCACTAGAGTTGCGGCATGACTTCAGGCCAGCTTATTCTTTGCCCTGCGCTTCAGGTCATTCCAGCGCTTGTAGCAATCATTAGCTGTGTGCCTCACGATTCCAAGGGCACTTATGATGTCCGCAACGGTCTGCCAGTGTGCCTGACGTTGTGCAGGTGTGGTCTTGGATCCTGCAACAATCACCATTTTGCGGTCATGTGCGGACACATACTCTACAAGTGCATTCAGTTCGGCCTCATTGAAGCTGGGCTTCCTTGACGGGCCGGACTGTGTAGCCGTGTCTGGGGCATCAGCCTCTACTGGACGAGCACTCTTCCTCTTCCGCTTGGAAGGTGGTGGGGATCCGGAGTGTCCTGCGCCGCTCTGGACCCTAGGGGCAGGAGCGTGGGATTGCACACTCAGCATGATGGACTTGGACCGATACTGTCCTGGCTGGGTGTGTGAGAGGTGGTGGATGGAGCCGCAGCTGCCCCTGCAGCCTCCCCAGCCTGCCTACGCCGGGCAGCAGATGACCTAGCTGCCAGTGATCCACGTGGCCTGATGACACCAACGTTCACCGGCGCACGTGGCCTAGACCTGCTGACCTGCAAGTCAGCCATGGAGTCACCCTGTGCCAGGTCTGGTTCCACAGTGGGCTGGTCCAACAAGGGCTGAACATGGATGGTGTCAGCCACGGTAACCTCAACCAGGGGGGGGGGGATGGGTGTCCCTGACTGCTCCTCCACACATGGGGGGCTAGGGGCACCCTGCAAGTCACGGCCACGTCCCCTACCGGATCCACCACGGCCACCACTTGGGGCTCGGCCACCTTTGCCACCCTTACGGCTTGTTCGCCTCCCAGCCATGGCACTGATGTTATTGTGCGTATGGGAGTTGATGTGAACTATTGTCCTGGGCAATTGGGGGTCAAAGGGCTTGGGTACCAGATGGTAATCGTACCATAGTGCTCTAGCAAGGCTGTATGTCACCCCTGGGGAAAGATGACGGGTCACGCAACGCACATGCACCCCAAAAAAGGGAAGTAAGGTGCACGCAAACCCTCCTAGACCATGTGCGTGGAAAAATAAACCTGCACTACGCTGTGGCACCCAGGAACACAAGAATGAACGTATGCGTGTCACACGCAGCCTAGAATGACCTCTGAAGGGGTACGCGACACACAGGGGCAAGCACAGATGTTAGATACGTGCACGACTCACCGTCTGCCAGGAACAAAAGCGTGAAAAATATGCGCGTGTGCGCGTTGGCAACACCCCCGCCAAAAGAAGAATTGTACGCTGTCTGAGGAGACAGGACAACAGTAGTAGGGAAGCTGTTTGAGGAAACAGGCCCAGGAAAAAGAGGAAAAGAGAAAAAACTGTCAGAGGTAACAGGGAATACGAACTGGAAACGCCATGAAGTAAATTGCGTGTGAACCGACAAGAAGTACAGATTTCACCCACTCGCTCTCCACGTACAAGGAAATTGTGTTCTACACGTACCTTTTATACACACGTCACAGACGCGCATACGCAATGAGGCCATTTCCACCAATTACGCGCTTTGACACTCGGACGTGTATCTCTTTATTTTTACACGTGCCATTCTCTACGGCCATGCGCGTGATGTCACAGCTGCGCATGGTGGCCTTTGGGTCAATGGAATCGCATATGCAAGCACACATGGTAAAACTGCACGTCCGAGTGCCATCGCGTGTAATCGGCGGGAAGTGAGCGTACACGCGATTAGCCTGGGTACGTGTATTTCTGGGGTGCGCAGGAAGTTCCACACGCGATTGGTGGAAATCCACGTGTGCTCTGTCATCACGTGTAATGAGGGAAACACCCACGCGCCTCACGTCACAGACGCGCTCACGCGCTAAGGGCCTTTGGTCCAATGAAATCGCATATGCGTGCTGACGTGCATACGCGCTAAGGGCCTATCCTCGATTTACACGCAGATGTGCAGGATTTTCACGTGCCAAATCCTTACGTATCAAGCTGGCCACGCGTAAGCACACGGAAGACCATGCTCCTGCCCAGAAGGCCGAACTACTGCCCCCCAGAACCCCGAGCATGCTCCCACCTGCCATCTGCTGCTGCCTGACTGCCTGCTGGCCACGTGCCCTGCCATTTGCTGCCTGCACATCAGCCAGGGGTGCTGTTGCTGTGACCACCCCTGCCGGAACCGAAGACTCCCGACTGGGATTCCATCGCTCCACAGCCCAGCCCCAGGACCCAGTTGCCCACCCACTCCTGCCTCTGGGGTTGTCATGTTGGGGCAAACACCATCTGAGACCACTGACAACCCCCGGCCAGAGAGGCAGAGGGGCACCAGCTTCAGTGCCACCGAAGTTGGTGTCCTGGTGGAGCAAGTCCTGGGGCAGTATGATGCCCTCTTCGGAAATTCCTGCCCCTGGTGGCTGGGGGGTGCGGGTGGTGGTAGACATGGGTGGGGGCCTGGTGGAGGCTTTCCCTGCACTGCTGGGGTGTGGGGGTGCAGGGGGACATGAGTTGGGGCCTGGTGGAGGCTGCCCCTGCACTGCTGGGGGGTGGGGGTGGTGGGAGACATGAGTGGGGGCCTGGTGGAATCTGCCCCTGGTGGCTGGGGGATGGGGGTGGTGGTAGACATGAGTGGGGGCCTGGTGGAGGGTGCCCCTGACTGCTGGGGGGTAGGGGGTGGTGGGAGACATGGGTGGGGGCCTGGTGGAGGGTGCCCCTGACTGCTGGGGGTTGGGGGTGGTGGGAGACATGCATTGTTGATCAGTAGTGCAAGGTGACATGTGGGTTGGCTGGGGGGCATGCCCATGGTGGAGGGGCTGCCTGCGGGACATGAGCAGGGGTGCAGGGTAGTCCCCCGTGGTGTGGGCTGCCTGCAGGGGCCGTGGAGGTTGTAGAGCGAACACCTGGGAGGACCCACACGGCCAATTCACGTGTAGTACTCCCCAGAACCCCTGAAATACACGTACCCTGCAGAAATCGTGTGTGGAACTTCCCGCGCACCCCTGAAATACACGTACCCTGCTAAAATCACGTGTGGAACTTCCCGCGCACCCATGGAATACACGTACCCTGATCGCACTGGGCCAATCACGTGTGGAACTTCCCGCGCACCCCTGGAATACACGTACCCTGCTGAAATCGCGTGTGGATCTTCCCGCGCACCCCTGAAATACACGTACCCTGCTAAAATCGCGTGTGGAACTTCCCGCGCACCCCTGAAATACACGTACCCTGCTCGCACAGGGCCAATCGCGTGTGGAACTTCCAGCGCACCCCTGAAATACACGTACCCTGATGGAATCGCGTGTGGAACTTCCCGCGCACCCCTGGAATACACGTACCCTGCTCGCACGGGGCCAATCGCGTGTGGAACTTCCCGCGCTTGCCTGAAATACACGTACCCTGCTGGAATCGCGTGTGGAACTTCCTGCGCACCCCTGAAATACACGTACCCTGCTAAAATCGCGTGTGGAACTTCCCGCGCACCCCTGAAATACACGTACCCTGCTCGCACAGGGCCAATCGCGTGTGGAACTTCCCGCGCACCCCTGAAATACACGTACCCTGATGGAATCGCGTGTGGAACTTCCCGCGCACCCCTGGAATACACGTACCCTGCTCGCACGGGGCCAATCGCGTGTGGAACTTCCCGCGCTTGCCTGAAATACACGTACCCTGCTGGAATCGCGTGTGGAACTTCCTGCGCACCCCTGATGCACACGTACACAGGACAATCGCGTGTGGAACGTCCCGCGAACCACTGAAATACACGTTCCCCGCTTGGCATTTGCTGTTTGCGAGCCCTGTGAACTGGTCCAGGGTTAGCGCAGCCCTTTGCGATTATTTGGGGATTTTGAAGGCTTTTCCTTGCGCGAGGCCATCTTGGGGGCGTAACTGGCGCTGCTGCAGGGTCGCTGCGCCACGCTGCACCACATCTGGTTTTGGATGCGAAAATCCATGAATACGCTGTGCGCGGAAATCGATTTTAGCACACGCGGCTGGCGCAGACATTCGCACGGGCATGCTGTGCGCCAGTGGCGTGCGCCACTTTTGTGCGAATTTCTATGGATTGCCCTGTTAATATAGAAGCTATACCTAAAACTGTGGATTCCACTGTACTGTCGCCTCGGAAAGGTCACTTGCCTAAACAAGATGTTAAACCATGTAACAGAATTAAACAAAACAACTCAACATAACACTGTACAATTAATTAAGCTGAATGTTTGTGCAGAGGATGCTCCTCCCCTCCAAAACAGCTGCGTATTGAAACCACAGCATATGGCCATATTTAACAATATCCAAGACAATCTGGCAATGGCTCAAATAATTCCTGCTGCTGCTACTTTACTGCCAGTGCAATCCATAACTAAAACATCTCAAAAAGTAGGAGAAATCGACAGTTGCTTTACGCCAACTCTGCAAGATCGTGCAAAAGCAGCAAAATTACACTGGCAGTCAACACATTTACCAAATGCCTCAAGAAACAATGATCATAACAAACCCATAGCAGTCCGAATAGCTCGTCTCTCTTTGGATATCACTGAGATAGACGCCATCATGGATTCTCAGGAAAAAGGAAAAAAGAAATGAAGTCTTCAGTGGAGTTTTCACGCCCAATCCACTAGGAAATATCGAGACATCTATGCCAATTGCACCATCAAGATATTACTCTCCTCTGAACGAAAGCACAACGCCTTTGAACAAGTTGACACCCAAAGACAAAATGGATGACATAGAATTGTTTTCTTCAAGCACAAAAATTGAACAGCCAAGTGATTCGCCGGAAACTCAACAAAGACTCCCAACGACAATGCTCGATTTACAAAACACATTAGTGGCGGTATTATCTACTGCAATGATTCCATTTCTAAAGATGCAAGAATATATGGTTGACTCTACAAAAGATGAAGTGACGCTGCTAGCAATTATAATGAACAAAAAACGTACCTGGAAACCTTTATAAACACCATACAGGAACGCCTTAAACATGAAGCAGAAACATATAGAATGTGGCAAATGCGATTAGCAGAATTGGCAAGAGTGGATCGAGTAGATAAACAGAATCTTTTGGAAACCGTTTCAACAATTACCAAAAAATTGATTGATGACAAAGCAAAAAAACAAGTACAAATGGTAGAACAAATACAATATGTAACAAATCAAACACAAACTGAGATTTCAAATAACATAGACGCTATGAAATCAGACCAAATGACACAATATGAAATTCAGTCACTCTCGGCTGCACCAAGTAATTTGACAATGCTGATGCTACAGGTTAATGTTGAAACCCCTTCTTGTACTCCATTTGACATTTTTGATCTTTCAAAATGCGGGATAGTGGGTCAAGAAATATCAAGCAAACCAAAGAATAAAAAAGCTACAAAAAACCCTCAAAATGGTTCTTGTGCATTCTTCAGAAAAATGCAGTCAGTTCAGAAATTATTAACGGAAGGGTCAAAGAAGAGCAATAATCAACTTGCTATCAAAGAAATGTCTATGCAACAAACTACTCAAAAAAACAAAAATGATAAATTCACAAAAAAAGTCACCAACTTGGACAAGCAAGCATTGCCGGAACCATTGGATGCGCTGTTGGAGGTAATCAACCAAGAAACGCTTTACAAACCGGTAAATTCTATTCTGATGATAGATTTATCAAGAGCTGACGATGTAAGCAAGTGTAATTCAATCTCTTTAAACTCACAAGATGCTACTTTGATCATCGTCAACGAATGTCAAGATACGGTTACAGATCAATCTCAAAGTGAACATCATCTAACTTCTCCTTGGAATATTCAACAGTATCCAATGATGAATCTTGGTCATCAGTAGATACGCAAGTTGGCTGCACAAATAACAAAAACCCTACGGCCCAACCAACTCCTTTACTAGTTAGACCAATACTACAAAATCCACTGAAGGTTTCTTGTGCCTATAGAATAGCTTTATTTCCGATGACATCAAACATAGAAGAGCCGGTAATAATGAACAGATCTAAAATCTTATGATTGTTCAAAGCAATTCCTCAATTGGCTAAAATTAAATCTGATGACTTAGAAGTAGTTCTATTGTCAAATAAACGATGTATTGAAGAAGCACATATTGACTTTTACAAACAAGACACAATGTAACGTGTCTTAGCTACCAAACATCAGTTTGCAACATTGGGTTTTGAAATAGAAGAAATCTTTGTTTCTAGACTGATGGCTGATAAAAAAGCAAAGAATCTTGCACTGTTCAGGCAACATGCATTTAACAACAATCTTGAACAGAGCAAATTGCTAATATCTGCACACAATGCCAATGATTCAAGAACAAAGTTGCCGGCATAAGTCTTCAGAAACACCCAAATTCTATGGCTGATCATCGTGAGACATCACATCTGAAAATCAACTTGAATGGCGATCAAAGTGGAAGGAAAACCTACCTATAACAACAAAGCGGTAATGATTCCCAAGAGAGTAAAACATCATTAGGCTCTTGGAACACGAAAGGACATAAACATCTCTTTGAAAAACATTCATCAAATTTGAATGAATTGGATATTATTTGCTTACAAGAAATTTGGCTGAGCGAAGAGATAATATGTGATGGGTATAGTACCTTAATGAAACCAGCAATAATTTCACAACAGGGAAGACCAGCAACAGGAATGTTGATATTAACAAAATGATTGCCGGCGTGGAGAATAATCTCAAGTAAGAACATACACCCTTGGGCACAATACCTAACTATCAGAATGTCAACAGATAATAATATCAAAGTGTATTTGTCCATGGCTGTTAATCTTATATCCATTTTTAACATCTATTGGAAGCCAAACGCAATGTCCGAGACAAGATTCATAGATTCAATATGCGAAGAAATCGACAACTTGGTCATCTCCAATAGTGGAATTGAATTTATTATAGTAGGAGACTTCAATTTTCATCTCTTCAATAAAGAAGGTGATAATTTAGACCCTAGAGAGATGTCAAGTAGAGCTGAAAAATTGACTAAAGAAGTAAATCTTCGAAACATCTTTTTAAGTGATCAGCCAGTAAATAGCAAAGGTAAACCATTAACAACGTGGTCACGAGAAAAGTCCAATTTAATTCGATTATATTTTCTTATCAGAAGGGATTCGAAAAGTAACAACTTTGACTGGTAATTTGATACAGCCGGACAGTGACCACCATTTGATACAGATTGAATGGGCCACACATGCAGTAAATGATCGACGACTAATTCTACCTGAACTTGAACTTACCAACGGGCTGAATAGCCTCTGAATGAAGCAACATCAAATATCGGAATTAATCTCAAATTTTGAAGACGCGCCAATTCAAGACAAACAAAAATTAAATTATGGATGGATCTTAGAAAAATATCAACAAGTGGGACCAAAGCAGATACAAAAACAAACTCATTCCCATCACTTTAACAAGGAAATTCAAATGAAAAAAAAGCAACATTATAAATGTTTGCGAAAACTAAGGAAAAAGAGGGGATTAGATTTTGAAATTGAAATAAAAAAGGAAAAACACAAGTATTCAAACGCAATAAAATCAATCAAAGCTTCTATAAAGCAAAATGATGCAGAAGCAATTTTAAAAGCACTCAATCAAAAAAATATACGGCAACTATGGTCTTTGTTGAATGTCTCATCCAAATCACAGAATATGATTCAAGAAGTTGAAGCAGTTAGATGGGTTAATCACTTTTCCACTCTATATAAAAAGACTGTACAACGATACACAAATGACATAGAAAAAGATGTGGATTCATGATATGATATGATATGATATGATATGATATGATATGGCATTTGTAACGCGCCTATACACAACTGTTTCAAGGCGCGACGAGGCAGGGAGGGGGAAACAAGGGGAAGACAGACAACGATCCTACTAGGCCAGGTGTCATTTAGATCGCGCAAGTGCAGGGGTAGAGGGGAGGGAAAGGTGCAAGGGGAAGGGGAGGGGGGGAAGTGCAGTACAGGGTAAGTAGAATAAAAAATAAATAATAGGGCCAGCTGGTGGCAAGTGCAAGGTAAGTGCTGACAAGTGCTGGGGATGTGGGGCTGTAGGGATACAGAGACAGTGCCGCAGTGCAGGGGTTGCCAGGGAGGCAGTGCAAGTGGAGAGTGGCTGGGCCAAGGACCGAGGTCGGGGAGAGTGGCCCAGTTGCAGATTCAGTGCAGTTTCAGTGAAGAATTTAGCAGGGGAGAGGGAGAGAGAAAGCAGAAGCAAAGAGGAAGGTTTTGAGGTGCTTCCGGAACCGGAGATGGTTCTCCCCAAGTTTCACGGAGGCAGGAAGGCTGTTCCAGAGGGAGGCCCCTGCCGCAGAGAGAGATCTAACCCCAGCTCGTTGCTTCGAGAAGTGGCTGACCCTGAGGGAGTTGGAGACGGATGAGCGAAGGGCTCGGGAACGAAGATATTTAGGAAGAGAGAGTTGAAGGTATTTAGGCCCCAGGCACCAGAAGGCCTTATGGACAATGCAGAGGGTTTTGAACTTAATCCTTGCAGCCACTGGGAGCCAGTGTAGAGATTTCAGTCCTGGAGAGATACGGTCCCTGGGCTTGAGGCCAAGGAATAGTCTCGCAGTCCTGTTCTGGATGAGTTGCAGAGGGCGGAGAGTGGAGGCAGGCAGATTAAGATAGAGGTTGTTACAGTAGTCCAGCTTTGAGAGAACCAGGACTCGGGAGACAGTGAGCTTCTGGGGGAAGGAGAGGAAGGGAAGAATACCTCTGAGGAGGTGCAGCTGGTAGTGTGACTTCTTAGAGACGTCAAATATATGAGGAGAGAAGGAGAGTGTGGAGTCGAAGATGACCCGAGGTTTTTTGCCTTGCAGGTAGGAGGAGGAAGAGGGCCAAGAGAGGCTGGCCAGAGAGCTGCAGGGAAGGAGGGATTGGGTGTGCCGATGAGTAGAATCTCAGTCTTACTGGCATTAAGGCAGAGGTCATTGGTGGCACACCATTCCTGGATAGCAGACAGACAGTCAGAGATGAGAGAAAGAGAGTAGGAGGCTGAGGATAGCCTGAAAATGAGCTGGGTATCGTCCGCATAGCACTGAAAGTTGGGGCAGAGAGCGGCGATGCAGTGGGCAAGGAGTGCCAGATACTGGTTGAAAAGCCAAGGAGAGAGATCAGAACCCTGGGGGACATGACAGGTAGAGAAAAAGATGTCAGAGAGGAAGGACCCCAGTTGGATCTGGGAGGGACGATTGGAAAGGAAAGAGGTCAATTGGGTTCTCAATTGGGACATAGAAGATGTCATTAGTACCATCAAGTCACTCAACTCTTCGCGAGCACCGGACCCTGATGGCCTAGCGAACAGTAATCTAAAAGTGGCGCCAGAAGATTGGGCTAATTTCTTTATTTTACTTTTACGATTAATAGAAAAGACAAAAGAGATACCTCATACTTGGACAACAGCTGTTCTGATTCCTATCTATAAGGCAGGAGATTGAAAAATCTTGCTAATTATAGACCGATAGCCTTATTAGATCCTTTTGGAAAATTATTTGCCGGTTACCTCCAAAAAAAACTGAATACATGGGCATTGGATTACGACAAAAAAGCTAAAAGACAAACAGGCTTTGTAAATAGAATAGGCACTAATGTCAACCTCAAGCTGATGAATATGTTAAAACATGAAGCAATGGCAAAATCATATCAAGTATATGCAATCTTTATAGATTTAAGGACTGCTTTTGACTCAGTCAATAGGCAATTACTATGGTCTAAGCTAAGATCTTGGGGATGCCCTTCCAACATTCTAAACCCAATAAAACAACTATATTCGAACACCTCTATATGCGTCCAATTTACGAAGGACGGAAGAGTGACAGAATCCATTCCTACCTGGAATGGGATAAAACAAGGGTGCCCCTTAGCTGCGTGCCTCTACAATCTGTTTACCTATGACTTTGGAGATAAAATTCATAATAACATGGCAAATCCACCAAAGCTCAATAGTGAAACCATTGAAACATTAATCTATGCTGATGACATTCTTATCCTAGATAAAACCTTGAAAGGACTTCAACAAACAGTGAACAAAGCTCAGGTTTACATGACAGAGAATAATTTACAAATTAATATCGACAAAACTAGAATAATGAAACTCATTACTCATAAATATAAGATCCAAGGTAATATAAAGATTCAACTAGAAAATAAAGTGGTCATGGCAACCAAAACAATAAAATATCTAGGTGCTCTAATCAATCCGTCAGCGAATGAAAAAGAATGGAAATAACATATTGAGGGCAAAGCAAGATCTCTGGCAAGACAAGGATGCTTCTTTCACTTAAAATATGGGACATATTCAACAAAAGCCACAATTCCGCTCTATAAACAAAAAGTAATTCCAATCTTGACATATGCGAGCGAATCACTTATTAATCAACAACTAATGAAATGGCCTTATTATGAAGCAATATTTTGGAGGAAAACCCTTGCATTGCCTAAAGCATTTCCTATCTCTAGAATACGATTTGAATTAGCTCTACAATCTATTCAATCCATAGTATTTTGTAAACAAATGGATCTCTTTAGAAAAATAATTTCTGAGGAAAAAATACCAGCATTGGAAATCTTAAAAGAAAAAAAAGAAACATTCCAGACATCAACTCTCTTGAAATGGTCAAATGAGATCAAATCCAAAATGAGAAAGGAAGATCTCACGGAGGAAATGTTGCTTAACAGATCTCAGTATGCAAAATGGAAAGTTCAAACGAATGACTGGTTAAGAACTGTAGAAGAACAGAAAAATTATAAACGTCATCTCAATGCTGAAACTGAAGTAAGAGCACTCAACGAGTTACCATCATACTTGTCACAATTTCCGTGTTGTAACACCCATTATCTTGTTTTGTGTTTTAGATTTAATATATTACCCACCCGAGACTACCTATCTTTAATAGACAAAACAGACACCAGTTCCTCGGTTTGTCGATTTTGCAAAGATCAAACCAGAAAAGAAACTCTATTTCATCTAATTATGGTCTGTCCAGCTTTGAAAGCAAAAAGAGAACTATATAGGGATTTCTTCAAAATCTCTGGAAAACAGTGAACAACCGAGGAAAGATGGGCTGAACTTCTTGAAGGCAAAAATCAGCGTCTCATATTAACTTTGATTAAATTTTGGTGTGAGATTACTAAAGAACCTTAGGAGAACAATAAAAATATAACTTTGTAAATTCTTTTGTAAAAATTATGTAAATATAAATGAAAAGTTTGTCAAATCAAACAAAGCATTTGAATAAAAAAAAAATGGATCAGTGTCTTGGATAGGATAGCACAGTTCTGGTAGTAAACAGTTAAGTATTCGCCAATGTTCTTAGAAGTAGCTTTCACAAAAAAGCATTATATGTCAGATTAGGAGCGAACAAGACTCCAAAGTTGAGAAAGTTTCAAAAACTTTCACCACAGCAAAGAGGATTTCGCTAACACATTTGCACAGTACGTTTTGAATGAAGAAAAGCTGTAGCTGAGGCAGTGGTTCCTGGCAGTTCCTGCAGATCTCGCTGTTCCTGAGCCTCAGTCATGGGGACAAGAGGGAGCATGTCGGGAGGTTCCTGCACTGCACGGGGACAGTCCACAAGCTTGCCAAAACATTGGTTTAAGGTGTGAGTGCCTTAAAGTCCACAAACTGGTAACCTTCTCAGTGGCTATCCGGTTTTCAACAGCACTCTGAAGAAAATTCGACCAGTATAGAGATGGTTTCCAGGTGGCTTGCGAGTTGATTGTTCCCTCCAGCTCAAAGGAAGAAGTCGTCCTTGAAGTGGCTTCTCTGTCGAAGGAGTTTCAGGCAATTCGGATCTGCAGCAGGGCTTCACCGGGCAAACCAATGGTCCAGGAGTTGCAGTAGTCGTCTTCCTTCAGCTCGTCTTCGGTTCTTTAGTTCCAGTGGCCGACTTCCATGTCTCAGAGACCTGCTTTTAAACAGTTTTCTCCCATTCATTCCAGCCTAGCTGTCACTAACCCTGCAGGGTAGCTGTCCTTGCCAGACAGTCAGCCAGCCAATCACGCCAGAGTGCATTCAGGTTTCCTAGGAGACTAAGCACAGGAAGTTTCGGGCACCTCCCTCACATCCTGTCCACCCCAGACAGTCAGGCACCAGAGGGGGGCTTCAATGCAGAAGCTTGCCAAAAGCAAATGAAAAAAGGGACCAAACCTGGTTTGGCGTGCACAGACACACACTAGAAGGACCTTTCCAAAAGGAAATGGCAAAAAACGTCGATCGAAACCTGTTTTTACAGAGGGGGCTTAGACGCCATCTTGAAAAATATGGCTCTGGTGGAATTCAGCTACAGCAGCGTTTAAACGTGTCGCTGTCGGGGAAATCATGGTAATACCACTGCCACCAGCCATTGTGAGAGGAAAGGGTAGCTTTCTACATGAGTTTTCTAGGCATAGGGATCACTAGGCATTCCCCCCAGCACTCTGCTGTAAGGCAGTGTGTGCTGGGTATAGCAATTTAAAAAGACCAGCAAAGTCAATTTAACTTTACATTCACTGGGAGACAGTAGTCATTGCCAGAGAAGGTATTTAACCTTGGGACGTCTAAAAGACATCCCTGTGCCACTGCACTGAGGGTGCTGTATGACACACAAGAAAAAGATGATGCCTATGGAGTTGTCTAAAACTCCATATCCGAAGAACACAAAAGTAAAACACACATCAAAATACATGGAGGAGTGGGAAAAAAGGCACACACTATTTCCAGGTAAAAGTTAATGTCCTAGAAATCCAGCAAAGTTGCTGGGGATCTCAAAAGGTAAGGGAAGTTAGCATATTTATGAGAATTCTACCTAACAAAATTGAATGAGGCATTGCAAGGCACAGATGTGAGATAGAGGTTCGGTCCGGCTCAAATAGTAACCAAGGTTTGTGGATGATATGGAGTGCCATTAGTGCTGTGCACTTCGGCATAGAAATGACGAAGAGGTGGGTACAATTCAGCATTTGGCAGATTATTTGTCTCTCATGTAGCCAATGCCTAAAGACATCAATTGACCATTTAGTGAAATGTTTAGTTGTCTCAGCATCGTTTTGCAGGACAATAGCATTCATTGATGCTTCATTCAGGGTGCAATGTGTTTTACTGGTGGTTCGCCATCTGCTAGTGGAAAAGTAGAGGGCAATTCTGAATCACTTTGAAGCCAGTCAGAAAGAGAAGACATGCCAAAGAGATGAAACACACCGGACTGAGAGCCCCATCCGAATTTAGATCAGAGATCTGATTAGGCCTGCTGTCAGATACCGTAGCCATGGAGATGTGTCCCGCCAAAAGCAAGGGAGGCTCTGGAGTAGGAGTGGACAGAGCTTGACACCAGGCTGGAATGCGCAACATGCTGGTGATTGGACGTAATGAGATCCATGTTTTCCAAACTGATTATTTGGCCAGAGAACTGTGTCAGCCACACGGCAATGGCGGAAAGGATTGCGCCTTGCATTTGGTCTTTTGCCTTCTGTAATGGATCGGCAGACTAAACAACGATAGAGATGTGCCCAGAATTCTGAACGAATCAAAACCTTCCAGCCATCACCTTTTAATTTTGCTCTGAATTTATTTCAATTTGCAATAACAATTAAACTTTATTTTTTATTTTTTTATCATTTTGTTTGGCTGAAAAATTCAATAACAATTAAAGAGAGATTTGCAAAACAGTAGCAACAGTTAATTTTGGTTTTACCAATAAATGCATGCCATTATTTTTCATCCTACAAAGCCATTACAGAAGGGGAAGGACCATATTCAAATCAAGCTTGGTTCCACCCCAAAAAGGGTTGTCCGATCTAGTAGTTCGACTTCAGTGAACGGCTCACAGCCATTGCACACTAAAGGGTTTTTTCAGACTCAACAGCATGTCCAATTTACATAACCAAATTGTCTTCTTCCTTACTTTAGCAGAAGAGTGATTCAAAATCAAAGAACTATGTCATGCAAAACACTTGTGTATAGGCGCGTTACAAATGCCATATCATATCATATCATATCAAACCTTCCTCTGGAAACTGACCTATGAATATTCCATAAAAACATGAAGGTAGACCGTTTCCGTCACCGTTTCCGATTGCCTTCCAATCTTTGAGATCTCTAAATTCATATGAAACACATCCTATCCATTTTGTGATCTTCCTTCCATCCTATTTGCATCCATCTCCCTGACACAAATGATAATGTGGTGAATGGAAGCGATGCAACATTGCCAGGCACCATGTCTTACCAGAAACAATGTGCAGCACTTCCTACTAAGTCAACGTAAGTTAAGAGAATGTTGTGTAGGCAAGCCAGCATGCCACAGAAGACATTCAATCTGCTGAGATCATGACAGTAGCCATCCCAGGTAGAACTTGGGTCCTTTCTCTCTACTATCACTCTTTCAACCTGCGGGGTTCCCCAGGATTCTAACCTATCCCCCTGGTTCTTCAATGTCTACATTGCTGTCCTTGCACGATGATTGCCACTTTCATCTCTAACTTCCTGTGTTATGAGGATGACACGCAACTCTCCTTCAGGTTATCTTCAGCCACCTACTCTACCTCGCTCATATCTGACTGTCTGTCCCCAATTCAGTCATGGTGTGCTGCAAACGACCTCTGCCTCAACAGCAGTAAGACTGAGATCGTTCTCATTTGGACTCCTGCTCTCACTTGCCCACTCTCACTCTGACTGGCCTCCATTGGCCCTGCCCCCGCACCCACCTGTGAGGCAAAAACCCTGGGGTCATCTTCGACACCACTCTCTCCTTCTCCACTCACATTTCTGACATCTCTAAAAAGTCCAACTACCAGCTACACCCCCTCAGAGGTACTCTTCCTTTTCTCACCTTCCACCAGTGGCTCACTCTCTCCAGAGCCCTGGTTCTCTCAAGGGTGGACTACTGCATCAGCCTTTTTCTCAACCTCCCTGCCTCTGCTCTGCGCCCTCTGCAACTAATCCAGAACAGAACCGTGAGACTTATCCTTTGCCTCAAGCCCATCTCTTCAGCACTGAAATCCCTGCACTGGCTCCCCGTGGCTGCAAGGAACACGTTCAAGGCCCTCTGCATTGTCCATAAGGCTTTCTGGGGCCTGGGACCTACCAGTGGAGAGAGGAATGTTTGTTCATGGGAGGGTGGTTCTGTGGAGAGAATGACTGTCGAGGGTGTTATTGTGAAAGGCGAAACGTGCAGACTACATGTGTAAGAACCTGTAGTTGATCAAGTTCATCTGGGTCTGTGTATCTGCTGGTAGGTCCTTGTACACATCTGTGCTCCTAGAAAGTTGGCCATGCTCCTTTGCTTCCCGCTTCAGTGCTCAATAAATACCTTGATTATAATAATAATAATAATCCACACACCTGCTCTATGCAAATCACCAAAGTGTCAAGGTGAACCAAGATGACAGACGCCGTACCAGGGGAGTTGCTAGGTCTGGAAAAGACCCGGGGCTAAGATGATGTTGGTACTGTTGGGACTGGGGGCTAGCTAGTCTTTTGGCTGTAGCTCCTGAGATTCTATCCGGGGCTACAACCAAAAGATCAGGGGCTATAGCCCCCTTAGCCCCCCTAGCAACGCCCCTGCGCCGTACAAGCCACCTAGAACCTTTCTTGTCAGATGGTGTTAGCTAGACAGCAGATGAGAGGTAGTTTTAACTCGGAGGCAAGGAGATAGGCTTTTCGTTCACCAGAGACATTAAGTTGGCTTTAAATGTATGTTTATTTATTTATTTTTTTACAGCACCCAGTCCCTTCGGCATCACAGTGCTAGGGCATAGCATGATAGCATAGAAAACATCAATGAACTTCCATTGATCCACATGAGTTGGGGATATAGAGCCACACATATGCAATTCAGATGCCTTAACAGAGATATACAGGTAACAATGTTCATTAGCAACCAGAGTAGAACGATGGATTTCCGTGGTCCATCCAGGAATGAGAGCCTTCAGACAGTATTCGCTGGTGTGGTGGTCTCTGGTTCCATACCAATGCACTGCCTGCACTGGCCCAGCTACTCCCGCCCACCTTGTGTCTCCTGACAAGGCGTTATCACCGCTCTTTGCCTGCCCCATCCTCCTTCCACCCTCTTTGCCACTTCCTCATTCCCTCGCGTCAGTTGATGCAGGCATTTTCCTCCTGCGCTGCATCAGAGCCAGGCATGGAAAATAAAACATGGACTATCACCTATGGGCATCTGAAGGCCCCTTGGTCAGCTGAGCCTCCTGTATGCATTTCTTGTCCTTCGTTTGTTTCAGCCCCTATTTCACCTGGACAAACGGACAGATGCGATGAGCTGTATCACCCCCTACATCAGTAACTTGGGAATGAATCTGTCAAACGCGTAGAGACAATTCTGGTATGTGGACTGCGCCACCTTCCTTGGAGCCCCGTGTCTTCCATCCACTCTCCTCAATTAGCACCAGTCCTAGGTGGCTCAGCCAATCAGCTTGCTTAGAAAGCAAGCGGGCTGAATCCTCGAATCCAACCGCTTGTTCTTTGCAAGTTGGACAGCAGCTCGCACGCGCCCTGTTTCTGCTGCTTCTCCTTCTGCCTCCACGAGCTTTCTCACACCCCTTACCCCTCCTAAAACCCTCCTTGTCACATGTGCCAACTGCCACCACACTCTGCTCAGCTCCCTGGCTGCTCACCAACATGGCCGACCAAGGAAACGGAAGGTGGGCTTCACATTCCATGGTGGATAGTGTTAATGTATGGGAAGAACAGGTCGCATGCACACTGGTCATTATTCTACAGCAACATATTGCTCTAAGCATTCGTGCCCCCTTGGTGTTAAGCACAATGATACCCATTTTTCTGAGCTTTTCCATGTGGTAACAGTCGAGGATCCTCATTAAAGCTCTTACATCTGTCCTCAGGCGCCGTTACCACTCTGCACAGCCTGTCAATCCTTCCAAAAAACAAATAAACAAACTAAACTAAGCTAAACCAGTTGCTCTGCCTGCATCAATTGAAAGTAGCCTTTCCCTTCCAACTTGTATAAATCAATGTTAGGTGGGGACACAGAAGAGGGAACAAAGTATATGTGGGGACACATTGTAAGTAACTAAGTTCTTAAGTAATCTTGTACTGCTTGCGCCCAGCTACCCCTTCGGGTTTGGTTCTGCGCTATACCAAATAAACAAACAAACAAACAAACACATAGGTGCCATCAAAGAATGTACGTTTTATTAATGTCAATTTTGCAATTCGAAGTCGGCAATCATTTTCAAGCGGTTTTGGCATGGGCGAGCTTCGTGACGTGTACAATATATGAATGTCCGCAGTTACTGTTATACATGGAGTCCCTCTGTAGTATACTACCATAAACCATTGTGAAATTGTGAATGGTTTGGGTGTATCTGCACTCTATAACAAAATACATAAATAAATAACCAGGGCAGGATGTGAGAACAGTTTACAATTGTGCCACTTCACCAGATGGATCCCCAGCTGTAGTTGTAGAGCAAGGAACAGTTATTTGGGAATGTTTGGTTTAAAATATAATTACATTTTGCTGTGCTTCATAGAAATGACTTTCGTTAGAAAACAAATCACAACATAAACCACCTTAACAATATATAAAACCTAGATCTGATGTACCTCCGAGTTCTGTAATGCTTTTGCGTTAGAAAAAATCTTGCATTCCATGTGCTTTGCTTACAGAATGGAAGACACTGGTTACATACACATGATTATGGGAAACATATGTTTCCTGCTTTGGATCACAGTTTTCGTATTTTATCTTCACATGTTATTGAGCTTCTTACCTGTAGGCAATATAACTGCTACCAGAGTATGCTGTGAAGAAGCTCATTTCCTATTTCATGAACTTGATGTTCTCTGTAGGCCGATGCACAGGGTATTGTCTTTTTAATATGATGGAAATTGTTCTCTGGTTCCTGATTTAAATGAATTCAGCTAGCCCAAGAGTGCAAAAGCAAGAGGTTGACAGACATGTTGCCAACTATGCACCAAATGACTTATGTAGCAACTGTATTGCAAAAATGACCATGCACTGACTTTGCCCGGCAAAAATACACTTTGCAAGGTTCCAAGAATCAGGGTTTGTGTTGGCATTGCAAGGTCACTTTCAACCAGGCAAATATTCCTTGAATTGGGCCCAATGTGCACATCTTTCCGCGACCTGAGGCAGGAAATGTGACTCCATCAAGAATGACCCCCACTCCCCCCTCCCACCCGGCTCCATGAAACTCACCTGAAATTAATAATCAGTAGCACATTGATTTAGGAAAAAAAAATATGTATATATCTTGTCTGCAGCGTAATCTTACCTGAGGGTTAAACTGTGGATATTTATACTGTACAGCACACATTTCTGCACACCCCTCTGCACATGCGAGCCCCGAGAGACGGTCTGATGTAATGATCTCCATTGGAAGCTGCTGCCCTGATCTCCAGAGAGGGAACTTTCTCCTGGGCATCTGTTGCTCATCCAAGTTGACCAACATGACTGTCTCGTCATCACTCGAGCTGTGTTGAAAAGTGGATTTGCTTCTCACATAGCAGTGGGGCAGCTCTAAGGACAAGCCGCGGGGAAGGCCCATGTCGGACACCTGAGGAGGTGGAATGTAACATAAGATATGTGGATGTGATATATCCTAAAGGCCATTACCTCTTTTATTCACCCACCTTATGTGAAAAACATAGTAGGATATTGATTTGTGTGCCGCATTGCAAACCTGCACGTACTGTAGAATCCTGCACCTGCAACAATCATATTCCAGATCTACACTGGTAACCTTAGTAACTTTGATGAAACGGAATTGTGTAATATCTTAAGGACAAATCAGTAATGCTCAATGCAATACACATGGAAAATGGCATCTTGAAACACTGTTTCGCTGTATAAGTGCCTTAGAAATAGCCAATAAAATACAAATTAAATAAATAAAATGTACACAAAAATGGCACCTGAAGAATCATGCTGGATATTAAATACCATTTCATTCAGGAAAGGGATGGACAAAAAGCTTAACCCTAGATTAGTAGCCCCAGTACCTTTATTCTCTCATATGAGTATATTAGGGTTCAGGAGATCTCTTGCCAGCCAGCAGAACAACAAAGGAACTTCGGTTGGGGGCTACACAAAGAATACATGATTATGATGAATTACCAATTTAGTGGCAGTTTAATATTTAAACATATGCCACAGCTGTGTTTAAAGGATGATAGCATGTTTACGGTCAAACATGCCATCCTGCTCAACCGACTTCGTGATAACCTGGGTATCATCGATCAGGCCCTGGCTTGGCTGACTTCTTTCTTCGATGATCAACCCTCCCAGGTCCGACTTTGGTCCTTCCTCTCCTCTACCTCTCTCTCTTCCTGTGGTGTTCCCCACCGCATTGCCACTCTCTGCCCCGACTTTCAGTGCTATGCAGATGAAACTCAACTACTTTTCAAGCTCCCTTCAGTCACCTCTTCTCCTTCTCTCATCTCTGACTGTCTGTCTGCTATCCAGGAGTAGTGTGCCACCAAGGATATCTGCCTTAATGCTAGTAAGACCGAGATTCTCCTTATCGGCACACCTACTCCTTCCTTTCCTGTCGCTCTCTGGATGGCCTCCCTTGGCCCTCTTCCTGCTCCCACCCTTGAGTATAAAAACCTCAGGGTCATCTTCGACTCCACACGTTCTTTCTCTCATCACATCTCCGACGTCTCTAAGAAGTCACACTACCAGCTGCACCTCCTCAGAGGTATTCTTCCGGTCCTCTCCTTCCCCTAGAAGTTCACTGTCTCCAGAGGTCTGGTTCTCTCTAGGTTGGACTACTACAGCAACCTCTTTCTAAATCTGCCTGCCTCTACGGTCCTCCCTCTGCAACTCATCCAAAACAGGACTGCAAGACTTGTCCTTGGCCTCAAGCCTAGGGATCGTATCTCTCCAGGACTAATATATCTGCACTGGCTCCCAGTGGCATCGAGTATTACATTCAAAACCCTCTGCATTGTTCACAAGGCCTTCTGGGGCCCCAATACATTCAACTCTCTCTTCCTAAATATCTTCCTTCTTGAGCTCTTTGCTCATCTGCCTCCAACTCCCTCAGGGTCAGTCGCTTCTCCAAGCAACGAGTTGGTGGTAGATCTCTTTCTTCTGCTGGGGCCTCCCTCTGGAACAGCCTCCCTGCCTCTCTGAAACTTGAGGAGAACCATCTCTGGTTCCAGAAGCACCTCAAGGCCATCCTCTTTGCTTCTGCTTTCTCTCCTCCTCTCCCCTGCTGATCTCCAGGATGAAACTGAAACTGCATTGGATACCTGTCTACCCTCCGATCACGGGTCCAGGTCCCCTGCCCACCAGTTGCACACCTGCACTGCCCCCCTGGCAACCTTTGCACTCGGGGACTGTTTCTGTATCATTAAAGCCCGCTTCCAGCACTTGACACCTGATGTCTGCACTTACCCTTGCACTTGCCACCTGCTGGCCACACTTTTTATTTATTGTCTTTATTTATTTTACTGTTATCCTATGTACTGTACTTCTCCCTCCCCATTTCCCCCCGCACTTTTTCCCTTCCCACCTCCCCTGCACTTGCGCAATCTCAATGTCTCCCTGCCTAGTAAGATTGTTGTCTCTGTCTTCCCTCTGTTCCCCATCGCTTGCCTAGTCGCGCCTTGAATCACTTGTGTGTTTGCGCGTTATGAATGCCATATCATATCATACATCATATCATAGCTGGAATTTCATAGAATTAAACAAGCCACGTTTGATCTGTATCAATTTAATTCAATTTATATTTATTTCGGATGTACACCATGAAAGCAAACAGAACAATAAAAAAGAATCATAAAAATCTCCAGGACAACAATTCCAGCAGCATCACCCAGTCTTTGATGAATACACAAGGTATGAATGACAATGATTACAGTTTAAAAGACATCGCAATGCATACAATTCCAGGCAAAATAATAAATACATAACCCAGAGGAATGTTTGGAAGCCGACATGCAAGAACCATGATCAATTTATTCCAAGTTCTTCACATGTACGGCATCTTTTGTTTACCTCTGCTTGAGAAAATGTTCCCTCTTTTTAAAAGCGGAAAATAGAAACTTTAAAACCGCATTAAAAATCCTGGTTGAAGAGCGTACTTTCATTATTATAACAGCCTCTCTCCTCGTTTCAACGGCACACCATCTAAGCAATGGTTTAAGCCACTTGCGGCTCAAGACTTCATGTGAAGGACAGTACAACATGAAAAGCAAATCATCTTTCAATGGCGTTACACTTATTGGGCAAAAAATAGGTGTTCCCGTCCCTCGACACCCCCTCCCCGATATTTGGTAAATTTAGCAAGGGGAAGGGTTCCCAGAAGTCGGAATATAACAAAGATGTCCTCTTCATTCCTACTGGGGAGTCTAAATAAGGCTCCATACTCAAGTTAGATTTCATTGTTAAGTAACCTGCTGACAATCGACCTGTATCGCAGGTGTCAAGTCTAACTCCTAAGGCCCAATGTTAAAATGTCCCCTTAAGAAGTGCTTTGGTTTGCCTGTTAATCCTAGATGGATCAGACCACAAGGACTCAAGATCTAGAATCAGAAAGTCTTTTTACATGATTCTTCCATGGTAAGGATTTCGCACCATCCAACATCAACAAGGTCCTCTCTAGAGATGGCAAGTTTATCCGAGGTCCAGCTCTTAAGCCAGTATAACACAGGTACCTTGGGTGAATGTGCACGCTACAAATGTGGCTAACATAACATAACATAACATACCATACCAAACAGGCACGAGAGTACCCATTCTCACTAAAATGGTTGTGGGTTTGTGATAGGAGTCACTGCGAGAGATGGAGGTGTTTCCAAACATTGCTGGCAAATTACTAATTGTTGCCTGTAATAGCACTCTTATCTTTCTTCATAAAACATACATTTTTGTTTGAATTTCCAAAGGGCAACTATTATGTTTGTCTCCGAGATATAATCTAAACAATATATCCATGCGGTTGTGCTGCGAATGAAACATATTGAGCAAGTCCCTTCATGTTTTCCTTGATAGACATTTAATTTTATTTTGGAAATATTATTAATTTTGGAATGGCAAATGTTCCTGTAATTTATAACAATAGATTTTCTATTAGCGAAATGTGGTGTCTCTTCACAAGAAAGATAATATTCGAATTGTACATGAAGCTGGACATCAAAGGCTACATTGAGAATCTTTAAACTGGGTAATTATTCTTATTGCTGAAAGATCATGGGTATCCAACTATGAAGAGCACACTGTGCTTTCATCTGAGTGCAAAATCAAATGGCATAGTTATGGTGGATGTTGTGGCAGGGTCTATGCTAAATCCAGGCTCAACATAAAAGAAACAACTGTGCCACTGAATTGAAGATCTATTCTCTGGAGGGATCCAGATAAAAGGAACTGCATACCTGCAAGTCTTGCAGTGTCAAGATGCTCATTTTCAACTGCTTTGGGCCGCACACATTCCCTGGTCACTGGTGTTGCTGGAAATATCCTGCTGGCAATGATGATGTCTGTAGGCAAACTGGACGTTTACTTTACTTTACATGTATAACGCGCTCCAGGTGCCTGCAGGCTTAAGGGCACACATATAACTCACACATACAGGACACAAAAGTTAGGATGGGTCAGTCTGGGATAAAGTCGGCAACACAAGTGTATGGGTTGCTCCAAGATCTTAACAAAATAAAAACAATGTTAATTTCATTGAGAAAATAAAAGTAAACTCAGCCTCTCTTAGCTTCAAGTTCAGAGCATTCCATGCCATTGGGGCTGCTACGCTGAATGCTCCCTTGAGTGCTTTGCTGGAAGTGCAACAATACCTTCTCAGTTGGTGGGTATTATTGGATATCAGAGCTCTCTGGCTCTGTTCCTTTACTACCCTTTCCATGGGATAAGTTGGCATGCAACCGGAGCAGCATTTATTGATGATCAGGAGCAGTCTAAATTGAATTCTTGCCTTCACTGGGAACCAGTGCAAGCTTCGCCTGCCATCCGACACATGGTCTCTCCTTTTGAGACCCTTCACCACCCTGACCATGCTATTCTGGATCATTTGCAGGCGATTAATTTTGGTGTGGGGCCCCAATGGCCAGACTGCAGCAATAGTCAATCTTTGAGCCAATTATGGCTCTGACTATTGCCTCGGCGTTATTTTGCGAGGTGAAAGGCCAAAGATACGCTAATAGCTTTAGGTAATATGTAGATGAGGAGAACAGGTTACTCACTTGGAATTTCATGTTTAGGTTATGGTCTAATAATAATGCCTATGGGTTTGACTTTCTTTAGAACATCTATCTTGCATTCTGCTATGTTCAAACTGTTAAACTGGGGTCCCAACTTGGCCAATTTATTGTTAGTTCCCACCAACATGAGCTCCGTTTTCTCATTGTTGAGTGCTAACTCATTCTGAACCATCCATATTTGCATCAAGTCATAAACCTTATTAATCTGAAAAAAGAGTCCCTGGGATTGGTGCTTATTCTTACTAAAGGTGAACTTCTGATGCTTGGCAATGGTGAATGATCTGAGTTTAGGTATAATGAGGGGTTTTCCAGTTTGTTAAAGTTTGTTTATATTTATTTCCTTGTTTGTTGTGTTTTATAATGACATACCTTTGGATTGGTCCAAGATAATTTTGATGGTAATCCTAGGTACCACCACTTCAATTTGATTCTGAACAGGGACAATCAGAAAGGCTTCCACTGGTAGAAAACTGTACTTAAGGAAAGCTATATGATTGTCTAGGGGCAGGAAGAAACCACATCAGTGGAGGTCACAATACTCACTTTTTCTCAGGCATCTGCTTGAGTTTTCACTCAAGTACGGATTCTGATCTGGAATCTAAGCAACATCAATGACTGTCCAATGATCTGTGGTCCTCAAACCTTCAAGGCAAAAAGCAGTCATCATTGCATATATTTTGTGAGTTCCTTGTAGGAACTCCCTTTTAGTGGTCAGCAGGCTACACCCCACTTACATTGTATACATATTATGAAGATTACCACGAGTCTGTGAGTCACACAGTGAGCAAGCTGTCTGTGAGGCAGAAACTCTTAACCTCAAGAAATATACAAGCTATAACAGATGTGTGCTGGTTGGTTGAGCTCACCCCAACAAGTTGTTACAAGTAAAGATATCCAGTAATCTTTTTCAAAATGCTTGTTTTAATGTAGTACACTCGTAAGAAACTTGTGTTTCAACATGAAGTATTTTTCAAGGCATTGGTCACTGATTGGATGTTCCCTTATGCCATGGCAATCTCTTCTGGTTATGACGGCAATCAGAAATGTCTGATTTGGTGAGTGATTAAACTTGTGTGCTATTATTTTAGTATGCGATGCTGATTATCGTATGGATCAAAAAAGCATCTAATCCTTGATTGGATAGGGTTCCCAATTAGGGGCATCCTGGAACAAGATATGTGTGCATGAATCCACTAGCCAAATCGGGCATTTCTGATTGCCATCATAACCAGAAACAATCTCCATCTGACATCCACTCAGTGACCAATGCCTTGAAAAAGACTACATGTCGAAACACGTGTTGGCTGAATTTTCCAGAGTTGTTAGATGGCGCAGAGACAAGGGCTTGGATGTGGGATCTCTTCTTGGTGTGGAAGAGAGTATGTATTGCCTTTGGAGCAGGTGGCAGGCCAGCTTGTCAGAGGATGAACAAGAAGCCCTCAATTTCCTCTCAGCCACTCTACACTTATGTTACAGTGCAGCAAGCTCAGAGTCACACCAAGAATTGCACTTGGCTTTGGGCTTCAAACGGATCCTCATGATTGGCAAAAGCATCAAGCAGGATGCGAGTCAGCCAGAGGTGGAAGGGGGGGTGGCAGCGAAAGCCTCCAATGACACACGCTTCATGGGCCGCATGTCCAAGAAGGTAGGTGGCAGTGTTGGGGTTGGCTTGTCCTGGGGGGAAGAGAGGGAAATATGAGAGGAGAGGAGGGAGTGAGCACTCCATGAGAGGGGGGTGGTCAGAGGGATGGAGAGGGGGAGGTCAGAGGAGATCAAAACATCAAGTATGTGCCCTGTAGAGTGAGTGGGACTAGAAGGGAGGATGGAAAGGGAAAGGGAGTCACAGAGGTCATGGAAGAGTACAGAGGAGGAACAAGGAGAGTCTAGATGGATATCAAGGTCACCAAGGAGGAGGCGTTGAGTGGTTGAGGCCAGAACTGAGGATGAGAGGTTTGCCCACCCAGAGAGAAATGAGGTGATTTGACCAGGAGGCCAGTAAACAGTAGCCATGGTAAGGGAATGGCTAGGAGAGAGAGAAAGCCTGCAGACAAGGCATTCAAGAGAGGAGTATTTTTGAGTGGGAATGATAGAGGCAGGCAACCACTCAGGAAAGATCAAGGCTACACCCCCTCTAGACACGGAGGATCTGGGTGCAGAGAGGAACTTGTAGCCATCAGGGAGGAGAGTGTCAAAGTTCATGGGAGACAACATGCAGAGCTAGCCATGAACCATGTCTCGGTAAGACCAAGGACAGTTGAGAGTGGCAATATGAAGAAGGTTTCCAGCCTTATTATTGCTTTGTCTACTTGCGTTGCTGCATCTGTACAGTTATAAAATGACTTGTGTTTTCTGTTGTGCTCTTTACACGTGCAGTCTTCATTCCGCGTATGGAAGCTTACTTGATTCTTTTTTTCGTCATCAGATTTTATAAGGTCTATGCATCTTTTTCTTGACCACTCTTCTCAGTGTGTCACGCTTAATTCTTGTGACGTCACCAGCATTTCTTTCTCTTTCTCTCATTTTCCATATTCCTTTAGGGACTTCTTCCAGGAGATTGTCACCTCTTTGGGGTACATCATTTGCGGTCTTCTTAATGGATACCTTTTCTCAAAGGATCTCAGTGGAATTGGAACCATCACTGGGGTCCTGCTTGTTACGACTTCCGGTTTCCAGCATATAGGAAGAATGGGGGCGGGACTTCCTGCAGAGGCATTCAACCGCCCCTCTACAAAGGCATTTTCGGAAGCCAAAAACCTAGCTAAGGACAAGAACACAAGAGTGATAATGGTGAGACCTGCAATTTTAAAAATATTTCAATGTGATGCTATTCAAAGCGCAGATGATCCCAAATAAGCTATGCAATGGTTAAACAATGTCCAGCCAGCAATTGCTTTTTGATCTTCAAATCATACTCTTACATGGTATATTTATGAGATATTTCTGCCCCGATTAAATAATGATTTGTTTTATTTTATTTTTTTAATTTCTCCTAGCATTGTTTTAATGGCACTTGCTGTCTTTATTTATTTAATATCCAACATGCATTTACTTCTCTAACAATGACACTGGACTTGCTCAGCCATTAACCGACTTGGAACTGGAGGCATGTATGATGTTTTCCTCTGAGCAGAGTAGCTGTGTGATGTGATGTTTGTTTCCAATATTACGTGATCCTCCAGGTCATCACAGCGTGCTACATGCTATAATGGAGGACAGTTCTCTTTTTAATCTCAAGTCATCGCTCTCAGTTGCACTAGGGACTTCTGAGCTGAGGGTTCCTGAACACTGCATGGACTTCAATATATTCATGTTTACTTGAGTTTTGGTGTCACGTTGGGGAGTTTGCGAGGCATTTGGGTCTCTTGGGCAGGTTCTGATTAATTTGTGGCCTGTCCCGGGGTGCTCATGACCAAGATGAGTGTTGTGTGTGGGAAATGTTTTACTTGGTTTAATTCTAAAGCCCCCCCCACAGCCCTTAATACATATCTCTAAACTATAGCATAGAAAACAAGGATATTCAAGACATAGCAGAAGTCTGGCATGGCTAGTGTACGCTGTCAAATGGTGCTGTCTCCAATTAAAGGTAGAATAGTTTTTCTGAATTCCGCAATAAAAGAGACAAAACTGAAGGAAATGCAGTAATGATTCAATTGTAAGCTATCACATGCACACACAAGGCCAATTAATCCTTGATTAGCAATTTCCACTATTGGTTGATAGGTCCAGATGCTGCATGATATATACTCACAGTACTTCACACCAATCAGCTGTAGATTGGCTGGTGATTTTGAATACTGCTTGTCACTTTATTTGTTTTGCATTTCTAGGTGCCCTGTTCAGATTTGAAGCATTTTGAATGTGGGCATTCTTTTATTTACTCCGGCCAGGAACCCCTCTTCTACAGTATGGATTGTCTTGGGCATATATGCAAATGGATTTTTGTTTAAATGTATCATACATGGCATTAGTGCAATAGATTGGATGATTGAGTAGTCAGCAGTTTAATCTGATAGTGTGCTGCAGAGGTTTGTTTGCAGAGTGCACAAGGCAAGAGTCTCTTTTGGGACATATCTTTTTTTACATTTTAAACCGACTACATGGGCAGCATTATCAATAGTGGAACAAGGAATTAAGGTTTTAGGACTTTGTTGTAGGACATCAGGCACACCCAAACAAGGAGGAGAAGGCACTTTAAAGATGTTTTTTTGGTAAACGGCAGTTCTGTGCTTTCGCAATGTTGGTTCCTCTGCACTGGTAGTATATTTTTGTGCGCGTTCCCTGTCCAGTCCAGTCCTATGTTAGGCCACCCTGATGCTTTGCCCCTTGGACAGATGTCTGGAAGCAGTGGTATCAGTGACTTGGTTTAACAGTGGAGGGTGGACTCAGTGTATGGATTTGTAATTAGGAACATATTTCTCAAGGAAAGTGGGGGCCCGGGAATATCATTGGGTGACATACTTTTGAGGACATTTGGTGATGCTGAGTGACTGGAATGTAAAGTGGTTCATCAACCTTAGGTGTGTAGAGGGCACATTGCGTGACTATTGCATGGGTGAAAGCATTATGAATAACATTCACTTATGCTCTTTGGGGCATTATATGGCTATAATAACACAATGGGGGTCATTACGAGGTTGGAGGTAAGGATTACCACCCTATTCCGAGGTCCCTTAGCGGGTCCCTTCCTTAACGCCTGGTTTTACCAGGCGTTATGGAAGGGACCCGTTAAGGGACGTCAGAGCTAATAACGGTACGACAATTTGCGGTACCGTTATTAGCTCCATCCCCATTCCCATTGAGCCCTATGGGGGCTCGAATGGGAATGGGGAATGGTTCCCGGAATGGGGACTTACCGGGTCCTCCAAGGTTGGAATGAACCGGTAAGTCCCTATTTCGGGAACCCGGACCCGGAATGCGGTAAGGGGGTAGCCATGGTGCTAATAGCACCATGGCAACCACCAACCTCGTTATGTCCCCCAATGTCATTTATGGTTTGTAGGGAACATGGGGCTCTGAATTTCAGCAGGGGCAGAATGTTAGCAAACTCAGACGTTGGTCGTTGGTGTGAGACTCTGATGGAATCGACATTGGTGTGAGACTATGGTGTGAGACTCTGATGCAAATCTACTGTGAGTTTGCTAAATTCTGCCGCTGAGGAAATTCGGAGCCCATTTTTCCTACAACATACAATGCATAATAGATTGTTGTTATTTAAATGCTTATCATACTTTAGGAGGGTGGGGGGGTTGGCACATTTGATTTAAGGTGCTGTGGTGTACGGTCTGACATCGGAGCAGGGTAGTGTGTCTTTGTAACATCTCTACTTGTATAGACACTTGTCACGGGCAGCAGAGCTAAACTTACAGCAGGTCTGAGGAACTGTAATTTTGATAGAATGTTTTGAAGATATCTATTGTGGGATGTTAGTGGTCTGAACTGCCCCATCAAATGGAGGGAGGGGCTCTTGTTCCTTAAAAAGATGGATGTTGATATAGCTTTCATGCAAGAAAGTCACCTTACCGTAGAGGAAGTACATAAGCTGGAGAGGGGCTGGGTGGGAAAAGCATATGCATCTATATTTACTATTAAATCAAGGAGGCTGGTCATACTGGTTAGAAAGAACCTCCTGTCAAGGTAATTAATCACAGAATCAACAAAGAAGGAAGGATTATGTCAATAAATGTCAGGATACAGAAATCTGATGTGACTATATGCAACTTATATGCCCAGACAATCGGAAATGGCTCATTTCTCCACACGTTGGCCCAACACTGTTACCCTTGCGAGAGGATTTTAATGAGGTTTTGGACCATTTGGTTGACAGGAGCCAGAATTTAACAAGGTTGTCTAGGGACAAAAATTGTAATGCTTTAGCCAAATTTCTTTCAGAGTGCAACCTGATGGATGTGTGGAGAATAGAACACCGAATGACAGAGACTATAGCTTTCGGTCTGGTGTGCATGATGTATACTCTGTATTGATTAATTATGTCCTGACCTCTTGCAGAATGCCTCCAAACATCCTGAAGCGTGAGATTGGAGCAATGCACATCTGAGATCACGTTCCAGTTACGTGGAACTTTCCTTAGATAATTCCTTTGAAAAATGAGCAATTTGATATTCATGAAAATCAACAGGGGTGGAGAAGTTAATTACTTCAAAAGGGGAACATTCTTAAGTGTTAAATGAGGGGCTTGGAGATTTGGCTTTGAAGCAAGAAATGGAAGAAGGTATACGAGTTGAATTTGCTGACTAAAAAGCCTGGGCGGAGAAAAAGAGAACGCTTGTGAGGAAAAAATACAAATTGAGCACGCTCCTGAATGAAAAGGCTGAATAGTCTTTGTTTAGGACACGGTTTACATACTTTGAGGGGGGAGGGACGTGCAGTCATCTTTAGGCACATCGACTACGGAAGATAGCTATTAGTGCTATCAACCTGGCCAGTGGGCTGAGGTCTTCTAAGCCACAACTTATTACCAGAGGAGTCAAGGAATTTTTTACAGGTTGTATTCTTCTGATGATCTGGCTTATGACACTTCATGGTTCGATTCCTTGTGCTCAGTTCACTTACACAGAGCTACATAAGAGGAGGCAGAAGGATTGGGCATGGAGTTTTTGGTCGATGAACTGAAAAAGAAAGCAGAGGAGGAGAGGTTGTGTGAATAGAGAGGGCTCTACATCTGCTCCATTGCCTATTAATAGCGCAACTTAACCATAAAGGGCCCTTTAACGTGTTTTCACTGAATTTCATAGGTTTTTACCAGGATATCCTTAGTTTGTATAGATGTACCATGCAGCATACCAAATGGATGTCGGCATACAGATGGGCACAGTAACAGCAGACGATGCATCTGTTCGCAGATAGCAGCTAGCAATCAAACTTCTGGAAAAGGCAGGGGTTCTCTTACATAGTGGTAACAATCAGCAAAGACAAGGAACATATACAAAGAGCACCATGTGCGTGCATTGCAAGGAAAAATAGAGCAGGTCTGCAAAGTTGGTACTACGGAAACAAACAAAGCAAATGCACAGAGTATACACCATAATGGAATATACCAATAAGGGAAATAACGTCTGCGTGGAACAATATTACAGCACTGCGGCTGTACATGGCAACGAAGAAGCAAATGGTAGAGTAAGGAATGCCACGTATTGAGAGCAGAACATCACTACAACTCGGTAAGTACACTGACGTGTCTTCTATAATTACACAGCTTGTGCAGTGTACAATAATGGAAAACCATGAGCTTTACCAAGCACAATAGTAACCCCATTGGTACGCAGCACAGTATGAAAAGTAAGACAGTTAATATATATTGCTTCATATATACCTAACAAATATTTTTATCTTTACCAGGATATAGTGGAAATGAAATGAATGCACCACAAGTGGCACCACTTCCACAAAAACATATGGCCACACGAAAGGAAGGGAACTCTGTAAGTAAGAGTCTACACAGACTGTACACCAAATTGGAACAACTGCTAAACAATTTAGCCGCCTTAAAATATTTTATGCAAGGACATAGTATGGGAAAAATTAAATACCACTGCCCCACCTCCACATGTACACCTTCGCCATTTCCCAGCCCACCATCCCCAACAACATCCCAGTGAGCACATACGTTACAATGAGATCTCAATCCCTTGCCTCCCCTCATGACGACCTTGTACAAATACCCAATTTCCCTGTGTATGAATCCATTTCAGGTACCCTCCCCTTTCTTAATAGTATCTATGTATGTCAGAAATTAAAGGTGTAGATGTAAAGTGTAGCTGGGTGTGTGAGTGGCTTTTCCTTTTATTCTAAAATGCCATTATAAGTCTGTAGCGCGCAGTACTGTCCTGGAAGGCTGTAGTTAAGCAAAATTGAGGTTTCCCACAGACACTGCACCTGCCCAGCATATGTGCAATCACAATGCAGGTATCTGTAGCACACCAGTACTGGCCTCATCTCCCCATCTTGTGATGCACCTTAATTAGTTGTGGGAGAGCATGTCTGTCCATCCCACTGCTATGCGTATGTCATCTTCTGTGTCCAGGTAACACTGGCCCTGTGCAGGATGGTAGGAAAAAGTTGTGACGTACTTTCAGTACTTCGAAGCATCCACCCATGTCCTATGGACAGCTGTGCACACGAACATTGCACTGGCTGTAGCCTACAAACAACCAGCTTGTTGCGAAAAATGGTCCCCGGACATGTGTTACACTTTTAATGAGTCCAGCGAGGCCAAGCCTGTTCGTAGGACACCTATGCACATGCGCAAAGTATTCTGCCCAATACAGGTACGGCAAACAGCCATCCCAGTGGAGAACATTCACAACATCAGTATGTGACTGTTAGGCAGAATCATATGCAGTACCCTTTGGGAACACCACAAACAATAAAGACTACAAGTGCAAGTACAAATTCACCTTTGCTACAAGCCTGTACTACACAGTAAAGTGGTAGTGATGGCTGGACAGCCAGACTTATCTCAAGACTAAAGTGAGCAGTATCAGAAGTTACACAAAGGACAGAAAACAATGACTCAAGGTTACACTAAGTAAAGCAGCCGAAAAGTCACAATCTTAATATAATACACAACACCCAATCAATTCTGGACAAGTGAAGTGTGAACAATATGGCACTCCAGAAATTTCAAAGGGAGGGAAAGACAGACTTATACAAAATTAAGCAGCACCAACAAGTAAGTAGGCAGGGCAATCTAGAAAAGGCTTACTACAGTGAGGATACAAATCAATAGGCCTGGGCCAATGTTAATGGTTCAGAGTCTTTGCAGAGGATCACACAGTTCAGAGCAGTTTGCGGTTAAGTCTTTGCTAAGAGTTCCAAATGAAGTTGGTCGGGATAAAAAAAAGTGACTTAAAAGAGTAGAGAAGGACAAGCCCTTGAATTGGCAAAAGATTTAAAACACTTTCACCGTGGATGACAGAATGAACAACCGGGTTTGAACAGGACCTTAGAAGAAGAAGAATGCTGTAGCTGAGGCAGAAGTTCCTGGCAGATCCTGCAGTCTCACGGTTCCTGAAGTTACTGTCCGACTGACACAAAGGAGGAAGACTGTAGGGTCCTGCACTGCCCAGGGAACAAACCAGCAGCCGAGAAAAGCAATGAATAAAAGGTGTGCGCCTTAAAACCCAAACAGGGTCTGTTCCTCCTGGCTATCCGGTTCACTGTAGTGAGCACAGCAAATTCGACCAGGGGATGGAGGCCTTGCTTGCACTTTGGCGAACTGGTTGGTCCCACCAGCTCAAGGGAAGAAGATTCTTGCAGATCTTCTCTGTGGTTGAAGTTTAGGAGATTCGGACCTGCAGCAGGGCTTCATCGGGAGGTTCTGTAGTTGCAGCAGTCCTCTTCCTTTAGCTTCTCTTCGGTTCTCTCGATCCAGTGGCGACTCTGCCTTCCAAGTCCCAGAGACCTGCTTTTTATGCAGTTTTCCCCCATTCACACAGCCTGGCAGTCACCTATCCAATCAAACAAGAGCGCATCTTGGGTCTCCAAGGAGACCCTGTGCAGGGGTCCTAAAACCCCTCCCTCACATCCCGTCTACCTAGACTCTCAGGCATGTAAGGAGGGCTTCTGCGCAGAAGCCTCCCAAAGGACGGCGAACAAAGGAACCAAACCTAGTTTAGCATGCAGAGTAAAACACGAGAAAGACCTTTACAAAAAGAAATGGTGAATAAAACCAGCCGGAGCGAAATATAAGTAAATGGAGTCCAGCCAAATAAAGTTCTAGGCCACTAACATAGCCTAAAACAGTACCAAAGCTATTTTCATAGACTGTGGCAGGAGAAATATGGTAGATACAACTGCCACCAGCCAAATCTTAAACAAAGGGGAAAGAAATAATGTTCCATGAGAGACAGACAAAAAGGGATAACTATTAACCCTTTCCAGTACTCTATGTAAGATACTTTGTACTTGGTCTGTGAATTTAAAGAGACTAATAAAATCAATGGCAACTTTACATGTTCTGGGAGACAGTAGTCAGTCCCAGAAAATGAAGTCAGAGTTGGGAAGTCAAAAAGACAACCCTGTGTCTATGCACTAAAGGTGCTGTGTGACACACAGTAAAAAGATGATGCCTATGGAGTAGGCGAGGCTCCACAGTCTATGAACACAAGAAATGTTAAACACACAGCAAAGCACATGTAAGAGTGGGAAAAAAGGGTCATGCTCTTACCAGGTGAAGAAAATAAATCCTAGAAATCCAGCAAAGCTGCTGAGGGACTCAGTAGGTAAGGTAAATTAGCCGTTCTGTAGAATTCTCCCTAATACTCACCCCCCAGACTAAGGGAAAGGAGGATTTAATCCACTCCTGGATGCATCTCTTCACTGTAGTCGGTTATAAACATACTAGAGAGACCATCAGAATTTTGGTGGTGGCATCCTGACCTGTGTTCAATGGTGAAATCAAACCCTTGCAGGCAGATTGACCATCTTAGTAGTTTTGGGTTATCCCCTTTCATTTGCATTAACCATCTCAAGGGTTGGTGGTCTGTCTGAATCACAAAAGTAGATCCATACAAGTATGGTCTAAAGTTCTTCAGAGACCACACAATGGCAAAACACTCACACGCTATGGTTGCCCACCTTGTTTCTAGTTCCTTCAGTTTCCTATTGATGAAGCAAATGGGTTGCTCCCTACCTTTCTCATCCAGTTGACGAAGGACTACACCTATACCAGTATTGGAGGCATCTGTCTGCACAATGAAGGGTTGGTGATAATCAGGAACTCTTAGGACTGAATCTTGACAAAGGGCTTTCTTCAGGATTTCAAAGGCTTGAGTGCACTCCTCATTCCATCTAACCTTTTTAGGGAATTTTGAAGAGGAGACTACATTCAAAACTATGGACCCATATTTCTCAATGAAATTCCTGTAGTACCCAGTGAGACCTAGGAAGGCTCTCACTTGGGTTTGAGTAATAGGGGTGGCCCAGTTTTGTACAGCTTGTACTTTGCTAGGCAATGGCCTTATTTTACCTCCTCCTACCTCATGACCAAGGTAGACCACTTTGCTCTGACCAATTTGACATTTGCTTGCCTTTATGGTGAGATGGGCCTGCTCAGGAGCCTGCAAAACATATCCTAAGTGATCAACATGTTCTTTCCAAGTAGGCTGAACACTGCAATGTCATCCAAGTATGCCATGCAGAAGTCCTCCATCCCATTCAGAACTTGATTGACCATCCTTTCGATTGTAGCAGGTGCATTCTTTAATCCAAAAGGCATAACCTTAAACTGGTAGAGGCCTGCTGGGGTTGAAAATGCAGTTTTCTCCTTGGCATGGTCTGTTAGGGCTATTTGCCAATACCCTGACATCAGATCAAATGTACTGAGGAACTTGGCTGCACCAAGTTCATCTGTCCTTGGTAAAGGATGGGCATCAGTTCTAGTGACTGCATGTGGAGCTATATACTACACACAGAATCTCAACTCTTTGGATCTTGCCTTTAGTACTAGAACAACTGGATTAGACCATGGGCTTGTAGAGGGCTCCATACCCCTGAGATCAAGCATCTTGTTGTCCTTTTCCTTTATGAGGGATCATACATGTTCTGACATTCTGTAACCTCTGCTTTTCACAGGTAAACAGTCACCAGTTAGAATTTCATGCTTGCCCCAAGGGGTCAAGCCTGGTGAAAGTGAAAACAGGGAAGCAAACTGATTTAACAGATACTTGCACTCATCCTGTTGTTCAGATGTCAGATTAGAAGAAAGATTAAATCCTTCTATCTTCTCATCTAAAGGTTGGCCTCTGAGAAGGTCAGGTAGAGGTTCACTCTCACCCTCCTCTTGAGCTGAAGCTAGAAGTAAAGATCCCACTTCTGGTCGCAAGACATATGCCTTCAAACGGTTGGTGTGAAAGACTCTGGGAGCCTCCTTAGGTCTGCCTAACTCCACCAGATAGTTCACCTCTCCAAGTTTACCCAAAACCTTGAAGGGTCCTATCCATTTGTCCTGCAAGGCCCTCTGCCTTGTTGGCACCAAAACTAGAAAAAGATGGTCTTGAGTAAACTCAACCATGTTGGCCTTCTGGTCATGCCAATGTTTGACCAGAGCCTGACCTGCGTTCAAGTTATCACTTGCTTCTGTCATCATGTGTGACATTCTCCTTTGGAGATCTATCACATAGTCAGTCACTCTGACTGGCTTGGGGGAAGGAACACTCTCAAACCCCCCTTAATCAGGGTCAGTGGACCTCTGACTGGGTGGCCATAGAGAGGTTAAAAGGGACTGTATCCAACTCCCTCCTGAGGGACTTCTCTATAAGCAAAGAGAAGGCATGACAGTAGAAGGTCCCACTTCTTTTGAAGGTGTTCCTTTAAAGCACCTATCATGCTCTTCATAGTATGATTAAACCTCTCTACCAGTCCATTTGTCTGTGGATGTAGGCTGTAGAGAACTTGTAAGGGACACTACAGTTTTTCCACATGGCTTGCATGTAGTGGGACATAATATTGGACCCCCTGTCGGATATCACTTCCTTAGGAAACCCTACTCTGGTAAAAATACAAAGTAGAATCTTAGCCATAGACTGACCCGTAAGTCCTCATAGGTATTGCTTCAGGATACCTAGTAGCATGGTCTACTACAATCTGGATAAACATGTTTCCTGAAGTTGTGGGAGGCTCAAGTGGACCAACAACGTCGATGCCCACCCTCTCAAAAGGAACTCCCACCAATGGGAGTAGCACCAGTGGTGCCACATTCTTGGCTCCACACTTGCCAAAGGTTTGCAAGTGTGACAGCTCCTACAGACTTTGTGAACTTTTGAACCATTCTTAGGCCAGTAGAAGTTTAAGAGAGCCTTTCCTTGGTCTTTTTGAAACTCACATGACCAGCCAAAGGTATCTCATTGGCCAACTGTAGGAACTGGAGTCTGTTTTCTACGGAAACTACAAATCTTTTGCAGTCAACAGGGCTAAACTCAGTCGGTTCACTGTAGAAGAGGCCATCTTCCCAGTGCAACCTATGCTTCCCAGGCTCTTGCTCATCGAGCTGATAAGGTGCCTGTAGGCGAAGACCTTCAAGAGTAGGACACTCTCTTTGTCCTCTGCTGAAGTCTGCCCTGTTGGGTCCAACTTCTGCCAATAAATACTGCAGCTCAGGATGGTCAACAGGATCCAGATCTCCAACTTGAGTTATGTCTTCTTCCAGATCGGACTCTTCAGAAGCTGTCTCAACCACACAGGGTTGTACCTCAAACTCAGCCTCAGCAGGAGGAGGAGTCACAGATGTGACTTTGGTAAATCTTGGGCATGCCCTTGTTGGTAGCACATGGGTGCTATCTGCTTTCTTCTTGGAGATCGTGGGTTTCCCCTTTGCCGCTTTCCTTCCTGAAGTAGCATTGAGCAATTCCTGTGGACTGAGGGTGATAAGCTTTCTCTATCAATTCCCCTGGAGAGCCTCTCAAGGTCCTCTCCCTCGCGGGCCTGGTGAGCTCCTGTTTCCTTTTACTGGGAGGCCTGGGGGTACTAAACACAACTCGAAGAGTTTTTAGGTCATTACCCAACAGGACTCTCCCAGTCACTTCACTCTGCACACTAACAGGTATCTTGACAGTCATGCCATTTCACTGGATGAGATCTAGTAACTGGGGAAGCATTTTCACAGGGCCTCCAGCTAACGTTGTTAGGTGTTTGGGTGCCTTAGCAGCATCCTCCACCTTGAAAAATGGTTCATCAACCACAGTTATGCTGGCTCCAGTGTCTCTGATGGCAGGAGTCTCCTGGCCATTCACAATAACACTATCTTTATAATAATCTTTAGTGTTATCTGGAATGGAATTATAGACATCTAAATTCTGTTGTGCCCACAAACCCAGGGACACTAAAGAAACACTAGCTGAGGCTCTCATGAGTTCATCAGCGAGGAGGTGAAAGTTTCCACTTGCCATAGGTACTTCTTCTTCTGGCGAGAAGGCTAAGGAGACAGTGTGGACCCCTGAAGGTTTACCCTTACATCTGGGAACCCCTTTTACATGGTCAGTTGACATACAAACATAACATTTTCCAAATGTTTTGATGAATGGGGGTTGGTTCTAACCTCCATCTTGTTTGGGTCCAGATGGTGTATAGCCTGATTCAATTTCCCTTGTGGTGTACCCTTATTGTTTTGTTTGGGGCCCTCTTTTGGATTGGAGGTATTAGAATTCTCCTTGTTATCTTTTGTTGGCTGTTTTCCCTCATCCTTCTTCTGAGTTGCCCCAAAATCGTTGTGAGTAGCCCTGTTGGCAACCCACAAGCCAGCAGCCTTTGCTAACTTCTTTGGATCTATCTCCTTAGAATCAGCCAAGTGCTGTCTGAACTCAGGAGAGCAGGCATCATAAATGTACTCCAACATAACACGATTTTTCATACCTTCATAATTGTTTACTCTATCTGTAACCCTTAACCCAACCATCTAAGTTTTTCAAACATTCAAATACCCAGGTAGTCCAAGGAGTACCATCATGCTTTTTGAGGGTCCCAAACCTCTTAATGTACTCGGATGGGGTCTTCCCAAATCTAGCAATTAAAGCTAGATTCACACACTCATAATCCATCCTAGCCGCCTCCCCCAACTCCATCACAACATCAGATGCAACAGTGGGTAGCCTAGAGAAAAACCAAGGAAGCAAATGATTCCCTGTAATGTCTTGAATCCCATGGTTATACTCAAAAATTGCCAACCAACCCAAAATATCAAACTTAGCCTCATACATACCATCAATTTCTTTAGGCATACAGGGTCTCTTAGGACTTGAAGACCTAGAAGACTCTGGGAGAGAAGCATTTTCAATAGACAACTTTTTCATTTCTAAGGCATGGTTCATCTCCATTTCTCTGAGATTAAGTTATTGATGCTTTTGTTCAGTTCAAGCATTAATACATTTAAATTCCAATTTAAACCTCATTTTTTCTAGAGCAATGAATCCAGGATTGAGTGTAGGACCTGATGGGGTCCCAGTGGACAAAGGATGAGGATGTTAAGCAGGTAGAGGAGCAGTAGGGCCGACATTGTGAGACACATCTGCCTTATCGAACTCATCCAAAATAACTGACACATTATCATCCTCATCATATTCTGCATTTGCTGGAGGATCAGGTATTTCAGACCCACTCTTCAGAATTTGTTTCTCTAACAACCTTTGAATTAATTCTGACTTGTTGCCTTTAACAGAGAGATTCCTTTCTCTGCACAGATTTTTCAGATAATCCACAGTGTAACTAAGGAGGGTCTCCCGACTGTAGGTCTCCATATCAGACATGATTAAAATTTGATTTTTAGTAATGTTTAGCCTCATGGTTAGTTGATCCAAGGTAATAGCAGCACTCTAAGTGTAATTACTATACTTTATCCTCACCACTGTACACCAGTGTGAGGCAGAATCATGTGCAGTACCCGTTGGGAACACCACACACAATTAAGACTACAAGTGCAACCACAAATTCACCTTTGGTACAAGCCTGTACTACACAGTAAAGTGGTAGCGATGGCTGAGCAGCCAGACTTATCTCAAGAGTAAAGTGAGCAGTATCAGAAGTTACACAAAGGGCAGCAATTCCTATGGTTCAAACAAAAACTGACTCAAGGTTTCTGAGTAAAAGAATAGACATTTATTTACACAATCATTTGTAAAACAGTTCACTAAGTAAAGCAGCAGAAAAATCAGAATCTTAATATACTACACAACACCCAATCAATTCTGGATAAGTTAATCTCAAAATGAAGTGTGAGCAAAATGGCACTCCAGCAATTTCAAAAGTGAGGGAAAGACACGGTAATACAAAATTAAGCAGCACCAACAAGTAAGTAGGCAGGGCAATCTAGAAAAAGGCTTACTAGAATGAGTATACAAATCAATAGGCCTGGGCCAATGTTAATGGTTCAGAGTCTTTGCAGATGATCACACAGTTTAGAGTAGTTTGCGGTTAAGTCTTTGCCAAGAGTTCAAAACGAAATTGGTCAGAAGAGAAGTTACTTAAAAGAGTAGAGAAGGACAAGCCCTCGGAATGGCAAAAGATTTAACACACTTTCACTGCGGTCGGATGGAAGGAACAACCCGGTTTGAACAGTACCTTAGTAGAAGAAGAATGCTGTAGCTGAGGCAGAAGAGCCTGCAGACCCTGCAGGCTCACGGTTCCTGAAGCGACTGTCGGACTGACATGAAGCAGGAAGACTGGACGGTCTGGCACTGCCATGGGAAGAAACCAGCAGCAGAGCAAAGTAACAAATTAAAGGTGTGCTCCTTAAAACCCAAACAGGGTCCGGTCCTCCTGGCTATCTGGTTCACTGCAGGGGTACACAGCAAATTCAACCAGGGGAGGGAGACCGTGCTTGAAGTTTGGCGAACTGGTTGGTCCCACCAGCTCAGGGGAAGAAGATTCCTTGCAGATCTTCTCTGGCGTCAAAGTTTAGGAGATTCAGACCCACAACAGGGCTTCACCGGGAAGTTCAGTAGTTGCAGCAGTCCTCTTCCCTCAGCTTCTCTTCAATTCTCTCGATCCAGTGGTGACTCTCCCTTCCAAGTCCCAGAGACCTGCCTTTTATGCAGTTTTCCCCCATTCACAAATCCTAGCTGTCAATCAGACAGCAGGGTGGCTGTCCTGGCAGGACAGTCACCTAGCCAATCATACAGAGTGCGACATGGATCTCTAAGTAGACCATGTACAGGGGGCCTAAAATCCTTCCCTCACATCCTGTCTACCTTGACTCTCAGGCGCCTAAGGAGGGCTTCTGTGCAGAAGCCCACCAAAGGACGGTGAACAAAGGAACGAAACCTGGTTTGGCGTGCAGAGTAAAACACAAGAAAGACCTTTACAAAAAGAAATGGCGAATACACCCAACCAGAACCAAATAAAAGTAAATGGGGTCCAGTGGATTAACATAGCCTAAAACAGTACCAAGGCTTTCATAGAACAAAATAACGTTCCATGAGAGACAGACAAAAGGGATAACTATTAACCCTTTCCAGTACTCTATGCAAGATAGTTTCTACTAGGTCTGTGAATTTAAAGAGATTAATAAAGTGAATGGCAACTTTACATGTTCTGGGAGACAGTAGTCAGTCCCAGAAAATGGAGTTTAAAGTGGGAAGTCTGAAAAAGACAACCCTGTGTCACTGCACTAAAGATGCTGTGCGACACACAATTAATAGATGATTCCTATGGAGTAGGTGAAGCTCCACAGTCTATGAACACACAGCAAAACACATCTAAGAGTGGGAAAAAAGGGTCACACTCTTACCAAGTGAAAAAAATAAATCCTAGAAATCCAGCAAAACTACTGAGGGAGTAGGTAAGGGAAATTAGCCAATCTGGAGAATTCTCCCTAACAGTGACCAAATCCATGTCGCGTGTAGACCTGTATTTGTGAGACACAATCTTGGCCCCCATGCATTGGAAACGTAGTGTTTTCTGTATTATAAGGAGTGTTATTGTGAAAGTACACCCTTACAAACGTCCCGCACTGTGCCACTGTGCATGTGATGATTTATTTAATGATTTAGGCCCGCTTTCTGGCTCCAAGTGCTGCACAGCAGCCCTACAAGAAGCCACATCCCAGAGGTGTGCTGCATTCAGTTTGTGTGCTTGCAGAGCAGAGTAGGGGGCATTGTTGCTTCATGCTGGAATTGCTTTCTCATAATTACTACTGTGCTATATTACCTTTGGAACGAATGGCAACCATGACAGCTGCTCCTGCCTCTAAGTCATCAGCATCCACACCCTGACCCTCACCACAGCCACTTCCTTCCAAAGGGTCTGGACAAGGGAACAGATGTGGTGATGTACATATAGATCAAGAAGAGAACGAGAATGAAGTAGACCAAATCCCCAATGCCTGCATGCAGCATGAGTGCTGGGTGTGCAAACTGTTTCGCAGTGTACGAGACGTGCCCAAATGTCGTGCTAACCAGGTAAGATGCACTCACTCAGTTGCGGAAAACCTGGCGTGTACAGTTACGGCACCACTTCAATGCGACAAGATCTCAAAACGAACCATAATGCAGCAGTTCAGATGGTAGTGCCCTTCAAACAAGGCAGTAGGTTACTTTTATCTACAGCATCCTCGCATCTGCTCCTGCCACCATCAGGGACACTCCTGTGGGGCAAGGCATCCCTAAATCAGCCTTGCAGGCTATATGCACCACAGAAGACCCTTACCTTTTAAAGGTCATTGGATTGTGCATGTACTGTGATGCACTACTCTCCAGGGGGGAGCAACTTTGAAGTTTGTTCGAGGGGTCGGTCCAGGAGCATGCAAATGCATGTCCCTTACCCAACATCTTCCTCTCTGTGCACGTACCTTATCTTATCCCTGTGGTTGGTGCTACTTACCTACTCTCCCTTCCCTTCCTTTCCTTCTGTGTCGTGTGTTACAAGACCAAGAAAGATACAAAACAACCAAAAAAGAAAAAACGTTACAAAAGGCTCTTTTCAGAGCCACCTTTCAAAGTTCCAAAATAGAATTGCCAATGAAAGGATGCAGGCTGACACGCAGCAAATAAGCTCTACGGATTGCAGAAATGGAGTGATAGCTCAGTCAAAAACATTGTAGTTGTTTCCGGGAGAAAGTGCTGGCTCTAAAAAGAGTCTTTTTCTGTTGTTTGAGTGTTTCAAAGGGTTAAAATGAGCAACACCTCCTAGAAAAATACTTGTCGTACTTGCAAAAAGGGCAGCCATGCATTTGTCATATTTCACAGACAAAGCTGATTACCAGCATCAGTAAGATGAACTCCATTGGTGGGGAAAAATGCTCATGCTACTAAAGGCAAAGTTGGCATTGTGGAAGTACGACATGGCAACATCTTGAATAAAGGCACAAAAAGACTTTGTGACATTTCACTTCCCTTTCTCCATTTACGCACCAAAGCAAGAAGAAGGCATCCACATCTATGCACAATGTGAGAAAAAAATAACTCAGGAGTTCGGAAACATACCCATGTGCTAGTCAAGTGCCTCCTTCATCGCAAATTGAAGAGAAATTACGGTAACATGCACTAAACTATTTCCTCCACAATGAAGAATAAGAAAGGCTGGATGATTTAGCATCACCAAAGGGGCAGAAAGAGAAACCAAAATCAGCCATTTCATTGCACATACTCCATACCAGTGCAGATGCACATGATAGAATCCAAAATGTGCAGCCACTTCACACTGTTTTGCATGTGCTTCCAACAAATGTATCTCAGAGTACCCTAAAACCCATACACGCAGCCTCCTGAAGCACACAACCATAACCATATGCTTCTGCATTCCTCTCTACAAACGGATCTTCTGCCACAGTCTCTCAGTGTTGCCATCTCCTCAGTAAGGAAAGTAGTTGTTGGCTGTCCTAAAAGTAGCTAGAAGTAGATAGAAGTAGCGCAATAACAACATCCCCTAATTTGCATTATTGGCCATGTGCATGATGGGTAATTAACGAGGGCACAGTTGTTATAGCCTCTCATTCAATGTTTCACCCCGCTAGCTGCCTAAGTATACTTGGGGCATGGTCTGATAACCTACAGATTACAGTACATAACATAATGCATAAGTGTAATACATCATGCATGTTGATATGTCATAGCCAGAAGTAAATACCTATTACAAACAGTAATAACTATATCTTTATTCTTTATGATTTACAGGAACAGGGTAAACATGTGTAAAATTCCTCTGCAGGCCCCTTGTCCGCTTCGAAACCAGAAACTATTTCAGTCCTAAATAGCTCTACAGGTGTCAAAGCTGTACGAACCTCAGTGCGCCCGAAAGTTGACAGTTCCAGCACTGACACAATGCACTGCTCTATGAAAGCACCTCACTTACCTGCTTCTGATGTGCAGAAGACCCCTACAAGATCAGTGTCTCGGGCACCAATGCAAAGTAGGCCACAGTTACTGTGAGTTTTTGATGAAATGTGATGCAAATTGTGTACTTTATAGAGTATGTATTCAGAAACAATGGTCAATTACTAGCCGCACGGCTAGCAAGAAATGTAGCGACTTTTTCAATTGGATTGAAAAGCAATAGAAAAAAGTGTTCGTTTTCAAACAACGGAAGAAAGTAGGTAGATTTCGCGCTAGCCACTTTCATACTTGCCAACCGTACTGATTTAGGCAGTAGGATACTGCTTTTTAAGCAGTCCTACTGCCAACAGATTTGGGTGGAAGATTCTACTGCTTTTTACAGGGCCAAGTAATTTATGTAACTCTAAGGCAGGCTAATTGAGACCGGCTCAGGAAAAAGCATACAACACATGATTTAGTCTGTCTGTGCAGTGGGCAGGTAACTGTTTACTTTGAGTTATTGGCTCACAGCAATCCACTGACAGCTACGTGACTCTGCCCTGCACTATGGCCAGAACAGGCCTTACGTGAACCACCAGTGAATACAAGTGGCAGAGCATACTATCAACTCACAACATCTGCATATCAGACTGAAGATGGTATCAGTCTCCATGTCGTTCAATTATTTATCTTGCACTGCATGAATAAATACGTATTGCACAGGCTGGTGCTAAAGAGCAGTGGCAAACATTGCCTCCTAGCTCTGCATGATTACCTTCTGTACACACATGTTTTTGGTCACAGAATTTTTACAGTACAAAGTCGCTAAGGGGGTGTGATTTCTTGCTAAATATAGTGAAAAAGTCGCCAAGTTCACAACACTGCACTCTCTTCTTATGCACCACACCGAGAAACCTTATTGGCCAATCCATTAGCTTCCACAGTCCCATTTCCATGCCTGCCATCCTCAAAAGCCCTGATGTGGCATGTGCGATCCTGCAAATATCACAATATCTGTGGACACATTGTGCTGTGTATGGGCGTTGGTGAACACATTTCAACCATGGTAGGAGATTTTGTCATTAGTGGTGGCTCTGAAAACAGCCTTTTTTGGTGCTTGCAAACAAACCCCTTTTTTTGTGGTGCTTGCAAACACACACCTTTTTTGGGGGGGTTCTTTTCTTCGCCTCCTTACATTCTTACAGGAACCTCTTCAAAGAATCCTGCAGATTGTAAAACAAAATACAATATCCAATGACGGTCAAAGAAATACCATTTGCATGGAGAAAATACACATTTCGAGAATTAAGGATGTCATTGTCACAGTAAAACAGCCCAGCAGTGCACAAATATTCAAACATGCTTCTGTTTACTAGACACCTTCCGACCTCTGGCTGAGGACAAATTACATTTGGATATTCAGCTTGACCCGATGAAATGACAGGACATGACATCACAGGAAATCATGTCACAATAACTATAACCTTACAACATCACAATAAATGACTTTTCACTTGACATATGGCCTTCAAGAAATTCCAGGAAAGGACTGCCTGTCCTCTGACCCAACATGAGCAAGAAATGTACCAAATGTGTGAGCTGTGAGCACTGTGACCAGCCTCCTCCTCATTAAGACATATTTTCCTTGTCAAACATACAATGAGGTGACAACAAATCTGTATACCCCAAGGTAAATGATGGCCACATGGACAAGTGCAGCATGTAAAGCGAACGCTGCAAACCACATATTGAAAGCTCCAGAACAAAAGTACTATAGAGATAAATATATTGTTGTTTCATTAGACCGCTGACTTGCAACATGGGGCAGTTGTTGAAGGATTTCCTGAGCCTCATGTCCACTTTTCACTGAAAGAGAGGAAAGGCCCTGATGCTGTCTGTACCTTTGACACATCAATTGCCAAATATTTTTTTTTGTAAGTATGGCAGCGTGAAAAGGCAATGAGGTGATAACACTTCTGTATATCAAAAAGAAAGTCACAGCTGCAAAGGCTCCAGCAAATGCAACTTGTTAGATGAGCAATGCACAGAGCACATTTAAATCCCAACAACAAAAGTAATACAAAGAGAAATATATTGCTGTGTTATGACACTTCTGGCTGGCAACATGGGACAGTTGCAGGCTCCCACCTGCACCACCCTCAGGCTCAGGGCTCATTTCAACTGAAAGAGTGCAAAGGCCCTGATGCTGTAGTGAGACAAAGCACTGGCTCAAAGCTCTGAACAAATAGTATGCATACAAGAGCTCAGACAGACACCTCTGAGATGCACAGCTTGTTTGTGGCCAGAGCTTTTACGGGAGTCTTCAACTTTTGCATCTCCAGATGTTTTGGCCTACAAATCCCAATTCCCCTCTGCATTGACAGTCATAGATAGGGCATATGGTAGTCCAAAAGATCTGGAGTGCCAAATGTTGCAGACTTGTACACTATTGTATTGTATATGAAACGATTTTAAGAAATGCGTTTAAAAGACAGAATCTCTGTTACTGTGCCATGCAGCCAGGAGCCATTGCATTAGAAAATTGTTTAAAAACAAATAGCAAAGTGGGCTGGTCTAGGTTTTTTTAAAGGGAAACAAAACCTGTGTACTGTCAGGTCCACCTCCTGTACAAACCCTTACCTGCTGAGCTACTGAAAAGTAGAGAGCACAGGAAAAGTGTCAGAATATTTGCACAGTTCAAAGTCGGTTCACGTGGTTATTTTTCCAGTATTAATGACTTTGCTCTGACTTTACACTACAAAAATACACTTTCCACAGTTCCATGAATCAGGGTTTGTGTCGGCAGTGCAAAGTCATTTTTAAGCAATGCAACATCACTTTGAACCGTACAACATGTCAATGAATCGGGCTTCCATGTCCCAAGCCAAATCTACTTTTCAAATGCATTTTAGACTGCTGTGTCATGTAAACAAAGATGTCACAAAACATAAGCACTGCTACTTCACTTTTCCATTTTTGGGGGGCCTGGAAAATTCCACCATTAATGTAAGCTTTGTCAAAAATCCAACATCACAGCAGTGTCTACATTCTTGCTAGCAGATAATAACAATAGCTATTGCAAAGTGTGGGCAAAGATTTGGATACATATTGGCAATGAAAGCCCATGAGTTTTACTCATCCCCAATACCCTCTCTCTTCCCTCTTTCTTGCCTGTCAACAAAGCAACCAAAAACAGGTTGCTTTTAACAGTACAATACTAAATTGAATGTGTAAATCCAAAGTCTCATACACGAATGACAAAGAACTTGTGCAGTGGCACTGCCATATCTCTGAATCTATGAACACAGGCAAGTGGTTCTCGCAGATATTGAACCGCAGCATAATGTATGACATCTGGCGCGCTAAAAAACTGGTAAATGTACGTCTTCAAATATAGTAATAAGTGGATGGAATTCAAACTATGGTCAGTTGATGGCACAGCATTAGCCACACCACCAGAATTCACAGAGATGAGTACATTCTAAAATACAAGAATGCTTTGAACAGGGAGAAATGCAGCTTCATTACATGGAGCAAGTAGATAATTATTCAGGCACCACCACACAGCCACAGTACCTTTCAAACTACCACTGACATTCTTTGAGACCCGAAGATTCTCCTTTATACTTACTTACCTTAAACTTACTTTTATGTGAGTACCCAAGAAGCAACAACGATGCCATTTTGCAGACTGACTAGAGACTGTCACACGAACAGTGAAATCCTTTCCCCAACTCTACAAACCGCATGCGACAACTCAACAATTTGCCTCACGGTGCTCAGTGAAGAGACGGTGTGTGTGTTTCATGGGTCATGCAAGGACATGCAGCACATCCATCAAATTAATGGACCATTTAGCACGCCCAACGCACATTTGAGGATGCTGTTCCTTGCTCCCACTAGGCCTTTGGCAGCCAAGCCTGCTGCATTCATAAATTGGTAGGTTTGGACAGCAAAATCTGTAGGCAGTAGGACTGCTTAAAATATGGTAGCCTACCGTCTGACTCGGTAGGGTTGCCAACTTTCATGTGCCATCTACGGACAATCTGCAATTGAGCCTGCCAGTAGTCACCACACAAGGAATTCACCTGAGGAGGTAACCGCCAAATGGTGCAGTATACACGGATACCACTGGCATACCACTGTCTTCTTCCAACTAATGAAATATATATCAGATGAACCACTTCTCTCTCCCCCACCCTTTCCAGCCCCTCTTCTCACCACCAGATGCCACAAAGCATGTTTGCCAGTCCCTTTCGGTGCCGCACTATCCTTGGATACAACATGGCGGCGTTATTCAAAATTATGACACATATCACGCTTTCCTTCAGCCAACCACTGCGTCCAATGTCCACCTACATCACGACACACTGCAGGCCAATCAGTGTTTTGACCATGGAGTAAACAGGGAAACGGGTCCGCAGAGCGGAGCCAGATATCACAAATTTTTGGATATGTGCATTTTACCTGCTTTTTTGAAAAGTGCAGAACGGACTATCACCAAATCTAGAAAAGCACGCTTTCGGTACGAAGCCGCCGGTCCTGCTGCAGATTTGATGAAAACCCGTCCAACGGTTTGGGATGTACGCATGCACAAAGTTTTTGTCTATTCAGTCTATGGAAAAAAAAAACAATTGGGACCTCCCCTATAAGTTTGGCCCCCCTGGACAAAACCTCAACAAGCTTCCCAAAGAAATTCAGAGTGGCCTATACACTTTTTTTGCAATGTTTGATGTGCATTTGTCAGAGTTATATTTCATGGAGTGAAGTAACAAGCCTCACAAAAAGTGGTCTTCCTATGGGTTGAGAAACTTAACCATAACTACAAGGCTGCTACTGCGGGCCATGTGGTTGCAGCCCTGTAGTTATGGTTAAGTTCACTCAGCCCCTAGGAAGAGCACTTTTTGGGTGGCTTATAACTTAGCCCTCCCTGAACGAATCCTCACAAAACTTTGCAAAAGAAGTATGTTACCCCAAATGTATCCTGCGTAGTCTGGTGAGGTTTTGTCAAGGGGGGGCAAAGGTATAGAGGAGGTCCCTAAATGTGTCGTTTGTCACAAATAGACACAATGGCAAGAAACATTTCTCATGCCTACAGCCAAACCGCTGGATGATTTTCTTCAAATTTGTGGCAGGACCGACGGTATGGTCCCAAAAGCATGCTTTTGTAAATTTGGTGTAAAGCCGTCCAGTATTTATTTTTAAAAACAACCAAAAAGTAGGTAAACAAAATTCTTGATATCTGGGTCGGGTGTGCAGCCTCACTTCCCTGTTGTACTGTGGATGGACCTCCGATTGGTTCAGAGGCCCGCGTGAGGTCTGCGTACATCGGACACACCGCCTGATTGTATGGTGGAGAGCGTGAGGTGCATCATATTTTTGGAAACGACCACATGTTGGATCTGCGGATGGGCATGGGTGACCACAGACATCGAAGAATAGAGAAAATCTGGAAAACACATTTTGGGTCATTTGGTGGTGGAAAGAGGAGTGGGAAGGATGGGGAATGGAAAACTGATGATATGGGGCTATTTTTGTAGGTTGAAAAAGGCCCGGGCAGGTCTCTTAACTGTCTGCGGATACCGCGGTAGTTCACAGACAGCGAGCGAACGGGCGGCTTGGAAAAGACATTTGGGGTTCTGTGATGGCTAGAAGAAGGCATAGAAATGGCAAGGAAGTGGAATGAAGGTAATGTGGAGTTGTTTTTATAGGTGAAAAAAGAGTTTGGAAATGACGTTGAGTCTGCAGTCTATTTCGGTGTCCGCGGACATCATTTCGATTGCGGTGCATCAGGGTGAGTTTTATCACTTGATGGTCAATGATATGTATTTCTTACATAGTTAATTGTATTGTTGTGGTTTAGCCCAATGGCCATATTCTTTTAGTTTCACATAGTGATTGAAGTATTGTCGTAAAGATTTAAAGGATTATTGGTGTACATTACACATTGAGCTGCATGTCCATTTGTACACTGGATGGTTTGTTTGGGTGAAAGGTGCATTTGGTTGAAAGTTTGTTGGGGACTTTTTTTCTATAATCTTTTGCCATAATGGTTTGTTCCACCATTTCATTCTCTCAACCATTATTGTCTAGGGCAATTGTTTTGTGTTGTTCTTGTTTATAAGCTTCTTCATTGACGTATGGTTCTGTGTTGCTTGTGTGCATCATTCACCATCACAGAAGTTTGAAAAGGTCTCTATATTGACACTGCTCATGTTTAGCAGCACTTGTGTAATGTATTGATTAATTTAGTCAGTGGTTTCATGCTGTTTAAACTTAATATAAACAATGTCCTCTTCTGTAGAAAAGCGTTGTCAATTAGGGCTTGTAAGATTAGTCTTCTGCAGTAGTTTTTAAGGGTAGTGCGTGACTTTTCTGATGTTTTTATGCGATTGTGAAGAACTCTTTTCTGTAACATCCTTTTTTTGGATTGCTTTAATGTAACTATGTTAACACTGGTAAATAGATGATTACATTTGTTAGTAGGTCTGCTTTTGTTTGTACATCATTTTTTACTTTTTGTTTTTGCAAGAGGAGCTTTACCCTCTTTAGTCATGGCTGGTTTAGTTTTGCTGAGTTAGGTTACTAACTCTTTTGTTGTACTGTTTTCAATACATTGTTTTAGTAGTGGATGACTATATGTTGTACGCTTAGTCTTATCTGCTCTACTTGCTGTTTAGTAGGCATTTTGTTGTGCATGTTGGGAAAAGAGAAAGGTTGCGTTGGAAAGTTGTGCATCAGTGTGTGTGTGTAATTGTAGAGATGACTAGAGCACTGTTTGATTGTCAGGTGCTATATTAGGTGTGGTTGGGAATGATGTGAGAGTAAGACGGTACAGAGGTGTGATGGTGTTGGGTTAGTGAGTAAGGCAGTGGTGGTGTGATGGAATCCGTACAGTGATTGTGCTGTTTGGAGGAACAGAGTGGGTTTTGCATTGGTGGTGTGTAAATGAGAATAGTGAGCATGTGAATGGTGGGATGTAATGGGCTGGAGTGAAAGAAATGTTGGTTTGAAATTAGTAGTCTGGGGTAATATATATATAGTGGAACTGTGCTGCTATAATTACATTCATATATCTGGTACATTAATGTACTTACTTTGTTGGATTCAAAGGGTATTTGTTTTTTGGTTGTTGATTTCAGTGATGTGCTTCTTTCCTGTAAAAAAAGTTAGTGGGGAAAAGTGGTAATGGCGAAGTACTTTTAGTAAGCAAGGTTCATATTTACAAAGGAAGGAGGAGTGGTGGGGAAACACAGGTAATACAATTGGTGGACGGTTAAAAAGTAGTTGCTTTTAGGAGCATTTTCATGAAAGTAAAGAAATGTGTATGTGCATTTATAGAAGCTCTGTAATGATTTATAAAAGAGAAGAAATGTTGATGGAAAAGATGTGTAGTACACTTTAAAATTGCAGCTGGTTTGTGAATGTTTAATATGTTAATGTTTAATATGTTAGGAGTATATGCATAATTGCCAACATGATGCATTGTGTTTATGTAGTGCTAGATTTTTTTTGTTTGCTTTCTGGAACTTGTAGTTGCACTTTTACCATTGTGGCACTGTTTCTCATGCTCTTTGACAACTGCCTCAAAGCATTGCAAAACTGTTCCCACCTGCAGAGTGGTGTGTCGCAGTGGTTACCAGTCAAATGGTCGAAAACATTTGGTCGACAGACAATTTGGTCGACACCATTTGGTCGAATGCCAAATGGTCGAATGTTTTTTTTTTTTTTTTGTTTTTTTTTGGGGGGGTCCCCCCCCCACCCCCTTTTTTTTTCTTTTTTCTTTTTTTCCCCCACACGAAAACCCACAAAACACATATATATAAAAAAAATAAAAAAAATTCGACCATTTGGCATTCGATCAAATGGTGTCGACCAAATTGCAGTCGACCAGTTTGTTGTCGACCAGTTGACTGGACACCTGTCGCAGTACATGCAGCAAACTATGACCCTTGAAAGGTAAGGGTCCACCTCATTCCATATGGCCTGTGAGGCTGCCGGTGGGATCCTCTGCCCCACAGGAGTGCCCTGTGTGCTGGCAGGAGTGGGAGAAGATGATGGTGCAGAGGAAGATAGCCTGCTCTTCCCTAATATAGCAACAGCCTTTCTCAGCAGCCTTTCTCAGTGCAACTGGGTGGATAAAATGGACGTGGAGGTACATTGACGTGGTGCCGAAGGAGTAGTGCCCCTGTTGTCTGCAACTGAGTTTCACCCCACAAGCAATGCATTCAACACAGGCAGCCTTCGACTTTAGGACCCCACCTACGGTCTTAAAGAACCGCCACACCCAAGACTCATTCTGGGTGCTGGAGGTAGGTACTTCGACCACCTCAGCTTCGTCTCCCTCCTTTACATTATCGTTTAACAAAGTTTTTTCACTGAATTTCATAGGTTTTTAGTAGTGCAGCTTAACCATAACGTCCCTTTAACAAAGTTTTTTCACTGAATTTCATTGGTTTTTAGTAGTGCAGCTTAACCATAACGTCCCTTTAACAAAGTTTTTTCACTGAATTTCATTGGTTTTTAGCAGCGCAACTTAACCATAACGTCCCTTTAACAAAGTTTTTTCACTGAATTTCATAGGTTTTTAACAGCGCAACTTAACCATAACGTCCCTTTAACAAAGTTTTTTCACTGAATTTCATAGGTTTTTAGTAGTGCAGCTTAACCATAACGTCCCTTTAACAAAGTTTTTTCACTGAATTTCATTGGTTTTTAGCAGCGCAACTTAACCATAACGTCCCTTTAACAAAGTTTTTTCACTGAATTTCATAGGTTTTTAACAGCGCAACTTAACCATAACGTCCCTTTAACAAAGTTTTTTCACTGAATTTCATAGGTTTTTAGTAGTGCAACTTAACAATAATGACTTTGACTTTATATACATATCATATGGAACTGACTGAATCTCTTCTACTGTACTTGATGTCCGCAAACTCATTTAATGTTCGCGGACATGTTCGAAGAACAGTACCACTACCTAAAAACTCTGGGGGGGTATGCTTGATTGTTATATCATAACATAGGAACATTTAACAAATTCAAAAAGAAGCACACAAACACATTATATGTGCTAATACATAAGAAATGTAACCCATATATGCAACACACTAACCATTCATTTAAATGCACTGAGAACAAGAGCAGACCCACTGAGTACATAGGACATATCTTACCTGAAATAGTAAGTGTACTTAATTGTATTCATATATGTATAAACTTTCTGTATTAGATAAAAAAATATATTATCTTTTTTTTTTCTCTCACAGAAATGTCTAGTACACTGGAATGGCTAGAGGAGCATTTCCCACATGAAGAAATGTCACAAGATAGTGAAACTAATGGTAAACACTTTATAATATAAACCATTTAATTATTATTATTTTGTATACATTTAACATATATATGTTTTTTTTGTACAGAGCATACCAAAATAGAAAATACTTCAGCAAAACCTGTTATGGATAACATTTTTCACAGTATAGAAGAAAAAATGGATTTATTGTTGACTAATTTTAATAATTTGAAAACTTTTTTGGAAGATCATTTTAAACCAAAAACCTCGTACCATTGCCCCACATGTACTTGACCCTCCTCACCATATTCCAGTCAATTATCCCCAAACCCTCTCCATAACCCAAAATGTTTTGATGAGACTTCCATCCCTTCTTCACCTAATAACAATCATGTTGAAACCCCTAATTCTCCTGTTTTTGTTTCTGTTTCTGCCTCACCTTCTCTGTCATAAATTATTAATATATTTTAAATAAAGTTTAATTTTTATATTGTGTTGTAAATAGTTTCGTTTTTTAAAAAAAAAACAATTTAGGTGTCCGCGGACAGTGCAGGTGTTCTGAAATGTTCATAAATAAACAAAAATGGAGGTGTCCTGAAGAACACGATACCTGTTCGTACTGTTCTCTAGCAAGATGAAACTATTCTAAGAACACACGCGGTGTCCTGAAATGTTCGTAAAAAAAAAAAATTAAAGTGTCCTAAAGAACACTATATCTGTCCGTAGTGTTCGCTATCAAATTTAAACTCTTCTAAGAACACAATTGGTGTCCTGAAATGTTCGTACGTAAACGAAAATGGAGGTGTCCTGAAGAACACTATACCTGTTCGTAGTGTTCGCTAGCAAGTTCAAACTGTTCTAAGAACACACGCGGTGTCCTGAATTGTTCGTAATGAAAGGAAAATGGAGGTGTCTTAAAGAACACTATACCTGTCCGTACTGTTCACTAGCAAGTTGAAAATGTTCTAAGAACACAATTGGTGTCCTGAAATGTTCGTACATAAACGAAATTGAACGTGTCCTGAAGAACACTATATCTGTCCTTACTGTTCGCTAGCAAGTTTAAACTGTTCTAAGAACACACGCACTGTTCTGAAATGTTCGTTTCACGTGTGACGCAATTTTAATTAGTTCAGGACCCGAACAGTGTCCGTAGAACATCTCCGTGCATTTGGTGTCCTGCGGACATGTGCTTCCTTCGCGGACTTGTTCGCGAACGGATCATATGACTGCGCCCACGCTAATCGCGTGTTCTGAATGCGGACACTGTTCGGGTCTCCGAACAAATTAAAAGTACATTTTCAATTAATCCATAATATTTTTCAATAAAATCTCACCATGGCACAAGTCCCACATAGTAATCCTGAGTTTCTACATACCTTTTGAAACTTTTCAAACTTTTTTTTGTGTTCTATCTGTCAGCGGACAGCGCGCATGTCCGTGGACCGCGCACAAGCACCCCTGTAAAAGACTACGCCCTAGAGCTTATTCTTATTGTGTTTCTGGCTATTCTTCAAAACACAGCTGCCACTTGGTGCTGCACCTGCTTCAGAACCACCCCCACCCCCTCCACCACCACCACCTCCCCAAGGGCCTGAAGAGGGGAACAGGAGTGAGGATGCAGAGGAGGAAGAAGAGGATGATGAGAATGAGGTAGAGGAAAACCCTACTACCCGCACTAGGCGTGAGTCTTGGGTGTGGCGGTTATTTACCATTCATGGGAATGTTCCTAAGGCTTGTGCGAACCGTGTTACCTGCAATGAGTGCAAAATGATACTCAGTCGCGGGAAGTACGGTAAGTACAGCTTTGTGACCACTACTATGAAGCGGCACCTGAGGTCATTTCAGTCTGGGGCTATTCGCAGGGTTGTACCTTGCGAAGAACGTAGCAGGTTGATTTCCTCTACTTCATCCTTTTGAAACTTTTCAAACTTTTTTTTGTGTTCTATCTGTCAGCGGACAGCGCGCATGTCCGTGGACCGCGCACAAGCACCCCTATAAAAGACTACGCCCTAGAGCTTATTCTTATTGTGTTTCTGGCTATTCTTCAAAACACAGCTGCCACTTGGTGCTGCACCTGCTTCAGAACCACCCCCACCCCCTCCACCACCACCACCTCCCCAAGGGCCTGAAGAGGGGAACAGGAGTGAGGATGCAGAGGAGGAAGAAGAGGATGATGAGAATGAGGTAGAGGAAAACCCTACTACCCGCACTAGGCGTGAGTCTTGGGTGTGGCGGTTATTTACCATTCATGGGAATGTTCCTAAGGCTTGTGCGAACCGTGTTACCTGCAATGAGTGCAAAATGATACTCAGTCGCGGGAAGTACGGTAAGTACAGCTTTGTGACCACTACTATGAAGCGGCACCTGAGGTCATTTCAGTCTGGGGCTATTCGCAGGGTTGTACCTTGCGAAGAACGTAGCAGGTTGATTTCCTCTACTTCATCCTCTGTTTCTGATCCTGTCACCACAAGGATCACCTCTGTGGGACAGAGTCTTCCTCAAGCTGACTCACAGGCCATACAGAATGATGATGACCCTTACCTTTCGAGGGTCACAGTTGTATGTATGTACTGTGACACAGTACTCTGCAGGGCACGAGAAGATCTGCTCACTACCCAAATAAAACCCACTCTACATCTTCCTCTCTCAGCTCGCCCTTTCTTTTCCCTGTGGTTGGTGTCCCCCCCCCTTTACCTTCCTTTCCCCTCCTCTCCTAGTGTGTTGTGTATAAAAAACAAAAAATATTACAAAATATCAAAAATCAAAAAAAAATAAGGCTCTTTTCAGAGCCGCCTTTCACAGTTAAAAAATAGAAGTGAAAATAAATGAAGCAGGGCCCTTTGTATTTTTTAGAAGTCAGCGGACAGTTTGCGAACATTTACAAAATTGGGTTGCTACCCTATCACAAACATTGCAATTTTCTCTGGGAGGAAGTGGTGGCTCTGAAAAGAGCCTTTGGGAGGTGTTTGTAAGTCAAAAATGATAAATGCTTAACACCCACTTCAAAATGGATGTTGTAATTCCAAAAAAGGTTGCAATGCATTTTGTACATTTCTCAGAAAAATCTGATTGCCACCATAAGTAAGATGGACTCCATCTTTGCGAAAAATGTTTGTACTACGAAACAGAATATTTTCATTGTGAAAAGAAGACATGCCAAAATCTTTTAGAATGGCACAAACAGCTTTATTAACATTGCGCCTTGCTTTTTCCATTTGTGGACCAAATAAAGAAGAACGAAGCCACATTTGTCTCTGCGCAATCCGTGAAAATATCACTTGAGAATTAGGAAACATGTCCATAACCTTCCCAAGTCCTTCTTTCATAGCAAATTGCAAAAAAAAATGCAGTCGCATGTCCTAAACTGTTCCCTCCACAATGAATTACAATCATGCCTGGATGTTGCTCTGTCTCCAAAGTAGCACAGAGAGGTAACAAGTCCAACCACTTCATTCCACGTACTCCATGCCAGTGTACTTCCACATGTGGGAATCCAAGATCTACAGATACTCCACAGCTTTCTGCATGCACCTTCAACCAATATATCCATGAATCTCCCAAAATCCATACAATCTTTTTCCTAAAATACACAGACATAGCTATCTGCTGTTCTCTCAGCAAAAACAGTATATGAGAAACTCTCTTCTGGCACAACACACCCCCTAAACTTTCCTGACCAATCCCTTTTAGTACTCATTCTCCTTTGCATGAATTCTGAACCCAAAAATCCCCGGATGTAACTCCCGATGTCCGCGAACTACCACCATGTCCGCGGACATATCGTAACATGAACAGCCCTTCTACCATTTCCACTTCACTCTCTCTGCCATTCCCTCATTGGATGTAGCTAAGAAATCACATGACCATGCACCAATCACATTCAAGACCTCTACATCTGACTGCATCATTATAGATCAGCACTGCAAATGTACTGTGAATCTCTCTGAGTACAAGTGTCATATCATTGGCAAGCCCCATCTACCAGAAATACTGTACAAGTCTCCAAGATTTCTACTTGCAACTCCATGCATATCCATATGCATGAACACAAACTTCAGGTATGCATATTTTCTGTACAGTAGATGAACACATTTTCAAACAGACTTTAGCTTGTGTAATCTGTAAAATGAATTTACTGTATTTTTTTCAATTTCCTAAAATCAACTATCACTTATAAACCTTTATACTATTTACTTTCTTTATACACACACACTCAAATCATGTTAAACTAACATTTTTTAAATGAAATATATAGACTACATATATTCAAACAAAATTGCATGCACGCACAATCTATGTTTAAATCTTTAAAAAAAAAACTTATACAATTTCATATTTTTTTGTTTTTATTTATTTATTTACTTAATTACTTTAATTTAGACATGACATTGAGGCGCTATTACCTAGAACAGCTTAGTTAGAGAAATAGTGGCATTCACTGGTATATTATAAATTTCACAAGACATAGTAAAGATATTTTTTTTGCTACAGTTAGTCATTCAATACAATTTGTTCATTAAGAACATATCATATGTACTGAACTGATGCAATCTATCTTATGTAAATAAATTAGTTTAATGGTTTTAAAGAAGGCACTGAGGATTTCAATTAAAAAAATCAATATCTAAATTAAAAACAGCGCTATATACAAACAAAGTTACTAATTTGAAGCTTTTACAATTGCAGTGAAGACCAGTCTCCTCAAAAGAAGCAGCCGAATTCGAAGAACAAAGAAGAACTAAGAAGTTACCTGTTAATTTAAGAAAAAAAGTAAGTAGAATATCACCATAATATTTGTATTATTACTCAAACATACTATAACGTTAATACAAGCTATTTCTGTGCCTAAAAATAGAGTCTTAAACAGAGATTTACAGTCAGAATGGCCCACAAGTTCCTATTTTTGGACACACAAATTACCCAACTGAACCGCTACAATTTTCATATTATAGAACAAACAACTGTTTTAATTGTATACATTACAAGTACTTGCTGTACTTTTCCACACCACTAGCTTACTTTTTTTTTGTCATCTGAACCCCAGTTTAGTAACACATAAATTCAAGAATACCTATTACTAGTAGTTGTAGTTCCCAATGCACAATCACACACCATTACATACATGTTTATCATCTTACTCAAACACTCATGCACACAGCACACATACATTCCAGAACACCCCAACCCATATCGTCTTTATTTTTTTCAACAGACCCTAAAGAATGCCTATCAAAAGTCAAGTAAGTAGAAAGCAACGCAGAAGTAGAGCAAATGAAAATAAAAGTGTCCAACATAAGCATCCATCTCTAGCAGAATATGTAAAAAAAGTTGAAACAAAACAGCTAATACAGTCATTTAGTGAAACACAAGAAGTTTCAAGTACAAAAACGTTGCCTCCTCTATCAAAATGTAAAACAAACCAAAAAACAATTAACAGAAAATCAGCTATCACTACAGATAAAACTACTTCTTCAAATTTTAATATAGTTCAAAGTAAGCATACCAAGAAAAGTATTTTAGCCAGAATGTACCATCACAAAGTCCTTCAAAATCTTATAAAAACAGGAAAGAAATCAGGTTCAATGCTTAACACCTATCGTAGGAAATTAATCTTAGAAGCGTTGATGGACAGCGCAGATCTTCTCAAAACAAAGTTATTTATTTTACTGTTAAACAAAATGAAACCACTAACAAAACTAATAACTAAATTACAAAAAAGACTTCTCAATAAGCGAAATGTCAACAGAAAGAACTTCTTAAGTATCTGCGGAGGTGAATGGAATCACACTAGGAGCACAGAATCATATTTTAATGAAGAAGCGTACAAACAAAAGCAAAGAAACACAATTGCCATACATGGCAGTGGTCGAGGTTATGAAAAAGTGAATAATATCATAATGGAACAAGAAGTACTCCTTACAAAAATATGCTCTGAAAACTTAGAATTACCCCTCCATTCAACTGAATCAGAACGTCTAGTGTACAAATGACCATGCACGTCAATGTTTAACATTCCCAAACATGTTTCAAATCTTTACGCCAATTCCTCAATAAATATGTAAAAAGCAAAGACAAAATCAAAATTAAATTACTGCAAAATATGGATACCTGTCCAGTGTGCAAGTACACAGGACTACAAGGATATTCATTGGCCTGCATTACAGGGCCTACTTGCAATACCACTTTCCATGATATCAAAAGGATATCAACACATCATTCAACTATAAAAAATCTAGTCTATAAACTGTACTATGCTAAAAGTCCTGCTTTAGCACTAGCCAAGTTAAATAACATCCTTCTACATGGTACAGCAAAAGACCTACTTGAAGAAATTCACTATATCCAGAAAAATATTTTGGAAGTGAAAGCCATTTACAGAATGAAATAGCTTTAAACCAATTAAGCAACAATTCTACACATGGCAACCTTTTGCTAAACACATACAAAAAAGAAATACTACAATTTAAAAGTACATCAGCTGAAGTACCAAACCATGTATGTGTATGTTGCCGTAGAACTTTTTATAAAAGTAACACAAAAACTGTAGACCTATCATACAAAATAGAAGACAATGAAGATTCTAAATGGTTTGAATTAGCTCTCTACCTTGTAGCAGAAAACAAATACGAAATAACTGAGCCCTTAATACTTGACAACCACCAAACTCCTTCACGTGCTATCACAAATAATTTGGAATTATACCCAGTACCAAAACCCCTACAACAACTTAATTTATATGAGAGCATCATAATTCAAACAGTACACCCATTTCAAGCAATAATACACCTTCAACCAAAAACAGCAAAATTACCTCCCTCTGAATTGGTAAAAGGCATTTGTGGAAAAGTAGTTTATTTACCATTAGATCTAAAAGAAAATGTGCATACTCTAGGAGTGCAACGTCCAATGCAGCAATCTTTAATTATCTTAGTAAATGGAGTACCTACAAAAGACAAAAAAATATGGCAATAGCTGGTAGATTTATATAAAGTTAGACAAGCCTTCCAATATCTTAAAGAGAATAATGAATATTACAAAGAAATTAATATTGAAGAAAACTTGAAAGATACAACTGAAATAATTCAAGAAACACAAGAAGCTGGTCAATTTGAGCTACTAGATCCTGCGACAATATCAAATACTTTAGACCATTATACAATTCATCCTTTGCACTGTAATGACACCGTAGAAGATGTACTGGAAACTTACCAAATGCGTCAAACAAAAGGATCGCCAATCAGCATATGGGAAAAAAGTATAGAAGCACGTGCTTCTCCTCTACTCTTTCCTACTGGCAAAGGAGGAAGGTATGATGATATACCTATTCAAATATCAGCTTCAGAATACCGCTCATTACGGATGTATTCTGAAGATCCCAGATTTAGACAAAATGTTCAATACATATTCCACCTACTCTTTGAAAGTGAACTAGCAACATTATGTTACGGAGTTGCACAAATATTAAAATCAGGATTACACTTTCAAAATATGACAGCTACACAATTATTAGAAAAAATGCAACAAAAGGATGAGGTTTTACAATCAAATATTACAAATCTATTAGCAAATATGCGTGGTACTAAAGAGCACTGGTTTCGACGTCATGGAGATGTACGTTGTATGATCAGAAACCTTGGCCCACCCACTTGGCTTGTTACATTAAGTTGTGCAGAATATGCATGGGAAGATTTACAGGATTTCCGACGCATATCAAATAAAAACAAAACAAACATAGATATACTAACACCTGGAGAACTTTGTTCTTTGGATCCTGTTAATGTTTCAAGATATTTTCACTATCGCTTCATTCGTATGCTACATTTTATTTGTAATAAAACTGTTCCTCCCCTTGGAGAATTATAACACTTCTTTTGGAGAAAAGAATACCAAGTCAGAGAAGCACCAAATATCCACATGCTTTTATGGATTAAAGATGCTCCTAAATTTGGTCAAGACAGTGATGCCACTGTTTTACAGTTTATTGAAAAATATGTCACTTGTGAAATTCCATCAGAAGCCACAAATAGTGATCTTCATGCACAAATTTTACAATTTCAAAGACACAAATGTGGAAAATATTGTCGTCGCAAATACAAAAACAAAGGGAAATACTGCACCAAATGCCGATTTGGTTTCCCTAGACCAGTTACAAATACAGGTCAAGTGAACAACCTCATGTCTTCAGTTAGACATAGTGTTAAAGGTAAGTCACCTAAAAATACATATTACATAAAAAGAAACGAAGAAGAAAAATACATCAATGATTATAATGCAATCATTGCCCACTTATGGAATGCAAACATAGATGTGCAGTTGTCATGATGCCTGCCCCCGGAAGACCAGACCAGGCCCAGCAGCCCCGGAAGCAGGCATCATGCCACTTGGAGCATGCACAAAAGCCCCAGTTAGGGGCTGTTTGGGTACAGTCCTGGCGCCTATGGCGCCAGGCTCATGAAGATAAAGTCAGTCCTGGCGCCATAGGCGCCAGGCTCATTATTGATAACTTACCTGAAGCAGACCATGCTGCATACTCACCTGAGGCAGACCATGCTGCATGAAGACTCAAGCCAAATGAGGCTTAGGAGGGACTATTTTACTGAAGGGACTATTTTGTTACTTGGGTGGGGCTGTGGAAGAATACTTACCCGGATCTTCTTCCAAGGCTATTTAAACCAGGCCCGGACAGCCACACGCGCTTCGCAAACTTGGTTTGTTACATTAAGTTGTGCAGAATATGCATGGGAAGTTTTACAGGATTTCCGACGCATATCAAATAAAAACAAAACAAACATATATATACTAACACCTGGAGAACTTTGTTCTTTGGATCCTGTTAATGTGACAAGATATTTTCACTATTGCTTCATTGCTATGCTACATTTTATTTGTAATAAAACTGTTCCTCCCCTTGGAGAAGTGCAACACTTCTTTTGGAGAAAAGAATACCAAGCCAGAGGAGCACCACATATCCACATGCTTTTATGGATTAAAGATGCTCCTAAATTTGGTCAAGACAGTGATGCCACTGTTTTACAGTTTATTGAAAAATATGTCACTTGTGAAATTCCATCAGAAGCCACAAATAGTGATCTTCATGCACACATTTTACAATTTCAAAGACACAAATGTGGAAAATATTGTCGTCGCAAATACAAAAAAAAAGGGAAATACTACACCAAATGCCGATTTGGTTTCCCTAGACCAGTTACAAATACAGGTCAAGTGAACAACCTCATGTCTTCAGTTAGACATAGTGTTAAAGGTAAGTCACCTAAAAATACATATTACATAAAAAGAAAAGAAGAAGAAAAATATATCAATGATTATAATGCAATCATTGCCCACTTATGGAATGCAAACATAGATGTGCAGTTGCCATGATGCCTGCCCCCGGAAGACCAGACCAGGCCCAGCAGCCCCGGAAGCAGGCATCATGCCACTTGGAGCATGCCCAAAGCCCCAGTTAGGGGCTGTTTGGGTACAGTCCTGGCACCTATGGCGCCAGGCTCATAAAGATAAAGTCAGTCCTGGTGCCATGGGTGCCAGGCTCATTATTGATAACTTACCTGAAGCAGACCATGCTGCATACTCACCTGAGGCAGACCATGCTGCTTGAAGACTCAAGCCAAATGAGGCTTAGGAGGGACTATTTTACTGAAGGGACTATTTTGTTACTTGGGTGGGGTTGTGGAAGAATACTTACCTGGATCTTCTTCCAAGGCTATTTAAACCAGGCCCGGACAGCCACACGCTTTTCGCATTATTCTGCTTGCTGCAGCGTAACGCTCACCGTGTTTTCAGCAGCTCCAGTCTTCAGCCACGCCCGCTTCAGTCCTGGGACTCCTGAAACAAGAAGACAAAAAGGATAAAGGTTAGAACAGGAGTTTTAACTTAAATCCGTACCTGGATCCTGATCCATTTCGCCACGGAACTGAAAGACAGAAGTCTTTGAAGCATCGCTTCGCATTCCTACGGAGCTGTGCTGAACTCATCTGCTTGGCGGTACTTCAGCATTCCATCACGCTCTCTCCATCTCGCGGCCGCCCTTCGACACCTAAGGAGACAAAGACAGGTGAGCAAGGGGACTCTCTAAGGCCATACAAGCTACCTCCAAGGACTTACCTGATTTACCACGGGAGGTACTCACCTCATTTTGGGTTGGCGCAGTCAACTCTGCTTCATCGCCGTACCCCGGCCCCTAAGGGGAGAAAGCAAGGACAATACCAGTTACCCCCCACAAAACTTACCTGATTTACCACGGGGGTCTCACCTCATCTCGGGTCGGCACAGTCAACTCTGCTTCATCGCCGTACCCCGGCCCCTAAGGGGAAAAACACAATAGACTTACCTGAATCTTACCGAGTGCCATTTGGAAATCTTCGAGTGGATTAATCGGCAACTTGCAAGGAATCGGACAGAGTGAAGAGCAGACATTTGAACTCTTATGAACAATTGGACTTTAGAGTCAATACTGGAACTCACCAATTCCTCTACGCCAGTAAAGTAACTGGTCATCAACGCGCCCCTGCGGTCGACGCAGGATGGAGAGCTCATCCTTCCAAACCATCAGGTGAGACTAAGGAGGGGACATCAAAAGTGATCAGTGGAAAGACAACGGGAGTGGGGAAGGTGGGTTGACACTCAATTCCACGGGTGGTTAATTCATCTTCTCCTTTGCAGAAGAATATTCTTGCGAGCCAGACAAACTAGGCTGAGCGGGCCAGTCCAGTCAGTCATCTCGGCGCTACACGTCACGATGGTGGAAGTATCAGCGGCCCAGTTCCGGTCGACACCCCCGTGGGAACCAGGTGAGCGTAACAGCAGTACATTGCAGACAATTCTACTGCAGTTGCACGATATGTCACAGCATACTTAACTAAAGCAGAAAAGACAGAGCTCCAAGACCTCTGGAATGACCTGTCATCAGATAAAACAGTGTCTCAGAAATTATACAGCTTGGGCATAAAAATGCTCACCCATAGAGAATGTGGATCATATGAAGCAGCTGATCGTTTAACTGGTACTGCATTGTATGGTAAATCTGAAAATATAGTATGGCTAAGTCTTGGTCCAGCTAAATCTAGAAAAAGAGTTCTAAAATCATATGAAGATATATAAACAATAGCCAAACATGATCCCAACAGCCAAGACATTTTAAAAAACAATTTATTGGACACATACTACCCAAACAGAAGTAATACTTTGGAAAACATGTGTCTATACCACATAGCCCAAAACTACACATACAAAAATAATATGAAACCTGATGAAAAAAAGGTAAATATAGAGTGACAAACTGTGAAGGCAGCTTAGTTAAACTCACTAAACCAAATTTAATTAATCATATCAAATTGTCATTAAAGACTCCTCAACATAAAGAAGTATATTACATGTCCCTGCTACAACACTTCAAACCATGGAGAAAAGAAGAACAATTACTAGATAACTATGACTCATATGAGGATGCTTTCAAAGCAAATGAAACCACTATAACTGATGTAAACTTTACACAGTACAAAACAATGTTGCACAATGAACAGCAACACGAAGAAGAACTCCAAGCCCAACTAGATAAGGACACTCCTGACAGTAGTCAACCTTCTGTAACAGGAAGCCTAGAACCACTGGGAGAACCACTAATAATAAATGAGGCAGAATTAGCTATGATAGAAGTAGAAAACACCATGTGTCAGTATGAAGATAAAGAAGACTTAACTATACTACAATCAAAACTTAACAATGAGCAAAGTAGCATTTTTCAAGAAGTAACAAAACAAATTGCACATGGTGTAAAACATGAAAATAAAGAATGTTCTTGCCATAATTATAAACCTATACTACTGTACGTCAGTGGTGAAGCTGGTTCTGGCAAAACATTCCTAATCAAAATCATTAGTAAGTTCCTTCAACAATTGACAAACAACAAACTGTCAGCTGTTGTCACTGCCCCCACAGGTTTAGCTGCCTACAACATAGGTGGTGTTACATTACACTGATTACTACTATTACCAGTAGAACACCAGAACAAATTAGACTATTACAAACTTTCTGCAGAAGCTGCAATGGAATTACACAGAGTATTGAAACAAATGACAATGCTACTAATAGATGAAGTGAGCATGGTCTCCAACCTGATGTTAGCTTTGATTCACCTCAGATTACAAGAAGTACTCAAAACAGACTATGAAGAGCTCTTTGCAGGAAAACACATTATTGTTTTTGGAGATCTGCTTCAATTAACAACAGTAAAAGGTGAGCCTATTTTTAAAACATTAGGACACATACTCTGCCGTAAAACTGTTGGCAGCATTGGAAATGTCAACCTTTGGTAACATTTCCAATACAGAGAATTAACAGAAAACATGCGGCAATCTGCAGATCTCACTTATGCCAACATTTTAAAAAGTATCAGAGTTGGTATACTTTCTAAAGAAGCAGAAGCAATATTGAAAACCCGGCACATTAATGCACTTTATGGCGATAATGCATGTGCTACAGATGTTATGGGACAATTAGCCCACAAAAATGTCAATTGTATGGCCTTAATGCCAACTCTTGCAAGCTGTTTCAAATTCAATGAAATCATGCAAAGTAAAGAAATGCAACCAATCATGGACATTAGCGCCACAGACAAACTAGATGTACATGGTATGACACTACCCATGTGTGACCAAGCCACAACAAGACTAAATAGTTTAGAAAAAATCAATCTCAAACACAGCAGGCTTAGAAAAGATATTAAAATTATCCTTAAATTGCAGAGTAATGCTTAAATGTAACCTTGACGTGGACCAAGTACTAGTTAATGGAGCACTGGGTCCATTGTTGGCTTTCAAACATACCCACGCCCCAACAAAATTCAGTTTGTCAATATACTCTTTGACAAACTTTCAGAAGTAAAAAGGATAGGACGCTCAACAGCTAGATTCCTTCTCTTCAAAGATATGTATGTACGCAGAGAACAATTTTCTCGCAGTCACGATTCATAAATCACAAGGTCTTACCCTAGACAAAGCAATGATAGATATTGGTAACACAGTCTTTAAAGAAGGCATGAGCTATGTAGCACTATCACGCTTACGTACACTTGACGGTCTATTTCTAATCAACTTTGATGCAAGTAAAATAAACGCTGATATTCCTTGCATTTTAGAATACAATAGACTTCGCTCACTATACACTCCCCACCTAAACACATATTCTGTTCCACAAAAAGTAAAACGTTATAAAAGAAAAATAAATCAAACAGAAATGCAACAGGATGTCACTGCAAATCCTCCAAAGAGAGTGAAAGAAACTAATACTTCATCAAGTACCACAAGCAAAAAAGAATCAATTAGGGAAAGTAAACCAGGTACTTCTTTAAAGAAGGAAGACAAACTCCAAAAAAAGCAGTTAGATACAGAACTACTGGACCATTTAAATTCTCAAATATAGTTGGTGTAAGTTGCTACGCAAATGTAGCAATGAATATTCTATTTCAATTACCACCAATTGTTGACAACATTTACTTACACTGTACAGACCCATTGTGTTTGCAAATGTTAGTACTTCACAGAAATGCAGCAAACAATCCTGACAACACGTATAGTGTTTTTGGAATAAGACAACAATTGGACTACTGTGCTAGAATGGTGAAATTCACTATAAACTCACAGGAAGATCCACAATAATTTCTAATGTACTTACTACAAGTACTGGAAAACAAAACCATACCTATAAATGAAATCTTTCAGATTTCATACATGTGGAAACATACATGCACTCTCTGCAACAATGTGACACAAGAAGAAATCCCCAATGAACGCTTCATATATATATCAATACCAAATTGTGAATCCATTCCATTTCAGCGACTTGTACAAAATGCAAACCATGGTAGATTATGCTCTACCTGCAATTCAGATAATCGCTCCACTTTAGTAATACAAACACATAGTAAATACATAATACTAATGCTTCTACGTTACAATGCAGATGGTACCAAAAACAACTGCAAGCTGACTGGATTCACACATGGTCAAATATCACTTGGTAAGAAAACCTTCACAACAATAGGTATAATCTACCACGCAGGAGCCACAAACAATTCAGGGCACTACACTGCATATATAAAAAAGAAATGTGGATGGTTTGAATGTAATGATAGTACCATTACTCTAAAGCAGAGTTTACCAGGAAATCTTACAAACGCTTATTTGATGTTCTTAAAACCAAAATTTGATAACTAAACTGTATTTAAACCCTAAGTAAACTTGTGTTAAAAAAATATAAACTGTTAGAATACTCCAAAAGCTATCTAACTGCTCAAAGATTCTACAACAACTAATCAGATAAAAGAATACCACTAAATTAGACCAAAAAATACACAGTTAGAATACGCCAATTGGTATCTAACCGTCCCAAAATTTAACAATAGCCAAATAGATAAATCAATACCACTAAAATATATAAAAAAAATAGACAGTTAGAATACGCCAATTGGTATCTAACTGCTCCAAAATTTTATAATATCAAAACAAATAAATAATATGTTACTGCTCCCAAAAAATGCAACAAGCTAAAGTATAAAGCATTAGCCAGAAACAACAAGTGAACACTGAAAACAAACAAACAAATAAACTGTAGCATAACAGAAAAAGTTTTTTTTTTTTAATCGGTCATGGATTTTTTTTTCTCCCACAGACCCAATGATTTTAGCAACAAATACTTAAACTGAGCAAATTGCACAGTACTCTGATTTGTAATCTACTCAATATGAGGGTCCAAAAAAAAAAAAGTATATTGATTATACAATGTAATAAGTCATTACAAAATACTAATACTAACATGCTATTTTCTTTTATCACAGAAATTAACAAGAAATACATGTACTCCAGTTACTAGACCAAACAGTAAGTATACAATAATAAGGAGCACCATAGCAGCATATCACATCCATAGTATCTAATACCTTTGTTCCTTATACATTTGTTTTCACCCAAAGTTATAAGCAAATGTGAATGTGATATGCTGCAGTGATTGTTGCCAGGGCATAGAGTCTTGGGTGCATGGCCAAATGGCCATGCACCCAAGACTCTATGCCCTGGCAACAACCACCGCAGCATATCACATCCATAGAGTCAAACATTTCAACTATGGTCTATGGAAACTTTTAATGTCCGTGGACATTATGAGTGTTCTTAGAACACTTTCAACTTTCCAGCGAACAATATGGACAGCATTTTCAGGACACCCCCTACGAACATTTCAGAACAACGCGATAGTTCTTAGAACACTTTCAACTTGACAACGAACAATACGGACAGTGTCCTCAGAACACCCCCATTTCGTTTATTTGCGAACATTTCAGGACACCATGAGTGTTCTAAGAACACATTCAACTTGACAGAGAACAATACGAACAGCATCTTCAGGACACCCCCTACGAACATTTCAGAACAACGCGAGAGTTCTTAGAACACATTCAACTTGACAGAGAACAATACAGACAGCGTCCTCAGGACACCCCCATTTTGTTTATTTGCGAACATTTCAGGACACTGCGAGTGTTCTTAGAACACATTCAACTTGACAACAAACAATACGGACAGCGTCCTCATGACACCCCCTACGAACATTCCCCAGACACCGCAAGTGTTCTTAGAAGCGTCTTCAGAACACCACCATCTTGTTTATTTGCGAACATTTCAGGACACCGCGAGCGTTCTTAGAACACATTCAACTTGACAGAGAACAATACGGACAGCGTCCTCAGGACACCCCCATTCTGTTTATTTGCAAACATTTCAGAACACCGTGAATGTTCTTAGAACACATTCAACCTGCCAGCCACAACCCCCCATTCATATTTGTGAACATTTCAGGACACAGCGAGTGTTCGACAACGTCTTCAGAACACCCCCATTTTGTGTATTTGCGAACATTTCAGGACACTGCAAGTGTTCTTAGAACATATTCAACTTGACAACGAACAATACGGACAGCGTCCTCAGGACACCCCCATTTTGTTTATTTGCGAACATTTCAGGACACTGCGAGTGTTCTTAGAACAGTTTCAGTGTGTTTGCGAACAAAACGGACACATATTGAGTCCTCAGAACACCCCCCATTCAGTTTATTTAGAACATTTCAGAACACCGTGATGTCCACAGACAAATCGAACACAAAAAGAACGTCTAACACATAAAAAAACACAACTTTCATCCTATCTCATACACTCCCACCCTCCCCAAACACTCCTACACATCAACACACTCTACTAAATACAAATTTTGAACAAAGTTTCACCGCGCTGTCCGCGGACGACCGCGAATCTAAGATGGCGGGCGCTACTGAAAATCTGACGTGCTTCACACTCCATACCGTCCAATCAGTGAACACGTTGCATGTCCGCAAACATCACGCAAGCCGATTGGCCAATCAGGACACTGTCCGCGGAGCGAACAGGGAAGTGTGTCCGAGGACCGAACACAGATATCACAATTTTTTTTTTACCTACTTTTTGGTCATTTTAAAAAAAACTTCTGGACGGATTTTCACCAAATTTGCAAAAGCACACTTTCGGGACCAAGCCGCTGCTCCTGGTCCAAATTTGGTGAAAATCCGTCCAGCGGTTTGGGCTGTAGACGCGAGCAAAATTTTGTTCCCATTCAGTCTATGGGAAAAAAAATGTTTTGGGACCCCCCCTATAACTTTGACCCCCTGGACGAATATATTTGTGATGTCATCTTTCATGCACTGGGTTTCTTTCTTAGCAGTGCATGGTGGTGGCACGCAAATTCTGGGGTTTTCAGTTTTACTTGTAATCATAAGGTCCTTTTAACAAAATGTTTTCATTGAGTTTCATGGATTTTATTAGTGCAATTTAACCATAACGTCCCTTTAGCAAAGTATTTTCCATTGAATTTAATGGGTTTGTATTAGCGTAACTTAACAATAACGTCACTTTATCAATGTTTTTTTCAGTGAATTTCATGGGTTTTTAACAGTGCACCCATATTTGTTACAACTTACTAATATCATACTTACCCCAATATAGCAATATTTCTTGCCAGTTTAGAAAGTGTCACCTTAAAACTCTGCCATTCCCCATGTTCATGCATCATTTTTAAAACTTCTATACAAGTTTTTCATCTTTTTTCACTGTTTTTGTGTTTTCTGATGTTCATGTATGTGTGACGTCATTGCCGACTTTTTGGACAGTGTCACTTGACCACGTGCTCATGCGGCACGATGACGTGTCTGCAAATGCATCCGCACTTCACAAATGGGTCCGTACTTCGCGAACACTTACTCATTATCCATTAACAATATGGCACACAGCACATACTTGGAAAAATATAAGGAAAATTGCTATTCATCTTAAAAATTGCATCAGTTGTTGCCATCCCATGACCACCACCAACGCCAGCTGGAGGACATACACAATGAAAGAAGCGCAATACTTCAAAAGACAATCAAGGAGACCAGGAAGATGAAGTAAAAGAAGTGCCTACCTCTAGCACCCAGAGAGAATCATGGGTGTTGCAGTTCTTTACCAATGTTGGAAATGCACCAAAGGCTAAAGCTACCAAAGGGAAATGCACTGAGTGCACCAAAAAAAGCACTGTCAGAAATGTTTCTCTTTAGTACACAATAAACACCATAATCCATTGCTGTTTATAACTATCCAGTCTATGCATTCCCCTGTCTATCCCATGCCTTCTTAGAAAACTCAAATTTCCCATGTACACCATCACAAAAAACAGCCCTTCTACTCTTGTACTGTTATGTTTGTAACAATCCCTCACTGCCTGCTTTCAACCAGGCACGCATATATCCACCAATCAATTAAACAACTCCACATATAGCCTATCAACATATTAAATGTAAACCCACCAACCTCCTCTTAACAATGTTCTAATCTTGTGCATCTACATTTCCCATACATATTCCCAAAATATGCACATAGTGCTTCTATAAATCCACAAATGCATTGTGCAGTGACAGAAGTGCATAAATAAAAGGTGCAGTATGGATGCACAAGTGCTCATGGGAGCCCAGGAGGAAAGTGCCAAAGGACCCCAAGGTGGGAGGCCACTAGTTTGCTGCTGGGGCAGAGGAGTCCTAAGGGTGGGATACATCTTAAATGTAACATCTCTTTATCAAAAAAATTTCTGTCAATTGAATATGTTTTCATAAGTGAAAATGTTTCATCATTTTACACCACTGTATATAAGTTATTAATAATTCCTCTTTTTAACATATATGAAAGAACAAAAAACCCTACTTTAACAAACATATTTTTTGCATTGCATACTTGAGTCGTTATCAGCAAAGCATACCCCAAAAGGCAAATCAAAGTGAACATGTGTCCTGCTGAAGGCCCGTCCAGCACTACGGACTGCAGTGGCAAGCCGATTTGTCTTTCCCTTTTTCATCCCCTTGGTCATGCCGCATGCCCCAATAAGTAAATCAAAGTAGGCATTTGTCCTTGCCATAGGCCAGGTCCATCGTCCATGCACCAAACTTATATCACTATCTTTTGTGCTACTGCCCACGGCACAAAAATAACATCACTATTTTTTGTACTTGTGTTTCCATACTTAAAAATAAATAAAACACTGAACAGATTTGCAAAAGCATACTTTCATGTCCTTGCTAACGCTCCTTGTGCAGGTTTGTTGTCATTCAGTACAGCACTTCAGACTGTAGCTGCAAGCAAAATATGTCTTCCCATTCACACCTACGGTTCCGCCATGCTGCATGTCCCAATAATCAAATCAGAGGACACGATTATTAAGTAATTTCAGGGCAGTAGAATGGGTAGATCACTGCACTTCATCTAGTACTTTAAACATATTACCCTGCTGCTGGTGATCGGGTTCTTTTGTTAAGGTGTCATTCCTTCTTCAAATGTGAAGTTTGGAATAGGAGAGTGAGCCCTGTTCACCTCAGCACTGGGTTATTTAATGTGTAACTGTTGTTGTAATAACCATTCTTGATACTATATTTATTGTTAGAAATCAGCTGACACGTAATTCGACTCTAGAGTCTTTCCCAAGGCATGTGGATTATGGTCCAGTAATTGCTGGAAGTCCAGCATCCAATTCCAATATCGTGCCCCACTATGGTTGCAAATAAGAATGGGTAATGATTTCAAGGGGTGGCCCAGTGACCATGTGGGCAGCTGGTTTGGCGTGCTATGTAATTATCTACTAATTAGCATTGTCTCAGAGTCTATTCAGTGGTAGTCACACCGATCTGTTGATGCAATCCTGTGCATCACTTGTTTTCCCATGCACACCTTTCCCGATTTTGAAAAACTTCACCAAATAGCCAGTCTCTGGTGGCCATGCCTACTCTAGCGTCATTGCCAGTCTCCTGTGGTCATGGCCAGTAGCCAGATTATCCAAGTCATGGCGTTTGGCCATGATTCAGACAATGTGGTCACTGCCCTTTCAAATATTTTGGGACCCCCCCTCTAATTTTGTTCCCTGTTGGCAAAACAGCACCAAATTTTATAGAACCATTCAAGGTAATCATGTCTAGAATAATATCACATTTCATACAGTTTCATTGAGTGGCGCCAAAGTTATATGTCATCCAAAAACTGCTTTTCACCAACCCTGTAATGCAAAAATATGTATGGATGCCCCTGATCATCTGAGATATTTGCAAACATCACAGGGCTGTCCCTGAATTGTTCACGGACATCAGAGATGAAAAACTGCCTGTTTGTTTGCTTTTTATGGCCAAATCCCATCCCATCCTCATCACCCCTCTACTCCCCACAGATTGTTTTATTAATTTGATAAGTGCAATATTGTGGTTTATAATATATTTGTAGTGCAATTTTGAGGAGTACGGGCAATGTCCGCAAATCCAACATGGCAGGCATTTCCCAAAAATATGACACACCTCGTGCTTTTCACCATCCAATAAGCAGGCGCCACCATCTGGGCCAGTCGTACAGGGAAGTGAGTCCACAGACAAAACACATATATCACTACTACCTTTTAGCCATTTAAAAGAAAAAAAAACTACAGGACAGATTTACAACAAATGTACAAAAACATGCGTTCGGGACCAATCCACTGCTCCTGCCACAAATTTGGAGAAAACCCGTCCAGTGGTTTGGACTTTAGGGATGAGCAATATTTGTTTTCCTTCTCGTCTATGGTAAAAACCACATATTTGGGAGCCCCCCTATAACTTTTCCCCCCCTGCACAACACCTCAACAGAATCAATCTGATGGGGCAATATACTTTTTTTGCAAAGTTTTGTGAGTATTCATCTGGGCGGGGGGGAAAAGTTATTATCCGCCCAAAAAGTATCTCTTTCTCTGGGTTGAGCAACTTAACTATAACTACACAGCTGCTATCACAGGCCGTGTAATATATATATCCAGTGAAAAAATGCAACCAAAGGGAGATTATAGTTAATTTGTACTAATAAAAACCTATGTAATTCAGTGAAAAAACGCAACCACTTTGCACTGCTAAGACTTACACCTAGGACATCAAAGATGACATCACAAATCTCCGCCACTTGTTTTTGTTCACTGACACATCTAGGTGAGGTGTTTTTGTTCACTAACAGTCAGAATGTGAAAATTCCAAAGGTGCTGTATACCTACACGTTAACCTTGTGGTATGTTCTTAAAGGACTTTCCTTAGGGTTTGTTATCAGCTCATGGTGAACATAAACGGAACAATAAGCAGGCCTCAAAAACACAATTCATTTGTATATATGAAGATGAACTTTAATGTTATTGACATTTCTGGTGATTTTGCTTCTTTCTTCCTTACTTTATTTGTATGCATTTTGGGTCTCCATATGTATTGGCTGTACTAACGCACGTGTGCAATAAGTCTTGAATTGTTAACTATTTATTCCATGTTTAACTCTACTCAAAACTCATTATTTTACAATCCAAAATTACCACATTAAAAATATTATCCGTCTATGTTGCATGCTGCAGACATTGGCTAGGTGTATTTATGATTAGGTTCCTGCATTAACAACCACACTACAGTATAATGTTTTGTTTAGATGAGTACATTCTTTAATACATTAAGTAGTTCATGATAGGTCTCCTGATCACCCCTGACATCTTGTTACCAACTTTATAAACACAATCCTTTGTAGGACCTATTCATCACAATTAATTTCATATGTGATGTCATCAGTGATGTCATCAATGACATGTGCAATGTCATCTTTGATGTCCTGGGTGTGAGTCTTAGCAGTGCACAGTGGTAGCACAACTTACGGTTCCTATACCAGTTTTTTTAGGTTTTACTTATAACCATAACATCACTTTACCAACGTTTTTTCACTGAATCATAGGTTTGTATTAGTGCTACTTAACCATAACGTCCATTTAACAACATTTTTCTGTGAATTTCATAGGTTTTTTTGAGTGACAATGTTTCATGATGTTACATCACTATATGTAAGTTATTAAGAATTCCTCTTTTAACATATATGAATGAAGGAACTGTTAACCTCCTTTAATAAACATATTTTTTGCAACACATACTGATGTGTGTCGTTATCAGCTGTGCATGCTGGGGATACAAGTCATGGTTGAATTTCCTAGAGCATGAGGCTCGACCATGAGAACCGCCCCACCAAACCACCCCCATTATCTACAGCAGCTGCCCTGCATCCTAGTTCAGTTTCTACTATACCTTCAAAATGTGACCAATGGCCAGTGCTCATGGCTTGCAGGCATGCGCTTTGGGTATGGGCTTCGACCATGCCACATTTCCCAATAGGAAAATCGAGTCGAAATTAGTCCTTTTTGAAGGCCAGGCCCACTGCCCAGGCACCAAAGTTATAGCACTAGTTTGTGCACTTACTTTTTGACACTTTCAAAAAAGTAAAACACAAGACAGATTTGCAAAATCATGCTTTCAGGTCCTTGCTGATGCTCCTCACACAAGTTTCTGCAATCCTGTCTAGTATTTCGGGCTGCAGCCCCAAGAAGAATTAGTTTCCCTTTTAAACCTAAGGCTTCAGTGTAGGCAGTTTCAATTGATCCACAGCATTCAAAATTGACAACACGCAGATCTCAATTTCTATCTTGGTGAAGACATTAGGCATCCACTTCGATGCCTCCCTCTCACTGACCCACCAAGTGAATGCAATTGCCTCTTCTGCCACTTACACAACAAAATTGATTCATGCCACAAGACCCTTCCTATCCCAAGACAGATGCCTAACTGTTACACGTACAGTCATTGGCTCCAGGCTCGACTAGCGCAATGTCCTATATACTAGCACCTCCTCCCATAACATACAAAAACTCCAAATCATCCAGAATAATTCTGTCAGAGCAGCACTCAGCATCCCCAAACAGAGTCAGATCTCAGCCGACAGGAGAGCGGTACACTGGGTACACATCCCCGAAAGAATAATTTTCAAAACCCTATCCATTGGCCAAGTGCTTGTCCAACACTTCACCCCCTACCTATCTCAGAAAAACATTAAAGCACACTCATCAAGACCCACCAGAATCCCTTATGCACATCGGCTCTGTCCACCCAAAGTCAGACGAATGAAAGCTGCAGGCACTAGCTTCGCCTCCGTCACTGCCAAACAGTGGAACTCGGAGCCCTCAAAACAGGGTTGTCTACTTAGGTTGAGCCCCCTCGAAATGTACCGTGTTACTTTTTTGTCTGCTCCTACTGCTTCCAGACTTACCATGTAACAGTCTCCTCTGCAAGTAACTGGTTGTAACAGTGCCTTGATGCCTACGGTGTTACTCGACACATACATTAAAACAAATATATAAATGCACTGTTTGGATTAACTCTCCAATTTTAGGGGTTTGTTGTTGGGACAGAGTATATCTTGCCTTTCCAAGTTACCGAGTGTTCAAAAAATCCAATTTAAACATAATCCTATTTAGTTATTATTATTGGTTCCTGGAGTTGATGATTTACATAAGTATTGCAAGTGTATAATGTCCATAAGTTTCACCACTGGGCTATTCCGGGGATCAATTTTATAGCTAGATGTGGGTCCACAAATATCATCATTCACCCAATAATTTTGTATGCCAGCAACTAATTCCTTCTCGTAATGGTATTTGGGCATTAACTGACAGATGTTTTCAACACACACATTGTGAGGAGTAGCCAGATTTGCATCTATATTATTGGCTGTTTTGAATTGTTCATCTTCCAAACAGTTATCTTGGACACAGCCGTGTAGATCTGCTGATCCTTATGCCATTGGACACTTCTTTATTGTGGACATATCTTATTTCTTATATCTAAAGGGTGCCTGTATATCAAAAGAATCAAAAGAATCCAGGAAGAAATAAATGAATAATAGACATTTGTAGTCCATATCCGGTCACTCTGTAAATAATGTAGAGTGTGGTCGGAGGTCTCATCTATAATATGCTCCCCACACTGAATGAATGTTAGATTTCCAACGGCAACATTGTTATGGGAAATTCCTGCTCCAAAAGGGTGGTCTGCTGCTCAGGCCCCCCTTTCAGTAAGCTTATGCCAAAAGAATGCTGTCACATGTGCCCTACTGCATCAGTCTCCTGAGGTTTAGCTAGTGCTCTGCAGTGGCACTGAGCAGATTCAAAGGTCACAAGTACTGTAAGAGTTTTTTTGTCTGTGGGGCTATTGCCTAATTTAGCTGTAACTTAGTATTGTGGTATTTTGGGTGGTAAATTGGCATTACCTCATTTTGCTGGTAAAATAGTGGTGAGCAAATCAGAATCCTGCCCCATATGCTAAGACAAACCTTCCCCCTTTTATAGATATAATATACTTCGGGCTGACTGTAAACATCCACCCAGGCTTAGTACATTCATAGGGAACCGAGTTAGATCATAAATAATGTCAATTATCGCATATAGACTGTCCCAATGGCTTATCTGCTCCAGAGACATATGCCTTGGAGGGCTTTGTTCGCCCTTTACCATGCAGGGTGAAAGACATTCATACCAACACACAAACTTTCTATCTTGCATATATATTTCCCCTTTTTCTCTGACTTTGCCTCCTACGATAAATAAAATGGTGAATATTGTATCACTGTGGTTCAAACACTAGAGCCTCCTAGTTACTTTCTCCCAAAGAAATAGTGACCATCAGACGTACGAAGTGAAACAGAAAACACTAAACACCAGCATTGTTTCTGCTATGGCAGTTATTATTTTCTTTTTAAAAAGGCAGCAATATATAACAAGAAACAAAACATTACATTTCATGATTACACAGTTATAATCTCTTACCAACAGGCTGGCACAGCTACGATTCTCTGAGAAACAAAATACAAATACATTGCAAGAATTTTTTCTATTCTTTTTGTTAGTTCCCCGTGTGCGAAATAACCCACAATGACCTATTTAAAAAGAATGCCCTATTCTTGTCTAAACAGTCACTAAGAAAATTTGCAGTCATCCACGCTTTCCTCAATTCCACAAATACTTACATAAGGACTTGAAGTAGCTGTAATTTATCATTCCAACCCCTCCTTGCTTCTGCCTGCACTGATGCCTTCCCCAGCCACACAATCTCTGGCACTTCCGAAATGGCCTTGAGTTTCAAGACAGATAGGACTGTGGCCCCTCTGCAGCCAGCAGGAGCACATCCAGCACCCAGCAGTGGTGCAGGAAAGAACAGCAAAAAGCCCAGCCTCTGAGTTCCACTCCCTATTTAATCAATCTCCCTGTCAATCAAAAGTAGCACTACCTCCCCCTTGACGTACCTGTTAGCAGAATCAAATCAACAACATTATCATCCTCATCAATATTTTCCACATTTGCTGAAGGGTAGTTGTTTCAGACCCACTCCTCAGACTTTGGTATTCCAACCATTGTTCAACCTTTTTGCCTTTTGCAGTGAGATTCCTAACTTTACACATATCTCTCAATTGATCAACTGTTAAAGTGACTAGGGTCTCCTCTCTGTAGCTTTCCATATCAGGCATGATAACACAATTGCGTCTCTAGTGTTGCTCAGCTTTGAGAGTGTTATTTGAACAAAGGTAAGAGTAGCACTCTCAATATCACAAGTATACTTTCTCCTCACCACTGTACACCAGTGTTAGGCAGAATCACATGCAGTACCCTTGGGGAACACTACTTGCAATTAAGACTACATGTGTCAGTACAATTTCACCTTTGGTACAAGCCTGTACTACACAATAATGTGGTAGCAGTGGCTGAGCAGCCAGACGTATCTCAATAGTAAAGTGAGCAGTAGAACAAGTTACACAAAGGACCAACAAATACAATGATTCAAACAAACACTTACTCAAGGTTTCTTGGTAAAAGAATATACATTTATTTACACAGTCATTTGGAAAGCATTACACTAGCAAGAGCAGCTCAATATCATATACTGATATACTACACATACACTACCAATAAGTTACTGAACACGGTCAGCTCCCCCGAAATGGGAGCTAAATGGCTCTTCAGTTACTTTAAAAAAAGGGTAAAAAGACAAGGTTATAAGAAATAAAGCACAAATACTTTCATAGCAGGGCAAAGGTTTTCAATCAATGACAACCAGCAATTCAGTTCATAGGCCTGGGCCAAAGTCAATGGTTCAGAGTCGCTGTATAGGATAGCACAGTTCTGGTACTAAACGGTTAAGTCTTTGCCACGGATCTTAGAAGAATATGGTTAAACGAAAAGTTAGATGTTGCTTTAGGGAAGGACAAGCCTTCAAAGTCGGGAAAGTTTCACAAACTTTCACTGTGGCCGAAAAGATTTCCGAACCACGTTTGCACAGTACCTTTAAAGTGAAGACGAGCTGTAGCTGAGGCAGTTGTTCCTGACAGTTCGAACAGATCTCACTGTTCCTGAGATTCAGTCATGGGCACAAGAAGGAGGACATTGGGAGGTACCTGCACTGCCCAGGGAAGAAGCCATAAGCTTGGCAAAATGTTGGTTTAAGGTGTGAGTGCCTGTATTGAAAAGGGGTATTGCTCCCCAGGGACCAGCCCTTATTAGCATAAATTACCCAATTTCACCCCCTTGCAGGTCCGCTCGTGCCAATCAATGAACTCATGCTAGAGAAATGACACCTTCAGTATAAATGTAGCATTTATTAGACATATAGCATAATATAACCGAACAGTAAATATAGCAGCAATTTGGAATTCAAGTTAGAGAAAATCACAAAGCTCATTAGAGAAACAAAGTCTTATGTCCCTTGGATGTTATTAATAGCGCTGAAAGATCCTGGCCATCTAAAACAAACTGCTTGCTCAGATAGCTCTGTAGATGACAGCTCCACAAGCTGCTGCCGGGGCTATCTCCGGGCACATACTCCATAGCAGTCTGCGGATGAATCTTCCCTTGAGTCATAGGTGCATGTGCATTTTGTAATATCGTGCTGTCAGTCAACGTGACACACTGTTCCAGCAGTGCAAAAACATGTCCACTGATGGAAAATCTCAACTTGCTAACTCTCCAAGATGCTCCTTTCCTCCCTCCCTTGGAGCCCATCTGCAAAATCGCAGGAATGTTTGTTATCAGTGCGTGCAAGGTTGTACCATGCCTTCTCAGGTGAAAGAGGGCCTGTTTAGCAGGCATGCACAGCCATTGCAGCAAAAAGAGAAGCTGAAATAATATGCATCACAATTAACCCCCAGTGAGCAAGCTTTACCGACCATGTGCTTCACCAGCTAGTGCCATAGTGCCTTTACTACAAAGCCTGGCTATCCAAGTGCTATAATGATTTGAGCACTCAAATACAGGTCTCTATTAGCTACTAAAATTAGGCCTCGGCCCTGCCTATCTATGCACAATGTAACATTACTTTCCTTTGGAGTTTCGGGTACCTCCCTCACATCCCGTCCCCCCCAAACACTCAGGAGCCAGAGAAGGGCTTCAAACAAACAAAGGGACCAAACCTGGTTTGGCACGCAGAGTTAAACACAAGAAGGACCTTTCCAAAAAGAAATGGCAAAAAAGTTGACCGGATTCTGTTTTTACAGATAGGTCTTGGGCGCCATATTGAAAAACATGGCTGACCCGCTTTTTAGCTACCGTTGTTCGCGGTCCGGAAAAATCATGGTAGTTTGATCCAAACCACTGCCACCAGCCATTTCAAGTAGTAAAGGGTAACATTTGACTGTTACATTAGTGTTTTGACTCAGGGGATGCTAGGCAACCCCTCCAGCACTCTATAGGAAGATAGTGTGTGCTGGGTCTGTAAATTTAAAGAGACTAGTAAAGTCAATTTACCTTTACATGCTCTGGGAGATGGTAGTCAGTCCCAGAGAAGGTATTTAAACCTTGGGAAATCTGAAAGACATCCCTGTGCCACTGCACTGACACACAGACAAATATGATGCCTATGGAGTCGTTTTAAAACTCCATAACCAAAGAACACAAAAGTAAAACACACATCAAAATACATGGAAGAGTGGGAAAAAGGGCTCACACTCTTCCCATGTAGAAAAATCAAATCCTAGAAATCCAGAAAAGTTGCTGGGGGTCTCAAAAAGTAAAGGAAATTAGCTCATTCTTGAGAATTCTCCCTAACACTCGTCCCCACCAGTCTAAAGGACAGGAGGATTTAATCCACTCCTGGATGAATCTCCTTACTCCAGTCGGTCAACCATCCTGGAGAGACCATCAGCATTTTGGTGGTGACACCCAGACCTGAAACATCCAGTAACATCAAGGTCCAATCGGGCTAATATATCACATGGAGAAATAATAGCACTCAAAGCTCTAAAATCCGATACACGGATTGTGATCAAGGAATCGGATAAAGGGGGGGAACATTGTTATAATGAACAGAGAAGACTATTTAAAGATGGCAGACAATCACTTGTCTACCTCCGGGTGCTACAAGATAAGAACGGATAATTTAAAAAAAAGAGGCTGTACAACAACTTGAAGATTACATTTTGAATTGGCATAGGAAAGGTCTCATTACAGATGATGAATGCTCATTTCTATTAATAAAGGAACCAGTGACTCCAACCATGTATTTCCTTCCAAAGATACATAAAAGCTATGATACCATACCGGAAGGTCGTCCAATCCTCAGTGGGATAGGATGAATCACAGAGAACATATCAGATTACTTGGACTCTATTCTTAAGCCACGAGCAGCTTTATTGAAATCATATTTACAAGACTCTACAAGCCTTATTCTGAGACTTCAGAATTTTGAGTGGCGTAATACATTTTATTTAGCTACCTTGGATGTCAAGGCCCTTTATACTTCCAGTGTCTTTTCTTTTTGTTTTGCGATGGGGAGAGCGTCCTTGCTCAAGATGGTGGTCCTGCCTAGACTCTTGCACTTTTTTCGTGAATGTCCTGTTTTTGATACCCAGGAGCCTATTTGTGAAACCTCACAGCGTGTGTAGGGGTTTTGTGTGGGGTAACTCTAGGAATAGGGTGGCTCTGTGGAAGCTCCAGAACCCATATGACAAGGGGGGGATAGGCCTGCCTAATTTTGAACTCTATTACCTGGCGGGGCAGCTGCTGTATGTGGCCAGGTGGCTTTCGGCTGAAGACTCGGCGGAAGCTAGGCTTCTGCGTGGAGACTCAGCCCCATACTTTCTGAAGGAAGTGGTGTGGTTGCGCAGAGACAAACTGGTGGGCAGGGGGCGGCTACTGAGGCTGGGCTGGGAGATCTGGCACAGGACATGGAGGATTGGGGGGGATTCGGAGCCGTACTCCCAGCAGGCCCCTTTGGCGGCGCTGTGCGGGAGCAACTCTCAACTACTTGAATCGGTCTGTAGATACTGGGAACAGGTAGGCCTGGCCACCCTGGGGGACATATGGCAGGAAGGGGAGGCATTGGACTTTCAGAGGTTGCAGGAAGAGACGGGGGTGCATGGTGGCCAATATATAACCTACGCTAGGCTTGTGAAAAAGACTAGAGAAAGATAGCCCGAGACAGTGCTAGCGGAAGACCCTGATGCCTCCCTGGAAACTATGTATGATTTATCGGAGGGCGGGCACGAAATAACGAGGATATACGAGCTCCTGCGAATAAGGGCAGGGAAGGAGTTTCTACAATTGAGACAAGATTGGGAAGAGGAGGTGGGAGGACCCATGACAGACGGGCAATGGGAGTGGACCCAGAGGTACCATAAAAAGGTGTCCCGGAACGCGAGATTCCAACAACTTCAATTGAACGTTACCCACAGGGCTTATCTGACTCCCGGGAAAATTGCAAAGTTTGGGGGACCAGCTACGCAGCAATGCCCAGGTGTGGGGAGGTGGATGCGGGGCTGCTACACATGTTTTGGGCTTGCCCGGAAGTGCACAGATTTTGGGATGAGGTTAAGACGAAATTGGCTGGTGGGGGAGTGGTGCTGGACGTGGAATCGGCCTGGTCATGCATGCTGGGGTTTTTTCCTAGACCCCGACATTCAAAACACATAAGCAAGATGAAGGACTTGGCTTGTGTTTTGGCCAAGTGCAGGATTGCCATGGGCTGGAAGGCGGCCCACAGACCTAGGGTGGAGCTATGGTGGGCGGACTTCTTGAAGTGGGCGGAAGCTGAATCTGTAGTCTGGTTTGAAGCGGTCACTAGGGGGGGCGAGGAGGAAGTAGGGCCCTTGCTGGCCTGGTGGCAATTGGTGGCTTCTATGGCAAACCCTCACCAGGGTAACAACGGAACAGAGGACTTGGATGATGACTGCTTAAGTATTGTGCTACCCGATGATGCTCCTGTAAATGACATGCGAGAACCGGCTCTAGTTCAAGGCAGGGGGAGTTGGGGAGTTCTAATGAAAATGTGTTGGTCTAATGATGCTTTTTATGTATTGAAACAGTTGTTGTGTGTTTGTTTGGCTTCAAAATAAAATAAAAATATTTTTAAAAAAACTTTACTCTACCCAAGATTCTAAAATGGCGCCAGCTGCCGCTAACTCGGATGCAGCCGACACAATGTAATTGAACAGCAAGGTAAGCTCGCTCTTTGCACTTACTTATTTATACAAGCACGTATATATCTAATGGATTGGGCACTCACGGCCCACGCGCACAAACTGATGTAAAAATTGGTAACGGATCGCTACATAGAACAGATGTATATATATGGATTGCACATATATGGTGATTAACAGTGAAGCTTTTTCTTTCCCATGCTCACTCAGGAGTATATAGTAAGTTTGCCAACATCGCGCATAACATATATCTATTAGTGATATGATGGGATGCTTTTCCCAGCACATGGAGAATGTTTCTGTGTGTTTGTTTGAAAATCAGTAAATAGTGATTTCTAGTTTAGGACGATATCGCGCTGCGAAACGCACGAGCTGTAATTCATCACGGAATATGGATTAGTGCCTAACGTACTCCCTACTACTTAACATACATGGGTTGTTGCTGCCCTTTAGTTCCGTGTATTCAGTGTATGTAGTTCATCAATGGAGTGATCATGTGGACACGTTTAAATTGGACCATTCCAAATGTTTTGTTGCAGAATATTGGTTTGTGGTGATCTATCCCAGTGACTTTACAACTAGACAACAGCCTTATGGACATTATCGTGTCAACATTGGGTAAGGCAATAATCCTCTAATACTTGCACGAAATTTCACTGTGCTTTTGCCACTGACAATATGACTCATCAGCAATTGAACTAATGGTTCCTTTTCTTTTGTCTTTTCTTTTTGTTTTGCTTATTTTGTATGTCTTTATACATTGATTGATTTTCTTGATCCCGCCGAATCCTTCCCTTCACCAACCCTTTTATTTCTGTCTTTGTGGACTTGTGTTATTATATGGGATATGATGGTACTTTGGTTTCTTCAATTGGAACTGCATATGTTCTTTGTATTTTTTGTTTGCTTGCATTGATTTGGACCATGGTATGATTTTTAATACTATGTTGTAAATTTTGATTATACATGTCAGCCCGGATTTGATAAAGGCTCAGGCGAACGGAAACACGTGTCATTAAGAAGAGGGCTATCTGTCTAATTTTTGTACATTAAAAAAAACTGTTGATTTTCCTACTGGCGCAGAGTCCTGGAGTCATCCTTTTTTCCGCTGTTTCCTGAAGATGTTGGAGGGTCTAAGGAACCAACAATGTTGATTCCTACCCTCTCAAAAGATACTCCCACCACTGGGAGAATCACCAAGGGTCCCACATTCTTGCCTCCACTCTTGCCAGAGATTTGGCAAGTGTGACAGCTCCTACAGAACTTATCTACATCAGATCCCAACTTAGGCTAGTAGAAATATAAAGAGAGCCTTTCCTTGGTCTTCTTGAAACTCAACTGACCAGCCAAAGGTATCCCATGGGCTAACTGTAGGAACTGGAGTCTGCTTTCAAGAGGCACTACAAGTCTTATGTAGTCCCCTCGGATAGACTCAGTTGGTTCACTGTACAAGAGGCCATCTTCCCAGTTCAACCTATGCTTCCTTGGCTCTTGCCCATCCAGCTGGGAAGCTGCCTGTTGGCGAAGACCTTTAAGAGTAGGACACTCTCTTGGACCTCTGCTGAAGTCTGCCCTACATGGTCCACCTTCTGCCAGTAAAGGCTGCAGCTCAGGATGGTCTGCAGTGTCTTGATCTCCAACAGGAGCAAGGTCCTCTTCCAGGTCTGATTCCTCAGCAGCTGATTCAACCACACAAGGTTGTTCCATCACACTCAGCGTCAGCTGGTGGAGGAGTCACAGGTGTGACTTTGGACAGTCCTCTCAAGGATGTCCTTGTTGGTAGCACAGGAGTGCTGGATGGTTTCTTCCTGGAGGTTTTAGGTGTCCACTTCTCCTCCTTCTTCCTTGAAATTGCAGTCAGTAAGTCCTGTGGACTGGGAGTTATAGTTTCTTCTATAATCAACTCTTGAGAGACTTTTAGTGGTGCTCTCTCTGGCCTTCCTAGTCTGCTCCTGTTTCCTTTTGCTGGGAGGCCTGGGGGTGTTTGATACAACTCCACAAGTTTTTAAGTCATTCCCCAACAGGACTCTCCCAGGTACTTCACTCTGCACACTTACAGGTATCTTTACAGTCATTGCACTGGATGGGAGCTGGTAACTGTGGAAGCATTTGGAAAGGGCCTCCAGCAAGCTTAGTTAGGTATTTAGGTGCCTTAGCAACATCCTCTACCTTGAAAAATGATTCATCAACTACAGTAATGTTGGCCCCAGTGCCTCTGGTGGCAGGGGTCTCCTGCCAATTCACAAGAACATTGTCTTTGTAATACTCTTTAGTATTGTCTGGAATGCAATTGCAAACATCTAAGTTCTACTGTTCCCACAGACCCAGGGATACTAATGAAACACTGGCTGAGACTTTCATGGGTTTCTCAGCCAGTAAGAGAAAGTTTTCACTTGCCATTGTTACTTCATCCTCTGGGGAGATGGCTAAGAAGAGAGTGTGGATACCTGAAGGTTTACCCTTATATCTGTGATCCCCTTTCACATGGTCAGTTGACCCACAGCCATAACATTTACCAAATATCTTTATGAATGTGGGTTTGTTCTGACCTCTGTCTGTTTTGGCACCAGGAGGTACACTGGCCTGATTTGGTTTCCCTTGTGGCTTACCCTTGTTATGTTTGGGGACCTCTTTTGGAGTGGAGGTATTGGAATTCTCTTTGTTATCTTTCTTGTGCTGCTTTCCCTCATCTTTCTTCTGAGTTGCCCAGAATCCTTGTTAGTAGCCCTGTTGGCAACCCACAAGTCAGCAGCCCTTGCTTACTTCTTTGGATCAGTTTCCTTAGAGTCAGCCAAGTGCTGTCACAGCTCAGGAGAGCAGGCATCATAAATAGATTCCAACATAAACACATTTCTCATCCCTTCATAAGTGTTAACTCTGTACCCTTAACCCACCCATTTAAGTTTTTCAAACATTCCATCACCCAGGTAGCCCAAGGGGTACCATCATGCTTTTTGAGGGTTCTAAACCTCTGAAGATACTGGGAAGGGGTCTTCCCAAACCTAGCTAGCAAAGATAATTTCACACTTTCATACCACTTTCTGTCTTTATCCCCCGACTTCATTACCACATCAGTTGCAACAGGGGGTAGCCTAGAAAAAAACCAAGGAATCAGCAGATTCCCTGTAATGTCTTGAATCCCATGGTTATACTCAAAAGTAGCCAACCAATCCAAAATATCAAGCTTAACTATGCAAGGCCTCTTAGGACTGGAAGACCTAGACGACTCTTGGAGAGCACCAGTTTCAAGAGACAACTTTTTCATGTCAAGTGCATGATTCAACTCCATTTCTCTGAGTTTATGTTCTTGATGTTTTCTTTCAGTTTGGGCTTGGATTCTTTTAAATTCTAACTCAATTCTCATTCTTTCCAAAGAGACACATCATGGACTTAGTGTTGGACCTGTTGGGGTCCCTGTGGTCAAAGGTTGAGGCCTATGAGTAGGTAGAGGTAAAACAGGGCCTACATTGTGAGACTCTTCTGCCTCATCTAACTCATCCATAGCATTTGAGCTGGGCTCTGAAACATTATCATCCTCATCAATATTTTCCACATTTGCTGAAGGGTAGTTGTTTCAGACCCACTCCTCAGACTTTGGTATTCCAACCATTGTTCAACCTTTTTGCCTTTTGCAGTGAGATTCCTAACTTTACACATATCTCTCAATTGATCAACTGTTAAAGTGACTAGGGTCTCCTCTCTGTAGCTTTCCATATCAGGCATGATAACACAATTGCGTCTCTAGTGTTGCTCAGCTTTGTGAGTGTTATTTGAACAAAGGTAAGAGTAGCACTCTCAATATCACAAGTATACTTTCTCCTCACCACTGTACACCAGTGTTAGGCAGAATCACATGCAGTACCCTTCGGGAACACTACATGCAATTAAGAGTACAAGTGTCAGCACAATTTAACCTTTAGTACAAGCCTGTACTACACAGTAATGTGGTAGCAGTGGCTGAGCAGCCAGACTTATCTCAAGAGTAAAGTGAGTAGTAGAACAAGTTACTCAAAAGACCAACAAATACAATGATTCAAACAAACACTTACTCAAGGTTTCTTGATAAAAGAACACACATTTATTTACACAGTCATTTGGAAAATATCACACTAGCAAGTGCAGCTCAATATCATATACTAATATACTACAAATACACTCCCAATCAGTTACTGAACAAGTTCAGCTCCCCTGAAGTGGGAGCAAAATGGCACTTCAGTTACTATAAAAAGGTGTAAAAAGACAAGGTTATAAGAAATAAAGCACAACTACTTTCATAGGCAGGGCAAAGGTTTTCAGTTAACGACAACCAGCAATTCAATTCCTAGGCCAGGGCCGAAGTCAATGGTTCAGAGTCTTTGTATAGGATAGCACAGTTCTGGTAGTAAATGGTTAAGTCTTTGCCACGGATCTTAGAAGAATTGGGTCAGACTAAAAGTTAGATGTTGGTTTAGGGAAGGACAAGCCTTCAAAGTTGGGAAAGTTTCACAAACTTTCACCGTGGCCGAAAAGGTTTCCAGACCGCGTTTGCACAGTGCCTTTAAAGTGAAGAAGAGCTGTAGCTGAGGCAGTTGTTCCTGGCAGTTTGAGCAGATCTCACTTTTCCTGAGCTTCAGTCATGGGGACAAGAAGGAGGACGTCGGAGGATACCTGCAATGCCCAGGGAAGAGACCACAAGCTTGGCAAAATGTTGGTTTAAGGTGTGAGTGCCTTAAAGACCAGAAACTGGTATCCTTTCCATTGGCTATCCAGTTTTCTACAGCACCCTGCAGAAAATTCAACCAGGAGGGGACGGTTGGTTGTTCCCACCAAACTCAAGGGAAGAAGTTAACCTTGAAGGGCTTCTCTGTCGATAGAGTTTCAGGCAATTCGGAACTGCAGCAGGGATTCACTGATCCTCCAGGAGTTGCAGCAGTTGTCTTTCTTCAGCTTGTCTTCGGTTCTTTCGTTCCAGTCGTGGACTCTTCTTTCCAAGTCCCAGAGACCTGCTTTTAAACAGTTTTCCCACATTCATTCCGGCCTGGCTGTCACTCACACAGCAGGGTGGCTGTCTTTGCTGGACAGCCAGCCAGCCAATCACACCAGAGTGCATTCAGGTCTCCTAGGAGACTAAGCATGGGAGTTTCGGGCACCTCTCTCACATTCTGTCCACCCAGACACTCAGGCGGCAGAGGAGGGCTTCAAACAAACAAAGGGGCCAAACCTGGTTTGGCGTGCAGCGTTAAGCACAAGAAGGACCTTTCCAAAAAGAAATGGTGAAAAAAGTTGACCGGAGTCTGTTTTTACAGATAGGTCTTGGGCGCCATATTGAAAAACATGGGTGACCTGATTTTTAGCTACCGTTGTTCGTGGTCGGGAAAAATCATGGTAGTTTGATCTAAACCACTGCCACCAGACATTCCAAGTAGGAAAGTGTAACATTTGACTGTTACACAATTGTTTTGACTCAGGGGGTGCTAGGCAACCCCTCCAGCACGGCATCCGAAGATAGTGTGTGCTGGGTCTGTACATTTAAAGAGACTAGTAAAGTCAATTTAACTTTACATGCTCTGGGAGACAGTAGTCAGTCCCAGAGAAGGTATTTAAACTTTGGGAAGTCTGAAAGACACCCCTTTGCCACTGCACCAAAGGTGCTGTGTGACACACAGAAAAAAGATGATGGCTATGGAGTCGCTTTAAAACTCCATAACCAAAGAACAGAAAAGTAAAACACACATCAACATACATTGAAGAGTGGGAAGAAAGGTTTACACTCTTCCCTGGTACAAAAATCAAATCCTAGAAATCCAGCAAAGTTGCTGGGGGTCTCAAAATGTAAGGGAAAGTAGCACATTCTTGATAATTCTCCCTAAGAGTATCTGACACCTCCTAGACTTCTGACTCCACTGTCCAATCACACCCAAGAGCATGTATGAATCTATTTATTTCATGTACAAACAAAAGAGGTTTCAGAACACACAAGAAGACAGCTATACATTTCTCATTGTTTTTGTTTTTATTTTTCTGGTGCATATTTCTCTTCTATGGAGAAATACTAAGAAATAATTTTCATCCATGTTTACTGAAATTGCATCGCAATGTTAATCAGGTGAACTAATTAGTTATTGGGGTTTTGTTAATAGGGAAGTAAGTTATATATGTTATTTTCCAATACAGTTCTTCAGTTCTTCACAGTTGGGATTGCTCATAATTGTGTATGTATGTACTGTACATTTAATTCACTGTCTTTTTCTGCATTCTGCTTTTTCATATAATACCTAATGTGGCATTTCACCTGTTTCATGTAATTTCCCATCTCTTCTTTGCATGTAGACCAATCCCACTAAAGAAATGCAGACCTGTATCCATAATCTGCTAAAGGCTTTGCACCCATTTTACTGGCTGCATCTGCACACATTTTGTTGGGTGTTTTTTAAAGTGAGCACCCATTTTACTGGCTGCTACGGAAACAATGTCATCTGCACACATTTTGTAGTGGCTGCTTTTAAAAACACTGCCATTTTAAAACACTGCCATATATCCCTACATATATTCCCTCCTTTTTGGACAATTATGACTGCTCACAAAATCATATTTGTACGATCTAGACCATCAACTAAAATGTATGTGTCACAAGATATCTCTCCTTCCCCATTGTTTCCAGATGAATAATGGTTGAAATAAAAATGGACATATAAATATTTCACAATGAATAATTGGTTATGTGTAAAGCAAAATGAAACAGAATAAATATAGTGTGTATATCGGTCCTCACATGTATGTGCATGTGTGATAGAATAACATACGTGCACACTCCCGACTGAAGAGTACACATCTAATAGTTCATATGTCCATGGATTGTCCAAACTCCATAACATCATCATAGGTTCTGAATTATAGTCTCTGCCTATGTACTTTATGGAGGAAACATTTTTTGTTCAGTGTGTATGCACAAAAATAAAATCATAAAATAAAACAACAAAATAAAATAATCAATTTCCATTGTTCTCAGTTCAAGCCCCAACTGGTAAAACACAGCACAGCAATATCCTCCACCAGCAATAACTGTGAAAACAAAATCAACAGCACCACATAAATTGCATGTCAATTATGTTCCATTTCTGGCACCCACAATCCTCAGGACCACACCTCTGGGAGGTCCTCTCCATCACACTTCCATAACAGCATCCTTCTTAGTGGAATCTCTCCGGTCCTGCACTCCATGGAGTTTCCTTCACAGAAGTCATCTGTTTTGGCATCTCGGGCTGTTTATCCTCACTCCGATACTTCGGTCTGGAAGCTTTCCTGGGGTTTCATCCTGTGGACTCCAATCCTGTGGCCCCCAATGGTCTATCGTCTCAAGGAACCAGCCCTGCCAGGATAAAATGTTAATCCAATCTAAAGTCAATAGAAAAGAAACAGGTTAAATACATAACATAGAACAAATGTCTATCCCTCTTCCACTACACAGTTTGAAAAAACTGGCCCACAATTCCATAGCCTTCTGAACTTGCCACTTTTGGACACCTGCAATTAAACACACATTATAGAGAAACAAACAACATTTGACACTGTGCATTATTATGCATCACAGTAATTCCCAACTAAATACCCTTCTATAATATTCTACATCCCCATTCCTTTTCACCATGTTTCTTTGGGCCTCATTACGACCCTGGCGGAAAGTGACTGACCGGACCGCAACAGCGTAAATAGCGTTTCCGCCATTGCACGAAGGAGCAAAGTGCGGCTAATTACGACCCATCGGGCACGAGCATTACGCCATGGCGGAATCCGAAAGGCTGCGATGGCGGAAATGACCCCAAAACGGCCCTTACCGCCGCCGTACGCTGCACTAGGTGCAATACCGCCACCCATCTCAGCGGTCACCGTAATGAGCGGTCACCGTAACGAGCGGGCACCGAAAATTACGGGCACCGTAAATATACGGAAACGGAAGTTAAAGCATGTGGCCGGAACGGGAAACAGCACGCCGCACAACTATAAAATCCGAATCCCAACACAACCATTAAAAATCCGACCCTGACACACATCCCAACCCGTTAGCAACCCCAGTTAAAAAAATAAATATGGGAAAGGTAGCCAAGAAAGCGTGTGATCGCAAGCGGCAGGTCCACTTCTCCCGAGAGGAACTGACCGTGCTCACCGAGACCCTCCAGGAAAATGCCGCCGTCGTCTTCTCCAGTCAAATGACCAGGACGGCCCTTGCCAACAAGAAGGCCATATGGGCCCTGGTGGCACAGCGCGTAAGTGCGGTGGGGACAACACCCCGCACGCCACAGCAATGTCGCAAGCGGTGGGACGACCTGCGGATCCGCGTACGCAGCATACTTTCTGCGAACAGGAACATCGCCACAGCTACCGGGGGGGGTTCAGAGTCGCCCATCAAGTTGACCCCCTGGGAGGATATCTGCGCCTCCACCATAGGAATGGAGAGCATAGAGGGAGTCGGAGGGATGGAGAAAGGAGTGCCGACATCCGGAGAATCAGGTAGGTTGGCCAAGAGAAACAATGCGAAATCCACAAAACACGAACATGTGCAGTACCCTGTGACCCCATAGTGCAATACATACTTTGCCCTGACAGCGCCCTCTAAAAGTCAGAATGAATAAACAAATCAATCAAGATGCCATAAACAACCCCTACATGTGCAGCATGCACCCCCTAACTGCAGGCAGCCAAATGAATGCATCCTCAATCCACACGAAAATGAGACCACCTCCAAGGCCCAGTCCCAAATCAGCCTCATGTACCACCCCAATGCATTTGATACGTTGCCATTCCAAATCCGACAGACCCATAACTAACGCTCGCCCCTCTTTACTCCACCACAGGGTCCGATACCAACGACGAGCTGCAGGACACCCCTACCAGCACGCCTGCAAAGAGGGCCAGGACCAACGTCCCAAGAGCCTCCACCTCAGGTGCAAGGATCAAGACACGGCAGCAGCAGGAATCAAGTGGCAGCACACTGGAGGGGACTGCAACAGGCACCCCAGCAGCCAGCAAGTCCACAACCCCAGCACCACAGGTCCCCCCAAAGAACGTATCTGATGGCACTGCCTCTGGTGCTAGCAGCACCATAGGTGACACAGCTGTCATGCCAGCATGCTCCGACACGGAAAACAGTGCTGGCGACGTAGGTACCATCCATGACCTTTCCCAATCCCCCTGCATGTTCCATCCCCTACACCATGACGAAACCACGCAGGGGCACCCTGAAGACGACGACTGGCCAACCCCCACAAGTCCTGTGCCAAGGCAACATGTGTTGAGCAGCCCCCCTGTCACACCACCGCAAATGTCCATGGCCCAGCAGAGGCAACAGTCCCTCGACCTGCTGATCGAGCAACAGCAGGAAGTGTCCACGCTACTCAAGGACCATGCAAATGAATGCGGGGGTTCCAGGGCAGCCATGGAAACATCCACCGAGACACTCAGGGCACAAATAGAGAAAAGTAGTGAGAGCCTCAGGGGAGAAATGGAGAGAAGCACCGAGAGCCTGAGAGCACAAATGGAGAAAAGCACCGAGAGCCTGAGAGCACAAATGGAGAAAAGCACCGAGAGCCTGAGGGGGGAACTGCATGCGACGTCCAAAGACGTTTGTGCTGAACTTGCTGCTGTGCGCCGTGTGCTCTCGGAGCTCTCACAAACCCTCAGAGACATGCATGGACGCGAGCAGGCCGAGACATCATCCGTGGCAAGTTCCGTCCAGGGCAGCCCCCAACGCAGATCTGGCAGGAACCTGCGCTCCACGGGCAGGGGTGCCCCTGATACCCGTAGAGGGGGCTTGCAATAGCGTCTACCCACGGACAGCATGCATATTTGGACACTGGTGTTGGGGGGGGAGGTAGTAGGGTGGAGGGGGTGTGTTGGGCTTCACTGGGTGGCGGGTCCATAGGGTGTATAAATCAAATCACATTAACAATACAGCACCTCATTATCATCCAATGACATGTGTGGACATTGATATTTGCGTACGAGGCCTTCATAGGCGTACAGTCCACAATGTGCCTGTACTACACACACACAGTGCCACAGGTCCCCTTTCCGTGTAATAGGCACCATGCGTGGTTGCTAGAAGCATGCATCTATGATGCTCTGTCGGATTGCACGTGCATCCTGTGCCTCATGGACTCCTTGAGGTGCCTCCACATCCCCACCCTCATCATCATCATCATCTTCAGGTGCATGCAGTACAGCGTCAGGGGGCATGGGCACATTCCTACGTATGCACATGTTGTGCAGCATGACACATGCCATGACCATCTTAGAAACCTTCTCATGGCTGTACATGAGTGCCCCGCCAGACCTGCTGAGGCTGCGGAAACGAGCCTTCAGTAGGCCGAATGCCTGTTCAATGACCACACGGGTACGTGAGTGGGCATGGTTGTAGTCCTCCTCATGCTCGTTCTGTGGGTTCCGGATTGGTGTAAGGAGCCATCTCTTCAGTGGATACCCGGCATCACCTGTATGAGACGAATAAAGGGTGTCAGTGGAATGATAGTGCTAAGTAGCCCCCCCCCCCCTCCTGCAAGGTCATTGACGCATCAAATGGGCCACGATGTCATGCATGGAATGAGACTCACCGAGTAGCCAGGATCTGTGCCCTGCGTGTCGCTCCATGTAGCGTGGTATTCTTGTGTTCCTCAGGACCATAGAATCATGGGTAGATCCTGGAAACCTGGCACAACAATGCGTAAAGATCTTGTTGGAGTCACACACCATTTGCACATTGATTGAATGAAATTGTTTCCGGTTGCGGTACTGGACCTCCATGGCATGTGGGACAACCAATTCAACATGGGTGCAGTCGATGGCACCAATGCAACCCGGGATGCCGCCAAGTGCATGGAATCCCACTTTTGCGGTGGTAATCTCCTGGTACGTGCGTGGTAGTGTGATGTGGTCGTCGGCGTGCTTCAGGAGGGCATCGTGCACTTGGAAGAGTGTCCGTGAGAACAGTGGCTGTGAAATGCCATGCAAATGTCCGACTGTGTGCTGGTAGGTGCCTGTGGCCAGGAAGTGGAGTACAGACACCACCTTCAGTAGGGGTGGGATGGCGGTTGGGCTATCTATCATGCTCACGAGGTCAGCATGTGTCATGTCCACAATGGCGATTATGGTGTCCCGGTCCAAACGGTAGAGGGTGTGGATCTGCTCAGCAGTGAGGTTGAACGGATCAGCTCGGAGGCGTGGGATTGCGGGCCGCCTGCGTGGTGGTAGTGGCAGTGCTTGTGGGCCTTGCTGACCCTGCCTTGCCCTCCTCCTCCTCCTTCTCCTCCGTCTCCCCTGTGCGCCCGGTTGTTGTACCTGTTGTTGTTCGTCGTCTTCTTGTAGTTGTAGCACTTGCAGTGCTATCTGGTCCCCCAGGCCCAACATCGCTAGTCCTGCCGGTAGCATTTTGGAGTGGGAGTGGTTGTGGGAGGGGTTTGGGTCTGCTATATATGTGCTGTCGGCCTGTATGGCCTCCACCTGTGCTGATTGAATGAATCTGTGGCAGATGCAATCCCTTCTGGCCGAGCACGTCCCGCACGTAAGGCTGCATTTGGCCGCATGGCATCTTGGGATTGGAATCATGTATCAAATCCCGATGGCAGTGTGATGTACTTTGACTGATTTTCATGCTATGCTCCCATTGTTACACATGCTATGATTGCAGCCGCTTACATACCTGTGAAGAGTCAGTGGTATGTAGGGCTCGATCGATGGCCGACCCTCATGCAGCACAGTAATGTACTTCACCGACGGGCGTGGCGTCCCATTTGTGATTGCAGCCAGTTAGCATTATGACACACAGCCGCACTACATTGATGTAATTGTGAATGCAAGCGTTCACAGAAGCCTTTTCGACGTAATGTTGCAAGTGAGGAATTCGAAGGCCAGGATTTTTGGTTTTGAAGTAGCGGCGAGGATACGCCCACAGGTCTGGGTGGAAATGTAACGTTCTATTGTAGAATGTCCTTGGGACATGGCCCATAACGAGCAAGCAATGAATGATATGAATTGAATGGGATGCGCAATAGCGTAGTGGACGATAAGGCAGGACGTTCCCAAATCCATCTTGCTTCACAACACTACAGATCCGGCCAGGAGCACAGTGGTTTTTGCAGACTGCATTACGCACAGACGCGATGGAAGTTTCACATATTATGTGAGTGAATATTCATGCGTTTTCATTGCGGGATGAGGGAATGATGAATGGATGCATGGACAGATGATTCCATTTAGGGTCTGCCATGTACATGGGTTTTTTGAATCACTCCCCTTCCCCTGCGCTATGTGATGCAAGGCTGCCATAGTGGGATTTACGTCTATCTGCCCTTGTCGGATCCTCCCTGTCTCGACGCGCCTTCATACACTTGTGTCTAGGCACGTTACTAATCCCATGTCATGGGTTCTATCTTGACGGACGCATGCACAGTAACCGACGTTGCCAATGGTGTATTTACCTCGATTGATTTCGTTATGAATCGATACTGATTTAGGGGTGTGTATATTCCTTTGGAGTGGGCTAGCATGCATATGGGTGTGGATTTGGTGTGTTGAATGAAGATTGTAATGCATCATGAGTCCCGTAATGCAATCGGTTAATTTGTGTTTCATTTGGGTGACAGGTATCTCCTGCCCTATTGCAGATGCCATCTCTACGCCACTCCTCCAGATGGGTTTTACTCTCGACACCTGCAGCTTCGGGTGAATCAGTGGAGCACCATTACGATCTTATGGGACGATCGCCAATGGGCCACATGCCCTTACGCTGTACTGGTGGCTAGGTGCAACATTTCGGCCTTTCAGCTCGACTAGTGCCTGCCTCATGGGACGGACCTGCGGTTCTTGCCGCCTCCATGTTGCCTTTTGGAACGTTGATCTAGGCCCTGTGTGCCATGATGGTACAGGGCGTCACACAAGTGGAAGCTGGTCAATTATTGCAGATGCAGCCCTCGGTGATGATGGATGTTTTGGTGTTATTTTGCAAATTGCTGTGGGGCCTTTGTCATTTGGATGTGCATTTAAATTGTATTCCGATATTTGTCGTGTTGCGTTATTCTTTGCAGGTGATGTGGCGATTTTCGATTTGTGGCGGTATGTATTGCGAGATGATCTGCATTGTGTTCCGCCTTCTGAGTTGAGTTGTGTGGTACAGTACTGGCCGCGTTTGCCTACGTAGCACAGTATGGTCACGGATAGGGGCTGCCATTGTGACTGTTTACATGATGTGCTGTTCAGGGGCGGGGGATTGGCTTTTGGCCGACTGGTGCCTGTCAGCCAGGTCGATTGGTGGAATGATGGGATGTTCAGAATGTGGCTGGTCACAGGTGCCTGTGTTTGCGTGCGTTTGTTGGAGGGGGACTGGGGTCATGTCCATTGGAATAGCTTCTGTATTCATGCCATCTGTGCCCTGCAGCTCCCATCGGCCCCTCTTGGGATGAGCCTGGCTGCTCAGTCACTCTGCCAACTTGTGTGGTACATGCTTCTGCTGATGGTTGGTTTGTTTACTGGCAAGAGTACAGGGCTGGTGCAATCCCCCTCAGGATGCTGTTTTGGATGTTGCCTTGCGCTGGTGGCAAGCGATGGGGGACTACTGTTGTTTTGTGTCATGTGTTCTTGATTTTCATTTTGATGTATTGTACCTTCACATTCCTGTGCTGCATCAGTACGGCTATGGTGACATGCCGTACATGGATGCCCACTCACGGGGCGCTTTGAGCCCCTGCATGCATTTCTACGTTGGCATGCATGGGTGAATTGTAGATTTCACTGGTTGCATAGTGTGAGTACATTGCGCCTGCCAGGAGTTGTGCATTGTGGCCAGGGAGTGGAGTACAGGCACTCAGTGGGCCATTTACGGTTGGTTCACGATGCCGTATTTCTCGCCATGGCGGAATGGTACTTTACGACGTGCTTGATGGCGTTCAGTACATGTCCGCTAGGGTCAGAATTCGCGTACCGTTGCGCCATGGCGGTGATTCCGGTTTTGCAAGGCGCGCGTGCGCGTACTTGGTGCAGTTAGCGTTGCCGTTCACTGCGGTGTCGCTAATGGCATCGTACTTTACGGTGACGGGTCATAATCGCAACGAGCGGTGTTCGATGGCGGTATTGCATTTCCGCCATCATTTTTCCATTTCCGCCTGGGTCCTAATGAGGCCCTTTGTCTATTGGAGACCCATGCAGAATAATCTTACCACACCATGGTATAATAGCTCAGTCTGATTCAGCACCTTTTATGAAAACATGGCTAGATGTGGCATTTTTGTTTCCTTTTACTTACTCACCAGACCACATTTCTGATTATTCATGGGGTGAACTATATACCACCTTGTAACTACTCTCATGTCATTAAGTTATATGTATCATGAAACAATCTCTCTTCAATGCATCCGCCAACAGTTAAACTTACTGTGCTTTTATCATTATTCCTTACTGTCAGCTTTATTTTCATCGCAATAAGTACATTTAAATGGTCTCCACCTGCTCAAGTCTCTTGATCTCATGCTTTGGGTGGCAGGCCTTAATTTGGTTGACATGAACAAACTGCTCTGTCACCATCTCACCATCCTACCTCCTTTCTTTATATACAACAGGGGATACCTTATCTACAATCTCAAAAGGCCCTTGCCATGCTGCGAGAAATTTAGAATTTTTATGTCTATTCTTTCCAAAATAGTATTTATATACCCGATCACCAATCTTATATTCTTTCACACATGTCTTTTTATCATAATCGGTCTTCGCACTTTCAGCAGCTCTTTCCAGATTTCGTTGTGCAAATGCAAAAGCATGTTGCAAGTGCTTCCTCAATTCTTCCACATATTTGTGAACTGTGGATGCACTCACAAGTGTTTGCTCGTTTATCCTGTACAATAAATGCTGTGGCAGCACCATTTTTCTTCCTGTCAATACTTTAAGAGGGCTGATGCCTGTTGCTTTGGCAGGAGTTGACCTAATGGCCATTAATACTAAAGGTAACCTTAGATCCCAACTGGAACCTGCCTCTGCTAGAAACTTCTTTAACATCTCCACTATATATCTATTGCTTCTCTCTACATTTCCAGAAGAAGCTGGTGTCCTGTTTATCCCCGTAGGCTCGTCTTTCCCAAGATGTGGGGTTCCCTCCCCCCCACTCTCAGCACCACTCTCCTCACCTGTAGAATCCGAGGTGGTAGTTTCGCTAATGCCTTGGCAATGGGCCAGATAATTATTTTCCTTCTTTGGTGTGTGTGACCTGACACGGGTAGAAGCCGTGGTGGATTTAGGAAAAAACCACACCATGACTCCAGCCCCGGGCATAGGCAATCAGGGGGAAAAAGCCAAAAGGCAGAAAAAAAATCCTGGGGCGTAGCGAGCGTAGCTGGCCTCCTTCTGAATGGTACTGGAAGATACTGCTCCGATGGTAATAGGAACATTAAAGAAGGGTAACAGCCGAAACCTTCGTAAACAACAGGAGTGGAGAGGAAGGCAACAAATTGGAGCGGTGGAGAAAATTCTGGAGGTCAAAGTAAGAAAGAAGCTGGAGCGAGCGGCAGAAGCCTAACTGAAGAAGGAGAAGTGAGAGAAATAAAGCGTTACTAACGGGAGCGAGAGGAGCTCCAGAGACCAGGAGAGTAGAGGGAGTAATAGAACGAGGGAGTTCAGTCACGTGGAGGGAGCGTATAGTAAAGAAAAAGCAACAAGAGCAAGGCGGAAGGCGAGGTCTAAGGAGAGAGCAAGAAAAAAGGGCTTCGGTATGAAGCAGAAAGTACAGCAGGAATACTTAGCGTTGGTACTGAAAAGAGCAAGAAAGACGGTCCGAACGGTTGCAACGCGCTGAACGCTGGGATACCAGGAACTAAGTAATCCCAGCGGCGGCCATGATGGAGAAAACACTAGAGCGTTGCAGCCATTCGGAGGGGAATGTGGTGGAACATCCTAATGGCAGTTCAGCCTTATCTGCGGCATCCACCGCCAGTTAGACTGGAATGTGACAGTATGCCCCCTCTTAATACTGGTTCCTCCAGGTTTTCCTAGATGATTCCGGTGGAAACGGCTCAGTTGTCTGGGGGCTTGTACATAGTGAGCCGGTTCCCAGGAGTCCTCTGACCTAGGGTAACCCTTCCAGGATAGTAGGTATTGAAGGCCTCCCCTGTAGTATCATGAATCTCGGATCTTGGATACTTCATATTCCTCTGGTGTGGTATCCTGTAGTTCTCTCAGGTGGGACCTCGGCCTGCAGTCCTTGTCAGGTAGGTATTCTTTCAGAAGAGAAGAATGAAAAACCGGGTGAATGCGACTAAGATTGTCAGGCAGCTTAAGTTTAAAATCTACAGGATTTATTTTCTTCAATACAAGGAATGGACCTAGATACCTGGGGGACAATTTAGAAGGGTGAACCCACCGGGGTAAGAATTTAGTGCAGAGCCACACCTTGGAGCCTTCAGCCCAGTCAGGAGTCTTATGCCTACGTCGGTCTGACTGTGTCTTGTAGTTTCTGAGGCTGCTTTCTAGGCTACCTTTAGCTGTCTTGTGAGCCTCAGTTATTTCTGCGATGGCAGTTTCCACTGCTGGAGAACAGCTAGACTTAAAGAGAATAGGAAAAATAGATCAGGGATGGACCCCATAATTACAGTAGAAGGGGGTAAGCGCGGTAGCTGAGTGTTGTGAATTATTATAGGCAAACTCACCTGTGGGACGGAGTTGAACCCAATTATCCTTAAACTGATTGCTGTAACACCTAAGATATTGCTCTAGTGTGGCGTTAAGCCTCTCGGTCTGGCCGTTAGTTTGCGGATGGAATCCCGAAGACAAGGCCCAGTCAATTCCTAACTGACTATAGAGTGTCTTCCAAAACTTCGAAACGTACTGGCTGCCTCGGTCAGAGGTGATCTTGTCAGGAAGACCATGTAAACAGAAGACATCCCTATAAAGACTTCGGCCATTTGAGCTGCGGAGGGTAAACCAGACAGCGGGGAAAAATGAGCCATCTTAGTAACAGAATCTATGGTTACCATTATACAAGTGCAGGAGTCTGAAACAGGAAGCTCTACGATACAATCAGTAGAGATATGACCCCAGGTACGTTGTGGAATCTCTGACTGTGTAAGAAGACCCAAAGGCTTGCCAGTGAAATTTTTTGCCATAGCACAAACTGGACATGACAAAACGTAAGACTGCATGTCTCGTTTCCAATTAGGCCAAAAAAATGTTCTTCCCACGAGCTCTGTGGTATTAGACTGTCCTCGGTGACCCGCTGTCCTGTTATCATGGCACCACCCTTGTATCTTCTTACGGAGAGGTCCTGGAGGAATGTACAGTCTGTTCTGGTAAAACCAGAGTCCTTCTCTCTCTTGGTAGATGAGGGGTTGCCGTTCTATTATAGTCATAGAGTCTGAGGCCATAGCTTCCTTAACTTCTTGTAAGAAGTTATTGACTTGTGCCACAATGCGATTCTGTTTGAACATCAATTCTGGAGGGTGAGTATCAGTCATAGAGTTCATGCCCTTACGTGAAAGAGCATCAGCCAGAATGTTCCGGGAACCGGGGATATAGGTGATTTGAAAATTGTATTGGGCAAAAAAATTAGCCCAGCGAGCCTGACGGGAGTTGGAACATTCCATAGACTGAAGGACCTTAAGGTTCTTGTGGTCCGTACGGATCAAAAAAGGTTGGTTAGCTCCCAGGAGAAGATGACGCCACTCCTCACAGGCCTGTTTCATGGTCAACAGCTCCTTTTTGAGAACTGAATAGTTAAGTTGGCTGCGTGTAAGAGTGCGAGATGCATTGGTCTCTACTATAAACTGTTGAGACTGATCCGGCTACAGCAAAATGGGTGCAGTACAGAATAGCGACTTGAGATGTTTAAAGCTCTCCTCGGCCGAGGCAGTCCATATAAATGGACCTGAGGTTTTCCTAAGCAGTGTTGTAATGGGTAGAACAATGTCTGAAAACTTAGGGATAAATGTTCTGTAAAAATTGGCCAGTCCAAGTAAACGTTGAACCTCTTTAATGGTAGAGGGAGAGGGCCATTCCAAAATAGCTGATATCTTGTGAGGATCCATGGCAATACCTTGGTCTGAAAGGATGAAACCGAGGGAGGTATGGTATTGAAGACACTCCCAATATACATTTCTCCGGTTTCGCCAGCAGTCTATTATCTTTAAGACAATTTAATACAGTCAGTACATGGTGCTCATGATCCTCCTGGTTGACAGAGAATATCAGAATATCATCCAGGTAAATTATGGCAGACAAGAACAAGAGGTCAGAGAACACACGGTCCATGAACCGTTGAAAAACTGCAGGCGCGTTGACGAGACCAAAGGGCATCACCCTATATTCATACAACCTAAATAGAGTGCAAAAAGCTGTCTTCCATTCGTCTCCCTTGGCAATTCGAAGCAGATGGCATGCGTTTCTGAGATCCAATTTTGTAAATATCTTCGCCCCTTGGATTGCCTCTATGATATCTGAGATTAAAGGCTTGAGGTGCCATCTCTGATGGTAACCTTGTTAAACCCCCTGTAATCTATTCATGGTCTTAAGTCCTTGGAATCTATTTTTGTGATGAAAAATAGGGAGGCACCAGCGGAAGATTTGGAAGGTCGAATGAGACCATTGTGAAGGTTGGTATCGAATAGTCACGTAACACCTTTTTCTCTGTCAAGGAAAGTGGAAACATTCGACTACATGGCACCAAGGCATTGGGATCCAAATAAATTGAGCAGCCTTCAGGCCGGTGGGGAGGTAGTTCAGCAGGTTTGATCTCTGTGAAGACACTCGAAAACTGAGGACAAAAGCATGGTAAAGCATGGACTCCTAGGATATCTTGAGTATTGGAAGAATTCATCTGTATCTTGGCATATGATGGTTGGGGAAGACAATGTTGCTTGCAATAAGGAGATACAAAGCACAACTGCTTAGCCGTCCAATCAATCTGTGGGTTATGATGTCTAAGCCATGAAATCCCCAAAATTACCAGAGAATGTGCTGCTCATATGATGTCAAATCTTAGTATCTCACAATGTTGGAATATCCAAACTTGAAGATCCTCAGTGGTTTGTGTAATGGGTCCAGATGAGAGGGGAGATCCATCCACACTCTCCACAGTTTGTTCTTCTTTGCGAGCCAATCATTTATGGCCAACCTTGTCAGCCCAGAAAATGTCCACAAAATTGCCTGCTGCCCCACAGTCCAGCAGGGCTAGTGTCTCCACTTGCTGGTTATTGATGTCCAATCATCGGTTTAACACCATGAGTCGAGAATCTTCTGGAGTTCCTTTCATTGATACAGACAAAGACACATAGGGACTGGAATGGACCTAGCCCCTTTCAGGCCCGGGGTTGTTAGTTTCCCGATCTTTTTGTAGGCAAAACAGAGCAATCCTTAAGAAGATGCTTATCGGACCCACAATAGGAACACAGGCCTTGCTCTCTTTGGCGTCTTCTTTCTTCCGTGGAGAGTGGTGCTCTAGTGGTTCCGATCTGCATGGGTTCCTCTCTAGATAGAGAAGGTAACATAGTAGGAGTAATGGGTGAGTCTCCAATTGGAAAGTTTCCCCTAAGGCGTCTCCGCTTGTGACGTCTATCTTGAAGGCGATACTCGATCTGTAGCACCGCTGACAGTAGATCAGAAAAGGATGTGGGGCATGAAGACCGGGCCAGCTCATCCTTTATGTCCTCTTCGAGTCCCCTGCGGAATATGGCATATTGAGCTTGCTCTGGCCTACCAGCTCCAGCTGCCAATGTCTTGAATGTGGTTATATAGGTAAGAAGATCGGAGGACCCTTGATGGACATTCAAGAGATCTTTACAAGCCGTGAAAGTCAGTTCAGGCCTTTCAAAAGTCTGTTTAAGGAGTGCCTGAAAGCCTCCATAGTCTTGCCGAATGGGATTTCCTCCTGTGTCAAGAGGGGTTGCCCAGGCAAGAGCGTTGCCTGTCATATTAGAAATCAGGAATCCCACTTTAGATTGGTCAGTAGAAAACATCCGAGGTCTGAAGGTAAAGTAGACCGTAGCCGCCTCTAGCAACTCCTTCACCTTCTTGGGTGAACCATCAAACTTTCCTGAAGACAAAGCCAGTGGAGGTAATTCAGGGGCTTGTTGTTCCCTGGTAGCCACAAGTTGCTTAAGTACAGCGTTTTCGGTCTTCACAGTCTGTAATTCCTGAGAGAGGCATGCACTGCGGTCCATAGCTCCTGGACTTGCTCAGGTGTTGCCATCTCATTAGTCTGGTGTTGCAATCTGTCCTGTTTCTCCCCCGTAGAGTCTTCTTTCCCAGGACGTAGGGTTCCCTCCCCCCACTCTCAGCACCACTCTCCTCACCTGTAGAATCCGAGGTGGTAGTTTTGCTGATGCTTTGTCAATGGGCCCTTCTTTGGGTTGTGTGACCTGACACAGGTAGAAGCTGTGGTGGGTTTAGGAAAAAAACTCACCACGACTCCAGCCCCGGGGACGGGCAATCAGGGGGAAAAAGCCAAAAGGCAGTTAAAAAAAACCCTGGTGCATAGCGAGCGTAGCTGGCCTCCTTCCGAATGGTACCAGAAGATACTAATCTGATGGTAATAGGAACAATAAAGAAGGGTAACAGCCAAAACCTTCCTAAACAATAGGAGTGGAGAGTAAGGCAACAAACAGGAGTGGTGGAGAAAACTCTGGAGGTCAAAGTAAGAAAGAAGCTGGAGCGAGCGGCGGAAGCCTAACTGAAGAAGGAGAAGTGAGAGAAATAAAGCGTTACTAACAGGAGCGAGAGGAGCGCCAGAGACCAGGAGAGTAGACAGAGTAATAGAATGAGGGAGTTCAGTCACGCGGAGGGAGCGTACAGTAAAGAAAAGCAAGAAGAGCAAGGCGGAAGGCGAGGACTAAGGAGAGAGCAAGAAAAAAGGGCTTCGGTATGAAGCAGAAAGTACAGCAGGAACACTTAGCGTCGGAACCGAAAAGAGAAAGAAAGCCGATCCAGACGGTTGCAACGCGCCGACCGCTGGGATAACAGGAACTAAGTAATCCCAGCGGCGGCCATGATAGAAAAAACACTAGAGCGTTGCAGTCGTTCAGAGGGGAATGTGGTGAACATCCTAATGGCGGTTCAGCCTTATCCGCGGCATTCACCGCCAGTTAGACTGGAATGTGACAGCCGGCCTATAGGAGATATGCAATTTCCTTTTTACCCCCAATATCTGCCACACTTTGCTCATCAAGGTGCTAGTAAAATGACTCCCCCTATCTGATTCTATCCTTTGGGTAACCCGAACCTTGAAAATATATGATTTATCAACAATGTGGCTGCTGTTTGTGCTGTACAGTCTGGTGCAGGAATGCACGCCAACCACTTCGACACTAGACATACCACTGTTAATAAATACTTATTTCCCCTGGCTGATCTTTTCACAGGCCCAACATAGTCAATTTGCAAAACTGACCATGGAAGGGTTAAACCTCTTTTCATCAATGGAGCTCTATGCATTGGTGAAGCAGGTTTAAATTGTGCACATACCAGACACCCCCTGGTGTATGATTCCACATCCTGGGACATATGTGGCCAGTAAGCATAGTCCTTCAGTATTTCTAAAGTTTTTTGTGAACCCCTGTGTCCTGCAGTTATTGTGACATGTGCATGGTGTAAAATCAGCCCTCTTAATGTGAAAGGCACCCCCCACTGTGTGTGACCTGTTACAGACTCCCTAATCATCAGACCATCCTGTAGTTTAATTCTCTTTTTGTTCTTTAACAACACTCTCAGCTCTTCCTTTCCTTTGCAATCATTTTCAGCTAAAGTATTTTTTTCGGGGTCTATCATATGATTATAAAAATCACCCAACACTAGGTCTTCTTTTTGTGCCTTAATCAGATCCTGATCTGGCGCATCATAACTCCACTGCACCACAGGTTGTTCAACTTCTTTTGGAGATGTGGAGCATGTAACTGCATCCACCTGTATTTCACCAATTAGGTGTTCAATGGGCAATCATTCTCCCCTGACAGCCTCAATTTTGGCTAATTGATCTGCTTTGACATTTCCCTCCTTATCTTCTCCTGGTGTTTTTAAATGTCCACACATTTTCCTCCAATGTATTATTAAACCATTCTCTGACACTAATGTATCTGTAGCTTGGATCATTTTCCCATGTGTGAGGGGCATTTTGTTTTATGTGAGCATACCCTTTGCTTCCAACCAGGTAAATACTCTACAAATCTGTTTCAGGCATAATCAAAATCAGTTACTAGGACAATTTCTTTGAATTTGTTTTCAACTGCGGTAGCAACTGCCTTATAAATGGCATATAACTCTGCTATTTGGCTACTCCTGGCTCCAATTCTCATGCCTATACTAGGAATGCCTTCACAGCTTATCCAGACATTTCATATTCCTGCCACCAGCTGTTTATCACTATCATTTTCAATATGATAAGCACATCCACCTAAATACACAGTTGGCAAATCTTTGCACACATTTTCATTAAAAGATTTGTGTGCTGATTGTTCAAATTCATTCAAACCGTGCTCTACTTCTATTTTATCTTAAACGCATTCATCTGCACAGTCATGCAGATCTGATATCCCTTGAGCAATTGAGTCAATAACTATTGAAAATTCAACTAAATTACATTACATGAAATAATTTCCCATATAAAATACAGACAATTGTGCTCTTTTTGTTCTGTCCACATCTTACTTCTACATGGAATCCCTGTAATGCCAATGCCCAGGAAGTGATTCTGTACTGTGCTAGGTTACCTGACCTAATCCTCTTACATTGTAAAAATTGCAAATGCTGATGGTTCGTTTCAATGATTACTTTTTCTCCCAGAATATTGGTATGGAAGTGTTGAACCACCCAGACAGTCGTCAGGAGAGCCTTTTCACATTCACTGAATTTAATTTCAACTTGAGACAACGCCTTGCTTGAATAGGCAATAATTTTATGATTCAAATCATGCTTCTGAGTTAACACAGCTGACATACACTGTTCCATGAATCCTATTTCTACAAAGAAATCTTGATTCTTTATGGGATAAGCTAAGCATGGCACCCTCATGAGACATTCTTTCAATTTCTCTGCTGCCTCAGACTGTTCTATTTCCCATCTCTAGGGTACATTCTGCTTCAATAATTTAGTCAAGGGTTGAGTGCTTTTGGCGTAATTCTCAATAAACTTCCTTTTATACCCTGTCATCCCTAGTAAACTTTTTCGACCTTTCATATTAGTCAGATTTTTCAATGTATGTATTGCTTCCACCTTTCTCTTTTGTGGATTGAACCCATGTTCAGCCACTTCATGGCCTAAGAAATTCACTTTCTTTTTGCACCATTGGGCCTTCTGCAAGGATACCTTGGCACCCACCTTCTTAAATTGGCCAAGCACATGTCTAATCCCATCAAAATGACTTCTCAGTCTTTCATTTTTAATTAGAACATCATCTACATAGACTATGGTTCCCCATTCTGCCGCATCTGGAAGTGCTTTTCTCAAAAACATGCCACATTCACTCGTACTGTTAACATACCCAAATGGTGTTCTGGACCAAGCATGTTGGGTGTTATCAAATGTAAATGCAAACAAATTTTGAATGTGTTCAGCCAATGGCACACAGATGTAAGATCTAAAGTGCTAAACACCTTTTGACCCATGCACCTAAGCAAGACCTTGATCAATAAATGGGAGTGGCCATCTAGACAATGGTACCCTTTTATTTAATTCTGTACAGTCTGCACACAAACGCCATTGACCATTTGGCTTCAGTACGCCCAAAATGGGAGTGTTTGAGGTACTATGAATGGAAGTGTTTGAGAAATTATCCTATAGTAGAAGTTGCGCACAACCACAAAGATAAAAGAGCTCTCCGTAATGATATGATATATTTATCAAAGCCTACTAATAGCTTCAGATACAATTGTATTTCCGCACTGATTGACAATATAACAAAATTACATGACATGGATTGACGGGACTTATCTTTCCAATTGGGCCCTTAGACTAAATACAACTTCACGGCAAAGCATGGGCACGCCTCCTTCTGAAGCTGGTTAGTGTTGCTAGGCAACATTGAGTATAGGATTGAACGCACCAATTAGCGGGGGACTGGGCTCCCGATACTAACGCCCATAACTTGCCAACGTATAACTATGCGAACGCTTTAGCATATTTATACACTTTAACTTGCAAATTCATTCACCGACTTTTATTACGAAGCTGGAACGCAACAAACTGCTGCACAGCCTTCTAATGGGACGCCAAGGGGGAGATCTGCACAGTGTTGCTAGGTTACTTCTGAGCATTCCGGTCACATGACCCAAGTCTATTTCATTCCCCGGGTTGTTATAGGCTGTTACAGCCGACACACACATTCCGTAGATCTACGATCGGCCGCACAGACAGACCCGAATTTATCATTTTCTGTTTTCGGTTTGAGACCAAAATGTGCAAATTCGATGGGCACGGGCTTATTTTTACAAAAATACTTTCCTCTTTCTTCTCCATGTTATAGTACACCTCATGTCAAGCTCATAATAAGCCCTTAATCCGGAAAATTGTCTCAAGACACTAAGACTAATCTTGTATTATAAAATCGGAAATTTAGGTAAGCCTTACAGTTCTTCCCTTTCTAACACACGTAATGTGCTATGACTTTACTTTGGTGAATGGTTATAATAGTAGCAGGTCGTGTCTGCTTTTTAGATTACACACATCGTATGGACGCCTTGTTGAGATTGGAAGCAAACACAACTAAAAACTGTGCGGTTTCACATACACTGCCTGTTCTCCACTTATCAGGTACTTTTTGGCCAATATCACAATCCTTGGGGATGTGAATATGCTCACCAAGCATTACTGACTCAACTGTGATGTTACTCTGATATATAATATTGCAAATGGTTCATTCATTATATTTTGTGTTTTCTCTTCCCGTTCCCCCTCTCCTATCCCTGTTTCTCTTCATGCCTCTACGTTTTTCGAATAGAAATTGGGCAATTTTCAATTGACAAAGACTTATGTTGTCTATTTGAATTACTAAATATGCTCCATTGCTCATTATTATTTAATCAGTCATATACTCCTACCCCCTGAAGACGGCCCGGTTAGGGTTGAAACACGTGTTGGCATTCTTTGTTTCTGGAATATTGTGGTGTTTTCTGTTTCTGACATATTGCTTAACAGATGTGTGGATCTTGAAATTGTAACTTTGCAATATAATTTTTGTTGAAATCCTAAAACAACTCTGCAATATCATTTTTGTTGAAACCTTAAAAGTTGTAAAATTGGTGCTTTAATTATTATTGTTGAACCTTTATAGTGGAAAACTGGGCCAATTCCCTAAATTGGAACGTATGTTCCCTTGTTAAATATACTGTTGCACAACTAGACCTGCAACCTTGGTGGGCAGCACAGACAGTGATGCTTTCCGATCATTTTGGTTCTATGAATGGGTCTGATAATTCCTCTGGACTCTAAATTCTTAATGCTCTCTGCCAGTGACTCCAAGCATGCCAGTGGCAGCCGCTATTGGTGCACAAATACCCAATTTCTACCACATCTCTCTGGTAATGTGGCAACATGCAAATCACTTAGGCCGCAATCATATGCATCCTTGCCAAAAACCTCCTTAAATTCCATGAATGTTTTTCTCAATTCACTCCTGTCCTCTTCACTGTCACATGCATCTGCTGACAGAATCTGCTCCTCTACCATTTTTGAAAATTCTAGAAAATCCTCCATTGGAGGAACCTCTGTGCTTTCTTCTAGCTGTGTGGCTGTATCTCTTTGCAGAGTTCTGCAACTAATCCAGAACAGGACTGCAAGACTTGTCCTTGGCCTCAAGCCCTGGGATCATATCTCTCCAGCTTGGAAATCGCTCCATTGTCTCCCGGTTGAAGCAAGGATAAAATTCAAAACCCTCTGCATTATCCACAAGGCTTTCTGGGCCCTGGGTCCAAAATACCTTCAGCTATCCCTCCTCAAATACCTCCCCTCTCAAGCTTTTCGCTCCTCTGCCTCTAACTCGCTCAGGGTCAGTTGTTTTTCAAAGAAACAAACTGATTGTAGATCTCTGTCTATGGCTGGGGCCTCCCTCTGGAACAGCCTCCCTGCCACTCTAAAACTTGAGGAGAATCATCTCCGGTTCTGGAAGTACTTCAAGACCTTCATCTTTGCTTCTGCCTTCACTCCCCCTCTACCTTTTGATCTGCTCTCTTGGCACTGTGCACCTGGCCACCCTCTGTCCCCTGGGCCCAAGTACCTGCTCATTCTGCCACACTCCTGCACTGCCTCCCGGCCACCTCTTGCATTGGGGACTGTATCTCTACCCACACAGTCCCCCAAACGCCCCATTTTTCCTTCTTTTCTGCACTTATCAGACTCACCCAGTCTGCTGCCGTAAACACAGCACTTGCCACTTGCTGGCTGCACTACCTCTGTTTATTGCCTCTATTATCTATTTATTTTTATTTATCATTATTTATCTGTTTCTTCACTGCTCTGCACTTTCTACTCTTCCCCCTTCCATGCACTCTCCCTTTTTCCCTCTCCTATGCACTTGTGCATTCTAAATGTCACTGGGACTAGTAAGATTGTTGTTTTGTTCCAAACTGCTCCCCTACCTTGCCTTGTCACGCTCTGAAACACTTGAATATGAGCGCGATACAAATAAAATATCATGTCATATCACACCATACCATGATTTTGATAGGCCCATCCCCAATCTCCACTAATGGTGTACATTCACATTCCAGCCCTTGCTGCTTCTTGGATGCATTTAAGCACACAAAATGCATCAGAATCCTTCATTTGCTGCCCATGTCTATGTTTTAGTGTTATGGTGACTTGTCTGGTGAATGCAGGAATGGTAACCTCTTTTTTCACCTGTAACTCAATTGAATATGGCACCAATTGCGCACAATGATAAGCCTTTTGTTTTCCAATTCAGGCGCTGGTCCTCCTAGTTGGGACCACACTTTTTGATTACGGAAATCCAAGACCATACACATTCTGTGCACAATGTCATTCCCCAAATAAAAATCATTCTGTGTCCCACTTACTATCCACACATTGTGGTATTTGGTTTTTTGGCCAATGGTAATTTTTAGCATGGACCTTCCTGCATGTCTGAATTGTCCAACCCATACATGTATTGGTTTTTAATTCTGAATTTTGGGATCTCCTCCCTTTCCATTATTCTCTGAAGTAGTTTCTCATTAATAAAACTCCTTTCCTGTTCAAGTGCTAACGTGGCTTTTATCATTTCAAAATGACCATTTATACCAATATGGATCCATGGCTGCCCATCTCTCATATGTATTTCAGCAAGGGTTGTGATATGTTATTCTGTGGTTACCTCAGGGATAGTATTTTGCTTGCGCTTCTCTTCAGTATGGAATTCGTTTACACTGCTGTTTTATAACTTTACTTTCTTAGGCCTAAATGGTTTTTTCCTCAGAGACCACAGAACACCATTTACTCGATCAATGAGGGGCGACAACCTTTTCAGGCAATCTGTTCCCATCAAAAATGGAATTTCACTGATAGATGTAATCAATACTTCCTGTCTCATTCTCTGTTTTCCTATCTTTATGTCAACCTCAGTGACACCTTCGTAAGATACCTCCTCATCATTGAAATTATGTACTGGGCCTTCATTTTGTCTCACTCTGATCTGATTTTGTGGGGATCTCCCTTCATTGATACTTTTTACCAACTCTTTGAACATAATCATGGCGTGTGCACCTGTGTCAATCATTGCAAACGTATTGCACTTCTCTTTCACAGTAATGGGAGCATAATACCTGACCTCAACTTCTTCCAATACACACATAAAGTTTGAATTTCTGCTGATTTCAGGATTCACTTTCCTCAAGCCCTTCTCACTTTTTGCCAAGCACAGAGGCAAATGAAATGATATTTCTCACTCCCTTTTGTCCCTCTCATCTCAGCAATCTTGGTCTGTCTTGTCACGTTCAGAGGTCATCTGGATGGCGCCCCTCTGTTCGGGGACCATCAGCGTTTACACTGCAGTTCTTCAACAGAACATGCTCATAAATATGACATGGTCATTTGTCATTTTCTGACTGAGCACATATTTGCATTTGGCATGGTATCAGTCTTTTTAGCCTCTTGAAATATATGTGGTTCAAAGTTCTCTTCTGGTGACTGGACTGTACCCTCCTTTTAAGTACCCATTTTTCCTGTTTTATAGGCTTTTTGAGTATGTAGGGAGGATGTTTTAACAGTCAAACCTACTTCTTCATCAGTTGTTTTATCATGGCATGTGATGTCTATTTTGAATATGTCTCTCTGCTCTTTTGTTCTTGTTTATTTTCTCTGTTCTCTTTTTCATTTGCACACACTTCAATAGTATTATTTAATGCCACATTAAACCAAACTTCTTTTTTAGGTGCAGTTGTATCCCCTGTCTCATTTTCATTAGTAGGCATCTTCATGTTTAAATCAGCAAGCAATTCAGCAACGTTAAACAAAACTAGTTTATGGGATTCTGTATCTTTATCATTGCAGATGCCGTTAGCATTTAGTCACTTATTATCAGAAGACACAATATCGCTTCTGCAACCTTCTGCCCCCTCATTTCATGGCTGTTTTTGAACAGCACAGAGTTTCCCTATCTGTTCAGACAACATTTTGACTTGGGCCTCAAGGCATTGAAATCTGTCCACCTCTCTAGAATCTTCTCTTTGCGGCCTAGACCGGTACTGGTTACTTTCACCATGGTTAAATCTGTTCTGGTATCTCTCAGGAGATTGATTTCTATTTGAGTTGTTTCTGAACTCTTGATTCAGGGAAGGTGAGGAATGTGGTGTGATCATTCTTTGGTTGTGATCCATTGGTGGTGGTGATTGATAGTTCATGTTTTGTCTTTCATTTTTTGGGAACGGTCCCCTATGCTGATTTCCATTTTCAATGAACCAATCCACATAGCGTGTTCTGTCCTGGATGCCATACACCATAGTGTTGGGGTAAAATCTGCTCTATGCCCAAATGTCTGGTAGGGACTATTGTTTCTTTGATCTTAATTTTGTCGCTGATTGTTATTCATGCCTGACATATCAGGCCAATATCCCACCCTGGCTCTGTCTCCCAAGTACCTAGGACTAATTTAATTCTATCTATTGCTTGGATCATGTGACTGAAACATCGGCGCCTGGGATGGCGGCCTCTGTGGTGCACCCCTCTGATCAGATGTCATATTATTTTTGACTGTAGTTTGGGCTGATTCAAGTGACATTTTAGCAGATCTTATCTCCATTACCATTAATGAGGAGTCTTTAGATCTTGACTTTGTTTCTTTAATTCTACCTCCCTCTCCACTTTGACAATATATGACTTCATATAGTTTAGTACCTTGATCCACAATCCATTCAAGGGACTTCTCGTGATCACACTCACAAATTAACTGTGATATAATATCTTTTTGTAAGCCATAAAAGTAGGCAGTCTTAAACTCAGTTGAATTAGGACTAAAGGATACATCAAAACAGGAGAATGTTTTTTTTAAAACTATTATTGTTATAGCTGAAAAATATCAACTTTACAACATATAAAACATCAAACCTTTTCAAATATAAAAAGCAAAAATTAGAAAGACATAAAAAAATACAAATCTTAGGAGACTCAAAAGAGAAGAATGTGACAATAGATTGTACATCTTTAGATACATATGTACAAGACATAGGATACACAATCTTTACTGCCAATTTTAATTCTTCTAGAAACTGGCAAGGTGATACATTTGCCTTGGCTGTCATGGTATATACAGCTTTGTTTGCATCCTGCAATGAATAATATGATGAAAAATGGTGTCTAACCTCCTTTTAAAATTCTGCCCATGACATATTTTCTTGTTCATTCAGGCCTCTGATGATGCTCGCAGTGGCTGCATCAAAAGGTAAGTGAAAGTATTGTCTATATTGTTCCTTGGGTATTTTTAGAGCTTTAAATATATCATGCACTGCTTCCAGGTGATCCTCTAAACAACACTCACCTCCATTTTTGAATGCCTTAATCAAAGCCTTGATTGATTCCATTATTTTGATTGGGCTACTTGGCGCTATATTTGGAGTTGCATTATTCTGTTGTTCATTCCTCTTATCAGGTGTATGGGGCTGGTGCCAACCACCAGTGTGTGAGTCACAACTCCCAACTCTGTTACAACCAGGCCCAGATACCGGTACAGCCATTGGTACATTATTTCCTCATATAGAGATGGGGCTAACCTCTTTGCACTTTTTATGGAGTCAGTCGCCTCTTGATCCAAATAAGTATTTTCATCACCCATCTTATTTATTACATTCTGCATCTCACTCATCTGCATTTGACATTCAGTAAACTCTGTGGGGGTCATTCCGACTTTGGAGGTAGCCATGGTGCTATCAGCTCCATGGCTGCCTCCAAACTCGGGTCCCGGTACGGGTAGTCGGAATGGGGACTTACCGGGACATTCCGACCTATGCGGACCCGGTAAGTCCCCATTTCGAATACCATTGCCCATTCCATTTGAGCCCCCATAGGGCTCAATGGGAATGGGGAAGGAGCTAATAACGGTCCCGTTATTAGCTCCATGGTCCCTTAACGGGTCCTGCTAAGGGTGGCTGGTAAAACCAGCCGGTCCTGCGGGGATCAGCTAAGAGACCTCGGAATGCGTCAGTAGGCGGTTAACGGCACCAGCATCCTTACCGGTGCCATTAACCCCCTACCGCCGTACTCGGAATGAGGGCCTTTGTCCTTTTTGTCCCTTTCCTCAAACATTTTAGCTATTTCTTGTTCAATAGCTTGGAGCTCACCTTCTTTCTCCATATTGTCTCTCTGGAGAGTTTGCACCTCTAAGATAACCTCCTCTTTTTCTTGTCTGATGTCGCTTATCACCCCTTTCAGGTGTTTTAGTTCTTGCTCACTGTCTTCAAAATGCTTCCTTCTCTGTGACAGTTGGGTGCCGAATTCATTGCATTTTGAGTTCTGATCTTAACTTTTTCTCCTGCTCATTAGCTCCATCTAATTCGATTTTTAGTCTGCTAATTAACTTAGCATCATTTTTCTGCATTCGTAGAGATCTATTCAAAATGAACCAGATCTTGGCACAGAGCCTTCTCAAGCAGTCTCTTTCAGCATTTTTGTCAGTAGCTCTAAACAATCTGAGAAGACACACCTGAAATATTCTGCCCTCTTCAAAAATATTGTTCAGTTGTTCTTTCTGCACTTCTCCACAAATGCGGCCATGCCATTGTATGGCATTGACTGATGACCACACCCCATGTGCATATAATTTTGCCTCTAGGTATTTTACCAGTTCTGGAAATGTGGCCGGGGCTGGATTGTTGGTGGTGTGGGTAGGAATGGGCCGTCTGGGCAGATATGTTGGTGGGCTGGCACACAATTGCAGGGGCAGGACACAAATTTCACCCCATGCCAGCAGAACATTGGTGTTTCCCTGGGAGCGGATCCCTCCCATATGGATTGTCCGTCTGCAAGCCCAAGCTCCACCTCTGGCTGTGCTATGTTACAGATGTCACCTCCGAGCGAAATGTCTGATAATTGTCTTCATTTCCAGCCAATTTCAGAGACATTTCCCTGTGTCCACTCACTGAAACACACCGCCAACAACACATGGCCTACCTTCCCCCGTCCCCACATGTGTCCTGATGAAAACGGTACCTCACATGTATGGGTACACCTACCAGGGGCACAAAAGGAAAAGGGTAACCCACTGGTAACACAAAGCCTTTCGGCACAGCACACTTTGTTCATGTGGGCAACCTACAGATTTGGGCCTAGGGTGTCAAAGCAAATTGGCCTAGTTTTTATTAGCCACAGTCCCTGACAAAGTGTGATATTTGGTGGAGGAAAAACACAATGTTCACTTTGTCTGGGGTTCTGGGTAATAAATTCTGGGCCGCTTTGCGCAAGTCAGACCTCTGTGCATTTGGCAGCGTGTTTCGATGGGTGAGCCGAGTGAAATGTGTGGAAAATGCGTTTTTTTCCCCACATTTCAGACTTTGCAGGGGTGTCTGGGTAATACCTTCTGGGCCGATTTGCGCAAATCATACATCTGCCGATTCCCACGGGTGTCCTCTTTTAGGAAATGCATGCGGTTTCCTGTTTTCCTTTGTGGCTTGGACACCCGAGGCCCATATCTGTATGGTGTGCCCGTCTGGACAAAGTGTGAAATTCATCTGTCAGAACAGACTTCGGGTTACCTGTGTTTTAGGCTTTCCCCTTGGTACCCAGGTAGGTGCACCTGTGAGGTACCGTTTTCATCGGGACACCTGTGGGAACGCGGGACAGTGGGCCAAGTGAAATTTGCGGAAAATGTGTTTTTTTTCCCTACATTTCGGACTTTGCAGGGGTGTCTGGGTAATACATTCTGGGCCGATTTGCGTAAATCATACCTCTGCAGAATTCCACGGGTGTCCTCATTTCGGAAATACATGGGGCTCCCTGTTTTCCTTGGTAGCTTGGACGCCCTAGGCCCATATCTGTATGGTGTGCCCGTCTAGAAAAATCTTTAAATTCAGATGTTTGAAAAGTCTTGGGTTAGGGGTGTGTTCAGCTTTCCCCTTGGTGCCCATGTAGGTGCACCCACACATGTGAGGTACCGTTTTCATTGGTACACAAGTGGGAAAGAGGGAAGGTATAACATTTGTTTTCTTTTTGTGGTTTTCATTGCGTTTTGACCCATTTGCTGGTGCCCTTTGTCACACAACCCTTTCATTTCCCAAATGTGCCATACATTTAGTCGCTGCTTTAGGCACCATACACTTTTGTAACCTGCACAAGTCACCCACCCTTGAAAAGGTCTGCCTGTGCTATTTCAAAAAATGTGTGCTTGTTGTTCCTCACCACATTGGTTTTCCCGATTTACACATGCTAATTGTGTCTGTTCAGGCCGTAAGCATAAAACTTCTGTGTACCATGGCTCAGTGTTTGGCTTGTGGTATTGCTTGTTTTGTAAAACACTACAAAAAATGTGTGCTTTCCTAACTGCAAGAGTCAGGGGAATGTAGCGCAGCATTGCTTTTCTCAAAATTCATAGAAGCCATTGCCGTACCAAGCCAACCATGTCCACCACATACCTTTTTGTCAGTCATTTTCCCGCTTTTCCCCCAATCTATGGCATTTTCCCCTATCTAGTTGTTGCCCGACCTATGCAAATCACCCCTTCCTAAACTTGGAATTTTGTCTACTTTTCAGAAATGTATGCCTTTCTGTCCTCCAATTCGTCTTTCCTACCCTTTTCTTCCATTCCGTCCATGCATGTCCAATTGGCAAAATTGTCCAAAATCGCCTACCTCTCACAAAACGGTTGACAACCACATCACAATATATTTTTTTTGTTTCCACTCAACCTGTTCTTGAAAGCCAGGAAATTGGGGAATTCAGCACAGCAAACCATTTGTTCCTAGCTCTTACAAGGAAAAAAACACAGGCTTCTTTGTACATCATTTTATTTGCATTTTTTGAAAAAACACAAAACGTTCGCCCTTTTTGGTTATTTTCTCTCACCCCAAACAGCAACCTAGGATTCCTAGGTAGCGTTACGACCGCCTACATGTGGGAGAAAAAGGAGCCAAATTTGGCCAAGATATCTCATGTAACAAAAAAGTTACAAGGCATTGAATGGCCAAATTCCGAAATCACCAAAAAAGGCCTTGGCACTGGCGGGAAATACTCATGGCACTTAAACGGTTCAGAGATGCTTGGCAGTGTTGAAAGGAAAGAGGTGCCTAATTTTCCTAATATTTAGGAGGTTGAGGCGAGCCTTTATTCCATGGCGCTGAGGTTTCCAGCTGAAGAAGAGTATGGATAGTGTCAGGTGGAAACTGGATAGGCTGAGGAAGAGATGAGAGAGAGCTTTTGGCAGAGAAGAAGAGTACCTCTGTTGTGGTACAGTTTAACTTCAGAGAGTGCACAGCCATCCAATATTTAATGGTAGAGAGATAGTTGTAAATTTTGATAGAGAGATCAGGGGATGGTTCAGGAAAAGAGAAGAAGATTTGGGTGCCATCTGTGAAAAGTTGGTACAAGAAACCAAAGGCGGAGATTAGTTCACCAATAGCAATAGTGTAGAGTGTACAGAGTGAACCCAAAACAGAGCCTGTGTAACACCAACAGGTAGAGGAGTGAGTTGAGAGGTGTTGTTGCTCCAGGAAACAGAGAATTGAAGAGGTGTAAGGTAGGATTCAATCCAGACAAGGGCTTTATCACGAATTCCAAGAAGAAAGGCAGTATTAAGGAGATCAAGGTGATTGACAATGTCAAAGGCAGCAGACATGTCAAGGAGAATTAGGATAGAGGTTGGGTACTTAGAAGAGGCAATGAAGTTGGACACATTCATGAAATTCATGAAAGCAGTTTCTGTGGTGTGGCAGGAGTGGAAACCTGCTTGTAGGGGGTCGAAGGTTGTGGATGTCCAAGAAATTGGTAAGACAGTTGAACACAAACCTTACGAGCACTTTAGAGTAGTGGGACTTTGTCTATATTAGAATAACTAAAGGGGGATATGGAGGCAGAGGATGATGGTAGAGTAGGCAGAGCTTAAAATGTAGGAGGAGGAATAGCGAGGAAGGTCAGGAAAGAGTCTGTAATGTTGGCATTTTTTGCAGCAAAGTAATCAGCTTGTTCATTAGCTGTGATAGTGGAGTTGTTAGTCATAGAATTAGGAGGAGTGAAGAGTAAGTTTAGGGTGCCATGCTGCTGGCGTGAATGGTTGGAGTGAGAGTCAGTTAGGGTTAGGTAGAAATCTCTTTTAGCTCTATAAAGAGTGGATTTGAGAGAGTACAGGACAGATAGGTAGAGTTGCAGGTTCTCATGTGAGTGGGTACGGCTCCATTTGCACAGCAGCCAATGCATGTCTGTGTGGAGAGATCATAAGAAGGGGGTCACCCATTGTTGAGGATGCTGAGACTTAGGGGTGAAAGGAAGAAGTGGTAATTGAAAGGAGAATGAATCACATAGTAGGGATTGGAAGCTGCAGAACTCAGTGTTCTTGGAGGAGGTATTGGTAGTGTAGGAGCAGAGTGAGAACTGTAGATCGGAGGGAAAGGGGGAAGACAAAAGTTTTATATTTTATTTTAATAATAGATGAAGCAAGTGGTGAGTGTCATGATCTCTGCTTCCAAAAGGTCAGGGTTTTCCCAACTCCCTTGGAAGCAGATCCATAACCCAGGTTCCGAGTGCCAACCAGTCCCAATTGGGACCTTTTGGACCCAGTCCTGGCGCCAGTGGCACCAGGCTCATAAATATGCCCAGTCCCAGCGCTGGAAGCGCCGGGCTCATAATGCTTGGGTGGACTTACCTGCAGCAGACAATGCTGCTTACTTGCCTGCCAGTTGAGCCTCTGATCCTCTTCTGTTTGGAACTACTTTTCCTGTTGGGTTGGGCAGGAGCCACTCCCTAGATTCAGAACACTGGAACTCTTCTGGAAAGCAGGAGCTCTTTTCTTACCTAGGCGTGGCTGTGGAAGGAGACACCTAAGCATTACAGGAGGCTATTTAAACCACACCCGATGGATGAATCTTGCTTTGCGTTATTCTGCATCCTCTGCAGCAGACCGCTCATCGTGTCTTCTCCATCTGATCCTGGGCCTAAGGAAAAAGGCTTACCATCCTGAATCCAGTCTTCAGCAACACCTATAAAGACAAGAAAGAACAGGTTAGCATTACGGTCTTCAGTGACAGCTCTTCACTTACCTGGTCCATCGGCTGTCACCAACGCCTCGCGCTGCATTCCGGCATCTGAAAGACAAAGGCTTACCTACTCTTTGTGCGCTCCGGAGGTCTTCACACTGCATTCCGGCATCTGAAAGACAAAAGCTTACCAACTCTTCGCACGCTCGGGAGGCCTTCGGCGCTGCATCCCGCATCTGAAAGACAAAACAAGGTGCGTTTAAAGACATTGGGGAACTGTAATACTCACGTGCCATTACTCCTTTCCACATCTAACCCAGTGGGTATTCCGGCACTCTGCAGCCGCTCCGAACTTGTACCTGCAAAATAAAAAGACAGTTAGAGCGCATCGTGAAGCAGGCAACAAGCGCTTACTTACGTGCTTCCAGGCGCTTCTATTCATCACACGGGCTCCATCTTCAACTCACTTCAGCCTGTCATCCGCCATCGCCGGAACCCTGCAAAACAAGAAACATCATTACTAAAGACTTTAAAGACATTAGAATTACTCGAAACTTACCGTTCGTGCAGTAAACGACGGACAGCAGTCCTCTGAAGTCAAGAGGCCTGCTCCCCTTATCCAGTGAAGAAACTGGTTACAGCACCCTGCCCCGAGGCAGATGGAGAGCACGGCGTTCACTTACCTAAGGTGAGAGCGTTAACCTTTGGGGTTCTACAGGAGAAGAGAGAAGGAAGAAGAGAGAGACATTCAATAACCCAGTTCCTTAATCCCATATTTTCTATCTGCAGACATCTTACCCTTCAAGTCAGACATACAGTGCACAGAGGTCCAGCCCAAAGAGCCAGCCGTGTGTTACACATCACCTTTGCAGATACGGTATACGCCCAGTCAAGACCGGCGCCTCTACGGGAATCAGGTGAGCGTTACAGTGAGGAAAGGTCAAAGGGTAGAAAGGAGATGTAGTGAAAACAAGTGAGTGATCAGATAAGGGTGGTGTGGCAGTAGTATTAATGGCTGAGAGAGAGGTGGAGATGAATTACTATTATTATTATTATTATTATTATTATTATTATTATTATTATTATAAGAGATCCAAAGACTTACCCCCTGTGTGGGTAGGTAGGTTATGGACAGAGTGGAGAGCGTGGTCACTAAGAAAAGACTGAAGTTAAGATTTCTGAGAAGTGGTTGGAGAGGGAAGGCTAACGTCACCTAAGAGAATGAGGGGATGTTTAGTGGAAAGAGAATCAAAGAGTGGTTCAAGGTCATCAAAGAATGGTCCAGTGGGACCAGGAGGGCAAAAGATGGAGTTGATGTGAACTTGTGAACTAAATGAGGCAGAGCAATAGTATAGATGGTGAATTCAAAAGAGGTAGGAGAGGACATGACTTCAGACATGTGTGAGGCATTGAGTCTGGAAGAGAGCAGGTGTCCAACTCCTCCACCTCTTCCAGTCAGTCGAGGATAGTGAACAAAGAATAGTTTGGAGTCAAGTAAGGCTGCCAGAGTGGCAATGGCAGCTGGAGAAATACAGGATTCCATGAAAGCAAGAAGGAATAGGGGAGGAAAGCTGGCGTGATAGTATGATGATAAAGGAAGTTGTGTTGCATTCAGACTGAGCATTCCAGAGAGCAATGTTCAGCTGATGAGGTAAGGAAGAGAAGAGTAGTTGAGTCTCAGAGGAAGAGAGGTCTGGTGGATAGGTGTAAGATGAGGTATGGTTAGCTTGTCAGCTTTATTTGTTGGAAGGAAGTAGAAGAGAGATGGAGTAGTGGGAGTTTCGAGTTGTGAGTTTTATTATAGGGATGGGAAAGGAGGAAGTTTCAGCGTGATTGGAGAAAGTGTAGGGAAAGGTGAGCAGGAAGAGCAGCAGGAGGAGCAGGCGTGAATGCATTATAGGTTAGTAGCACAGTGTAGAGAGATAGCACAGTGATATTGAAGCTTCAGGTGCTCATGGGTGCAACAGGGAGAAAGACAAAAGCAATGGCTCATAGGCTAAGAGGCTAAGAATACCAAATTTGACACTGGTCGATGTCATGCCATGTACCCAGGTGACCATGGATGTTAATCCATTATGGAATAGGTGCAGACAACCTGCACAAATAAAACCAAACACCCATCAGGGCACATGCATGGCAACAATGCACAGGCACAGTGCACGCACCATAGCATGCTGTCCTATCAATAACAGACCCTGAAAGCGATGAGTGCTCGCTGTGTGCATGATGTACCATGACAGAGCAAATGCACTGCTGAGTCAAGGACTCCATAAGCAAGGACAGGAATGGGAAACCATGTTGTGTGACAATACATGTGAAATGCGTGCACAGAATGTCTATCAAAATGTTGTTGTAACTGCAAAACTTTCACAATGCACTGTGACTGACACCTATGACCTTTGACCTTGCAGGTGACTCTGGCTAATGCAATCTTCCATGGCTCATGACACCAGTGCGGAATCCACAGACACTACAGGAGATCGGCTACAACATGGAAGATATCCAGACTAGACTCTACATTGAGAAGACCATTGGCCTGTTTAAGGCTATTTTCCGATGCCTACACCACTCTGGAGGGGCACTGATGCACAGGTGAGATATGTTTGTACAAATTGTTCTTGCCTGTGCAATGCTGCACAGCATTTGCATCAGGCAGAGAATTCCCTTGCCCCTGATGAGGACATGCCACCACAGACAAGGATGACTCAGTTCCTGTGGGTGGTGTGCTGCCATGCAGTGAGCGGGAAGAGGGAAGGGATGGATGCCTGCTTCGGCAAGAACTGATTGACATGTTTTTTTTTTAATCACCATTGGTATGCACTTGCCACACACCTTTGTACATATTCACATCATTAATTAAACGCTTCTTCCCAATATGTAATGTCCTAGCATTGATTCAAGTGAAGAACTATTTAAAGTGGAAATGTGAAACAACCTTCCCCACAACACCCTCCCCCTCTCCAAACAACCCACAACTCCCCCAAAACACACTCCCCAAAAACCCTCCCCAAAACACCCTCCCAAAAAACCCTCCCCAATAACCCTCCTCAAACAGAACTCCCCAGAACACCTTCCCTAAACACCCTACCCAGAACCCCCAAAATATCCACCCCAAAAACCCTCCCCAAAAACCCTCCCCAAAACACCCTCCCCAAAATCGCCATTTTAGTGTCCAACAGGTACTTTCTGTGCCTCTTGGACATGGGGGCCTGCTGCTCTTGCTCCTTGGCAGTGTGGTGGTGCTGTGTGTGTCAGATTGAGGTGCTGGGCTTGGAGCCCTCTGTGGGGGTCAGAGAGGTGGAGGGCTCTGACCCCTGGGCCTGGATGAATTGCAGTGTGAACTGCATGCTCTGGGAAAGTGTCTAAGCAAAGACTGAGGATGCCTCTGTGTGCACACGCACTATCTCTTCCGCTGAGGTAATTGCAATAGTGGCATGCCAAGTGAATGGTACATCCTGTGGTTACACCCCTGTAAGCAGTTATGCATGGCCTGCATTTCTTGTAGCTGCTGGCCCACCTGTGACTCAATGGACACCTTCCAATGCTCTATGGCATCTAGCCTTGCCCAGACAGCTAACATAGTGGGCAAAGGCAGAGGTGGTGGGCTGTGTGGAGGGTTTAGGGTGAAGCATTGTGATGCAAAACCCATGTCATGCTTCCCCTCATTCACATCATTCGTATGGACATGGGCCCTGTCACAATGGGCAGGTGGTTCCACTGCCAGTGATAGTGAGGCAAACATGCTGGAACGCTGACAACTTCCAGCCAAAGCAGGAATGGCAGCAGTGTGTCCCATGACAGAGCTGGCTGTATCATAGCAGTAGCAGCTTCAGTGATAGACGTGACACTTGCCTGGGTGGTGCAGCGGCCACTGAGAGCCGCTGGGAGGATGGTGGCTTCCTCCAGACTTGCTGGGGTTTCCACTGTGATGGTAGGTTGTGGTGGTGGAGGTGGTAGAGCTGGTGGTGGCCTTGCTGTCCTGCTCTGCTGCTTGCTCCCACTGGCAAGGTGTCTGTCTTGTGCAGGGTTGCAGACTGATGATGTTCCAGCAATGGAGAATAGAATGACATGTTGTCAGTCACCTTGCAGACATGTCTGTGGGCTTGCAAGACACTCATGCAACATTGTGTGTGTTCCAGAGATGCACATTTTGTATGATTGTCATGGTTGGTATCGGTCCAATGAGTGCTGCTATTAGTAGATGGTTGTAGTTCCTGCTGAGGGTTTACATGGTGCATGCATGTCACATTGCCCTCTGGCCTTCCAAGGTGGCTTTTTGTTGTGGGTGCAGTGGGGCATTACTTTACGGCATGGAATATCATGGCACACATGGGTGCTTCTCATGTATCCATATGTTGGTATGCATGTTTTGACAACAGGTCAAGTGCATTGCTACATTTCCCCACCTCCCCTGGCACATGTGAGTACACACTGTGCATTTGCTGTGATTGCCATGTGCTGACCCATTCCCTTTCCCATTTGCAAATCTCTGCTTGGGAGGAATGCTGCATTCACATGTACATTTGGTCAGATAGACTTAGCGTCATCACTGTGGGATCCTGCTCCGGCCCAGTGCTCCCAAGCACCTCTATGACCTCAATGTGGAGGATGGAGATGTTCATCTCCTCCCAAGGCATGAGGTTGAGGGGTTCCACTGTGCCACTTCCTGAGGCATCACTTTCCCCCCTGTGTCGGGCAATGGGGCTGCATACGCTCACCTTCAAATCATCCCATCGCTTGCAGCAGTCCTTAGAGTAACAGGGAACGGTGCCCCCTGCTTTCACCCTTGCCATGATGTTGACCCTGCTCCTGAGGGGCTCCTCTGCCTGCTCCACAACTGCATCAGCTAGCCCAGTGAGCTCTGCTTCGGTAAACCTGCGCTTCCGCAGTCAGAGGTCTGGGAGGCGAGCCTTTTTCTCCTGTGACATGATGCCACCACAACTATGGGGACTGAATGGCAACAGGAAATGGGAGATTTGGAGTGGATTGAGTTTATAAAGATGGGCGCTGCTGTGCGTCCCGTTGCAGCTGTGAGGTTATTTACACCAGAGGTAATACTGGTGGCAGTAATACTGGCCGGTGTGCCTTTGGTAATGGAATTGATGCCGTGATTTTTGTAGTATTACTGCCCGATTGCTGTTTATTTACTTATTTATTTTGTCATGTATAGCAGTGCACAAAGTCGATGGGCAGCTAGGCGATAGTTACAGACAGGTCAAACTAGTTACAGACATTAGGGCCAAACAATTGATGTTGAACAGATGGAGTTTGAGTTTCTTTCTGAATGTGAGGTAGGAGGGGTCAGTGTGAATGCAGAAAGGTAAGGTGTTCCAAAGATTGGCAGCGGACACTAGGAAGCTGGACACACCAGCTGCAACTTGTTTGAATCTAGATATGTCAAGGCAGTAGCTGTGTTTAGAGAGCAATGGCCTGGCATCATGTCTTCTGTTCAGTCTCTGGACTAGGTAGGATGGGGCTTTGTTTGCAAGACAGCGGTGAGTGATAGATAGAACTTTGAACTTGATATGTTCTTTAATAGACAGCCAGTGTACCGCATGTCTTGCACCGGAAATATGTTTGTACTTACTAAGGTGTGGTGTGGTGCAAAGTGCAATTTTTGGGATTACTTGGACCTTGTTGAGCTTCTTCTTTGAGGTGCCACAAAGGAGAGCATTGCAATAGTCAGTTTTTGAACCAATGAGGGCACGGGCAATGGTGAGGCTGTTGTCTTGTGAGAGGAAGGGTTTACTAGCATAGATGAGTTTTGCTGTGTATGCAGCTGTGGAGGTGATGTGATTTATTTGGAGAGACATGTTGAGGGTGGCATCTAGGTAAATGCCTTGAGTCTTCACACAAGAACTGGTATTTTATGGCCATCTATGAGGAAGGATTTGAAGGCAGGGTCGAGTTTGGAGAGGTGTTCTGAGGTTCCAATGAGGAGGAGCTCTGTTTTGTCATCGTTCAGGCAGAGTTTGTAGGCAGCCCTCCCGTTTTGGATTGTTTCGTAGATGGTGTTTACGTTGGCGGAGTCTTCTGCGTAGTTGCTGGTAGAGGGGGATGAGGATTTGGGTTTCATCCACGTAATTGTGTAAACTGTTCCCAAGGAGTCTAGGTGATCAAATAGGGGTTTAGTATATATGTTGTAGAGGGCCAGAGGAGACACAGAAACCTTGTGGTTGTGTGGTGTGCATGATGTGGAGGTATGGGGGCAGCAGCATCACCTACAAGGATTCTGGCGGTTCTGTCTGCAAGAGAGGAGAAGATCCACTTGCCCACTTCAGGACGATAGTGGGCCAGTGTGTTAGATGGTGGTCGAGGGTTGAGTAGTCGACGAGATCAAAGGCAGCATATAGGTCTAGGAGCAAGAGAAGGAGAGCATGCCAGAGTCTTTTGAGCCATCCAGTTGGATCTTTACGTCAAGGAGGGCTGTTTCAGTCCTGTAGTCTGCTTGTTAGCTCGGTTGGTATGGGCTGAGGATGTGGGGGTTTCAAGGATTTATTTAATCTGGATATATGTATTTATTTATTTATTTATTTATTTATTTGCATTTGTATAGCGTGCATCGGCCCTAGGGCATTGTGGCGCTTTTAAGGATACTTGCTTAGACAAAGAGCATAGCTTTTAGGATTACATGAGCATACAGCAGTTTAGACATACATTTCAGTTACGGTTTGAGCAATTAACATAGATGAACCCACAGGTCAGGTAAGGTATGTCTGAAGTGTCTAAGGTGGCTGGCCTATTGGAATAGTTGAGTTTTCAGAAACTTGCGGAAGGCTGAGTATGAGGTCTCTTTCCTGAGTGTTGTTGGTAGTGCATTACAATTTTTTGGTTCTAGGACTGCAAAGCTGGCGCCTCCGGCTTTGGCTCTTTTAAAGGTTGGGATGGCGAGCAGGTTGCAGTGTTGGGTGCGTTTAGGACTTTCTGATGTGGCGCGGTGAATGGTTTCTGAGAGATACGGAGGTGCTGTGTTTGCTAGGCAGGCGAGTGTAATGGAAAGGGCTTTGAATAGGATGCGCTCTCTGACTGGGAGCCAATGGGTGTCTTTCCGGGCTTGGGAGATGTGCTCCCTTTTGGGAATGCTGAGGGCTCCCCTGAGGGCGTTGTTTTGAGTGGTTTGGAGTTTCTTTAAGTTCTTGGCTGAGGTGCCTAAGAAGAGGACATTGCAGTAGTCCAATCTAGCCCCTACTGTTGCTCTGGCTATGGACAGGCAGTTTTGAGGTGAGAGATAATGTTTGACAGCATTGATGATTTTGGTGGTAAGAGCTGCCGAGGATGTGATGGCGCTGACTTGTCGTGACATGGATAGGGTGGAGTCTATGTGTACTCCCAGTGCTTTGGCTGTTTTTGATGTGGTAATGGGAGCGTTGTCTATGATGAAGGAGGAGTATTTGCTGTCCAATTTATTGAGTGTTTGTTTGGTACCTACTATGAGTATTTCAGTCTTGTCTCCATTGAGACAGAGGCCATTAGCCGCCATCCAGCCTGGATGATGGCATAGATCTCACTTAGCTTGGCAGTGTCCTGTTCGTAGGAGCCGGTGAGTGGGAGTAGTACTTGCGTATCATCGACATAATTGGTGTAAGTTATGCCATGATCGTCGAGGTCGTTGAAGAGAGGGAGGGTAAAAATGTTGTAGAGCGTTGGTGACGTGCAAGAACCCTGCGGAACTCCACAATGTACGGGTGTGGGGGTGGCGCATGCTTGGTCTGAAAATACCCTCATTAGCCTCCCCTCAAGGAAGGCGGTGATCCATGTGGTAGCTTGCTGTGAGATGCTGCCTTCTTGAGGTGTCTGCATACCATCATGTGATCTACCAGATCGAAGGCGGCAGACAGGTCAAGCAGCAAGAGTAGCGCTGGTTTGCCTTTGTCTGTGGTCTGTTCAATTTGCATTTTTAGGTCGAGTAGGGCGGTTTTGTTTCCATGCCTTGGCCGGAAACCTGATTGTCTCTTGCCCAGGATGTGGCTTTCTTCCAGAAATTGTTGTATGTGAAGGTATGTTGCTTTGTCCAGTATCTTAAGCAGGAATGGGAAGGTTGTTATGGGTCTATAATTATTGGGCATGTCCGGGTCGAGTGAAAGTTTTTTGAGTAATGGGCGGACCCATGCTTCTTTGAGAGCAGGGGGGACTATGCCGGTGGAGAGAGAAGCATTAATGATGGCTGTAATCAGTGGTTCTTGTGGCTCTCTGCACTCTTTGATGAGTGCACCGGGGCAAATGTCGCCCTTGCATGAGGAGGGCTTGATGCGTTCCATGATGGCTGTGACTTCTTAGTCAGTGACTGGTCTGAAGGAGAAGGCTTTAGAATCTTTGCTGTCATGAGCGAGAGCTGGGCTTTGGGGGGGGCTTGCACATAGGCAAGGCACTGAGGTGTTTTTTTATTTTCTCTTTGAGTGTGTCCATTTTGAGTAACATGGCTGTTTGTATATTATTACACTATGTTTCGTCTTTTACTGTTTCCTGGGTATTGGTGGGTGGGCAGGCAAGCTCTTTGTAGATAGCGAATAGTTCCTTTGCCAAAGAATAAGCGTTAGTAATTCTGGAGTTGTGTGATGCAGCTTTGGCTAATGTGATTTATTTTTTGTAGCAGGCGGCAAGGGATTTGTAGGCCTCTAGAGTGGGTTGGGTCGGGCATGCTTTCCATGTGGTGAGTGCCGTTCATTTTAAGGATCTCAGGCGTAGTAGCTCTTGGGTGAACGATGAGTTTGATTGCTTCCGCATTTTGGCTTTTTTCTTGGTTAGAGGTGCATTGGCGTCTATGGCTGTTCGATAACTATGTTGTATGTGTCAACTAGTGCTACCAAGTCTGCAGAAAAGATAGGCCTCAAGGCTGATGCAGCCTCTAGGAAGGGGAGTATACTTTCTTTAGTGAGGAGTCTGGCTAATCTAGTAGCAGCTGAGGGTATGGGTGCCATGGGTTTGGGTGGCGGTTTTGTTGGGATAAAGAAGTGTATGAGGAAGTGGTTAGTCCAAGGGCATGGCATGATGGAGCTGATGTCTATGTCACAGTTGTGGTCTGATATCCAGTCCAGTACTCGCCCTTTGGTATGTGTAGGGTCAGTGACTCTTTGGATGAAGTTTAGGTCATGAAGAGCTTTGTCAAGGGCTTAGCTTTGTTTGTCCTTGGGGTCTCGGAGGCCAAGATTATGGTCGCCTAGGATGATAGGTTTGCTATTGTTTTTCAGGTTGTGTCCTATCTGGTGGAGCAGGTTAGATAGGCAACTATGTCAATGATTTTCTGAAGAAAGGAGGACAGTGGTGATGGGGTGGTAGTTAGTCGGAACGGAGGAGTCGAGAGTGGTTTTTTTGAGAAGAGGCATGATCCATGATTCTTTGAAGGAGGTGGGAACAGAGGAGGCGGCAAAGGAGGCGGCAAAGGAGGCATTGACAATAGCTGTGATTATTGGGAGCAGAGATTCTGCACATTCTTTCATGATGTGCTTCATGTAATTTCCCATCTCTTCTCTGCATGTAGACCAATCCCACTAATAAAATGCTGACCTGTATCCCTAATCTGCTAAAGGTTTTGCACCCATTTTACTGGCTGCAACTGCACACGTTTTGTTGGGTGCTTTTTAAAGTGAGCACCCATTTTACTGGCTGCTACTGGAAACATTGTCATATGCACACATTTTGTAGTGGCTGCTCTTAAAAACACTGCCATTTTAAAACACTGCCATATATCCATACAGTACCCACAACAAAGTCACGGCAGTAGAGAGGGCATTTATGATATTCAACTCTGTTAAAAAGATACCTATTTATAATGCAATCTCATCCTGATGGAACGTTAATCTATAAACATAAGCCATACATGATTTTGGGTGATGGCGACTGAAAGTTCGTATAATTAATAAAGCAACATCTGAACTTTATTATACGCATGTCAACTCTGTCAACCCAGGCCAATTGTGAAGGGGTAGATTTTAGTCAGATCAGTCCTCCTGTCCCTGCTCAAACATCAGAACATTAGGCCACAAAGTCCATCCCTCCCGGTTGACACTTCATTCCAGTAGGTTAACCATCAACAGGAGTGGTCCTAGGAAACAGGAAACACAGGATGCACCCTATACAAAGGGACTAGCCTCTCACCAGGGGGTTCATACCAAAGGGACTTCGATGCTGTGGGAAAGGGAAGGGGATGGGGTTTGTGTAGTCAGCACAGTTGGGGAAGGATTCTACAATCTTCACTCATCTCTGTACATCTCTTTCCTTACTGTCTCCTACACATCCTTTAGGACAAAGAACTTTGGGTATTAATCAATACATCTTTCCAGAAGGACATATGTTGGATCCCTTAAAGTAGGCTTGCTTCTGTCCAACCCCTTCTTTTATTCATTCCTGGATGAGTAGAAGAGTTTCGGGGTCATTATGACTCCAGCGGTGTATGTTACTTTATGGTCGAATCACAAGTCAGCGATAATACCGTCAATGGTAATACCATTGGCGCAAACACAGTTGCCATAAAATCTGCCGACTGTATTACAATAAACAGTATTACCATCAACGGTATTACCGCTGACAGTACCAAAATGGTATTAACGTCATACTGCAAGTTGGGAAAATGGGTGTGATACTGCTGAAATTGGGAAGTTATACCACCAAAAACACAGCAGAGCTACCTCCAGCTGCTCCAGCTCCACACTGAGATGCAGGAGCTTGAAGATCAACATAGGGTACAGGAAGCAGAGGAGAGGAGGAGGAGACGCCATGTAAGGTGAGCACCCTTACTCTGGGTCAGACCCTCACCCTGAATCCTAACATACTGCCAGCTGCTCACCCTGCACTGGCTTACCAGGGAGACCATTGCTGATCAGCTAACATTGGAAGCAGAATCAACACAATGACAGCCGTAATCATTTTTAGCAGACTGTGGGGGGGCCCCCATGGATATACTTTGGACACGCCTCGGGATACCAGCCTCCCAGTTTGAAGAACACGGATATATAGGGATGTGTAATGTTGCATTGTGGTTCCTGTAGTGCAATGTGTGAGTAGCTAGCATGTGGAGCAAATATGAATTGGCCATTTACTGCAGCTTTATCACTCATCCCCTAGTCCTGTGGATTGTAGTTTGCCATGTGTGCTGTGTGGGCAGATCCTGCATGTGCAGGGCTTTGACAGGGCATACAATCTACATTTGTGGTCATACTCTCCCATAGTATGTCAATTGTGCTGCGAGAATAGAGTGATGGCACTTGTACAAACTCAAAATTCATTTATATATTTATTTATTTATGTAAATACCGAGGAACAATACTCTTTAGATCACAAAAGAACATACAATAGATAAAAAATCGGATTTGATGGCAAGCAGTGAGCTTCTTACAATGGGGTGAGTGTGAGGGATATTTTGACCATGTTGTGGAGGGGAGCAAATGGAAGAGTCACTAGGACCAATATATAAGTGGACATGCATAGATTAATGACATCCAACATGGGACATTTTCAAGTGCAGGTAGATGGTACGGCCAGCTGTTCTTGGGTTGTGACCATGATGTGTTAAGTGCAAGAATGGAGGCAGAGGAAGTGAGCGACAGAGGCAGGTTAGAGGTGAGGAAAACATGTTAGCTAGCAGGCAGATGAGAGCTAGGTTAGGAGGGTATCTCAGGGGCAAGGAGGTAGGCTTTTAGTTTGCTTTTGAATGCATCTGTGCAGACTTTTTCTCAGATGTCATGGGGGTGAGAATTACATGCACATGCAGAGAAAGAGCAGAAGTGAGGGGAAGCACTGGGAGGGTGAGGAGCCATAAGAGTAGTCGAGGAGGTGGAGCAGAGATTGCAAGAAGGCTTGCAGAGTTGGATAGAGAAGGATAGTGTTAGGCAGGGTTATATGCAGTAGCCTTTGGGAACACTACACACAATTAAGACTACAGGTGCCAGTACAATTTCACCTTTGGTACAAGCCTGTCCTACACAGCGATAATGGTAGCAGTAGCGGATCAGCCAGACTTATCTCAAGAGTAAGTGAGCAGTGAAAATAGTTACACAAAGGACAGCCATTACCATGACTCAGGCAAACACTGACTCAAGGTTTCTAAGTAAAAGAATATACATTTATTTACTCAACAGTTGTATAACATTCCACTATTCTAAGCAAGTTAAGAATAACAATCATAAATACACCACACCACTTTCCTTAAATTCCAGACAAGTTAAGCTCACAAAATGAAGTGGGAGCAAAATGGCACTTCAGCAATTTAAAAGAGAGGGAAAGACAACGTTATTAGAAATTAGGAAAAACTAACCGGTAAGTACTCAGGAAAATATATCAAGAAAGACTACAGTGAGGAGGTCAGCTACAAAAGGCTTGGGGCCAAAGTCAATGGGTCAAAAGTCTTTTGCTCAAGATCACACAGTTCTGAGTAGTTAGCAGTAACGTTTGTGGCACAGATTCCGGATGGGGTTGGTTATTAGAAAAGTTAGTTCAAAGAGAAGAGAAGGACAAGCCCTCAGATTGGAGAAAGCTTTCAAACACTTTCACTGCGGCTGAACAAAACGGACAACCAGATTTGCACAGTATATTAAAACGGAGAGGGAACTGTAGCTGAGGCCTGGTGGTTCCTGCAGGCTCACGGTTCCTGAAGCGACTGTCAGACTGACACGAAGTAGGAAGACTGGAGAGTCCTGCGCCACCCAGGGAAGAAACCAGCAGCAGAGCAAAACAACGAATAAAAGGTGCGCTCATTAAAACTCAAGCAGGGTCCGACCTTCCTGGCTATCCGGCCCACTGTATCTCTGTTCAGCGAATTCGACCAGAGGTGGGGTTCTGGCTTGTAGTTTGGGTGAACTGGTTGGTCCCACCAGCTCAAGGGAAGAAGTTTCCTGGAGGATCTTCTCTGTCGTCGGATTCAGAGATTCGGACCTGTAGCAGGGCTTCACTGGGTGGTTTAGTCGTTGTAGGGGTCCTCTTCTTCCAGTTCCTTGTTCATTCTTTTGTTCCAGTGGCGACTCTGTCTTTCCAGTCCCAAAGACCTGCTTGTTATGCCGTTTTCCCCCATTCATATAGACTGGCTGTCAATCACACAGCAAGGTGGCTGGCCTGGCAAGGCCAGTTCCCTTAGCCAATCAGACAAGCCAATCAGACAAGAGTGCGACTTGTGTTACCAAGGGAAACCATGGCAGGGGTCTGAAGAGCCCTCCTTCACATCCTGACTAACTAGACTATCAGGCGCCTTAAGGAGGGCTTCTGTGCAGAAGCCCACGAAAAGACAGCGAACAAGAGAATCATCCCTGGTTTGGCACGCATAGAAAAACACGAGAAAGACTTTAACAAAAAGAAATGGCGAATAAACCCAGCCGGAAACAAAATAAAATGTATTTGGTCAAGCGGGTTTATGTTCGAGGCTAATATAATAGCCTAAAACAATACCACGTTTATATAATATAATAGCGGTAGAAACGATAGGATAGTTACCACTGCCACGAGCCAAGTCTTAATGTTAAGGGAGCGAAACAAGGCTCCAAGAGGCACAGACAAAAATGGATAAGAGTTAACCCTTTCCAATACTCCATGTTAGATGGGGTGTACTGGGTCTGTTGTTTAAAGTGACTATATAAAGTTAATGATAACTTTACCTGTTTCTGGGGGACAGTAGTCAGCAGCAGAAAAATTGAGTCAGTGTGAAGTCCCAAAGACAACCCTGTGTCACTACACTGAAGGTGCTGTGTAACACACACAAAACGTGGTGCTCATGGAGTAGGTGAGGCTCCAGTGCCCAATATCACACAAAAAGTGAAAACACACACAGCAAAACACATGTAAGAGTGGGAAAAAAGTGAAAAGAGTGGACAAAAAGCTCACACTCTTACCAGGTGAAAATAATAAACCCTACAAATCCAGCAAAGCTGCTGAGGGACTCATTAGGTAAGGGAAATCAGCCTTGTATGAGAATTCTCCCTAACAGATAGAAACAGTGGTAGCTTACAGTAGATAGATTTGTGAACCATGTGAAGACATTTTAATCTGGCACTGTTTTGCATCAACAGCCATCCAGCCTGGTGAGGGTACGAGGAACACGGTGTGAAGTGGGGGAGGTCAAAGAGAGTCCTGATATTAAAGTTAATGATCGTGTTGAGAGGAATGAAAGCATAGATGGGTATAACAAAGCAGATCATGGCACAGAAGACCAGTTTTGAGAAGACAAGAGTGATTAAGATATGCTTGGCAGTGTTGAAAGGAAGGAGGTGACTGATTTTCCTAATATTTAGGAGGTTGAGGCAAGCCTTTATTCTATGGCACTGAGGCTTCCAGCTGAAGAACAGTAGGGAGAGTGTCAGGTGGAAAATGGGTGGGCTGAGGAAGAGATGAGAGAGTGCTTTTGACAGGGAAGAAGTGTACCTCTGTTTTGGTAGATTGTGCACCGCCATCCAATATTCAATGCAGAGAGACATTTGGAAATGTTGATAGAGAGATCAGGGGATAGTTTAGGAAAATAGAAGAAGATGTGGGTGTCGTCTGTTAAAAGGTGGTACAAGAAACCAAAGGAGGAGATTAGTTCCCCAATAGCAGTAGTGTAGAGTGTACAGAGGGGTGAACCCAAAACAGAGCCTGTGTAACACCAACATGTAAAGGAGTGAGTTGAGAGGTGTTGTTGCTCCAGGAGACAGATAATTGAAGAGGTGCAAGGTAGGATTCAATCCAGACAAGGGCTTTGTCACAAATTCCAAGAAGAAAGATAGTACTAAGGAGTTCAGAGTGATTGACAATGTCAAGGGCAGCAGACATGTCGAGGAGAATTAGGATAGAGGATGGGTTTGAGTGCTTAGAAGAGGCAATGAAGTTGGACCAATTCATGAAAGCAGTTTCCGTGGAGTGACAGGAGTGTAAACCTGCTTGTAGGGGGTTTAAGGTTGTCTAAGAAATTGGTAAGATGGTTGAACACAACCCTTACGAGCACTTTAGAGTAGTGGGACTTTGTCTGTATTAGAATGACTAAAGGGGGAGATGGAGGCAGATGATTATGGTAGAGTAGGTAGAGTGTAAAAAGTAGGAGGAGGGTTAGTGAGGAAGGTGATTAGAGAGTCTGTAATGTCAGCAATTTTGTAGCAAAGTATTCAGCGAGTTAATTAGCTGTGAGAGTGGACTTGTCAGTCATAGAATTAGGAGGAGTGAAGAGTAATTTTAGGATGTCGTGCAGCTGGGCGTTGATGGTTGGAGAAAGAGTCAGTGAAGGTTAGGTAGAATTCTCTTTTAGCTCCATCAAGAGTAGACTTGAGAGAGTACAGGGCAGATAGGTAGAGTTGCAGGTTCTCATGTGAGTGGGTACACCTCCATTTGCGCAGCAGCCAATGTATGTCTGTGTGGAGAGATCATAAGAAGGGGGTCACCCATGGTTGAGGATGCTGAGACTTAGGTTAAGAAGCAGTGGGAATTGAGAGGAGAATGAGTCATATAATAGGGATTGGAAGCTGGTGTTCGTGAAGAGGTATCGGCTGTGTAGGAGCATAGTGAGAACTGTAGGTCAGAGGGAAATGGGGAAAGACAAAAGGTTTAAATTTCCTTTTAGTAATAGGTGAAGCAAGTGGTGAGGAAAGGTCAGAGGGTGGAAAGGGGATGGTAGAGAAAACAAATGAGTGATCAGATATGGATGGTGTGGCAGTAGTATTAATGGCTGAGAGAGAGGTGGAGATAAATTACTATTATTATAAGAGATCCAAAGACTTACCCCCTGTCTGGGTAGGTAGATATTGGACAGAGTGGAGAGCGTGGTCACTAAGAAAAGACTGAAGTTAAGATTTCTGAGAAGTGGTTGGAGAGGGAATGCTAACGTCACCTAAGGGAATGAGGGGATGTTTAGTGGAAAGAGAATCAAGGAGTTGCCCATGGACATCAATGAATGGTCCAGTGGGACCAGGAGGGCAAAAGATGGAGATGATGTGAACCAATTGAGGCAGAGCAATCGTAGAGATGGTGAATTCAAAAGACGTACGAGAGGAAGTGGCTTTGGAGATTTGTGAGGCATTGAGTCGGGAAGAGTGTAGGTGTCCAACCCCTTCACCTTTTCGAGGATAGTAAACAAAGTATAGTTTGGAGTCAAGTAGGGCTGCCAGAGTGGCAGTGGCAGATGGAGAAATAAAGGTTTCCGTGCTCGCTGTGAGTTTTGTGCATGATGTCCCACGACAGAGCAAATGCACCCTTCAGTGAATGACTCCATAAGCAAGGACAGGAATGGGAAACCATGTTGTGTGACAATACTTGTGAAATGCATGCACAGACTGTCTATCAAAATGTTGTTGTAACTGCAACGCTTTCACAATGCACTGTGACTGACACCTATGACCTTTGACCTTGCAGGTGACACTGGCTAACACAGTATTCCATGACTCATGACACCAGTGCAGAATCCACAGACACTACAAGAGGTCGGCCACAACATGGCACGCATCCAGCCTAGGCTCAGCATTGAGTAGACCTTTGGTCTGTCTAAGGCTAGTTTCCGGCGCTTACACCAGTCTGGAGGGGCAATGATGCACAGGTGAGATATGGTTGGACAAATTGTTCTTGCCCGTGCAATGCTGCACAGCATTTGCATCAGGCAGAGAATTCCCTTGCCCCTGATGAGGACATGCCACCACAGATGAGGATGACTCAGTTCCTATGGTTGGTGTGCTGCCATGCAGTGAGCGGGAAGAGGCAAGGGATGGATGCCTGCTTTGGCAAGAACTGATTGACATGTTTTTTTTATCACCATTGGTATGCACTTGCCACACACCTTTTAACATATTCACATCATTAATTAAACACTTCTTCCCAATATGTAATGTCCTAGCATTGATTCAAGTGAAGAAATATCTAATGCAGAAATTTGAAACGACCTTCCCCAAAACACCCCCCCCCTCCTAAACACCCTCCCCAAAACTCCTCCGATTTGTGCCACAGAGGCAAGGCCTGTTTCCTAACCACTAAAAGGGCACATTGGGGGTGACTTGCTGCTGGAGCAAGACGTGTCTCTGCCAGCCACACCCAGTACCTCCCTTAGGTTAGCACAGAGTCACCACTGTCTATTGGGTTTCAAATATCCTAGTGCTGCATTTCTAAAGTTACAGTGTATTGGATGTTGGATGAATAATGGTTGATAATCTCCATGAGTGACTGCATGTACGCTAGAGGTAATCGCTATTGTCTTACAAATACTGCTGCTAATCAGTTCTATAGGTATTGGTGAATAATGCAGGGACGTGTGTCCACAATCATATGAATCAACATAGGTTATTTTCTGAAAATCTAACAATAACTCTCTCAATCACTCACATCAGAAGCTAAAATAAACTTGAAACCTTACTCTGATCATGCTCCAGGCTGAGCTCTATACACACCTCACTGTGCACACAGCTGCCCCCTCCCTATGTCTATTCCTCCAGAGTAAATGGTCACAGCTGTGTGTATGGTGAGAGGACAGGGCTGCAGTGCAGCCTGGTCATTAACCACCTACAATTAGTCCACTTATTTCCTTGGTAAGTAGCATATCCCTGAGAGGGTTTTTCAGGCTGTGATGGAATATTTCCATTTGAAAAGACACCCTCATGGCTCGTTAAGCAGCCCATAGGTGTCCACTTACAAGAACAACAGAACAATAGTTCAAGGATAGCAATAATCACTAACGTGACATGCAAAAACAGGGGATGGTTTATATGGCAATACAAGTGTGCTTAGCATCATGTACATCAGCAAACTGGGGGTTGTGACAAGCTTAATCTTTGCCCAAGTGACATTACTACAGTGGTCTAAAAAGAAGTGATTTTCAGGCTTGTATTATTTTGCATTGTGGGTCTGACAAATACAGCTACAACAATAATATTTTGGCGAAACATGTGTCTCTAATGATTTACATATTGTAAAGTTGCTTCTATATGATATATGTGTATTTTGAAAGTAAACTCAATCAGTGATCTGCAATTTACCAGGGCCATGCCTAGAGCCATTCAGTCCTATTTCTATTCCATTTTGGATTCTGTGACCTTATTTTCTTTCTCATGCGAAATTCAGGAAAACTGCATGTCCCGGAAATCAAAGCAAAAGCAGGACTTGATGGCCTTCTCATGCATAGCTTGGGGACATTTGAGAGCTTGCCTTTATGCAATAGTATTATTGCAGGCGTTGACATCCCAAACTGTTATTTGTGCCAAGTGGAGCAGGAAAGTATTAATTTCATTTCCTAAACTGCAGAGTGGGTAAAAATGCTAGCTTCACTATTTTATGAAGTGGGTCATCCTGGACAAATAATAATAGTTTCGAGGTCTTCTGGTAGGAAAGTCAGCATTAATTCTCTCCCATATTGCTGCCAGTTACCAAAGCTGTGTGGACCATCCAGAGTACTTGTCTCGGGGGGATAACTCTGGGGCTACGCACTCCCCTTGGAAATAAGACGATGTGGAGCAACTCAGGTTCGATCCCCGGGTCTGCAATTAGAAAACTCTGGGTATTAAGTGCATTATAGATAAGCAATCATATAAACAAGTATAACATTATAATTACTGCACCACGGGATAATGAGTGAAACTCTTTGCTTTGTCCTGTTATGCTACTTGATTGGATATTGAAAAACGCACAGTTCACCATTATCGCAGTTTCTTGACAGCACAAATGTTGTTGACGCCTACAATATGTCTTTATTGTCATTTTAACTAAGTTTGTAATTCATATGCTTGGGAGAGCTGTATGTACTAGCCAGGTGTGTCTCATTGTGGGGCATTGTGCCTGCTCTGGAAAGCATGATTACTGCAGCAAGAGGCAGCTCTCCTGTGCGCTGTCATGGTTTTTTTATCTTCAGAATACTGCTTTCTTCATAATGGGCTTTACACGTACTGAACCTTGAGTAACAGCTTTCATATGTAAATGAGCCAAATAAGACATGCAGAGAATCAGAGGTGTGGCTAGAGGGGGTCAGGGTGCTATAACCCTGGGTCTTTTGGTTGTAGCCCTGGATATTGAGTCTATAACCAAAAGGCTAGCTAGCCCTGCGTCCTGACAGTCCTGACATTAGCGTAGCCCTGAATATTTTCCAGACCTAGCATCACCCCTGCAGAGAATTAATTTCATCTATTCGAATTGTGCACATATGTGTAGGAGATATACGCTTCATAAATGTACACTAATGTACATATGAAAACTCACAACAAATTCACAACAGACTTTGATGTCATTTTCATATGTATAAGAGACTACCAAAAAGTACCCATTCTCCGAACAGGTCCTGTAGACAGACATGACAACACTCTCATCAATTGTTAAAAATAAATGATCCTGTAGTTCTCTGTTCCTATTTGCTTACCGCTTTATGTGCTTTGCACCCTGAAGTAAACTGCACTGAGAATGGGTGCTTGTTGCTGGCTGACATACCCTGGAGCAGACGTTGGGGGAGGCGAGAGTTGGTGTGCTGCTGCCTTCTCTGCTCTCTCTCCACCGGTCGTCTCTCTTTGGCATGGTGCAGTTCATTGTGGTGCATTGCAGTGCACATATCTCAGAAACTGTGCATCCTACAGCCTTGAAACATGCTTTTCGGGACCACAAGGTGTGTTCCTCGTTTCTAGACTGGTCCTTTTATGACCACGTTGATGTTTTGGTGAATTCAGGCAACCGTCTCATGTGTGAATATGCTGAAACCCAGGTGGAAGTCCAAATGTCATATAGCCAGTAATATCCAGAGGACCCCGCCAGGTAACTGTGCAAACATTGGTGCAGATTGGTGAAACATTGTGGAATTGTACAAGGAACAACTCTTCGCCAAAGCCACAAACCCACTAACAAATTTTGGCTTTTGCTGAAATCAGCGGAAAGGGTGGGGTGTCCAAATGTCATGTACCTAAAACGGTGTGGAATTGTATATGGAACAACTCTTCACCAAGCCACAAACACGCAAACACATTTTGACTTGTGCTGAAATCTGGAGAAGGGGATGGGGTGTCCAAATGTCATGTAGCCAGTAATACCCGAAAAGTCCTAACAGGCAACTATGCAAAATTTGGTGCAGATTGGTGAAATTGCGTGGAATTGTATAAGTAACATAGCTTTGCCACAAATCCTGCCACAAACAAATGCTCACTTTCATATGTATAGATGTACTTGAGTTTTAAATAGCATATTGTGCATATAGTGTATGAAATGTAAAACAATTATACTCCTCATTTAAAAACTCACATTAAAGTCACACTTCACTTTAATTGTGAGTGTTCATACATATAGAAAGCATATCGGACATGAGTATTTCAAATTACTTTTGCCATAAAACTCATACCCTACTTACATGCCTTACACTCACATGACATGCTTTCCGTCACCAAACACTCATACACCTTACAACACATGCTCCTATGGCACAGTTATGACACACACACAGACACACACACACACATATATTTCACACACACTAATGACGCATATTTTGGTGTGGCACATACTTATGACACAAACTCTGAGGTCACACACTATTATGACACACAATCAAAGTTAGCCCCCACTTGAATGTCAGTTTTGAAACTTTTGGAGGTGCATAAAACATGTGCAGACTGAATCAACATTGTCTATCTGAACTGCATATGTACAAGTGGGAGATGTACATGTTGTACATGTGCAATAAATTACATCTTAAAACCCATCTTATAAATATGTGGTGTATAGGGGATGTAAATCGTGTACATGTACTAACTGTATACTTTTTGCACTCCTTTCATATCTTTACAAACTCAGATCAAATTCAAACCTCTCTTTAGTGTTAGTTTTCATATGTATTGGATGGCTATAGGACATGCGCATTGCATGCCATTATACCAAACACTTATACAGTACTTATAAGCTATACTGTCACATGCCAAACACCTACACCACAAACACACATCTGCCTTATGTCACGCTCTTACAATGTAGACATTTCTAATACGTGCACTTATGACAGACACACTCTTAATACACATACACTTTTTAAAATGTAATTCAGTACGCATGTTCAACATGTACATCTCCCACATGTACATACATGCACTTATACGACACACATCTATCACATATACTTACAACACACACTTTTAAACACATGCTTTCATGGCAGATACTGTTAAGACACACAGGGCCTCATTACGAGTCTTCCGCTCTGGAAATAAGGGTGCTGATAGCAACATACCGGCAACCTTTCTGGACCTGCAACTCTGCTTTCCTGGCCCAGTGTGTCCGGCAGGCCCCAGAAACCAGAGCTGTCACGGAAGCACTGGCACCGTTTGCAACGATGCCGGTGCTTCCGAGTGGTATCCCGGGCCTCCAGGACTTGTAATGTCCTGGTGGCACTGGGATAACAGGTGGAAGAAACAGTGCTTCAGTCTGACAGCAACCGCCAGACTTGTAATGAGGCCCATACTGTTACAGCACACACTGTTATACCACATGCTCCTACAACAGCACACACTGTTATACCACATGCTCCTACACCAAACACACTCACACAGTATGTTCTTGCAACTCATGCTCATACACAATGTGCATATGTAATACAAACTGTACCCGTACATGCAGGAGATGTACATTTCATACATTTACACTAGTATACATATAGAAAAATCACTTTCAATTCCGAACTGACTTTGAAGTAATTTTTCGTAGCTATATAAAATGTCTAGAGGATGTAAATGGAGTACATGTATAAACTGTAAAACCTGTATATACCTTCTAAACATATGCAAACTAACAGCAAAGTAAATCCTCACATTAATGTGTGTGCCCATACATATATGAGCCACATGTATGTTTCAATATTACTATGCAGTTTGCACTATGCACTACTTACACGCTGATATTTGAACCGGTCCACATCCAATCTTCCACTGAGTATTTATCCTACACATATACTAATGTCCCACATCCTTATTTCATTTGAAATACTTCTATTGAACAACCTATAACGCCTTTTGAATGAATGGGTCAAGTATATATTTTTCATATATATGTTTTCTGCATTTTGTAGTTGAACATTTTCAAATGGTGCTGTTTTTGAGTTACATCTTCAAGGTTTTAATATATATTTACTTTTGCATTTACACTGTGGTAATGTGTATTATTTGATAAATATTTTGACACACTTATCAATGTTTTTTTTAAATTTTTTGTTTGCACTCCATTAATTAAAATCAATGGATGTTTTCAGAAGCGTGTCTTACACCTAAAGCTTTCACGTTTACATGTCATTCATGTTTAAAGGTGAGTACATCACTTTTGTCCATTAAAGCTTTAGTTAATTCATTAGCTATTCCCCCCCCCTGATTTTGTTCACAAGCGTACTTTTTTTTAAAACAACAATGTATTCATTGAGCAATGATATGCTCATAAATGTTAAATCTCGTAATACTTAAGTAATTAATTGTGGTTTCATATTGTTTCAAATTGAGTGCATAGGGTGCCTAATTTAGAAATAAATATTAAGTCAAGCATTGCATGGGGAGCTGTTTCACAGAATTAATGGCAAGAACCAACAGTTCAAAGGAAATTCTGTTGCGCCTGGCACGCCACAAATGACCCCTAATTTAGAAGACGATAGCGGCGTGGTAGAACATTGCCTCACAATGGTAAGCCTTCAATAGGATATAGTGAAGGGCAATCATAAAGAAGGAATGGTCAGATTACTTATGGATAATCTCCATTACTTCCAGTCTTACCCTTACTCATCACAATACTCAGGGGGTAATTCATAGAATTCGGCACACAAGTGGCGCATGCGGCTGACGCACAGTGTGTGCGTGCATCAGTCTGCGCCAGCCGCGTGCGCCAAAACCCATTTTAGTGCACAGTGTATTCATGGATTTCAAAATCCATAACTAGCCATGGCGCGGAGTGGCGCAGCGACCCTACAGCAGAGCCAGTTACGCCCCCAACCCCACCCCGTGCACCAAAACCCTTGCACAAATCCAGTACATGGCACAAAGGCCAGTGTACCAGGATAGAGCCCCCCAACCACGAAAATGCTTGGAAAACCTCCCACGCACTCCTCGGAATACGTGTACTCCGCTTGCGCCAGGTAAATTGCATAGAAAAAGTCCCCCATGTGGTGTGGGCTGCCTGTGGGGCATGCCCAGGGTGGGTGGGCTGCCTTCAGGGCATGGGGAGGGTGATTGGGCTGCCTGTGGGGCATGCCCAGGTTGGATTGGGTGCCTGTGCGTATTCCGGGGGTACGCAGAGAGTTTCACACGCGATAGGCCTGCGCAAGCGAGGTACATGTATTTCGGGAATGCACAGGGATTTTTACACACGATTTCGCTAGCGCCAGTGGGGTACGCATATTCTGAAGGGTGTGCGGGGAGTTTTACACGTGATTTCGCTAGCGCCAGCGGGGTACATATATGTAGGAGGTGCGCAGGGAGTATTACACGTGATTTGGCATTGTGGGCCCTCCCGGGTGTGCCCTTTCCCCCCTTCCATGCCCTGCAGGCAGCCCACACCACAGGGGTCTACCCTACACCCCTGACCATGCCCTGCAGGCAGCCCACATGGCACCATGCACTTGTGAGCACCGACTCCTGTCCCCCACCCACCCACCATTGACGGGCACCTGCCAGCAGGCCCCGACTCATGTCCCCCACCATTGACGGGCACCTGCCAGCAGGCACCAACTCATGTCCCCCAACCACCCACCCACCATTGACGGGCACCTGCCAGCAGGCCCCATCTCATGTCCCCCACCCATTGACGGGCACCTGCCAACAGGCCCCGACTCATGTCCCCCAAAACCATTGACAAGCACCTGCCAGCAGGCCCTGACTCATGTCCCCCAACCAACCACTCACCATTGACGGGCACCTGCCAGCATGCCCCATCTCATGTCCCCCACCCATTGACGGGCACCTGCTAGCAGGCCCCGACTCATGTCCCCCAAAACCATTGGCGGGCACCTGCCAGCAGGCCCCAACTCATGTCCCCCTACCAACCACCCACCCACCATTGACGGCACCTGCCAGTAGGCCCCGACTCATGTCTCCCACCCACCCATTGACGGGCACCTGCCAGCAGGCCCCGACTCATGTCCCCCATCCCCCCACCCACTCACCATTGACGGGCACCTGCCAGCAGGCCCCAATACGTGGCCCACCAAACACAATGTTCTAACAAAACAGACCCATAGGCCTAATGCCAGCACAAATCCCTCCTGCCCCCAGTACAAGCACGCAATGTTAGGGAGAATTCTCATTCTATGGCTAATTTCCCTTACCTATAGAGTCCCCCAGCTGCTTTGCTGGATTTGAAGGGTTTGTTTCTTTTTTTCCTGCTAAGAGTGAGACTCTTTTTCCTACTCTTAGGCATTTTTGCTATGTGTGTTCTAGGCTATTTTTCTGTGTAATTTCTATGGGATTTTCTCAACCCCATAGGAACCATCTTTATTCACATGTGTTACACAGCACTCTCAATGCAGTGACACAGGGGTGTCGTAGCAACCTCCAAACATAGACTCCATACCCTGGGACTGACTACTGTTTCCCATGGCATGTAAAGTCCCCGTTGACTTTACTAGTCAATTTTTAGGAACTAAGCCAGTACAAACCATCTTATTATGGAGGTACTGGAACGGGTTAATAGTTTTTCGCTTATGTTCATTTTTGAGAGTGTACCGTACAGTCCCTCTCTCAAAAGTTTCTGGCTGGTGGCAGTGGTTACTACCATAAATATTCAACCGCAAATATTTTCCCATGGGATTTTCCCATTGTTTGAGGCTACCACTTTTTCTGCCAGCCTCTAACATACCGCCGGTGCATTTTAATATTAACTTGACTCCGGTAAGTTTTATTTTCCAGAACTTTAATATAACTTCTTTGTCGTGTCTTTCTCTAAACTCTTTTTTAGTTCTTCCTTTTGGCGAGCTTCTGCCGAGTAGCCCTCCTTTTGACGCCACTGAGTCTGGGGTGGGTCCATTGTGTGGGAGGGAGAGTAGGACCCCTGGACAGGGTTGCCTCAGCAACCCATATCACACTCTATCCTGATAGGCTGGAGGGTCTCCCGCCAAGATGACCACTCCACTGTGTGAGTGACAGCTAGGCTGTATGAATGGGGATCTTTTTGCATAAAAGCAGGGTCCTGAGGACTGGAAGAGCAAGATGTCACCACTGGAACTAAGAAGATGAAGAGGAGAGAAGCCAAAGACATCTGCAACGACTGAACCACCGGTGAAGCCCTGCTGCAGTGTCTCATCACTTTTCTCCACATGACGAGAGAATATCTTCATCTGCAAGAGCCTTCTTCCCTTGAGCTGGTGGGGCCAACCAGTTTGCCAATCGCCTTCCCGGACCTGCCTTAGTTGAATCTCCTGTGCCCTGTACTCGGAGGCCGGATATCCAGGCACCAGTCCACCCGGACCGTGATTTAAAGGAGCGTACCTTTTATTTGTCGGGCAGCACCGTGGCTGGTTTTATCCCTGGGTAGTGCAGTAACTTGAACCTTCCTCCACGACGAGAGCCTCTCTTCTACTGCTGGATCACCCAAACTGCAGGAACTACCAGGAACAACCACCACCGCAGGAGCCACTTCTTCATTTTAAAGGTACATTGTTCCGCCAGGCCACCCTTTCTTCGCGGTAGCACTAAAGGTGTTTTAAATCCTTTACCTACCTGTTGGGTTGGCTGCACCTCTCTCTTAACATTGTCTTCCAACATCTGCATCCACCTTTTCAAAATCGTTAACCAAAGACTTGACTGCAGATACGAGAACATTTTGCTCCTGGGCCCTTGCCCTGTACTACTGACGCTGGCTACATTTGTTGGAACTGACTTCTTTAGATTGATTCTCAACTAGAAATGTGTTGGTGCACCTACTTCTTATAACTACCCCTTTCTTCCATTTTCTAAACCTTGTGAAATGCCATTTTGCTCAGTTTACATTTAAATATTGCCTATACTGATGCACTGTATTGCTTAATCTGGTTCACACACTTATGGGAAGTGTTGCTAGGGTGTGTAAGAAGCTATTTCTATATAACTTGTGCTTTCCCTCCCTTGTGAGAAATTGAAAGAGCATCCCTTGTGTGTGGTTTTCACTGTGCCGTTTTGCTCAGTTTTCACTCTGGTTCACTTGGTCTACAATTTAACTAGGGAGTGTGTATATTTTTCCTTTGACTTATTTAAGTTGTTTGATGACTGTGATAAATGTGTTTTACTAGAAGTGTATGAAATAAATATACATCTACTTTTTAATACAAAGCTTTGGTCAGTGTTTCCTTGTGCCATAGTACTGTAGGCCTGTTGTGTAAACCCTGAATACTGCTCATCTCCCTCTTGAGATAAGTCTGACTGCTCAGCCACGGCTACCAACTAAATCTTTGTGGTACAGACTGATACCAAAGGGGATTTATTGCTCTCACCTGTAGTCTTAATCTTCTGTAGTGCTCCCTAAGGGAACTGCACAGGATTCTGCCTAACACTGCTGTACAGCGGTGAGGATAAAAGTATTGGATTTACATTTTAGAGTTCTGCTAGTACCTTGGTTCAAATAACCACAAGGATAACTATCACAAAAAGTTTATTTTAAACAAAAGTCAAAAATATTAAATGTTACAGCCAGGAGACCCTCCTTACTAATACTGCTAATTATTTAAGGGATCTGTGTAGACTGAAAGGTCTTCCTGTCAAAGGCAAGGCATTAGAAATGATTGATAGACTGTTAGAGAAACAAAGTCTGGATAGTGGTGCTGTAGTGCCCACTACCACAGCAAATGTAGAAATCAGTGAAGAGGATAATATTGAAAATGTTATTGTTGAAACAGATGAGGAAGAGGAGGATAACAATGTCACCCCCTCTGAGCCTCTACCTGCTCAAAGGCCTCAACCCGTGACGACTAGACCCTTACCAGGTCCCACATTAAGTCCTAAATTTATCTCACTAGAAAAATGAGACTTGAACTAGAGTTCAAAAGAATTAGTGCCCAAACTGAACAGAGACATCAAGAACTAAGGCTCAAAGAAATGGAGCTCAACCATGAGCTTGAGATGAAGAAATTGTCTTTGAAAAATGCTTCTCTCCCCGAATCCTCTAGATCTTCCAGTCCAAAAAGACCCTGGATGCCTAAAGTTGGATGTATTAGATTGGCTTGCTATGTTTCAATACAATCATGGGCTCCAGGATATCACAGGGAATCAGTTGATCCCCTGGTTATTGTCTAGGCTCCCCCCTGTTGCATCTGATGTGGTAATGGAGTTGGGGGAGGTGGATAGGATGGATTATGAATGTGTGAAGCTAGCTCTGATAGCTAGATTTGGGAAGACTCCTTCCCAGTACCTTAAGAGGTTTATGACCCTCAAAAAGCATGATAGTACCCCTTGGGCTACTTGGATGAATGAATGTTTGAAAAACCTAGAGGGATGGGTTAAGGGTTATAGAGTTAACACTTATGAAGGATTGAGAAATCTTGTAATGATGGAGTCTATCTATGATGCCTGCTCTCCTGAGCTCAGATAGCACTTGGCTGATTCAAAAGAAATGGATTCTAAGAAACTAGCTAAGGCTGCTGACTTGTGGGTTGCCAACAGGGCTACTCGCAAGGATTCAGGGGTAACTCAGAACAAGGATGAGAGAAAGAAGAGTAAGAAAGACAACAAAGAGCATTCAAATAATTCCAATTCCAAAAAGGGCCCCAAACAAAATTTAAGGGTAAGCCACAAGGGAAACCTAATCATGCTAGTGCACCTTCTGGTCCCAGACCAGAAGGGGGTCAGAACAAGCCACCATTCATAAAGACATTTGGAAAATGTTATGTCTGTCACTTTACTGATCATGTGAAAGGGGATCCCAGATGTAAGGGTAAACCTTCAGGGGTCCACACTGTCTCCTTAGCCTTCGCTCCAGAGGAAGAAGTTCATATGGCCAGTGGAAACTTTCAACTACTAGCTGAAGACCCCATTGGAGTCTCAGCTAGTGTATCTTTAGTATCCCTAGGGTTGTGGGAACAACAGAATTTAGATGTGTATAATTCTATCCCTCCTAATACTAAAGAGTATTATAAAGACAGTGTCCTAGTCAATGGTCAGGAGACCCCTGCCATTAGAGACACTGGGGCCAGCATAACTACGGTGGACAAATCTTTTTTCAAGGTGGAGGATGTTGCTAGGCACACAAACGCCTCACCAAGTTAGCTGGAGGGCCTGTGCAGATGCTTCCCCAATCACCAGCTCTCATCCAGTGCAATGAAATGTCAGGATACCTGTGCGTGTACAATCTGAAGTACCAGGAAGGGTGCTGTTGGGCAAAGATCTGAAATACCTGGGAGTAGTGTCAAGTACTCCCAGTCCTCCTAGTAAGAGATTACAGTATCTTACCAGACCTGCAAGGGAGAGGACCTTGAGGGGCTCTCCTGAGGAGATGATAGAAAAGAAAAATCACTCCTACTCCACTGGAGTTACTAACTGCTATTTCAAAGCAACCAGTAGCACAAAGGAAACCCAAGTCTTCAAGAAGAAACCAGCAGAAGGCACTCCAGTGCTGCCAAACAGAAAATCTCCTAGGTTTTCAAAAATCACACCTGTGATTCCTCCTCCAGCTGAGGCTGAGAGTGAGGCACAACCCTGTGTGGTTGAACTAGAGCCTGAAGATTTAGATCTAGTAGGAGGACAGGAACTCATTGGAGATCTTGATCCTGTGGACCATCCTGAGCTGCAGTCTTTACTGGCAGAAGGTGGCCCCAACAGGACGGACTTCAGTAAGGGACAAAGAGAATGTCCAACTCTGGAAGGTCTTCGCCACCAGGGAGCTTCTCAGCTTGAAGGGCAAGAGCCTGGGAAGTATAGGTTACACTGGGAGGGTGGCCTCTCGTATAGTGAACCAACAGAGTCAATCCCTGGGGACTACAAAAGACTTGTAATGCCTCAAGCAAACCAACTCCAATTCTTGCAACTAGCCCATGAGATGGCTGGTCACTTGAGTTTCAAGAAGACCAAGGAAAGGCTCTCTCTCTACTTTTATTGGCCTAAAATGGGGGCTGAGGTAGATAAGTATTGCAAGAGTTGCCACATTTGCCAAACTTCTGGTAAAAGTGGCTCCAAGAACGTGGCACATTTTGTGCCTCTCCCTGTGGTGGGAGTACCATTTGAGAGGGTAGGAATCGACATTGTTGGTCCCCTTGATCCTCCAACTTCTTCAGATAACAGGTTTATACTTGTTTGTTTGTTTGTTTGTTTATTAATTTGATAATGTGCACCAAGCCCTTGGGCAGCTGGGTGCAGCAGTACAGGAATTCTCAAAGCTTAGTTACAGTGCCTGTCACAATTTAGTACACACATGTAGTTGCAATGTGAAGTACAATAAATAAAACAGTACAATCATTTGATACAATGTGGATACAGTGAATGAGGTGGAATAGACATTTGCTATTCGTGGAGCATGGAGGGGAGTATACCGGATAAAAGTCAGACTAGCATGACTTAAGTTAGTGAGAGCCTATGGTTACAGCTATGAGCGAGCAGGTGAGTAAGTCACAGTAGTGCTGTCAAGTGTTTTTACAATAGTTGTCAAAGAGTGAAGAGGTTATAGGTCGTTGGAGCAAAGCCATTTCAGAGCATTGATTCTGAATCTAGCGTAAGGTAAGGGGTTTTTGAGGACAATAGGGAGTGTGTCCCATGCTTGAGCAGCTTTAACTGGGAAACTAGTTCCTCCAGCCGTGGTGAGTTTAAATCTAGGGATGTCGAGCAGGAAGGTATTGGCAGATCTCAGAGGTTCGGGAGGTGAATTTCCTGGTGATTTATTCCAATAGGTAGGGAGGTGCTAGAGTGTTGAGACATTTAGAAGTGAGAGATATAGTTTTGAGGAGGATGCTGTCCTTTATTTTTAGCCAATGGGCCTCTTTCCTGAATTTAGAAATGTGGTCTCTATGAGGGATGTTCAAAGCTGCTCTTAGAGCGTTATTTTGCAATCTTTGGAGTTTGTCAGTAAAATACTTGTTGGCTCCTGAGTACAAGGGGTTGCAGTAGTCTAGTCTAGACATGATAAGAGCATTAGCCAAGGTGATGCAGCTGGCATTGGAAAGGAATGGTCTGGCAGCTCGAATTAATTTACATATGTAGGCGGTAGTGGAGAAGAGAGAGTTAAATTTCTTTTTTAGGGTAAGAGAGGAGTCCAGGTAGAACCCTAGAGTTTTTTCCTCGGGCATAACCTTAATGATATTGTTGTCAATGTTGAAAGATATGTAGTTTGGGGTTAGTTTTTTTAAGTTAGAGTCAGATCCGAGGAGTAGAATCTCGGTTTTATCATCGTTCAGGCAGAGGCCGTGGGTCGCCATCCATGCCTGAATGAGGATGTATATTTTATTCACCAAGGCCAGGTCCTCTTCATAGTTGCCCGAAAGCGGTATGAGGATCTGGGTGTCATCTGCATAATTAGTGTAGGTGACACCCAGTCTGTCCATCTTGTCAAATAGTGGCTTGGTGAAGATGTTATACATAGTGGGTGATACGCAGGATCCCTATGGGACTCCACATGTTATTTGGATAGGATCAGCGCAGGAGGAGGTTGAGAAAACTCTCATAGTCCGGTTGACTAAAAAGGATTGAAGCCAAGCTATGGCTTCTCCTGTAAAGTTGGCAGCGAGCCTTAGGTGGCTACATAAAACTGCATGGTGCACCAGGTCAAAGGCTGCTGACAGGTCCAACAGTAGTAGCAGGGCAGTTTTGCCATTGTCCTTTAACTCCTCAATTTTTGTCTTAAGGTCTAGCAAGGCTTTTTCGGTGCCATGGAAGGGCGGAATCCTGATTGCCGTGAGCCTAGCAGATGATTTGTTTCTAGGTAGTCTTGAATTTGTAAGTAGGCTACTCTGTCAATAATGATAAGTCTTGTCATGCTGGAACAGATTTTTGCATCTTCTTCCCCTGATGTTAAGCAGAATTTGGCAGATTCAAAGGAGATAGATCCTAAGAAGCTAGCCATTGCAGCAGATGTGTGGGTGTCACAGTGAGTGTCCCATAAGGACAAGACTCATACTGGTAAGCAGGAGGAAGGGAAAAAGTCCAAAGATAAGGAGGGTGGGGAAACTGATAAATCTTCCTCCCAAAAGGGCCACAAAAAGAAAAATAAGGGTAAGACACAAGAGAACTCACAGGGTAGTGGAGGACAGCCTCCAAAATAGAACTCTGGTTATAGTAAGCATCCCTATGTGAACAGACCCAATGGATCTTGTTTCGCTTTTGGAGCAACTGACCACATGAAGGGGGATCCCAGATGTAAGGTCAAAACCTTGGGGGTCCACTCTTCTAATCTGGCCTTCTCCTCCTACGAGGAAGAAGAGATTACAGGAGCTTCTTCTCCTCAAACTCCTTCCCCAGTGGGATAGAAGCTGAGGTAGTTTTAGTTTCCCTGGGTTCCTGGGAGCCCAAAGTCTCAGAGGCTTATGCTAGGATTCGAGATAACACCAAGCACTACTTTAAAGACAGTGTGGTGATCAATGGAGTAGATACTCCAGCTGTTAGGGATAGTGGGTACAGTCAAACTGTAGTGGATTCTACATTGGTAGATCCAGAGGAAGTTCCCAGAGCTACTCTGATGCCCACTAAGTTGGTTGACGGCCCATCTCTCATGTTCCCAGTAATACCTGTACATCTTACTATAAATAGTACAGCAGTCAGGATTCCAGTGAGCATTCAGAGAAGTGTCCCGAGAAAGGTCTTGTTGGGCAATGATCTCAGAGCTTTAGGTCTTGTGGGAGACACTGCTGACAGACCCTGCACAAGGTCTCAAACAAGGGCAGCACTGGCCAAGACCAATGCCCTGCCCCAGCCAAAGGGGAAACCGAAGGCTAAAGGAGTCAGAAAATCAAACAGAGGGAAAGAAAATATTCCCCCTAACTCACCTACCACTGAGGTGGAGGTAGTTGGTCAATCACCAGGACCTAACGAAGAGGTGGTGATGCCTGAAGTCTTTGACCCCAATGACCATCCTGAACTAAAAGTTTTATTAGTAGAAGGTGGTCCTGACAGGGAAGAATTTAGTAAAGGCCAACGTGAGTGCCCATCTCTGGAAGGCCTAAGGAAACAATCCTGCTCCCAGCTTGAGGGTGAACCTCCTGGGAAGCATTGGATTTATTGGGAAGGTGGGCTCCTGTATAGTGAGCCTACAGAGTCTACAGAAGGAGACCATAGGAGGTTGGTGGTTCCCCTTACTGTAAGACCCTTCCTCCTGTAGCTGGCGCATGAAGTGCCCCTTGCTGGTCACCTTGGTATTAAGAGGACCAAGCAAACGTTATCCATGCACTTCTACTGGCCCAAGATGGGGGTGCAAGTAGAAAGTCACTGCAGGAGTTGTGCCTCCTGCCAGTTATTTGGTTAGAGTGGCTCAACAATCCAAGCTCCGTTGGTACCACTCCCAGTTGTGGGGTACCATTTGAGAGGGTAGGGATCGCCATTGTTGGTCCCCTTTACCCCCAAACATCCTCAGGCAATAGGTTTATCCTGGTGCTGGTCGACCATGCCACCAGGTATCCTGAGGCCATCCCATTGAAAACTGTGACTGCCAAGTCAGTTGAAAAAACTTTACTTCGCATCTTTACTAGGGTTGGCTTCCATAAAGAAGTTGTGTCTGACAGAGGCAGCAGCTTTATTTAAAAGTATATGCAGGCTATGTAGAAGGAATGTGGGGTCACCTATACGTTTTCTTCCGCATCCCACCCCCAGACCAATGGTCTGGTGGAAAGGTTTAACAGGACCTTGCAAAGTATGATTAGGGCTCTGGAAGAACCTCAAAGAAGAAAATGGGATCTTCTTTTACCATGCTTACTGTTTGCCTACAGAGAGGTACCACAAGAGGGTGTTGGCTTCAGCCCCTTTGAACTTCTGTTTGGTCACCCTGTAAGGGGACCCATAGCCATAGTCGAGGAGGAATGGGAGATGCCCACTCCCCCATTACTACCAATGTAGTAGACTATGTGCTAGGGCTCATAAAAAGGATGATACTCCTGATGGGTCTGGCTAGTGACAAGTTGAAGGCAGGACAAGCTTTGGTGAAACATTGGTATGACCAGAAAGCTTCTCTCATCAACTTCACACCTGGTCAGAAAGCCCTGATCATGAATGCCATAAGGCCTCAGGCTTTACAGGACAAATGGTCAGGCCCTTACACAGTGGTGGAGTCACTGGGTGAGGTCAACTATTTAGTGGACCTTGGAAGGCACGGACAGGCTCCAAAAGTGTTCCATGTAAATAGGCTGAAGGCTTTCATCCCAAGAGTTGAAATCGCAGCACTGCTATTGGCTTCAGATGTTGAGGAAGAGGAGTCTGAACCTCGTCCTGACCTATTCCAAAGCGTTCCTTCAGATAGCTCCTTTGAGGGTGTCCGAGTGGCCCCTCACCTGACTTCTGATCAGCAGGCTGAGGTGAAAAGTTTTCTTAGGCAATTTTCCCCCCGGTTTTCCCAGTCCCTTGGTTTGACACCTTGGTGCAAACATAACATAGACACAGGAGACAGTGTATCTACCAAAAGTAGGGGATACAGAATGTCGGACAAAGTAAGGTCTTACATTAAGACAGAGGTCAACAACATGTTGGATCTTGGGGTGATTGAACCCTCCAGTAGTCCTTGATTCAGCCCTGTGGTTTTGGTTCCAAAAGCAGGTACTTCCGAATTGAGGTTCTGTATGGATTACAGGGCTCTGAATGATGTCACCAAGACAGATGCACACCACTTGCCTAGAACAGATGAGCTGGTGGATGCCTTGGGTGCCTCCAAGTACCTCAGCACGTTTGACCTCACTGCAAGCTATTGGCAAATAGTCCTTGCAGAACATGCCAAGGAGAAGACAGCTTTCTCAACTCCAGAGGGCCTTTACCAGTTCAGGCCTTTTGGGTTGAAGAATGCACCTGCCACTTTCCAGAGGCTTGCGAATCATGTGTTGAATGGGTTGGATAAATTCTGTCTTGCATATCTGGATGATATAGCAGTTTTCAGTGCCACCTGGGAAGTACAAGTGAAACACCTTGGGATTGTGTTGCGGGCTCTTCAGAAGGCCCACTTGACCATAAAGGCCAGAAAATACCAGATTGGACAAGGATCAGTGGTCTACCTTGGACATGAAGTAGGTGGAGGGAGGATACAGCCTCTACCCAGTAAAGCACAAGCAGTGCAAGACTGGCCTACCCCCACTACACAGACCCAAGTGAGAGCCTTCTTAGGACTCACTGGGTACTACAGAAATGTCATGGCAGACTATGGTACCATAGCTGCCCCTCTGACTGCTCTCACTGCTCCAAAGAACCCCACAAAGGTAACGTGGACTGAAGAGTGTGAGAAGGCCTTCAATGACTTAAAAGATTCCTTGTGCCAGGCCCCTTTTACCAAAGACCTTTTATTGTGCAGACAGATGCCTCTGACACTGGGATAGGAGCTGTACTATCAAAAGTAGATGAGAAGGGTAAGAAACACTATTGGCTTCATTAGTCGCCAGCTTAAGGACAGAGAGCTCAGATGGTCCACAGTAGAGAAAGAATGTTTCTCTGTTGTGTGGGCCATATGGAAGCTGAGGCCCTACCTCTATGGGACCCAGTTCACTGTGCAAACTGACCATAAGCCCTTCAAGTGGCTAATGAACATGAAGGGAGAGAATCCAAAGTTGCTTAGGTGGTCCATAAGTCTGCAAGGCTTTGACTTCACTATTGAGCATAGGCCAGGTGCCCAACATAGCAATGCTGATGGGTTGTCCAGAATGTTTAACCGACCTGAACAAGAAACTCATCCAGGGGTGGATTAGTTCCCCCTGTCCTTAGTCTGGGAAGGGCGAGTGTTAGGAAAGATTTCATATTTGAATATCATTTTCCCTCCATGAAACTTTTTGGCTGCTGTTTTACACCATTGACTAAACTTTGCCAGAGAAGCACAGCCCTCAGCTGCACGCCTCTGGGCTCTTGCTCACTTTTTATGGGGAAACTGACATGCCCTTAAGACTGGGAGACTTTGTATCCCTTAGTCCTTTCCTCATGTTGCAACTTTTGTGCAACATGTAACAAGTGTGCAATGGAACTTACCTTACAGTACACTTGGGTCTCTAGTCATTCCAAAGGCCCTAGAAACTCTCGCTGGACTTTTTAAGAACTGTGCAGATGTGTCACTGACAGGACTGGTGGCAGCTATCGTTTTCTTATATTTGTTACCCTTTCTTGCCATCTTAACCGCGCTTACTGTGTTTGGCACGAATAGGTGGCCTGGTTCCAAAATGGCATGCCACAAGGTTCTTTGTCCTGTCCTTTGGCCATCTTGCCCCTTCGCCTTCACCAGGTAGAGTCGACCCGGGTCAGTCCTTATTTGGCCATGCACTTTCCCGTGAAACCCAATGCTTTCGCAGGCTTCTGCATGTCTTATATGCGTGCCTCCAGGATGAACGCTGGGATGTCTGTTCCCAATACATATCCTGGGTGCCAGAGAGTCTGGAGTGTCCTGAATGCCTGGAATCACAGTGGTCCGTGATTGGTCCACGTATGCAGTGAGTGTTTGTGAGCAGATCTCCCATTGGCTCCTCTCCGTTTTGGCGCAAAGGGAACTTTGGATAAGAGGAGGCTGAAAACACCACTACCATGTCGATCTCCTGAGTTCACACCAACAACGGACAAGGAGCCAAGTATCCTCCAACAAGAAGCCGAGTCAAGGAACCGCTGGTGATCCGCTGGAAGGTTTGGCACCCTGAGCCCGCTGTCGTCCTGCAAGACCCCTCTGCATCTGATCGTCCTAGAAGGTCTGCAAAGGCGTTTCGACCCATTGGAATAGTGGGATCAACTATTCTCGGCACCTTCAACAAACCCTGCAAGTAAGCCTCTTTCAGAAGTGTCCCTGGGCCAACCAGTGGGCTGACCAGCTTACACGGGATGTTTACTCTGTTACTGCTGCTGTTTCGAGGAGGCCCTCAAAACTTGGTATACTGCTCGCTCTCTGTCCACGGCACCCTCACACCGAATTTCGTACACTTGGCATTCCCAGGTCTGAAGTGAGACGAGTGCGCCTGGACCGGAATAAACGCGGTTACCATGTTGCCCTGCTGTGGCAAAAAGCTGTGCAAATTCACTGCATTTGTGACCCCCTTGACACTGAAGCCTGCTGCAGTGGAATTGTGCTGATTCCTCCACCTTGAGTGGAGAAATTGCCACTGTCCCATTTGGGAATCCCCGCTGTATCTCGGAAACTACACGGTGTCAAGACGTCCTGATTTTCGCATTCGAACCTGCCAGCGAAGTGGACTGTACTGGCAAAGTTGGGGTCTGCCTGCATCGGGGACCGGTGAGTAGTCCTTACACCAACCGTTGGCCCCTAGTGCAGGAGGCCATTTTTACGCACAAAGTGGCCCCTGAGAGTCCATTTCCTTTCCACAGCTATTGCGAAATAGCGACTCCATCCCGCACTCTCAAACTGCATCTGCCCTCAAGTGGAGGTCCTGCTTGACTTGTTCAGAGGTCAGAGTTCAGAAATCCGTCATAACAAATTGGTGTACAGCGGTGGGATAGGACTGAATGTATCCAGTGTTGCACACTAGTGAAGGCATTTCAAGTTATTTCTAACAGGACACATAGTGAACTATTTTGGTATAACTTTTAAAAGGCCATAGTCCTGTCAACAGTATGGAAACAAGTACATTGTTAACTTTAAATGCTTCTAAATCCAACACATTGAGAAAGATGTGTGCTGAGAGAGGTCTCCCCTCTCAAGGCACAAAAGTAGAAATGATCCAAAGAATCATGGACTGGCAAGAAGCTCAGCTTAGAGCTATAGCTTCTGAGGACAGTGCAGAAGGAGATGGGGCTGCTCTCACTGGTATAACTGATGCTTCTGCCGCTGCACTCATCCACAGCAACCATGAGGACATGGAGGATGTTTCCTCTGCCAGTGCTGATGGGGAGGCCATACTTGAATTCAAGAAACAAGAACTGCTGTTTAGGCATAAGGAGCTTGAGTTCAATATGGCCAAACTCCTGCACTCTCAAACTGCCTCTGCCCTCTAGTGGAGGTCCTGCTTAGTGGGAACTTGTTCTTCATCGCCTTGTCCACCTTCCTGAGCTGCTAGCGACCCTTGAAGAGACCCTATGTTGTCCATTGGCACACGCGTGTGCATGCACTATTGAGCATAAGGCTCCTCTCTTCGTAGGGCTTGTACTGCTTCTTAGTTAGGTGTATTCTTGATGTTGAACTGGGTCTAAAGATTACTTGCACTGCCTGTTTCCCTCCCCATCTAGGGCGTTTAACCCCTTGGACCCCTTTAGTCTTGTATATATATTGTATTGATTGTGATGTATTGGTTTAGTCTAGTGTTACTGTGATTCTTTGCTATGGTCTATGTTACAAAGGCCTTGTAATAAATGTGTCTACATTTTTAATATAGCCCCTGTCTGGAGTAATTTGTAAGTGTCCTTGTTTTGTGTGCTCATTGAGGTCTTTCAGTCACCCTCACCCCTCTTGAGACTTAGTCTTGACCGTCTGCCATAGCTACCCTGATTGGTCTGGCTTGTCCAGAGGTTACCTTGTTCCAAGAAACTAGGTTGGCCTTCTGAACCTCTGCCCCTCCAGGTCAGAGTTCAGAAATCCATCTTAACAGCAGACAAGGGTGATGTGGGTTGGGAGGGTTTGGTTGACATACCAGTGATTGTCATGGCCTGTTTTGCAGGGGGATGGTGTGATCCACACCTTGCATGTGTTTGTTTTGGTCACACAGGATTGGTTATGTTTAAGTAGTTAGGGATGTACACAATGTAGCACTTCCGTGGCAACATTCTCAGGGTGATATGGTTGTGACAGTTGCCTGTCTGTTTGTCATCATCGATTGTCACCCGGTATGCGCCAGGCCTGTGTGCTTTCCGCAGGGGTGGGAGTTTAGGTGAAAAATGTGGCCACAAGCTGGGTCCGGGCTGCCTCGCCACGTGCCCTTTCCCCTCCCATGGGCAGCGCTTGTGGTTGGGGACGTGGGGGCAGGACACATGCTGCCACAATGATCCTGCACACTACTGGGGTGCATATAGTAGCTGGCCGTCAGAGCGGTCAAGGGAGCAGAAGAGTGACTTGAGCACTCCGAATGTACACTCCACTATTCCCCTGGTTGCAATATGGGCAGCGTTGTATCTTACCTGGGGTGGTGTGGTGGGGTTCCGTATTGGCGTCATCATGTGGTTGCTCAGAGGGTAGGAACTGTCCGCTGGTGAGGTTAGGATGGTTGTCATTAGTTGGGTTTCTGTATTTGTCTGTGTGTGACATGCATGCATGTGCGCAGACATTTGTACTCACCAGTGAGCCATTTGTTTCCATGCTTCCCAGCTTCCAGGTCCTGGCTCAGGGCAGACATTCTGTAAATGAAACTGCCATGGATATACCCAGGATAGTTTGCATAGGCAGAGGTGATGATTCCATGGGCATCACATACAACCTGTATGTTGATGGAATGCTAGTGCTTGTGGTTTTGATAGATGTGCTCAGTGGCCCTAGGTGGACGTGGGGCCACATGGGTGACACCTATGGCACCGGGCACTTTGGGGAAGTGTGCCACCCTGTAAAAGTCCTGGACCATGGGCTGCCTTTCTGCGGGTGTTCTGGGCATGTATATGTGCCTGCAGACTGAGGGGCGCGCAGTCATGATTGCCAACATCTGGTGTAGGCAGCGTGACTGCGTGGCCTGTGAGACACCCCTGACTATGGCAGTTGTCCACTGAAATGACCCAGTGGCCAATAAATGCAGGACATTGAGCACCTTCTCCAAGGGGCTCAATGTTTGGGAGCACTGGGTGGGTGATGTAAGGTCATCTTCCCACTCCCTGACCAGGTCTGAGATGATACCAGGTGAAACCTACGCCTGCCATAGACCTGGTCATCAGGCATCCCAAAAAGGCTGGTCTGGGGCAAAAAAATGCAGGGCCTGGCTATTCTCCTCCTCCTGCGGTGTCCCACGATCAGTGCTGCGACAAATGGGGCATTCATCGTAGCTGTATAAACGTGTTTGTTGTTTGCGTGCACTTTTATACTGCGCCGGGGACGCTTCCGTCTGCCTTCGTGTGACAGACATGTTGACGCATGTGCACGTCTTTTGGCGTGCACGGCTTTCCCATTTTTGATTCGATGAATATGTGGTGTTCGCGTGCGTGTGGGCATTCCGTGTATTTCCCTACAGTACTTCCCCAGTTACTCCATCTTTTTCACGCGTTGTACCCCATTCCGCGTGGTCCGCCCTGTGTTCCGCCTCCTTTTTGGTGTGTGTGCTAACATTGTGCGCTTTCGCTGTGCGCATCACGCACAGCATTCAAGATGTTGCAGTGACATGTGCGCCCATGTACGCCACGCTCGGATTTGGCGCACATCCCAGAGTAAACACATGCAGGCCTTTCCATGAATCGCACGCGTGTGCTTGCTTTTTCACACTTGTCCCAGCTTGTGCCACAATTTTTGGCACACATTTGTTCCATGAATCGGCCCCTTAGACTTTCAAGGTACTTCCTCAGTCATGCACCACAATCTGTGTTACCCCTACACCCATTCTTCCTCCTCGTAGTACTTACACTGTATAGGTGCTCCATCAGTCATGCACCCCCATTCCACATAACCCCAACATCCAATATTCCTCCTAACAGTACTTACACTATAAAGGTACTCCCTCAGTTATGCACCCCAATCCATATATCACCCCTACACTAACTCTTCCTCCTCACAGTACTTACACCAGGTGTTGGAGGCATGGCCAAATGACTGAATGATAGCCTTAGAAATCATCTTGGCTCAGAGGTTCTTTACAAAGGTCTAGAATACCTTAGTGGGCCTCCTCCACTCTCTGGACATTTGTCTACACCACTATTCGGATAATTGGTTTCTGCATGTCACCTCGTTATCCATTGCACTCAGAAACACAACAATTGTGTGGGCACTCCTGGTACAATTGGAGTTTGCTCGTCAACACACAGAACTCTCTGATGGCCGATACTAAAGACCTGTAGTCCATGTGAGTGATTTCACATATCCAACATTCATGGATATCCGTACCCCTTAACCAACCTTACAACAGACGTTTGCAACCTTTAGCTCCCCAGATGTTTTGGACTACAAATCCCACAAACCATAGTCAGCATAGTCAATGATGACGGATCATGGGATTTGAAGTCCAAAACAACTTGAGAGCCAGATGTTGCAGTCTCCTATCCTAGAAGGAGCAAAACATGATGGGGGCTTTGAACAGCAGGATGGGGTTGTCAGCCCCACAATGGAAGTAAGTGGAAGGAGACTGTGCCTTATGTGGCCAGGTGTGGGCAGCAGCTACCTAATCTCTCTTGGGTGGCTATATGAGGGAGGACCACCTGAGTGGAGGTAACTCTTGGGAATACCAGATGGTATCATTAGAGAAACCTACATATCCCCCTCTTCACTTAAGTGGCGTTTCCTCAGTCCCCCATGCCTTAATGGCATATTGTTGCACTCATCCCTCACCTCTTGATGAATTTACTGTGGTTGATCCCCAAACTCCAATTAGGGAGAGTATGTTAGTAACTGGTATGAAGAAGAGGCCGGAAGCAGTTACTTCCCAGTAGGTTCAGCATTCATTTTTGTTAAATCATTCAGAAAGTAATTCTATAGTATCTGACATGAGGAAGAGCAATTCAGTAATGCAGATAATGAAGACTCAGGCACCAATGCAATGGTCTAGTTGTTGACAATTGAGTAAACACACTCTGAAGTTCAAAAAGCAGCAGTTGTTTGGCGGAAGGAGAGAGAAGAGCTACACATGCCAAGGTGTCTCGTAACTTGTGGAGCCAGAGAGCAATACATCAAAGGAATAAACGCCATAGCAGGTGATGGAGAGGTGAAGCTGAAACAAGCTCAGGAAACCAGGGTGTGAGCGGACCGCTGCAACAAGCGAGGAGGCAGCGTAGACCGTGCACATCAAACACGGACACACTGGGAGTGCAGCACTTGACAGAGCAAACGGAAAGCCATCACACTGCAGCAAGAGTGAACAGAGAAATGCTGGAGACAACAGGTAAGCCTTGGGAAAGAAGAAATGTTACTGGGTTGCCAGCAACAATATTTCCATCAATTTATAAACTACCAGTGAACCTAAAGGAGGCCAATGGGATAACGGGTGGCTAAATAAAGTGAATCACTTCTTAGAACTTCAGAGCAAGGGAGATGACACTGTTGATAAAGACGGGAGGACATTTGTTAAGCAAGTGGTAAATGGGTTAATACAATCTAAGTGAAAGAAAGAGTGACTTGCATAATAAAGTCCTGGCTGAGAAATATACCAGGTGAAGTTGAGAATCTGCATAACAAAGTATGTGTGAGATGGGATCAATTTGGCAATGCCATCACTGCTTTCTATGGTGGAAGCCTCCCCTGAAATGACTAGTGTGAGGCAGACACTTCCTGATCCAAACCCTGGGAGTGGCTATTTGAGGTAGAATCACAGAGTGGGATGACCCATGTGGAGGTAAGGGTGACCTGCCAGATAGAAATTGGTATTCTCCTTAATAATTACAGGTTACTAACATAGTCCATGAGTGGCCATCCATGCCTGGATGATGATGTACACCCTATTTAACAAGGCCGAATCCTTTCCATAATCTCCATAAAGCGGAAGGAGGATCTGGGTATCATCTGCATAATTAGTGTAGGTGACACCGAGATGATCCAAATCATTGAAAAGGGGCTTGGTAAATATGTTGTACAGTGTGGGGGAGACACACGAGCCCTGGGGAACACCGCAGGTGATAGGAATGGGGTCTGCTGCGGCCATGGGAGAGAAGACTCTCATGGTCCTACCGTTGAGGAAGGATGTGATCCAAGTGATGGCCTCTGTTGAGAAGTGAGCTGCAGTATGGCGATGTGAACATAGGACAGAATGATCAACCAGGTCAAAAGCTGCAGATAGGTAAGGAGAAGGAGTAAGGCAGCTTGCTCGTTGTCTCTGATCGAATCAATCTGGGCTTTTAGGTCAATGAGAGCGGTTTCCATCCCGTGTTGGGGCCGGAACCCAGACTGTCTAGATCCTAGGAGGTTGTGTTCTTCCAGGTGCTTCTGTATTTGAACATAGGCCACCTTGTCCAGAATTTTTAGGAGAAAGGGAACGGTCGTTATGGGTCGGTAGTTGGTGGGTATGGCAGGGTCGAGAGTAGGTTTTTTCAGTAATGGGAGTACCCAAGATTGTTTTAAATTAGTGGGGATAGATCCAGTGGCGAAGGAGGCATTGAACAATTTTGTGATGAAAGGAGAGAGGTCCCGGGCAGCATCTTTGATGAGCTGAGCAGGGCACAGGTCTCCTTGGCAGTTGGACGGTTTCAAAGATAGGATGATTTTTTCCACTTCCAGAGTATTGACTTTGGCGAACTGGAAGCGGGCTAGGTCGGTAAGCATAGGTTTGTTGTGAGTTTTTAGGTTGAGTGTGTTATTCAGGGAGGCTCTTTTGCTGGAAATTTTACTTTTTTACTTTGAAGAGTCACAATCTTATTAGCTAGGGCATTTTGAATATCTGAGCACCAGTTTTTATCTTTGGTACAGGTGTCAGGGGGTGCTATGGGGGTTTCTATTTCTTTAAGGATTGTAAAGAGTTCTTTCATGTTCGATTGGCTTTGGATATACGGGAGTCAAATGAGGTTCATTTGGCCAGGTAGATTTCTTTCTTGTACAGTGATGCTAATTTGGAGAGTTTGAGTTTGTTTGAGTCTGAAGGGTTTTTTTTCCAAATGGCCTCACAACTTCTTTTTTGCTGCCTTAAGTTTTTGAGGAATGGTGTATACCATTTGTTGAGGTGTGTTTTTGGTTTGCTTGATTGGAGTTTGAGTTGGGCAATGTGGTCCATCGCGGTGGCCATAACCTTGTTATATTCTTCGACCAAGGACTCAGGGTTCAGGTCGTCTGGCAATGTGTTGAGAGTGGGAAGTAGATTAGGGATAAGTCTTTCTACTGTAATGTTTTTCTTGTTTCTGGTAAGGGTGGGTGGGGCCTTAATAATAGGCGGGGGTGTTGGTCTATCAGTGGAAAGCATGAATGAAATCAGATGGTGGTCAGTCCAGGCTAAAGGTGAGATGTTTGTAATATTCGCTAGGCAGTTATGGTCGGCCACCCAGTCGAGAGTTCTGCCTTTCGAGTGTGTTGGTGATGTGCATCTTTGCATGAAGCCTAATTCAGATAGAGTGTTGGCTATAGTGCTGGCGGGATGGTCTTCCGTGTCATTGTAACCCAAGTTGAAGTCTCCTAGGGTGAGTGCTTGAGTGGAACTTTTAAGGTTGCTGGACAGGATGGAATTAAGGTCTTCATCGAAGGTGCCAATGGGGCCTGGCGGGCGGTAGATCAAGTAGATGTTAAGGGTTTGGGTGTTAGTGAGAGGTATTTTTACTGCTAAGGTTTCAGAGGAGGGGGCATCTATAGAGGTGGCTAGTCTCATGGTAAGACTGCACTTATGGATAATGGCGACACCACCTCCTCTAGAGTTGGGTCGGTCTTGTCTCAGGATGGTGTATTTACTTATTTTAGTCATTTGGTTTTTGGGTTGCTATGCTCCTTACACAGGCCAAATGTGGCCAGGTGTCCTCTTGTTTCGCTTCTCACATAGTATAATTGTATCATCTTAATATTGCCCCACATTCCTTACTCCCCCCAGCAGTGTTCCGTGGTCAGTGGTTTATGATGGCCTTGTCTGTGGTGTGTGGTATATGCTATTCTTGTTGTTTTCTTGCATACACTCTCTAAGTCCACTTCAATAACCCTTGCTTTACTAGCTGTGCACTCTTTTCTTTAAATGTCCTCATAGTAGTCTCACGTTGCCTCTCCGTGTTGCTCTTTCATTGAATTATTGTTGAGAAAATGGACAAGGGCAGTGCATTTTGAAATTAAAGGAAGAAGAAATATGTTCTCACCTGAGCAAATGGTCAGAATATATCTCTTTACATACATTTATTGTTTTGCTCTGTTTACATGTGAGCTATCCAAATCTTACTGCATGACAAACATGGATTTCAAAGCCCAATGTCCATTGTCATGAAACTTCTATCTTATGCATTAATCGACTTGCGCATATTTTGAATGCTGACTTGACTCCATTATTTGAAAACTGGACTAATTAAACTATTGCATGCATTCAGCCATCGGTCAATCAATTCATCTGTTAGTATTTCTTCAAGCATCCATCAGGCCTCTGGCCTCTTCTTTATTCATAGCCCTACTTCTTCAGATGCAGACCAAGTCCCCAGCGCACACATTTGTGCATCGACCACTTACTTGCCCAACTGTTCACTTGCACACAAGACATTCGTGCATGCACATGAGACATCTTCCTTTTCGTTTGCAACCAATGTATTTTGAATAAGATTTGAAAAGTTATCTCTATCTAATTTATGTTAGATACATTCCTGCTTGAGATCTCAAGACCATGTGTACAATGCATTCATTATTATTGTTTTTGGTGCATTTTGTGTGGCTTCTGTGGCCCCAATCTCCATCCCTAACCACCAGCAGTACTTCTTTCCTTCTCCCTCTCAACCTCCCTGATTACCGCTTTTGCTGTCATTCCTTTCATCTTCCACTGTCATTTCTCATACATTACACTTAGGCTAACGGTAAAATCCAATAAACAAATACAAACGACAGGACTATTGGCATTGCCAGTGCTTGTTTTATTCTTTTAGGCACCGCTGGTTGAAGCGCCATCACTATCATTCAAACAAATTCAAAAAACAAGACAAGATATTATTGGAAGTCTGTTGTTTTGATAATGTCAACTTTTGGGGATTTTGATTTCTCAAGAGATGCAAATGTAGACATTTGCTTTTGAATATGTAATGTAATAAAAATTATAATAATTGGTTATTTATAACGCGCCTAATATGCAGAGGTTTCTAAGCGCAGACACAGGGATTAAACCTGTGTTGCTCTGCATCATCTTGATTCCAAGGCGAATGCGTTGCACCTGAGCTATCCTCCCAAGACAATGTAGTTATTTGTAAAGTGACTTTTCCCACTGCCCTCAAAGCTCTGTAGGTGAATGCCCTTGGGGGACCGAAGTCCAAGATATGGGAAATTTGTCAGAGGAGTTTATAATGCGTGTCTTCATTTTAGTGAATACGAAGGTAGGTAGGGGTGGGCAAGTCCCTGTTAGCCACCCATGTCGAGTTGGCATGTGGATGGGTGCTGTGAGGTTGTCGGAAGAGTATGTGAGTGCAGGAGACTGGATATGTGTCCGGCTAGTCCGAATTTTTTGTCATGGTGTTGTGTAATGCGTCTTCATTGTGCAATATGTCTTCAAGTGGTGAATGATAGCATATGTGTGATATGTGGTTGGCCATGCCTGTGGCTATCTTCCATTGTCATGGAGTGCAATACATACCTGTTATATCCTGGCTGGGTTGAAAGTATACCTAGATTCAATACAGTGGCCAAGGTGGCTAAAGTCAAGGGTGCAGCTGGATCTGAGACAGAACAGTGGGATGAATCAAATACCCGTAGATTCAAGCAGTGGCTAAAGTCAAAAGTGTAGCCAAATAAGAGATAGTGGCAGGATTAAAAATACTGCTTGATGGCTAAAGTCAAAAGTGCAGCCAGATCAGAGATAGTCACAGGATTAAGGAGCCGATTCATGGAACAAACGTGTGCCGAAAATCCCAGCGCAAGCAGGCGCAAGGAGGCGCGAGCGTGAGAAAGCAAGCGCACGCGTACGCGTGCGATTCAAGGTAGGTGTTGTGCTACTTTCCCACCGGTTGTGCGCCAAATCTGTGCATGGCGCATGCGGGCACACACGTCATCAAACGGCGTGCGCTTCGCGCACAGCAAAAGCGCACATAACGCAGCGCACACAACAAAAGTGGGCGGAACATTGGGCGTAACACGTGGAATGGGGAACAACACGTGAAAAAGAAGGCGTAACTGGAGAAGTACGGCAGGGAACAACACGGAACGCCCACACGCACGCGAACAACCCGAATTCATGGATGCGAATACGGGAAACCCACGCATGGCAAAAGACGCACACAGGCGTCAACACGTCCGCCACACGAAGGCAGGCGGAAGCGTCCCCACGCATAGCATAAAAGTGTGCGCAAACAACAAACACGTATATACAGCTACGATGAATGCCCCATTTGTCGCAGCACTGATCGTGGGACACCGCAGGAGGAGGAGAATAGCCAGGGCATGCATTATTTCACCACGGACAAGCCTTTTTGGGATGCCTGATGACCAGGTCTATGGCAGGTATAGGTTTCCACCCCATATCATCCTAGACCTGGTCAGGGAGTGGGAAGATGACCTAACATCCCCCACCCTCTGCTCCCAAGCATTGAGCCCCTTGGAGAAGGTGCTCAATGTCCTGCATTTTTTGGCCACTGGGTCTTTTCAGCGGACTACTGCCATAGTGGGTGGGGTCTCACAGGCCAGGCAGTCACGCTGCCTACACCAGGTATTGGCAATCATGACAACGCGCCCTTCAGTCCGCAGGCACATATACATGCCCAGAACACCCGCAGAAAGGCATGTCGTTGTCCAGGACTTTTACAGGGTGGCACACTTCCCCAAAGTGCTCAGTGCCATAGATTGCACCCATGTGGACCTACATCCACCTAGGGCCACTGAGCACATCTACCGAAACCGCAAGCACTGGCATTCCATCAACGTACAGATGGTATGTGATGCAAAGGGAATCATCACCTCTGTCTATGCAAACTACCCTGGCACCACCCATGACAGTTTCATATACAGAATGTCCGCCCTGAGCCGGGCCCTGGAAGCTGTGCAGCATGGCGACACCTGGCTCCTAGATGAGTACAAATGCCTGTGCACATGCATGCATGTCACACACACACACAAACACACAAACCCCAATAATCACAACCATTATCACCTCTCCAGGGGACAGTGCCTACACTCTGAGCAACCACATGATGACGCCAATCCGGAACTCCACTACACCACCACAGGTAAGATACAACGCGGCCCATATTGCAACCAGGGCCATAGTGGAGCACACATTCGGAGTGCTCAAGTCACGCTTCCGCTACCTTGACCGCTCTGGCGGGCAGCTACTCTATGCACCCCCAGTAGTGTGCAGGATCATTGTGGCAGCATGTGTCCTGCACAATGTTGCAACACGGCAGGGCGTACCGGTGGACATGGTGGTGCCTCCACATCCCCAACCACAGGCACAGGCGCTGCCCATGGGAAGAGATAGGGCACGTGGCGAGGAAGCCCGGTCCCAGCTTGTGGCCAGATTTTTCACCTAAACTCCCAACCCTGCGGAGTGCACACAGGACTGGCACATACCAGGTGACAATCGATGATGACAAAGAGACAGTCAACTGTCACAACCTTACCACCCTGAGATTGTTGCCATGGAATTGCCACATTGTGTGCATCACTAGCTACTTAAACACAAGCAATCCTTTGTGACCAAAAGGCACACATGCAAGGTGTGAATCACACAGACCTGCAAAACAGGCCATGACTATCACTTGTATGTCACTCAAACCCTCCCCAACCACAACATGACATGGCAAGCAATAGCCATACACCAACACAGTACCAATAAGGTACACATTGCCATGTGAAAAATGTAAATGGGCATCAGACAATGATGCCTGACATGGAATCAGATGAAATGACTGAACAACAACCTCCCACCAAAAATAAGTCATACCCAAATGCATTCCAAAAGTCGTATTTGAAACATAACAATGAATGCCTGTCCACATGCACAATGTGCATTGCATGATCAACACTGCAGCTACTGTGTGCCATGTCCACCTCCTGCAACACACTGCTCAGCGCACAGCACAGTGAACAGCCATAGTGTGTGATGTACACCCTGAGCATCACATCTAAGCGACAAACTACATAAAATAACAAACTTAGGCATGTACAGGATCCACAAATGGTCATAGAACATTCGCTGCAGGGACACAGTGGGCACCAGAAGGCAAACAGAGTGTACACGTGGACATGTAAGGGTGGTTGTACATGTAGTGGATCATAGTGCGAGTGTGTGGGTCAGTAGGGACATGCACTCAACATATGCATGTGAAATTAAGTGACCATCACTATCCTCTACACATCACATGTGAACATTCACCATGTGTATACCCCAGCATGTCAAACCACAACTATCCCCTCACACCTGAAAGGTAAACACAACACATGAACAGACATTGATGAGCAGAATACATCATGTACATAGTAAAGCACAATTACAATTTCAGGGTGCCCATCACACTGCAGGGCAAGGCAACTATCAACAACAAAACACCCCCATCCCTCACAAATCACCACGACCCACTGAACAACTGCATCTGGGTTATTCATCCGACATCCTTGAATTCCACCTGGCCACAGGATCACCCTTCCCCTTTGTCACCATCTCCCACCTTGTGTGTAAAAAGTTGCCAGCACCCTCAGAGTCCACATAGATTTGCAAAAGCACAAAATGCAAGAGAACTCAAAGCAGGACAACACAGAAGCCAAGCAAATACCCTGCAGGCAGTAAAACAAACCAGAACAGCCTCCAGTAGATGACTTCAAGTAGCAGTACGCCACAAAGGCCAAGTACTACCACATTGATGTTAACAACCAAGGTAGCACAGTAAAACAATGTCACAACAGGATCTGAACCATGTGTGGTACATAACATAGAATGATGCAACACGAACGGATGTCTACTGTCACAGCTCCCGTGTATAGGCGCAGGAGTGGCACAAAACAACCACCCCCACCGTGGTCTGGGTGCCTGCAAGGTCTAACTCACACAGGCCTCTGAGACCCTGATGGGGAAGGAGGGTCAGGGATATGCAGTCGGCACAGACATTGGCATACTGGATAACCGGAATGAGGGGCAGGAGAGGGGAGTAGGATTGACACGGGAAAGTAGGGAATGCACCAAAATGTAGTACACACATTGACACATACACAAATAGTCCAAACTTGCTCACATGCACATAACAGCAAATTACTCAAATGGAAGTCAAAGAGAAACTTATCTCTGGGGTGAGTGCTGGCCTCCTGACTGCGCACTCTCCGGTCGGGTAACAGGAGCAGTTCAATGCTGCAAAGAGAGCCACAGTTAATAATATGTGCATGCCCAAAACACAGAAACACACCAACAAATATGCCCCAAAGTAACAAAATACTCTACAAACAGACAATCTTGTGTGGATGCTTCATACCCATACGTAACATTACCCCTGTGATGGTTAATAAACAGTCAATGCATTAAGTCAGGCACCGGTGGGTGCGTAGCAAATGGAACACCAATGTGTCACGATTCACACAACATGCAATGTTCCCTGGGTAAGCAGACAGACGCATATAGCAAGGTCTGACTTCAGAACAAGTCCGGTACCACCATGACCAAAACAAAGTAGCCAGTGCATGTATCAAATTCTACTTGGAAATGAAATGCACTGCACCCGAGTCTGTCCCTTGCTTTCTGTCCCTGTGAGCTGCTTCATTCCATGTCTTGCAACGCTACATGGCTAATACAAGTGTCTCAATGGACCATGGTGGAATGAAGGGTATGTGCCACTGCCCATGCAGGTGCCCCAGACAACTTTCCCATCAACTGGCCATCAGTGCACCAACACATCTGAGCTGTATTGTGCGCTTCAACACCAATGTTTGTCCAAGCTCACCATCAGTGCTGCTACTAAGCATGCATGTTCAACTGGCCAGGTGGAAGGTTTGCTGTGTTGTGACCCCCCCTGTGCTGCTCACCTTGCCTGGAGTCCCTTGAAACACGTCACTGTTTATTGGATGTATGATCACAATCCCTGTGCCTCTGCTTGCGCACACATGCGCATGTCAGCAACACCAAACGTGTCCAGATTCCAGACTTCTAATGGCCCCTGTCTGCTGACAAAGGTGGTCTTGAGGCTCATCCCCCTGTAGAAAGTCCATGAAACACATGATTAATGCTTAATATTCATTTGTGTGTGTCTCTTCAGGCATTACATGAGTGGACCATGTCAGAGACGTACATCAGAAATCACACCATCAGTCCGTCTTTCACAGCAAAAGTGTGGAACACACTATCTACGGCATGATTTTCAACAAGCACATGTTCATTAAAGATAAGAAACATACTACACAATGCATAGCAATGAATGTACACATGAATCATTAAACACCCCATCTAGCAAAAGAAGAACAGTGGTCAATTACACCCATTCATCCCCACTAGGGGTGTTAACACAAGTTCCACAGGAGCAGACATGCCACAGATATGACAGTCCATTGCCCTTGTGTAATAGGCTGTTACACCGAACCATCCTTGTAAATCCATGGATAAGGGAAGCAGGAGTGGCATATGTGAGTCAAGGACCACAAGCAGCAAACACATACACAAGACAAGCTTGAAGGGCCCAGCTGGAACAGACAGTGGATGCTTTCAAAAGCCACAAAGCACCAAACCATCACATGAAAGCACAATAGACTAGCAATTTTAGACTATATTAACTAATTACACTAACTACGAAAAACCTACTTTACCTATTTAAACTAACTATCAAACAGAAACTTAACGAACTAAACTAAAAGAAAAATAAAAAATGGCCGCATGCGACCCGGTGGGGATGGAGGCACCCAGGAGGGGGAAGGTACAAGGTGCTGCTCAACACCCACATGCGATGATGCTGAGGAAAAAAATAAACCTCCATGGGCTCAACGCCTGCACAGCTCGACCTATGTGGGAGATAGATTGTCATCCAAGTCTGGCTCTTCCTGGAAAGGTGGACGTGGCACAGGAGCATGACCACGCAGAGCCGCAGCTTGCCCCTCGTCAGCAGCAGGTCTGCCGGACGGGTGAGCCTCGTTCTGTGTGGTGATGACACGCAGGTCTGCATGCAGAAACTCCCGTGATACACATGTTTCCTCTTGCAAGGTAGCACATGTAACACAGAGTTCCTCCTGCCAGGCCTGGCTGGACAACCGCTGCTCCTCCCGGCAAGCATGTAGCTCAGCCGAGATGGTACGCTCAAGCTGTGCAAACCTCTCCTCTGCCCGCTCCCTCTGGGACATCAGAAGGACACCCAGAGTGGATCTGAGGGAAGCATGCTCCTCCCTCAGGGCCTTCATGTGTGCCTCTGTGTGAGCAGCATTTGCTTTGCACAGAGAAGACATTTCAGCCTGGCGTGCCCTGTCTGAGGCCAGTATGCTCAGCCTGAGCGAGCGGGCCGTGGACCATGCCACCTGCTGCTGGAGAAGCACCTGCCTAGCAGGGGGAGCACAGATTGGGCCACACGCTCCATGCTCTCGGCGATGTTCTCCCTTACTGCCCCCTGCCGTTCAGAATTGGCAGTCATGACTTGCTCCCACTCAGTGTACTGTGGTTGCATGCGGTGAACACGTTGCTGAGCTTGACCCCTGCGGGACCCAAGGAACGTGTGTCCTCGTTGTGTTGGCAACGCCCGCGGCTGCACGACTACATGCCCCCGTCGACGTGATGTCCCAGGCACATCAGTGACTGGTGTGGAGGGTGACCCTACGTCCCGATCCATCATGGGCGGAGGTTCCAAGACTGTCTGGCCCCTCAGTGCAGGTGTCGCGGACAGAGGAGTGTTCACATCAGAATCACTCACCCCTGACATATGGACCTGATGCTCATCCAACTCGACATGGTCGTTAGAGTGTTTTTCAGGGCTGGACTCATAGGCAGCCATAAACAAGATGGACTGTAGCACTTGGGGGCTTTCGTGGCCTACCACCCCACTAACCCCACTTGTGCTGGGTTGATGTAGTGATAACAAGCCTGTGTCTGGCATGACAACACCATCCTCCGGCTCCATTGCGTCATCATTTGAAAAATAGAGAGAAAAAAGGTCACTACACATGTTAGAAGCACGCAACACACACACAAACCGACAACAAAAACATCAGGCAGACATGTGACACACAAAATAGAACCTGGCATGCATGCTGGGTCAACTTGGAATTGCTTCTGTGATCAGACCTGTTGAAAGGTGGCAGTCTGCATTGAAGTGGGTCTATGCAGTGCAGCAAATACGCATTTTACTCACTACCTACATGTACAAGGACTTCATGGTGTGTGTCAGAAAATGTGAAGGCAGTGCAAGGTCAACTTCAGGCATCACGTGCAATGTGCATTCAATGGGTAGCATATCTACAAGCAAAGCACCCCTCCACCCAAGTGCAAAAGCAGGGATGCCTAGCATGGTATCAAAAGGCTGACCATAGACCTGTGTATTGACAGACAGTGTTGACTAGCATCAACAGCTTCATGTGAGTCAAGTGACAACACTGCAAATGATGATGGGACAGTAAGCAGGACACATGATGAAACCTCTGGAGTCCACCCACATGTGAAGAAGACACTACACCAGTTGGACAGAGTCATTGGCCATTAAACAGGCTGAGTCCTGTGACTCTCACAGATTGTCAGACCCTAAACATGTGTGCAACGCAGTACTGAGCCACAGTTGACACGGGAAGGCAGATGAAATGCCATGCAATTTGGGTCATCAGGGACTTGTGTAACAGTGATCATCCAGTCATGCGTGGAATGCACATGGAGCATGAATGGGCACTCAATCCCTGCAGGGCATCTGACCTCTGCACAGTTCAAGTGAGACACCCTGATCAAGTACTAAGGAAGTACCACAATGGATATGTCTGCCAGATTGGCCGCTGGATGTTAGAATGTACACAGGAGGCATGACCAGGGAAGTAACCAACGGCAATATTGTAGCAGACCAGTGCTAAGATGGAATTGAGGTGCAGAGCAGGGGGTTGAGGGGCAAGGGAGCATGCCTACATTGGCTACCCCCTTGCAGGCAGAGGACAAATGCACGTCAGTCATGCTATGCATAATTCCTGGGCTGAGAGGAAGCTCACCCCACGCTACATGCAGAAGTGCCAGTGAGCTGGAACATGGACCGGAGGGGCATACTGGTAACCAGCATGTGACTATGGTGCAAAAGTGGGGATGTGGACAGACCCTGTCTGCTCCACATGTCCACTATCCAGCAGAGTAGACATGCATCAGGGAAGCATTGCATTACTCACACATCAAAACCATGTACACGTGACATGTAGTGGCAGTCATGAACAACACATCACACAAGTAAAACACACACGTCCTTGACAAACACGCATCAACACTCACCGGACTGGGCATCAAAGTCCGGCATCTCTCCCACTCCTTCGACCAATTCAGATGGTATGAACTCCGCAACGAGTGACTCATGCGGAGTGAGGTCTTCTTCTTCCGGGGCAGGCCCACCGCCAGTCACCAGAGTCAAGTTGTAATTTGAGGCACGCTTAGCCTTAGCGCTGCGTTTGAGGTAATTCCAACGCTTTTTGCACTCTTGCGCCGTGCGCACCTCATGGCTGAATGCACTCACATGTTCCGCAACTTGCTTCCAGTGGGTATCACGGTGGGCAGCCGTAGTCTGACAATTAGCACCCAATAGCATGTCACAGCTGTGTTTCCGCACGTAGCCCACGAGGAAGTCCAGTTCCTGGTTGCAGAAAGGCTTCTTCCTCGACGTGCAGGAGGTCGTGGCTGTGTGTCGGGTCCCAGCCTGTGCTGCAGGTGCAACCTTCCTCCTCTTGGATTGTGGCGCAGACCCTGGCTGGCTAATGTCGCCCTGATCAGTATGGCCAGTGGGACTGGTGGATTGAGCCAAGGGAGTGGCAGGTGGAGGGACGACCAAAGGGCTGACTTGTGTCAGTGGCAGCTGGGTGCCTTCTAATGGACCCTGCGCATCAACATCCGCTGTGGCAGGGTCACTGACCTCAACTGTCCTGGTTGGCAGACTCACAACCGGGGTGTTGTTGGCTGCATCTGCCGATGCACTTGCCCACAACCGGCTGTTCGGGGCAGCAGAAGACATTACTGCCCCAGGAACACGTGTCTTGGTCAGGGCAGCCCTGCGTGCCCCTACGGTTTCCCTCCGGTCCTGTTGGAAATCTTCCAAGGGCTCTTCAATCGCCAACGCAGCCTGCGCTGGCAGACCCTGAGCCTGGGTGGTGGTATCCACAGCTGCACCCGCAGCACCCTTGGGCCTGTGGCAGTCGATGAAGAGGACTGCAAGGTCACACGGGCGCCAGTGCCAGATGCAGAAGCTGCATCTCCCGGAACCACAGCGGGTGGTGGCATGACTGCACCGACACATGGCACAACATCGTGCTCAAGTGGCGCACCCCTGCCTCTTCCCCCTCTGCGGCCACCCTGGACACCCTGGAGTCCCCTGACTCCCTGGTCACCCCGGCCACGTCCCTGACCACGCCCGCCATGAGGAGTACACCCAGCTGGGGCACCCCTCACCTTTGGTGGCCTCCCAACCATGGCACAGATGGTGTAGTGCCGGCACAGATGGAGTAGTGCCAATGGGAGGTGTACACCACAATTGACCTGGGCAATTGGGGTGAAGGGGGTGGGAAGCAAGATGTTAACAGCCCCCCTGCACCTGCAAGGCTGTATGTGACCCCGGTGATGTAGTGACGGGTCACGCTACGCTCAGGCACCCCAAAACTGCAGTAAGACCGTGCACACAACCCTGCAGCCTACGTGCGTGGAATCAACCTCCCACAGTACGCGGTGGCACCCAGTAACACAAAAAACGCATACGCGTGGACACGCAGGCTACTATGACCTCGAAAACGGGTGCGATACACAGGGGCACCCACAGTGGGAAAAATAGCATGCACGACTCACCATCTGACTAGCGTGATAATGAAAAACACGCAAAGCCAATACCCCCGCCAAAAGAAGAGATACGTCCTCGATCGCTGTGGAGATGTGATGGCGCGCGAAACAACACAAAGCAGCTACACAGGTCAGTCTCCACAAAAGGCACGTACAGCGAACTGCTGGCCCCGCTCACCTTTAACCTGTGCTGAGGGAAACACCCGCGCGCGTCACGTCACTTACGCATGTAGGCCCTTTCCCCGGATTACACGCATTCACAAGCGGACGTGCAGTTTTTTCACACGCGCTGAACCACTATGCCCTCGTCACAAGGGAAACACCCGCGCACGTAACGTCAGAGAAGCGCTTACGCGCTAAGGGCCTTTGGTCCAATGAAAATGCGTACGTGTGCTGACGCGCTTGCGCGCTAAGGGCCTTTCCTCCAATTACATGCTGACGTGCAATTTTTTAACGTGCCAAATCACTCCGTATCGAGCTGGCCACGCGAAAACACACGGAAGACCACGCTCCTGCCTAGAAGGCCAAATTACTGCCCCCCAGAGCCCCGAGCACGCTCCCACCTGCAATCTGCAGCTGTCTGACTGCCTGCTGCCCACGTACCCTGCTATTTGGTGCCTGCATGTCAGCCAGGGTTCCAGTTGCTGTGTCCACCCCTGCTGGAACAGAAGACTCCGGACTGGGATACCATCGCTCCACAGCCCAGCCCCAGGACCCAGTTGCTCACCCACGCCTGCCTCGGGGGTCGCCATGTCGGGGCAAACACCATCTGAGACCACTGGCGACCCCCAGCCAGAGAGGCAGAGGGCCACCAGCTTCAGTGTGAAGGAAGTTGGTGTCCTGGTGGAGCATGTCCTGGGGCATTATGATGCCCTCTACGGAAAATCACGCGCCAACATGGAAGGACGGGAGAGGATCTGAGACGACATAGTGGTTTCCATCAATGCGGAGGGGGTGGCAACCTGCGACATCAAGCACGTCAAGAAGCGCTGGGAGGACTTCAGGTCCAGGATCCTCCACAAGGCCCGGCGCCTCGCGGAGTGGGGCCGGGTCAGCATGGGTGACATCCAGATGAGGGTCCTGGAACACGTAGGCCCAGTGCTCCAAAATCCTTTGGAGGAAGCCCCGTCTGGAGTTGAGCGGTAAGTGGCCAAGCATTGGTGTGTGAGACAGGGCATGTTGCAGTGTGCTGGTAGTCTGATACTTGCCTGTATGTGTGACATGGGCCATGTATGGATGTGTGTGTGCAGGGACATCATGGTCATGCCTGTGAGACCAGTAATGTGCGAACCACATTGTTGGTGCATGAGTTCCAATGCTACATAGGGAGCTGTATGGTAAATGCACACATGAAAGCATGCCAGTGTCTGTTCTTGCACATGGTGGGGGTGTGAGCGATGGGTGCTGCTGTCATATAAGTGTATGGTGCACATGTGTGTGTGTCTGAGAAGTGTGTCTGTGACTTCGATACGCCATGGATTCATGACACATGTCCGTGATGATGTGTAGATTCACTCATGCAGTGCGGTCACCGTTGTATGCACTGTGTCTACTGTGTCTGTGGAGTACAAGGCATGATGCATGACCCTCCGGTGATGTGTGTGCATGGGATCAGTGTGAGCCATGATGCATGTGAGTTTGAAGGAAACATTTTGATTAATAGAGGCCGTTGTACATGGATGCTGATGTTGATTGCAGGTGCCATGCCTGTTTATGAATGTGTGTTGCGTGCATTCACCCATGTGTTGAGGAGGGACAGGATGGAAGTGACGTTAGACACTGCCACTCATGTGTTATTGCTTCCTGTCTAGGGGAATATTGTACTGTACCCTGATGCTTGTGTTCTATGTCTCCCTCTACGCAGCGTCAAGTGAAGAAGAGGGCGGAGACGGCGCTGTGGAGCCAAGCGGCAGGGATGCCTCCACTGGGCGGCGACGCAAGGCCCAGCCACCCTCCCAGGACTTGACATCATCCAGGAGAGAGGGGGCTGGTGCTGTGTCTGCCACTACGGCTGTGGCGGAAGGGCCGGGTGAGCCCCCACAGGGGCTTGCAATGGCGGAAGACGGCACAGAGACATCCAGGTTGGTGGTCTCCACAGAGGAGGATGAACCCGCTACTGAGCCGCACATGGGGCCTGGTGGGGGTAGTACCACTGGTGCAAGTGGTGCAGTCCAGAGCCAGGGTCAGGAGGCAGCACTGGTCACCGCGGAGGGGCCTGTGCATGTCCCTGTCCTTGACCCTGTGACTGCACCACCATGCACCAGCAGGGATGCCCCATTTCAGGCCCGCAGGTAGGGGAGAGTGCCATGTCATCTGCCTCTCCACTACCTGCGGACGAGGGGTCCCATGAACGTATGGGCTCCGTCCTGATTGTTGTTGCATTGCGCACGCGTGACATTCGTGATGACGTGCGTTCTTCCTGGGCAGAGAACGCACGCTATCACGAACAGCAGCGTCGCGACATGGCACTGTTGGGATTGGCCCTGGTTGGTGGGTTCCTACATGTGACGCGTACTCTGGCGGACCTCTCCTCCTCTGTGGAGACTATGCGCCAGTCATTCTCCATACCGTCTTCCGGCCCAGATTCCACCAGGGCCCCCTGTGAAACTGGCCTGACCAACACAGCCAGCTTGGTGGAGATCCCATCCCTGCCACAGTCGGGAGTCGGCATTCCTGCAGGGGTGGACACCACAACTGGAGACCAGCTGATGGAGGATGTGCAGGCATCATCGGACAGGGCACATGGACAGCAGCAGCAGCAGGACCAGGCTCTAGGTGGGAGCAATGATGTCTCGGGCCATCGACATCAGTGGGGCAGGCATCGGCCAGAGGGCAGGAGGAGCCTGGAATGGATGTGTCTTCCATGTGGTTGCGGTTGGGCCAGCGGTTAGGCCAGCGTATAGGTGCGGAGTGGAGGCGGGCAGAAGAGGCGCAGCTCACCATGGTCAGGGCAGAGTTCTCCATGCGTGGGGCGTTGAGGCGGGCAGAGTGCCTCGAAGCAACTCGCAGGGAGTTGGAACAGGCCATGAGAGACCTCGGGGCCAGGACAGAGGCCCGCCTCCACCAAATAGACATGGAGTTCGATGATGCCCTGGCCGAAAACATCAATGAGTGAGCCGCAGGACTTGCCCGTCGCCATTGTAAATAGTTTATGGTGTTAGGTTTGCTTTTTTTTTATTTTGGCTTTTGGACTATGCCCCACACTTTTGTAAATAGTTTTTTTGTTAGGTAGGTTATTAGATAGGTTTCATTTGTCTCGTTGGGCTCATGGACCCTTGAAAATTGTATTGTACATAGTTGGACATTTTAATTTCATTTCACCATGGATCAATGGATTTACCTTTTTGCGTTTCATTTGTATTTGGTTTGGTGGACAGAGAGTTTTGGCCATTTTTCTTTTGGATTACTTGGTTTTTTTTGAGGAATTTTATTTGTTTTATTTGGACATGCATTTCATTTCATGTTTGCCATTATTTTATGCTTTAAGTACTTTCAATTGGTTTTCATGTTAATGCATTTTGATCTTTTACTTCAATGTGTGGGATTCACTCATTGGGTTCATGCATGTTGACATGTGGGTTTACTCAATCAATGGCAACCTGTGTGTGTGTGTGTGACGGACATGCGTTGATGTACATAGTTGACTTTTGGTTTGTGTCATGAGATGGGCATGTCACTGCTGGGTGGGTGAGTGGGTAGGGGGACATGAGCGGGAAAAGAGTGGGGGCCTGCTGGCAGGTGCCCCTCACTGCTGGGGGGTGGAGGTGCTGGGGGACATGTGTGGGACATGTGTGGGGGCCTGCTGGCAGGTGCCCCTCACTGCTGGGGGATGGGGGTGCAGGGGGACATGAGTGGGAGCCTGCTGGCAGGTGCCCCTCACTGCTAGGGGGTGGGGGTGCAGGGGGACATGAGTGGGGGCCTGCTGGCAGGTGTCCCTCAGTGCTGGGGGATGGGGGTGCAGGGGGACATGAGTGGGGGCCTGCTGGCAGGTGCCCCTCACTGCTGAGGGGTGGGGGTGCAGGGGGACATGAGTTGGTGATCATATTCCAAGGTGACATGTGGCTTGGCTGGAGGGCATGCCCATGATGGATGGGCTGCCTGCGGGACATGACCAGGGGTGCAGGGTAGTCCCCTGTGGTGTGGGCTGCCTGCAGGGGCCGTGGAGGGGGTAGGGGGACACCTGGGAGGACCCACTCTGCCAATTCACGTGTAGGACTCCCCGCGCACCACACTGGATACACGTACCCCGCTCTGACAGCAAAATCACGTGTGAAACTTCCCGCGAACCCCAGTAATACACGTACCCCGCTCGCACAGGGCCAATCGCGTTTTAAACTTCCAGCGAACCCCAGTAATACACGTACCCCGCTCGCACAGGGCATTTCGCGTGTGAAACTTCCCGTGAACCCCAGTAATACACGTACCCCACTCGCACAGGGCCAATCGCGTGTGAAACTTCCCGCGAACCCCAGTAACACATGTACCCCACTCGCACAGGGCCAATCGCGTGTGAAACTTCACGCGAACCCCAGTAATACACGTTCCCCGCTTGCCGTGTGCTGTGTGGCGCCCATGTATAGTGGTACAGGGTTAGCGCAGCCCTTTGCGCTGAATTGGGATTTTTATGGCTTTTCCCTGCGCGAGGGGCGTTCTTGGGGGCGTAACTGGCACTGCTGCAGGGTCGCTGTGCCACTGTGCGCCACGGCTGGTTTTGGTAGCTAAAATCCATGAATACGATGTGCGTGGAAATGGATTTTAGCGCACGCGGCTGGCACAGAGATTCGCACGCGCACACTGTGCGCCAGCCACGTGCGCCACTTGTGCGCTAAATTCTATGAATTACCCCCTAAATGTATTGCTCCATGGACAAAGTCAAAAACACAGCTAGATTTGGGACAGTGTTTAAATCACTTTTGTCCTTCTGAGTACTGCATAAACTTCAAAAGTGCTTCTTACCTTCTGCTGACATGTGAATAAGGGGTTGATCACCAACGTGCTGCCCCCTGTAGAGTTTGCACCTGTGATCAGCCTATGGTTAACATATTGTGAATGTACGACCACACTCTTAAACATACAGCAAAAAAAATACTGCACACACATTTGTATTGCAAACATGGTCACTCATTTTAGGTTGTGAGCAGGCGCAAGATCCATGCTTTTATTTTCGTTTGTTTCATGGTTGGAAATAGTTTCCAAATTAAGAAAATGGCCTCCCATTTCTGACTTAGAACATATAATAAATAGTAAAAATATAACGTTTTGATGGCTAGAACTTTTCACTGGATCAAGACTCTTGTCGTTGTCTTGGTTTGAGCAAATTGAAAAAAATGCTATCATGCTTCATATACAATCCTCTTAAGCAGTATGTGTTTACTTGTGACAAAGGCTGTGTTGGCTTGCCTGAGTATATTAGATGTTCTTTCTCTTGGACTGTTCTCTCATTCTCACACTTTAATGAGTATGGACAGGAGAGATCATCTCAGTGGGATCAATGGCTGCCCGCCTGCGCAGTCGCGCAATATTGGTTTATTTCCTGCTACCACATTGCAGAGCACATCTTGCCCTTTGATGGTGAACCCGTTGTATCTTTAAAGTTATACTTACCAATGGGTGAATTAAAGACCTGACTCCTGAAATCCATTGAGTTCACATGGTCTTTCTGCGCCTACTTCGAGCTGCCCAACTTGTGACCGCTAGGAAGATTTTGGATTGTGATAATTTAGGAGTACAACATTCTAAGTAATGTGTTGAGCTTTAAATAAAGCATTTGGTGAGTAAGAAATTTGACATCAGGCAAAGCATGAATTTCCCTCTTTTCAGGATCTAAACGTTCCTGACCACCCTCTCTACGTCCCTTTTCCTCCAAATGTATGTGCCTATTTATTTAGGGTATTTGTTGAGATGTAATCTAGCAACAGCAGGCTGCTTAAATTAGGAAGAATGCAAAGAAAGGGCCCACCCACATTTGATAAATGAACCTTTATGACATTAATTACAGAGAAGATACATATTCACTGTTTACAATATAAAGAAAGATGTATGTTATGTAGTATGAATTGTGGACTAGCTCAGGCGTTTGCCAAGGATCTGTGTGAAATTACCGAGTTGAAAAGTCTGACCACAAAAAGTCAATTTTTTGCATTTTTTTCCCGCATATACATATGTGGGGAGAGAACCCCATATCCCCCCACCTTACACCTATACATTTTTATTAACTTTACCCCCCACATATACATATGCAAATAAATGGGGGGTCAGACTTTTGGTGGTAGGACTTTTCTACTTAGGTAATTTAGTCCTAACCCGTTTACCAATAGTACGTTCTGGGTGGGCATGATACAGTGCCTTGAGGAGCATTGTTCAAGGTGAGCTAAAAGGCGGATATTTTTATTTTTTTACTTTTGTTTATTGGCTAAAACCTCATGTAATCCTAATAATATGCTATCATACAAAATTACAATACAATTTATAATCATCAACAAAAACATTTCAGTTCATAAAATGTGTTCATCAAGAGAACATCAAAAAGTGGTAACTACCACTGCATTAGCCTTAACTTCATCATGTAAACCCAAGGAATGAACAAAACAAACAGTGTCTATAGCGAGTCACACTGGAGTACCACTCAAACAGAATTTCCATAATGAATCGTTGTCAAACAGCTGACTCTCTCCCAAACATTTAGCAAATTAAAACTTATGTTTAAGACTCAGTGTCAAACAATGAATAATTAGGTGTTCTAACATGTATATGGATCGTCCATCACAATAAAAGCATCAAGTATGTCACTGGATTCAATGGACTTATATTTCCTCAAGTTCCCATGGGTTCTAAATTGAATCCAATGGTATTTTTCAAAGTCCCGTCTACCTTTTTGGGCACGGTCAAAGTCTCCTGTGCTGGTCTGGAACACCCAACCGTGTGTGTTCTTGTGACAGGTCCTGGAGACTCTTCTGTGTTTGTAGTGTGTCTATTATTATGCACCCATCCAATTGCTTTATAGCTCGCTTCACTTCATTTGGAGAGTTTGCCAATTCCACCCTTCAAAGACCAGTTTCCTCGAGAATGAGATTGCGGGACACTCCAAACTCCTTCATGATGGAATCAGGTTCATGTAAAGCGAATTTGGGCAATGTGCCAGCACTTTATAAAGTAACGCCAGTATGTTCCACCTAACCAAGGTCATTGTGCTTCACATGCCCAAGTCAAATATAATTGCTACTGTAGAAAAAGAGTTAGTTATTCCCAAGATTTTTCTCCACACTCTGCTTCCCATTCTAATTAGAATTCGAGAGACCCAACTTGAATAGATCTCTACTCCGTAAGTCATTTAGCTCAGGGGCAACACACTCGCCTTGGAATCAGCAACACAGGTTTGATGCACGGGCCTGCACTTAGAAACCTCTGGGTATTAAGCGTGTTATAAATAACCAATTACAAGTTAGTTTTGGGAGAATGGAGTTCACGTGGTACTTTATAAGGGGCAGCATGGTGTAGTTGCGATGCCTATTTTTAATATAAAGCATCTGGGAGATCAACAGATCGGTAGTGTGTCTAAAACAACCCAGTATATTGGTCTTATTTAGGGCACCTGAGATGTAAAAACCCTAATATATATGACCAGGTTATTTTTTCCAATAGAACTCCATGCATAACCCATTTACCTCTTGTTATCATTCAATTTGCTGCAAAAGTACGTACCTTTGTTTTAGATACATTGATGTATTCATTTTTAGGAATTTCCAATTGGCGTAGCATTCAAAGGAAATCAGTAAATGCGGCAATCCTACTGCCGTACAATCCAGCAGCAGGAAATCGTCAGCATAGGCCAACCAAGAAACCCTTAGATAGCCAACTTTGGTTGAGATAAAGGTTACGTGCTTCACTTCTTCCCCCACGTCAGAGGCGTACAGTTTATTTAAATAGACAAGGGGCTAATATGCACCCCTGTCTTAATACGTTCCCAACTAGAATTTCATTGGACATGTCACCGGCCTTGTTTACTCTGACAAGCACCAAAGTTGGGTCATGGAGGCTTATGTGAGTTTCAGGAGCTGAGTTGTAATAGCCCAGTTACTCAATTTTTACCATAAAACAATTTCTACTCCAAAGTCAAACATGGAGCTTAAATCTGTAGTTTGGATTTATAGCGTACTTCCTCTACAATGTCTTGACAGTATTTTCGTATATACCGATCCCGGGTTGTTCAATGTGATTTTCGAAATCCTGCTTGCCATTTGCTTGGATGCCCAATACTTGCCATCCACAGCCAAGGTGTTATAAAAGGACTGCTGCATAGGTCTTACTATCTTTGTCAAGGATCGAGACAAGGCCATAGTTTTTTGGATCTAAGGAAAGGCCACATTTATATATGGGTATTTTATAGGATATTCTCCATGTTGGGTGGAAGCAACCCCTTTTTTCTATGTCCAAGAATAGTAAAGACATGATGGTTGCCCAGCAAAGAGGATTTTCCTTAAAGAGTTTATTTGTTAAGTTATTGGGGTCTGGTGCCCTTCAGTGACTTGCCCCCTTAATAATATCCAGAACTGTCTGGGAGGGAAGTCAATTCGATATTGGTTCCTTTTGTCCTAATTGAAAAGGTTCAGTGTAAACGTGTCTCTCTTATCAATTGAATAAAGAGATTCAAAATGGGTAACCCATAAGAGCTTTGTGACCGCAGGTCGGGTGATATTGTACATGTTACATGTAAATCGCTTAGACCTATACACTATATACATAACACATCATCATCATTTGAATGCAATCGTGCCAACTTATTTAAAAGGCTTCTGATTGCATCAGATGGCCAGTGACAATTTCTCTCTTGTTACTCTGTTTTCAAGCACATTAAATTGTCTTTAATTTGTTCAACTTTGTGTCTTGGGGTCTGTCCTGCTCCTTGTCTATGTCCAAACAAACAGCCAGGTGTCTGCAGTCTGTGGTACGCTGCGTCCTCTGCAGATCTAAAAGGTTTAGTATCAGTACGTTGAAAACTTCTGCTCTACAAGTTTTGGGAAGGCAACCCCTTCCTTGGGAGCAATTTATCGCACGTTCTCTCACGCGTGAAGCCGCATAGTGATCTACAAACTCAATAGAAAATAAACTCTTTTGGTACGGTACATTTACAAAATCACTTCTAATAACAATGCAATATGTCTATCATGGTCCATCCCAGTATCATTCACCTGGTGCAGGTCAGAGTTACAAAGTCCAAACTGTTGGTATCTGTTCCGAAATTACTGGGATATGCCGAATTTCCGGCCAGACTTTTCAAGCCTAGCGGCTAAAACAATAATAACCAGCGTTTAGTGGATTCCGATACCATGCTCAGTATGTGAATAGGAATCAGAGTGATTTGTCTATTGTTTTTTTTAAGTGGGTCTAAACACCTCAAGGTTATTGCTGGTTCTCCATGGTTTGGCTCAGTAGTTGTTTAATTCTAAGTGACCCATGGAAATAAATCAGTCATTTATTGCGAGTTATCTTTATCGAACATGTAAAAAAGGGCATGTGATCTACAACATGCATGCATTTTTCAGAAATATGAGACAACAAAGGTCCTACCTGGCATGGAATAGAGGGTGGGTTCCTATCCATGAAGAAGTATATAGACATCACCCCAATTGGGGAATTCAGGTTGTGTGGAGTATTCTCCCCAATTTTGGTCACTAAGATAATGGCTCCTAAGAGCCTGTAAAATTATCAAAGGGCAGCTTAGTACTCAGACCAAAATTGGTCTATTATCTCTAGTGTATCTAGCAAATGAATAACCTACATCTTAGCTTAGTCACCACGAGTCTTGCTCAAGTAATTCTAGCCACATAGGAACTGCCATAGGCAAATTCAAAATGGCCGCCATTTATGATGCATCATACTTATGTCACAGCATGATGATGTCATATGTAAACAAACGCAGGTGACGTAAATTGTATTCCACTCTGAGCATTTTAACCATCAAATGACTCACTTTATGTGCAACGGTTGCTTTGACTTATCTCTCATTTATCATTCAATATAAAAATTATCTCAAAAGAGGCATGTGCTCCAAAATCCATTTTTAGCTAGATGTCATCGTCCGGAGTGTGTGCATGAGGAATTCTCAATGCTCCTACTCTAAGTGCAATAATAGTTGACACTTCTCACCAATCATATCATTATATACGATACGGTCCACATATTAGTATTTAAATCAGAGATGCATGTCCATGTACCCACTAAAAGCGTTTATTCTCTTTTCAGTTTTTAGATCCCTGTGTAGCTTCAAGCATGAGAAAAATCTGTGATCAAATGCTCCCAAGTAAAGGTTTCTTTACGTGAAACACGTAGAGCAGATGTTTTCAACTTGCTGATAATAAAGAAAGAAGAAATTAGAAATGTGTACGCTGCACAAATGCAAGGTTGATCTGAATCAACTATATAAATGATTGAACTTATAAAACAATATTGACTAAATGGTTCTTGCCAAATTTATGTAAGCAAATTCTACATTTTTGATTGTTATTCGTTTTAGGTGTGCAGGGACTCGAGTTTTCCACAGACTGTGGACGGTTGCCAGTCATTTGGTCGAAAACAATTGGTCGACTAGACAACTGGTCGAATCAATTTGGTCGAAAACCAAATGGTTGAATTTTTTTTTTTTTTTACCCCTTTTTTGGTTTTTTTTGGGGGGTCCCCCCCCCCCAAACCCCTTTTTTTCTTTCTTTTTTTTTTTTTCTACACGAAAACCCACAAAACACATATATAAATAAAAATTAAAAAAATTCGCCATTTGGTTTTCGACCAAATGACGTCGACCAAATTGCAGTCGACCAGTTTGTAGTCGACCAAATGACTGGAAACCCTGTGGACACCTGTTTGTTTGTCTTGATTGTTGAACAACACAGAGTTGGTTTTCTCCCCCGCACCCTTCTACCTATTTACACAAAATGTATCTTGGCTAACTTTGGTGTGCTCCTGCCATTGGATAGATGTTCCCTTGTCTATGTCCATACAACTTGAAAATATCACCCCACACATTCGCTATCGAGTGATTTAGAGGAGTATATCTAAACTATTCTCAGTGATCAGCCTATTTTCGTGCAATGGCCAATTATGTTTGGCATATGGATGTAGTACCCGCTCTGCCAGCATGCGCATGCCTGTCCCATTTCCAGCCTCACCCTGTATTGGCAGAGTTCAGAATTTCGCCTGTTTTGCAGAGACCAGGTTGTCTAGTACACTGACTGATTTTCCTAATGTTATCTGGAAACACCCTTCTGCCACCTGTTAGCCTAACTAGGCAATTGCAGCTCAGGGCATGGCTTGGAAGGGCTGGAATACAAGCTGATTATCTCAATGTGAGCCCGACAACTGCCTAGGAATGGCCCTATCCTCAAAATTATCTCCCCACCCCATCCCGGCTGAAATCCCAATTGACTTGATGCAGGGCCAAATGAAAGCACAGGCATGAAACTCAGGGTTGTATTCTCACCAGCAAACCGTCCTCTCTAAAAGCCAGCCTATTCAATAAATGTCTTCAGTTCAACTGTTTATTCCAACTACAGCCACCATTTGGGGTTAAGGGGTCTTTCAATAAAAACCTTTGGGCACACTGGTTCTTACTTTCTTGGCCTGCACCCTCAAATACTCTCTAACTTCTCTTTACCTTCTGTGCTGTAAGGTAGCCTTACTTTATCCTACACCAGTACATGAGTGTTGTAGCCTTATGAGGCTTGAGTTATGTGTTACCTGCATCCCCCCTCTACAGAAACCTTGAAATGTGTAGTGACTGCACTCAAAGAAAATATATTACAATACCTTATACCTTGCAAAGTGCACAGAAGTGCAGCTATTGTAGGGCTACTCTTTGCCTGTGCTTTTTTTGCTATGGGTTTCTGCTCCTGCTTCATGGGTGAATACTGCCTGAGACACTGGACCTGCTGCCAGGACTACATGAAGTCCTTATTTTGTCTTGACGACACGCAACCTGGTGCACAGAGGAAGAGGAGCGGTAGCCTCTTTAAAGCTGAGACTGCAGCACAAAGCCCCCATGAAGTGCACAGAAGTTCAGTTAATGCAGGGCTAGTCTGTGCCTGTGTTTTGTTAGCTGTGGGTTTCTGTTCCTGTTTCATTGGTGAATACTGCCCAAGATGCTGGACCTGTTGTCAGGACTACGTGAAGTCCTTTTTTGTCTTGACAACTCTCCACCCAGTGCACAGAGGAAGAGGAGGGGTATCCTCTTTAAAACATGTTAAGTTTTAACATTTGTTCCCAAAGAACAAAGTATCACATGATGGCCCATATCAATAAGGTAATGGAGGCAGCGGGTGTAGATGCAGCTTGTTTAATTATCAACTCAGAACTGGCGCGAAGGGCCGTTAGCCCCCACCTTTCACATTACGTGGGTTGCAACCCACCACAACCACAAGAACAGAAAAGGGACAGGGGTCCCGCCCTTAATTCACAGAGAACAATAATAATAGAGAGAGAACGTTACATCTCCCCCTTGCTTAACAAAAGACTTGAGGCTCTCAGCCATTTCTTCAATCCATCTGGATGGTTTGCCCACTACCCTTCTGGACAGGCTTCACATGAGGGGAATGTCATCCACATTGCGTTCACTATCACTACCATCAATGTCCACATCACCTTCCATGAACTCTGAGTCCATATCAGATGAGTCGTCATTGACTGTTGATTCATGGTTTGCTTCATGTTCAAAAGAACGAAAGAAAGAGGAATTTTTGGGTGACCGTGCCAGTGGGATTTGTAGCTGTTATCATTGTCCCTTGAACATGAGTCATTGTCATTGGTTCTGGCTTGAATGCCGGTACCACCTTGGAGTACCAGTACTTGATCTCCTATCTGGAAGTTACTGGCTTTGCTTTTTGTCTGTGGTCTGCATACTCCTTCATTTTCTGCTTGCATTCATGATCCGTGTTCTAGCTGCACATTTGCTGGAAATGGAACTGTTGGGATTGTGGGGCATAGTGGTTCTTACTACTTGCCCAAACATGAGGGCTGAGGGACAGGTTCTTGTAGAACTATGTGGCGTATTCCGGTAGTCCCAGAGGAGAGTGCAGATGGCCTGATTGAACAGACCTCATGTTGCGTTTTAGATTTCCCATGCATCTTTTCACCGTTCCATTGGGTTGTGGCCACAGCGGTGTGATCTTGCAATGCTGGAAGCCAAGGTGTTCTGCAAACATAGCGAAATCATTCCCACTGAAAGGGGGTCCATTGTCTGATTTCACTATGTATGGAATGCCGTAGTCAGTAAATGTTTTGTCTAGCATGGGATCACTGCTTGGGCACTGGTGGAGTGGATCAAATGTACTTCTGGGAACATGGACATCTTGTCAATGAGTACCAGTGCACATTTGCCATTTGCCAGCGGGCCAAACATGTCGATGGTGACCTCATCCCATAATTGGGGTGGCAGTGTTGTCATCTTGAGAGGCTCGTGAAAAGTGAGCATGGCGACTGCCTTGCACGCTAGACATTTTTCTAGTACTTGTTCCACTCTCTCATCCATCTGTGGGAGCAACACTTTAGTCCTGAGCTGTCTTTTTATGATCGATTCACTGATGTCCCCAGTGCGCCAGAGCAAGTATCTGGTCTTCTAGGCTTGAAGGGATGACAATCCTGTTTTCCTTGAGCACTAAGTGACAGTGTATGTTGTATAAATCGGAATGTCTGAAAATGTTTCTCTTCGACTGCCGAAAGTGGTTGGGCGTGCTTAATTTTGTGTTGCCACTGGCCTGATGTTACGCACTTCTGTATCTTCATAAGCAACTGGTCAGTCATCAAACCCCCTAGCAGTTGTGCTCTTGTGACAGATTTGGGCAGTGCATTGCTCACCATGTAGTTTATGTATTGATTAGCTTTGATGGATTGTCTCTCATCTTTAGCTGGCAGCAGATATCGAGATAAAAATTGAGATAAAATTCTGCAGATGTGTGTGATGTTAAAAGAGTACTTCTGCAACCAAAGTCCCCACCTTTCAATGCAGGGAGGCATCTTGGCTGTGGGTTTTCCATAAATAGTTGTGAGGTTTGATGGTCCGTGATGATGGTAAATGGATGCCCATACAAGAACAGATGTTAGTGTTCGCATGCAGATGCAACAGCAAGACACTGTTTCTCGGGTTGCAGGTATGCGCACTCTGTGGCAGAGAGGCTGCGACTTTCGTACGCTACAATGCATCTTGTCAAATTGGGTGGCACACCTGGTTTTGTTTGTGCTAAAATCACCCCCAAACCAAAAGGGCTGGCATCTACTGTCACTTCAGTGTCAAGGTCAGGGTCATTGTACGTCATGCATGATACAGAAGCAATGCAGTTCTTGATCTCTTGAAATGCCTCTTCACAATCTTTTAACCAGGAAAGTGCTTGGCCTTTCCCACTGACTAGTCGGAGGGGTGTGCTAACTGAAGCAAAGTCCTGAATGAATCTAGTGAAATAACTTGCCATTACTAGAAAGCATCTGACCGCAGATACTGAGGTTGGTGTAGGGGCTTCCACAAGTGCTTTTACTTTGTCCAGGTCTGGTGGTAGACCATTATGGAAAAATACGTGCCCAATAATGTTTGCGTTGATTTGCTGAGTTCACACTTGTCAGCATTTAATGTCAGATTTGCCTCTTCAAGCACCATGCACACCCTCCTAAGCATGTCAATGTGTGCTTCTTGTGTGACCCCAAAAACTATAAAATATCATCACTATAGTTTAAGCAGTGAGGGATGTGCTTGATGACTTGGCGTATTACATTTTGGAGAATCTCTGCGACTGACAATACACCACAACTGAGCCATTTATACCTAAAAAGTCCCAGGTGTGTAGAGAAGGTTGTTATATATCTGGGGTCCGATGTAATTCTAACTGATGATAACCCTTATTCAAGTCAACTTTTGAGAAGACTTCTCCCCCATGCAATAAGTGCATCATATCAGTCATTCGGGGCACCAGGTGTCGTTCTCTTTCTATCGTCATGTTGTGGGCTCTCATGTCCACACAAATGCGAATGCTGGTCTTATTCTCTTTCTTTGGCACTATAGGGGACACCCAAGGTGTGGGTCCGATGCTGGCTGAATGATGTCTTGCTCTAGCAAGGACTGTATCTCAATCTCTACATGTCTTTGAATGTTAAGGGGACTGCCCTGAAAATGTTGAACCATTGGTAGAACCTTAGGGTTTATGTGCAGCTTAATATGTTTCCCTTTTAGTTTAGCGCCAGGAACATTTTCATCCTCATGTCCTTTGGATTGGCTGTGTATGCAGACATGATCTGGTACATCATGTGTACTAACCCCATCTGGTTCACTTATTGAAAGCTCAGGATGCTTCCCCCTGGAACCTCTCCTTTTCCTACATAGATTTTGACTTTTAGGCTCTTGTCTTTGTGTGCACATGTAGCTGTAAACATTTCTTTGCAGTGAAAGGGTTTGTTTGTGCCGTATGCGTAAATGTCTGTGTCAGCTTTCGTAATTTCCTTCTTATGGTTGAGAGACTTTTATGTGTCTTCATTGATGACATTTACTCTAGCTCCAGTGTCTATAAGAAACTTGTGCCTTTGCCCATTTAGTTGCAGCAGCAGAGTCAGGCTGTATTCAGTGGCTACATCATTCCCTATTGCGTGTACATATCCTCTTTTCCAATCACTGCTTGATGAGGATGAATTTGACTCATGTCTTTGTCTCTGTGACCCTTCTAGATACCTTATCCTCTGTCGTGGCAGCCTTCTCTGTGATTCCTCTTCGTATCTGGGTCGCTCTGCATCATATTTTCTGACTTCATGCCGTCACTCTCTGCAAGAAGAATCCCACAATCTGCTGTGCGAGCTGTGTTGGCTGGTTGTTGGAGACCGGCATGTGTTTGCTCGAGGACTTTCCCACCTCGATCGATGACTTTTGCGCCTTCCAGTGTCTCTGCAGTTCTCCATTGTTAGGAAGAATTCTCAAAATGTGCTTATTTACCTTACCTTTTGAGAACCTCAGCAACTTTGCTGGATTTCTAGGATTTGATTTTTTTCTACCTGTGAGCCTTTTTCCCACTCTTCCATGTTTTTTGAGATGTGTTTTACTTTTATGTTATTTGGTTATGGTGTTTTAAACAAACTCCATGGCATCATCTGTTTCTGTGTGTCACACAGCACCTTCAGTGCAGTGGCACAGGAGTGTCTTTTTATACTCCCCAAGGTTCAAAACACCTTCTCTGGGACTGACTACTGTCTCCTAGGGCATGTAAAGTTAAATTGACTTTACTAGTCACTTTAAAATTACTGACCCAGAACACACTATATTCCTATAAAGTGCTGGAGGGGTTGCCTAGCTTCCCCTGAGTCAAAACACTCATGTAACAATACAATGTTATCTTTTCCTATTTCAAATGGCTGGTGGTAGTGGTTTAGATCAACTACCGTGATTTTTCACGACCGCTAATAACGGTAGCAAAAAATCAATGGTAGCCATGTTTTCAACATGGCGCCCAAGACCTATCTGTAAAAACAGACTCTGGTCAACTTTTTTTGCCATTTCTTTTAGGAAAAGTTCTTCTTGTGTTTGTCTCTGCGCACCAAACCAGGTTTGGTTCCTTTGTTTGTGCCCTTTGACAGTCTTATGAACTGAAGCCCTCCTCTGGTGCCAGAGTGTCTGGGGTAGACAGGATGTGAGGGAGGTGCCCGAAACTCCCTGTGCTTAGTCTCCTAGGAGACCTGAATGCACACTGGCGTGATTGGCCAGGTGGCTGTCTGGCAAGGACATGTAAGATTAATTGGCGTGTTTTGGGAGCATAGAGCCCAGCACCACTGCACCGGATCAATGTATAGCATGTTTTTTTTGTATGCAGCACCACTGCATGGGTTTGGTGCATTGCTATGATGCAATTGTTTCAAGCTATGTGTTGCCAGTGCAACCTATGGACATGTAAATGAAGACAGGCTACCCAGGTAAAAAAAAAAACATTTTCTCATTTTAAAAGCACACCATTTTTCACATTCAAAATGCACACCATTTTATCACCTGAAATTCCTCTGTTGCAAGAGACACATTTGAGAATTAATAAACTAACTTCATTAACAAAACTAACCTGATCTTAACTTCTTAATAATATAATATGTTCTCCACTGCAATGTGAGGCAGACTCTGAAAGTCACTTTAAACGCGCATCCAGATTTTTCTTTCTCTGTGCTGCTTTGTCCACAGTATGTGCAGGAAGCAAAGATTCGAATAAGCAGGAAATCAGTTTTGTTACAGTTGCTTACTGTAAAAGATTTCTATTGTGTGCAGGAGGAGGGTAGGACATAGGGGATTCTTATTGGACAAGCATCATATTAGAGGCTGTAACCAAGTTTTCCTGTAGAATCTGGGGGAAGGAGAGGCGCAGAATACATTGGACACAGCTCAGAGAAAGACCTGACTGGTGGCTGTGGAGTTCCTGATTGAAAAAGCAGATCCCAGCTGCACTGCTGCAGAGACTGGGAATTCCAGACAATAATCCCCGGTTTGAGTAACGGCAGATGCCTGTTCTCACTGGGGGTGCTTGAAGAGGGAATTGCCACATCCAGAAGGCGACCAGCCGAAGAATTTCACATGCTGAACAGATTAGGTAATTATACATTGCAAAGTACGGGGGCAGTGTGCATGAGTGCGAAACTATTCAGTCAGTGTAGAAGAAAGAATTCCAGTGTTTTATCAACAGGTTTAATGTTGCGACTGTTCTCGTCACCCTCTTCTCATTTTGTTACAGATAATGTTGACTGTGCTATTTCATTTATCTCTGTAAAAAGAGTAAGATCGTGTTAAATGCAATTTTTATAATACACAAAAATATCTGAAAGCAGACGGGTAGTGTGTTTTATTTTCTCTTTCCTTTGTGCATTTACCATTACAGTGCTGATGATGTGGGGAGATGTTTAGACAGTGCAATTGTCATTTTTAAGGTAGCTAAAAATAAGACTTGGCTGCAGCTGTGTGCACGATTTAATTTAGTATGAGCAATTATAAATAATTGTGTTTGTTATAGCCTGCTGAAGGTAAATGAGTCAGCAGAAATAGAGACCCAGGACATAGTTCACTGTTGTATATAAAATAGTGAGTGTTGTACCACATGTTAGCTCGCTGTTGTAAATAATTCAGTGAGAAATTGCCCATGGTGGCACACTAAAAATGAAAATGTGGTATTTCTGAAATGTAGGCCTGAGGTCTCTCTAGTGATCACACGAACAATCTAAACAAAAATAAGGGGTTCTGGATATTGGGGCCACAAATAAAACAAAGGAATTATGCTCACCAAAAAAACCACCAACCACGCATACCAACCGCGCATACCAACAAATGTATACCATCTAAATATGTCTGTGTACTGAAATAATGCATATCCACTGTATTATTATTATACATAACCCAATCTGAATACAAGGAGTGATTGTTGCTAAATTATTTTTTCGGCGGTAAGAAAATACCGACAGGCCCCAAATCTATACAAAATACCCTACAGACAGCCACCCTGCTGTGTGAGTGACAGCCAGGCTGGAATGAATGGGAAAAACTGTTTAAAAGCAGGTCTCAGGACTTGGAGAGCAGAGTCGACCACTGGAACGAAAGAACCGAAGAGGAGAGGAAGAGAATTGCCTGAAACTTCCACGACAGAGAATCCCTTCAAGGTTAACTTCTTACCTTGATTTTGGTGGGACCAACCAACTCAAAGCCAGTTGGACAACGTCCTATTCTGGTCGAATTTTCATCAGAGTGCTGTTGAAAACCGGAGGGAATGAAACCAGGGGGACTTTAAGGCACTCACACCTTAAACTGATGTCTTGCTACAGCTTTTGGCCTCGTCCCTGGGCAGTGCAGGAACCTCCCGACATCCTCTTTCTTATCACCACGACTGAAGCTCAGGAACTGGGAGATCTGCCGGAACTGCCAGGAACAACTGCCTCAGCTACAGCTTTCTTCATTGATAAGGTACTGTGCAAACGCGGTCCGGAAATATTTTCGGCCATCGAGAAAGTGCGTGAAACTTTCCTCAACTACAAAGTCTTGTCCTTCCCTTAACATTAGTCAAACTTTTCACCTAGCCAAATCCTTCAAAAATCTGTGGCAAAGACTTAACTGTTACTTACCAAAACTGTGCTATCCTATACAAGGGACTCTGAACCATTGACTTTGGCCCAGGCCTATTGAGCAGAATTGCTGGTTGTATTTAACTGAAACCCTTTGCCCTGCCTATGAATGTATTTGGGCTGTCTATTATTATAACCTTGTCTTTTCCCTTCCTCATTAAGTATCTGAAGTGCCATTTTGCTCCCACTTAATTTTGGAGCTAAACTTGTTCATTTACTTACCGGTTGGATTTTTGTGGTGTATTAGTGTGTGATATTGAGCTGCGTGTGCTAGTGTAATGTGTTCTAACTGACAGAGTAAATAAATGTATATTCTTTTACTAAGAAACCTTGAATCTGTATGTATTTGAATCACTGTATTGGTTGGCCTTTGAGTAACTTGTTCTACTGCTCACTCAACTCTTGAGATAAGTCTGGCTGCTCATCCACTGCTATCACATAACTGTGTAGTACAGGCTTGTACCAAAGGTAAAATTGTACTGACACTTGTAGTCTTAATTGCATGTACTGTTCCCCAAGGGCACTGCATGTGATTCTGCCTAACATTCATCGACTGGACAAATTTGACGTTCTTGCAGACTGACTGAAAATGGTTTTCTCCTCCACACTTGTCGCAGTGGTGACCTACAGCCGTGCATGGACCGACATGTGGGAAGTTATATCCACATCTGTAGCATTTCTTCTGGTCAGGGTTTTGTTCAAATGTGCGTACAGGGCATAGGCATGCCGGTGCTGCAGTTTATGCGATTTTTATGTTGCTCAGCAACTCCATCTGCAGAGACAGGGCAGTGTCCGCCCTTGCAGGTTGAAGGATTTCATTGAAAGTTCTGCTTTTTATAGTATTTTTTTTCTAAACTCAGGTGATTCGCACCCTTTGATGGCTTGTAATTTTAGACACATTGGATACTCACATCATGATACAATGTATCATGAGGGTAGGTAAGGCATCAGAACCAGTAAAAAAAGATTGTTCAGATCCTTCCTACAGGTTAGGATGCAAAGAGTGGTGCTTGACGGTTTCACATCAGAATGGATATGCTTGGACTGTGGGGTACCTCCAGGTTCATCTCTGTCACTGTTGATTTTTAACCTATATTTTCGCCCTGTGTTTGATATATTCCAGAAGTATGACCTTCGATTCCATTCTTACACCGATGATATACATGTTTACATCGAGATCCATAGCTATCCATAGAACCCAAAACTGAACTGCCAATCAGTGCGATTCTCGCCTTATCGTGAATATCGCGCAATGAAACGTTTGCCGCGATTTTAAAAATCTGAAAGATTTACATGTGTAAAATGTTAGGTGGAAACCTGTGCAGTTCCCTCTGGGACCACTGCAAAAGATTTAGGACTACAGGTGTTTGGCAGTAAACCCACTTGGTAGCAGTCTGTACCACACAGATTCACTTGGTAGCTGTGGCTGAGCAGTCAGACTTCCCTCAAGAAGAGATAGGCAGTATGTGGAGTATACAAAATAGGGCAATTTACACAGTAGAACAAGCAAACACGGAACAGAGCTTCGGTGTAAAGATATATAGTTATTTATTTATAAAAACACATCTATGGAAAACACACTGGCACTAATACGGCAAAGAACTTCAATCACAATTACTATAAGTAAACCAATCCCCCTAACAATAGTTCGACAAGTCTAGGTTCCACGGCACCACTTATTTGCAGACAGAGGTGAATGCTTTAACCTAGATGGCACTCTAATATTCGTTAGGACGGGAGAGAAAAGGTAGGTGTTAGGCAGAAACCTGTGCAGTTCCCTTAGGGAGCACTGCAAAAGATTTAGGACTACAGGTGTTAGCAGTAAACCCACTTGGTAGCAGTCTGTACCACCCAGATTTACCTGGTAGCTGTGGCTGAGCAGTCAGACTTCCCTCAAGAAGAGTTAGGCAGTATGCAAAGTATACACAATAGGCACTCAGACACACCAATACAAGCAAACACTGACCAGAGCTTTGGTATCAAAGTATATAATTATTTATTTAAAAACACACTGTTTGAAACACTCCAGTACTCTTATTGTAAAATATTCTAAACACAGTTACTATTGTAATATATACAACCCTTTTTCCTTATCAGATAAGTCACAGTAAAACACCACTAATTTTCATACAGAGGTGAGCGCTTAACTAGATGGCACTCCAATAAGTTTGTGAGAAAGGGGGGGAAAAAGGCAGAATATCGAAAAGGTACACCACTCTAAGGTTCAGGAACACTGTTAGCAAGGCAGAAGAGCAAAAGTCACTGGTGAGCCAAAGTCCAAAGGCTGGGCCCACTCTTAGAGAGAGCAGAGCACAAATGCGCCCAAGATCACACAGTTACACTAGGCTTTGAAAGTCTTGCAGAGGGTTCAAAAAAGAGTTTAGAGAGGCTTCTGAAAGTTTAGCTAGGGTGTCCCAGGCTAACCCAGGTTCGAAAGCCGGGGGCTAAATCTACCCCGTACAGTCGGTAGCAAGGGAAGCCGGGCAGGACACGGTACCTTAAGTGGGAAGGATCCTCCAGCGGTGGCAGTTGTTCCTGGCAGTGGGTGCAAGTTACGTCATCGTCCAGGGGAAGAGAAGATCTCGAATTGGAGGAAAGATGAAGGTCGTTGCACTACCAGGGAAGAAACCAGCCGCGGAGTTTTCCAGTTTAAGGTTGTACCATTGTTCGCGGTCGTGGTAAAACGTGGTATCCCGGTTGCCGGGGTGCATGGCACAGGCAAGGCGGCCACGAGGTACGTCGGGAAGGTGAAAAGATGGTGAAACTGGTTATCCCCACCAGTCAAAGGAAGAAGACTCTCCGGCGGGAGATCTCCTCTGTCGTTGGGAAAAGTGGTGAGACGGTCCAGCAGGGCTCCACCGGTGGTGGTGTCGTGGCAGGTCAGCTCAGCTTCTCCCTCGTCGGATTCTTAGGTCCTGTGGCGACTTCTGAAGTTCCAGTCCCCAAAAGCCCTGCTTTTATGCTGAAAACCCCCATTCACTCAGCCTAGCTGTCACTCAAACATGCTAAGTGGTGAGCGGGCCGGCTCACCACTTGGGCCAATCAGGACGGAGTGCAACTTGAGTTGCCTAGGAAACTCAGTCCAGGGTGCCTAAATTCCCCTCCACCCCTCCTAAGTACCCCAGACAGAGTGCCACCACTTTGGAGGGCTTCTGTGGAGAAGCCCGCCAAAAAATGGAACAAAGGGCTCGACTTGGGTTGGAGTCACAGAAGAGAACACAAACGCCATTTTAGAATCAAGTTTTGGCAAAAAATACCAACCGGAGAATTAATATTAATTAAATAAATGGCGGTATGTTCGAGGCTACCGTAAATAATTAAATAAAGGTAGTAGCCTAAAACAATGGGAAATCCCATAGGAAAATATTTGCGGTTGAATATAAAAAGTAGTATCCACTGCCACCAGCCAAAACTCGATCAGGGGGGACGGAGACGTGCCCCCTCAACTAACAGACCCGGGGCAATTGAATTGCCCCAGCCAGTACGTCCACAATATGATGGTTTGTACTGTTTCTGTTCAGAATTTAAGACTAGTAAAGTCAATGGTGACTTTACATGCCCTGGGAGACCGTAGTCAGTCCCAGGGTATGGAGTCTATACTGGGGGGTCACTATGACACCCCTGTGTCACTGCACTGAGGGTGCTGTGTAACACACATCACAAAAACACATGAAGCCCTAGGCAGTAAAAGACCCCATAGCCCATTAAACACATCTAGATTGAAAGAAACACACTCAAATCATGGCCAAGAGTGAGGGTAAAAGAGTCTCACTCTTGGCAGGAGAAAAAAATAAACCCCAAAAATCCAGCAAAGCTGCTGGGGGACTCACTAGGTTAGTACATTCTGCCTAAACAGAGAATTCTCCCTAACAGCAGTGTATGAAATCAACTGGGTACCAACACTTTTACGAACAAATGCAAGGCAAGTAAGGCAGGGTCTACTGTAGATCGCAAAGTTCAGAGGCCCGGCCCACTCGGAGAGAGGCAAGGTGATATGTCCCAAAAAGTATCACAGTGGAAATGCACTTCGAGTCTTTGTCGCAAATTGTTATAGAAAGATTGGACCAGTGCAGAACAGAAAGTTAAGAAGGCTTGGAGGCGACCCAATGGAGAGGCGAGGATTAAGACACCTCACGCTAACCGACACAAGGGAAGCCAGGCGGACACGGTACCTTGTATGTGGAGAGACAGCTCCGGCGGGGGCAGTTGTTCCTGGTGGTGGGTGCAAGTTGGGGCTTTGCCAAGAGAAGAGATGCTCTTGTCGTCGAAGGAAAGTTGAAGATCGTTGCACCACCAGGGAAGAGACCAGCCGCGGAGTGCTCCGTCACAAGGCACCACCTTTTGGTCGCGGTACCGGTTAGTGGCTATCCGGTTGCCGGTGTGCTCAGCACGGGCAATTCGACCACTACGCCCTGGAAGCGAAGAAAAAAGCAAAGGTGACTGGTTGTTCCCACCAGTCAGGGGTAGAAGACTCTCCAGCCGGGAGATCTCCTCTGTCGTTGGGAAGTGGTGAGTCGGTTCAGCAGGGCTCCACCGGAGGTGTCGTCATTGCAGGTCGGCTCAGCATTACCCTCGTCGGATTCTTAGGTCCTGTGGAGACTTCTGAAGATCCAGTCCCAAAAGCCAAGCTTTTATGCAGAAAACCCCCATTCATTCCGCCTAGCTGTCAATCAAAACACGCTAAGTGGTGAGCAGGGTGGCTCACCGCTTGGGCTGATCACACCAGAGTGCGACTTGAGTTGGCAAGGAAACTCAGTCCAGGGTGCCTAAACCCCTCCCACACCCCCTGTTGTACCCAGACAAAATGGCACCACTTTGGAGGGCCTTTGTGCAGAAGCCCGCCAAAAGTGGAACAAAGGGCTCAACCTTTGGTTTAGGAGTCACAGAGACGAACACAGACGTCATTTAAAAAAAACGAGTTCTGGCAGAAAATACCAACCGATAGATTTATTTAAGATAAATAAACCGGTGGTATGTTAGAGATTAACGAGAAAAAGTATTAACCTCCAACAATGGGAAGAACCCCATATGGTTATATTCGGGGTCGAATATAACAAGTAGTTTCCACTGCCACCAGCCAAAACTCGACGAGGGGGGACGGGACAGTGCCCCCTCGAATAACAGACCCAGGGGTAATTGAATTACCCTATTAGTACGTCCACAATAGGATGGTTTATACTAGTTCTGTTAGTAAATTTAGGTCTAGTAAAGCCAATGGTGACTTTACATGCCCTGGGAGACAGTAGTCAGTCCCAGGGAATGGAGTCTATGGTGGGGATCCTCTAGGACGCCCCAGTGTTACGGCACTGAGGGTGCGGTGTAACACACATAGTAAAACATATGCGACCCTATGGAGTAAAAGACCCCATAGCCCATAGAACACATTGACACTCAAAGGAATTAACCACATTCATGTCCAAGAGTGGGAGAAAAAGAGTCTCACTCTTGGCAGGATGGAAAAAACAAACTCCAGAAATCCAGCAAAGCTGCTGGGGGACTCACTAGGTTAGGACATTCAGCCTAAACAGAGAATTCTCCCTAACACTCGCCCCCCCCAGACTAAGGGACAGGAGGATTTAATCCACTCCTGGATGAATCTCATACCTCTAGTCGATGACATACATCCTAGAGAGACCATCAGCATTTTGGTGGTGACACCCTGACCTGTGCTCAATGGTGAAATCAAACCCTTGCAGGCAGATCGACCATCTCAGTATTTTTGGGTTTTCCCCTTTCATTTGCATTAACCATCTCAAGGGTTGGTGGTCAGTCTGAATAACAAAAGTAGAACCATACAAGTATGGCCTAAACTTCTTCAGAGCCCACCCGATAGCAAAGCATTCTCTTTCGATTGTTGCCCACCTTGTTTCAGGTGCTCCCTACCTTTCCCATCCAGTTGACTGAGTACCGCACCTATTCCTACATTTGAAGTATCTGTCTGCACAATGAAAGTTTGGTGGTAATCAGGAGCTCTGAGTACTGGGGCTTGGCAAAAAGCCTTTTTCAGGTTTTCAAAAGCCTGATTGCACTCCTCATTCCATTTAACCTTTTTAGGAAATTTGGAGAGGAGATGACATTCAGAGGAGAAGCTATTGTCCCATAGTTCTCAATGAAATTCCTGTAATACCCAGTGAGGCCTAGGAAGGCTCTCATTGGGTCTGAGTAGTAGGTGTTGTCCAATTTTGCACAGCTTCAATCTTACTGAGCAAAGGCCTTATTTCTCCACCTCCTACCTCATGTCCAAGATAGACTACCTTACTCTGTCCAATTTGGCATTTACTCGCCTTTATGGTCAGATTGGCTCGTCCAAGAGTCTGCAAAACATCTCTCAGGTGGGTTACATGTTCTTCCCAGGAATTGCTGAACACTGCTATGTCATCCAAGTATGCCATGCAGAAATCCTCCATCCCATTCAGAACCTGGTTTACCATCCGTTGAAATGTAGCAGGTGCATTTTTCAATCCGAAAGGCATTACCTTAAACTGGTATAAGCCAACGGGGGTAGAAAATGCAGTTTTCTCCTTGACATGTTCTGACAGGGCTATTTGCCAATAACCTGACTTCAAGTCAAATGTGCTGAGGAACTTGGCTGCGCCAAGTTTATCCACCAACTCATCTGTTCTTGGCAAAGGGTGGGCATCAGTCTTGGTGACTGCATTAAGAGCTCTATAATCCACGCAGGATCTAAGTTCTTTAGATCCGGCCTTTGGTACTAACACAACTGGGCTAGACCATGGACTAGTAGAGGGCTCTATTACCCCGAGATCAAGCATCTTGCTGACCTCACCTTTGATGTGGGTTCGTACGTTTTCTGACATTCGGTATCCTCTGCTTTTGACTGGCAGACAGTCACCAGTGAGTATGTCATGCTGGCCCCAAGGGGTCAAGCCTGGTGAAAGCGAGAACAGAGAGGCAAACTGATTCAACATAGATTTGCACTCTTCTTGTTGCTCAGGTATCAGATTTGAAGAGAGATTTACTCCTTCAATTATTTCGTCTAAAGGTAAGCCTCTGAGGAGATCTGGAAGAGCTTCACTCTATTCTTCTTCCTCTGATGATGCTAGAAGCAACGCTCCTACATCAGGTCTTGAGACATACGCTTTGAGTCGGTTGGTGTGGAAGGCTGTCTGAGCCTCCTTGGGATTGCCCAAGTCCACTAGATAGTTGACCTCTCCGAGTTTACCCACAACTCTGAAGGGTCCCATCCATTTGTCTTGCAAGGCCATCTGCCTTGTTGGGATCATAACGAGAACGAGCTGTTCTTGAGCAAACTCAACCATGTTAGCCTTTTGATCATGGCAGTGCTTGACCAATGCTTGTCCAGCTTTCAAGTTATCGCTTGCTTCTGTCATCATGTGCGACATTCTCCTCCGGAGACCTATCACGTAGTCAGTCACTCTGACTGGCTTGGGGGAAGGAGCACTCTCCAACACCTCCTTAATCAGGGCCAATGGACCTCTGACGGGATGACCATAGAGAAGCTCAAAGGGAGAATAACCTACTCCCTCCTGAGGGACTTCTCTATAAGCAAAGAGAAGGCATGGCAGTAGAAGGTCCCACTTACGCTTAAGGGGTTCCTCTAAAGCACCTATCATGCTCTTCATGGTTCGGTTGAACCGTTCTACCAGCCCATTGGTTTGGGGGTGGTAGGCTGTTGAGAACTTGTAAGTAACTCCACAGGTTTTCCACATGGCTTTCATGTAGTGGGACATAAAGTTTGACCCCCTGTCAGAGTTTACTTCCTTAGGAAACCCGACCCTGGTAAAAATACCAAGGAGAGCCTTAGCCACAGCCGGAGCTGTAACAGTCCTCATAGGAATTGCCTCAGGATACCTAGTAGCATGGTCTACTACAACAAGTATAAACCTGTTGCCCGAGGAGGTTGGAGGATCCAGGGTACCAACAATGTCAATCCCTACTCTCTCAAATGGGACTCCCACAACTGGGATAGGCACTAAAGGTGCCACATTCTTGGAGCCAACCTTACCAGAGGTCTGGCAGGTGTGGCAGCTCCTGCAGTGTTTTTCTACTTCGGCCCCCATCTTCGGCCAATACAAGTAGAGAGAGAGCCTTTCTTTAGTCTTCTTGAAACTCAAGTGACCAGCCAAAGGAATCTTGTGGGCTAACTGCAAGAACTGTGGTCAGTTCTCTTGGGGTACTACAAGTCGTTTGTAGTCTCCAGGTGCAGACTTGGTCAGTTCACTGTAGAAGAGGCCATCTTCCCAGTGCAACCTGTATTTCCCAGGCTCTTGCCCTTCAGCCTGAGCTTCTGCCTGGTGGCGAAGATCTTCCAGAGTTGGACATTCTCTCTGTCCCTTACTGAAGTCTGCCCTGCTGGGTCCACCTTCTGCCAGTAAAGACTGCAGCTCAGGATGGTCAACAGGATCCAGATCTCCAATGAGTTCCTGGCCTTCCATTAGCTCCTCTTCAGAGTCTAATTCTACCACACAGGGTTGTACCTCCCTCTCAGCCTCAGCTGGAGGTGGAGTTACGGGTGTAACTTTGGACAACCGCGGGGAAGTCCTTGTGGGCTGCACTGAAATGCTGGCTGCTGGTTTCGGTATAGAAGTCTTAGGTTTCCCTTTCGCTTCTGATTTCTTGAAACCAGCAGCTGACAATTTCAGTGGAGCTGGAGTGATATCTTTCTTCATCATCTCCTGGAGAGTACCTCGCATGGTTCTCTCCCTTGCAGGTCTGGTTAGCTCCTGTAACTGTTTACTAGGAGGTCTGGGGGTATGCGACACAACTCCGAGAGTTTTCAAATCGTTACCCAACAGAACGCGTCCTGGCGCCTCACTCTGTATGCTGACAGGTATCTTCACAGTCATGTCGTTACACTGGATGAGAACTGGTAATTGGGTAAGCATCTGCACAGGCCCTCCAGCTAACTTGGTGAGGCGTTTGGGTGCCTTAGCAACATCCTCAGCCTGAAAAAAGATTTATCCACCACAGTTATGCTGGCCCCAGTGTCCCTAATGGCAGGAGTCTCCTGACCATTCACCTGGACACTGTCCTTATAATACTCTTTAGTATTATCGGGGATAGAATTATAGACATCTGAATTCTGTTGTTCCCACAACCCCAGAGATACTAAAGAAACACTGGCTGAGACTCCAATGGGTTCATCAGCCAGCAGTAGAAAGTTTCCACTTGCCATTTGGACTTCCTCCTCTGGAGCGAAGGCTAAGGAGACAAGCTGGACCCCTGAAGGTTTACCCTTACATCTGGGATCTCCTTTCACGTGGTCAGTCGAGCCACAAACAAAGCATTTTCCAAATGCTTTCTGGAATGGTGGCTTGTTCTGGCCTCCTTCCGGTTTGGCACCAGAAGACACACTATTCTGCTGCGGTTTTCCTTGTGGCTTACCCTTCTGGTTTTGTTTGGGGCCCTCTTTGGAATGTGAGTTATTCGAATTCTCTTTTGAGTCTTTCTTAGGCTGTTTTCCCTCATCCTTTTTCTGAGTTGCCCCAGAATCCTTATGAGTAGCCCTGTTGGCAACCCACAAGTCAGCAGCCTTAGCTAGCTCCCTGGAATCCAATTGCTTCGAATCAGCCAAGTGCTGTCTGAGCTCAGGAGAACAGGCATCATAAATAGACTCCAACATAAAAAGATTCTTCATGCCCTCATAAGTGTTCACTTTGTAACCCTTAATCCATCCCTCTAAGTTTTTCAACCCTTCACTCACCCAGGTAGCCCAAGGGGTACCATCATGCTTTTTGAGGGTTCTAAACCTCTTAAGATACTGGGAAGGGGTCTTCCCGAATCTAGCTATCAAAGCTAGTTTCACACTTTCGTAATCCTTCTTATCCACCTCCCCCAACTCCATTACCACATCAGTCGCAACAGGGGGAAGCCTAGAGAACAACCAGGGCAGTAACTCATTCCCTGTGATGTCCTGGAGCCCATGATTATATTCAAACAGTTTTAACCAATCCAACACATCCAATCTCGGTTCATACATACCCACTAATTCCTTCGCCATCCAGGGTCTTTTGGGACTGGAGCTTCTAGAGGAACCAGAGGAGAGAGAAGCATTTCCCACAGATAACTTTTTCATCTGTAACTCGTGATTAAGTTCTATTTCTCTGAGCCTTAACTCAGCTTGCTTCTGCTCAGCCTGGGCATTCATCCGTCTGAAATCCAGCCTAAACAGAGAATTCTCCCTAACATAAAATAGCTCTAAACTGCTTCCGACTGGGACCTTAAGATTTCAATTGTTTTCTGCTGACCAAATCATTGCTTGTGATTGTTTGCACCTATTCAAAGCTGCTCCCATACGAATGTATAACAATGTCAGTATTTTTGACCATATTTGGTGTTTTTGCTCAGTCCATTCTAAAGACAATCTTGACAGCCAGCCTGACAGCTGAAATGCCATTTCAGTTTTTCTCTTGTGTTTGCTGCGGGAAAGTGGGACTGATATTCGGTTTGATTTGTGCCATTCCTGAATACCTGATCTCTCCTCCCATCTCTTTACATTGCTTATTGGCGGTTGAGGGGTGTTGCAGGGGGAACTTCTAACCATAGTGCTATCTGATCTGAAACCAACAGAAAAGTATTATTTTCTGTGCTGCATTTGTTTTGCTCATTACTTACACCTTGTGTATTAAATATATTATTCAGTGTTCTGTCACCACATTGGTGATTGTTGTTTACCTATTAAAATATATTGTGATTAAATCTTAAATACATAAATAAATATTTACCTTTGCAAACCAGCCTGATTCCTGGTTCAGTGTGACCGGGGCGGTGGGGTGGGGGTGTTCCAGGAGAAGGGTGTGATATGAGTGGTATATCGTTCAGAATATTGAACTTTTAGACAAAAATAAATAAGGGTTTGAGTTGTGCACTACATGCTGGGCTTTGACTTGGGTGTGTGCCGGATTGAAATCACTTACAAAAGCAAGATATTTTCAAATAGAAGGGCAAAGGTGTTACAAATTCTCATCAGCTGGGACAGTAAGATCTTCTGGAAGATGATGCAGGGATATCATGACTTTTATGGGCAGACACTGATAAACCCTATTCCTGAGTCTGTCTGGTTAGACCATCTGCAGACCATGTACAAGGCTGGCAAGGATGATAGTCTGACTGTTGGAGCGGGGCTGCACTAGGCGTTAACCTTTGATAGAGAAGATACTGCCCAGCCTATTAGAAATGCAAAGGTCGGAGCACCTGAATGGCCTCTCAAACTACATACTGAAGGCCAACTGTACACTATGGGTGGAAATTGTATATATGTTATTTCAGAACGTCCTTTTAACCAGACAGTTTCTCAATCCTGGAGAACAGCTATGCTGATATTTATCTTTAAATAGGGAGATAGGTTTTCTCCCAATAGCCCTACTAGATACCAGCAGCAAAATCTTTGCAGCAATAATTTTGCACATTTTGAAGGTCTGGAGCAAACATTCAGACAGTAAACCGAGCTGGTTTTAGAAAGGGCATGGGCACTCAACTAAAAGGCTTCCTTCTTGCCCTATTCATTAAATCCATGAGGAACGACAGAAACCATGTCATATATGTTTTGTGTATCTTTCTTCAGTGTTTGACAGGCTTAATTGGTTTATACTATGGGAAAAACTCTGGAGTTCTAAGATTCCAGACTCACTTTTAGAGATTCTTATTGCCATTCATACAGAGAAACGACAGGTTGTCCCAGTATTGTTTGGTGATCGGTATAAGTCATGCTGAAATTTAAAAGGCTCTTACCTAATTAGCACTTGCATTCATCCTTTGAAGTTGCATCTGTGTGGTATTGGGTCAAAATTGGGTATATTAAAAGAGACGTCGTAGCGTAATGATGTTATATGTATTATTGTCCCCCCTAGTAAAATGCTGTGTCCGCTATTAATAAAATATGTCAGTCAAGGTATTTATATAGGAGTCATGTGGGCATTTGGGTTAGTGTGCAACTTAGAAATGGACTATGTATACAAATAATAGTTAACAGCAATGTAATGCAACTACAACAGAATTTAGTAAAAAGTGGGGTCCCTCAGAGGGTTTCCTGATACCTATTGGTCACTGGATGGTATGAAATCAAGCAAGTGAGGTCTTTATTGTAGTCCAGATTAATGCAATAATAATGGCAGCCAATCAAAGTCTTCATGTATGCCTTACCTGTGGCAATTGATTCTATGATCCATTGAAGTTTTTTTTTTAGGCCAAGTTATTGGTAATGTTCTGATTCTTCTCAACTGTGTCAACTGTCCACCAAGTGATATCATCAGCAGTATGGTTGAATTGCAGATAATGTTTCACTAAGGATGCACTCAAGGGTTGGCAGCATATCCGTGATCTTTGTTCCACTCTCTTGAAATTCATGGCAGAGCTGGTTTGTGCAATATGCCTGAAGCCACAGAAACACTCAATGCAGTAGATGCAGCGTAGTTTTCCAATTAGTCTTTTTTTTTTCTGAACCCAAGTAGACTCGCCTATTTGAAAGCTCGTTATCTTCATGGTGAATCTACATACTGGACCAGTTCCAAAGGGGAAGGGCCTACTAGGGGCCTAGAGCCCAAGGTGTTGTTTCCCTGTTCATTTAGCTGTGCTCATGTATAGGGAATGTACTAGTTCATATTTTAAGTTGCCGCTTCTTTTGAGTACAAAGACAGGAGGATTCTCATTAGGAATAGGTAGTTGAATAAATGATCAATGTTTCTTAACAATTTGCATTATCATAGTTGTATTGGGGCCAAATGGGGTGACACAAACTAATTTATCAGTGGTTTCAGAACCATACACATCTTTGTTTGTCAATAGGTCCTCCCGGGGAGTTCATCTGCTGCATTTAAAACACAGACTATGAAAGAATAGGATAGAAGGGGACAACTTCAGGTCACCCAAAATAACGCCATCATGGCTGCTTTGAACATCCCCAGGAACCAACATATGTCGGTCACCCGACGTAACCTGCGCTGGCTCTCTGTTTCCCAAAGAGTCGCACTCAAATCTATGGCCCTCATTCATAAATGCCTGACTGACAAGGCAGCCCATTACCTAGCCATTGGTTCTCTCTGCAAACCTCAAGCGGCCACAAAAAGCAGCCCAAATTTACTGCCTATCTATACCCAGATTTAAACTACAGAAATCTGTAGGGGCCAGCTTCCCGGTCCTTGCCTCCAAACTTTGGAACTCTTTGCTTACTGTTAAGATGGATTTCTGAACTCTGTCCTGGAGGGGCAGAGGTTCAGGAGGCCAGCCTAGTTTCTTGGAACAGGGTAAACTCTGGACAAGCCAGACCAATCAGGGTAGTGATGGCGGCGGTCAAGACTAGGTCTCAAGAGGGGTGAGGGTGACTGAAAGCCTGCAATGAGCACACAAAGCAAGGACGCTTAGAAATTACTCCAGACAGGTGTTATATTAAAAATATAGACACATTTATTACAAGGCCTTTGTAACATCGACCATAGTAAAGAATCACAGTAAAACTCCAATAAACCAACACATCACAAGCAATACAATATATATACAAGACCAAGGGGTCTAAGGAATTAGAAGCACGAAATATGCAGACCACCTAGATGGGGAGGAAAACAGGCAGTGCAAGTAATCATTAGACCCAGTTCGACATCAGAGGCCACCTAACTAGAAGGAAGTCCGTGCCCTATGAAGAGTGGAGCCTCGTGCTCAAAGGTACCTGCAAACGCGGGTGCCAACGGGCAATGGGGAGTCTCTTCAGGGAAATCAGGCAGTTCAAGAGGTGAACAAAACGATGATGAACAGATCCCCGCTATTCAAGTGCGGCCTCCACTTGTGGGCAGAAGCAGGGCGCGAGTGCGGAAAAAGGGTTGCTGTTTATGACAGCGATGGAAAGCCACAGGCTCCTACGGGAGGGCGACCGGTTAGGGTATTGACTACTCACCAGTCCCCGAATCAGGCAGACCCAGGCTTCTCCAGTTCCGTTTCGGTACTGGCAGGTCCAGATGCGATCAGCAGGATGTCTCAACGCCATGTAGATTCCGCGACAGCAGGAGTCAGGGTCTACGGTGTCCCAAATGCAGCAAACACGTCGAACACGCACAGGTTTGTTACCACAGCAGGGCAACTCGGCAACCGCGTGTATTCCGGTCCCAAAGCACACGTCTCACTTCAGACCTGGGAACGCCAAGTGTATGAATTGTGTGAGAGGGCTGAGGACACGGGATTAGCAGCAGCCAGACGGCGGTGACAGAGCAAGATTCCTGTGTAGGCTGGTCAGTCCACTGGATGGTCCAGGGACGCTTCCGAAGGCTTACGTACAGGATTTGGTAAAGATGCTAAGAATAGTTGTTCACACTATTCTAAAGGGTCAAAGCGCCTTTGCAGACCTTCTCGTTCGATCAGAGGCTGAGTGGTCTCGCAGGACGACAGCAGTGCAGGGTGCCAAACCTTCAGTGGGTCACCAGAGATTCCTCGACTCAGCTTCTTAGTTGCAGGATACTTTGCTCCTTACCCTTTGTTTGTGAGAACTCAGGAGATCGACCTGGTAGTGGGGTTTTCAGCCTCCTCTTATCCAAGGTTCCCTTCGCGCCAAAACAGAGAGGGCCCAATGGGAGATCCACTCACAAACACTCACACCATACGTGGACCTATCAGGGACCACGGTGGTCCCAGGCATTCAGGACACTATAGACTCTCTGGCACCCAGGATGTGTATTGGGAACAGATATCCCAGCCCACATCCTGGAGGCACACACAAGGCATGCAGAAGCCCGCGAAAGGGTTGTGTTTCGCAGGAAAGTGCATGACCAAATAAGGACTGCCCCGGGTCGGCTCGACCTGGGTGAAGGTGAAGGGACAAGACGGTCAGCGGACAGGACAAAGAACCTCGTGGCATGGCCATTTTGGAGGCCTGGCCACCCATTTGGGCCAAACGCGGGAAGCACAGTTAACATGGCAAAAAGGGGTTCAAAACACAAAGAAACGATAGCTGCCACCAGTCCCGTCCGTGACATACTTGCACATTTCATGATAAGTCCAGCGAGAGTTTCTAGGGCCTTTGGAGACCCAAGAGAGTGGTAATGTAAGTTACGGTGCACTCTTGTTTCATGTTGGTTAAAAGCTGCAACATGAGGAAAGGACTAAGGGAAACAAAGTCTCCCAGTACTGACTGTCTTAAGGGCATGTCAGTTTCCCCATAGGAATGGAGCGAAAGCCCAGAGGAGTGCGGCAGAAGGCTGCGCTTCTCTGACAAAGTCTAGATCAGGGTGCAAAACAACAGCAAAAAGTTTGGGGGTTGCCACATGGAAGGAAAATGACCTACAATTATGAAATCTTTCCTAACACTTACCTCACTCAAAAAGGAACCCTCCTTCTATGCCTTTAAGAGCAAAGCTAAAGCATGGCTCATGGCCCAAGATTCACACAATATATCACTGCATCTTCAATAATCCTAGGATTTACCCCATTCACTGCAATTGCCAACCATATATCTGGTTGTTTAGAAGGATAAAACATTCACAGGCACATAATTAATAACCTGATGTATTGAACAATGATGATCAAATCTCAAATTCATTGATGTCCCTTAATTATGTGTTGATCTATATTGGAAAGCCTTGTTGACATCTGGCTGTCATAAAGGGTCAATGGATCATACATTTTTCAGCGATAACAGAGGCCACACCTTCATCAGGGCCAGATGAGTTGTGTATGGTCATCAACTTAGTTAGAAGAACCTCTTTTTTTTTTTTTTTAAATTCAAAATTTATTGATTTTATGCAAAGTCAACAGTCATCTACATACAGAGTTTGTCAATAAGATATTAGAAATGGCATGTAAGGTGAATACCGTCTCCGTATGGCATGCGCAATAGTTCCTGAGAGTTAAACAATATTGCAAGTAAAATCTGTAATACCCAATCTTGCTTCCCCCCTCCCCCCTCCCCTCCCTTCTCTAACATTTCCAAGTACGGGATTGAAAAACAACATTAAACAGTGAAACCACATCAGAAAGCTTTGAGTACAAATATAGTGTCCGACCAAGACACATAGCGTGGCCCATGGAGCCGCCACAACGAGAATCATCGTTCATTGTCAGTATTGGCACAAATCACAACAGTATTCTGCACACATTATCTTTACAAGGCATGTTTGGCTCTGAACTCAAACCAGGCACTTTCGACATCCGTAAGGTCTCCGCGTAGGGCGGCAGTCAAGCATTCCATTCTATAGAGAGTTTGGGCAACCCCAAGCCACTCGGTTTTACTAGGGAGCTTTGGCCTCTTCCATACCATAGTGAGACAGGCTCGTGCAGCCATCAGTAGACCGTGTACCATCGTAGGTGCCTTTACAACTTTGTCCCCTGTTTCGATCAGACCAAACAAGATGAGCATTGGGTGCTGTACCCTTCCTTCATTGTCCAGTTCCCTGATCCAGCTAAGAACCTCCGACCAGTAGGTCTGAACCATTGTACACCCCCACCACATGTGCCAATAATCAGCTCGCATCCCACAGCCCCTCCAACAGTATGGGCTAACCCCTTGGTACATCCTGGCGAGCCTGATCGGGTCATACTGCCACCTATACAATAACTTTATAGCATGCAGTTTATACTGGCAGGATATAGAGGATTTCGCAGTACGTCTGCAGATTTGTAGCCACAATTTTTGCGAGATTTGCCTACCCATATCTGCTTCCCATCTGCTTTTAAGCACCAAGGAGGGGGAAATATCGGCCTCGATCAAAGCCGAGTACATAGCACTTATCAGGCCACTGGAGCCCGTACATCGATCAAGGATCATTTCAAACGGGGTAAGATCCCTCTGCAGTTGGTCCTTCCAGATTGACCTTGTCATTACCCCTTTGAGTCTCAAATATAGGAAGACCGAGAGCGGGCCTATGCCGAGCGCCTCCTGGAGCTCCTGAATGGTTATAAAGGTTCCATTGCGCCATAATTGGCCCGCCCTTTCCAGCCCCGCTTGATACCATGTTTCATAGCCTCCTGGTTCTGGGATTGCATCTCGGATTCCTGGTGACCAAAGGTGTCCTAGGGGAGATGGCCATGTCGTGACGCCCATCATTTTCCCGCCGGGTTTCCATACTGCCCACAATGTGCCAAGGATAGGGTGGGATCTGATTCCCTCACGCAATTGAGATCTGGGGACCCATAACCATTCGGACACAATAAAGGGACGGAGGTGATAATTATCCAGCGCTATCCACTGGGGCTCTGAACGTTGCCTAAAGTGCGGGACAAGAACCCTAAGTTGTGTCGCCCTGTAATATGTCTCCATATCCGGGAGGCCTACTCCTGCGTTGTCTTTGCGGAGCTGGAGTAAGGATCTCGGAATCCTTGGCCTCTGGCCCTGCCATAGGAAGGTCAGAAACAATAGGGATCCTAATGGGGAGCATCTGAAACAAATATAATATTTTAGGGAGAAAGACCATCTTTATGGCATTTAAACGGCCCATCCAGGAGATCGTGAGCCTAGACCAGCGTTGGCTATCTTTCTGTAGGGCGAGTGACAGTGGTGGAAAGTTAGCTCCATATAAGGAGTCAAGATCGCGGGTGACATTGATGCCCAAGTAACGGAGGGTAGTAAGGCTGACTTGAACTCCTAGCGGGGCAAAGCGCACGATCTCAGAATCCCTATCTTTGTCAATCGGGAGGAGGACTGACTTCCCTGTGTTGATTCTTAAGCCGGCCAGTGCACCGTATTCCTCAATTATGTTGAGCGCAGCTGGGATCGAGTCTAAGGGGTCCGTCAGATGAAGCAGGATATCATCCGCGTATAGTCCCAGTTTATACTCCCTGTCTCCTACCGTGATGCCCTTAACTCCACTGTCACTCCTTAATTTCTGCGCCAGTGGTTCGAGGGACATCACAAACAGTATTGCTGACAGTGGGCAACCCTGTCTCGTTCCTCTTTCAAGGGGGAACCAGCGTGAGTATCCTCCATTCACCGCCACAGACGTCGTGGGGGAGGTGTACAATGCTTTAATGGCGCGGCAGAGTTTCGGTCCCAACCCATTAGACACTAACACTCTTTCCAGAAAGTCCCATGACACCCTATCAAAAGCCTTCTCAGCATCCAACGACAAAAGAGATGGGTCCCCCTTCATTCCCTGTGCCTCGTGAAGTAAGTGTAGTGTTTTCCTCATAGTATCTGCGCCTTGCCTGCCCAGGACAAAGCCAACTTGGTCAGAGTGTATCAGTCTAGGGAGATATGTTTCGAGCCGAGCCGCAATGACTCTGGCATACACCTTTGCATCGATGTTAAGAAGCGAGATGGGTCGATAAGAACTACAGTATTTGGGGTCTCGACCTTCCTTAGGAATTACAGCCAGGAGGGCCTGAGAGAAGGATGGGGGGGCCTGACCCGTATCGAAGATATGGTTAAACAAGGATGCTAGGAAAGGGGCAAGAAGGGTGGAGAATGCTTTATAGAAACCCGGTGTGAATCCGTCATCCCCTGGGGCTTTCCCTATTTTCAGCCTCTTAATGGCACTCTCAACTTCATCCTCAGTGATCGGTGTATCTAAGGATTCGGCCTCCGTACCTGTGAGAGTAGGAAGACGCGCGTCCTCAAGATATGCGTCTATGCTTCCCATAGGGGGAGAGGGGTCACACATATATAGGTCTTCATAGAAGTAGGCAAATGCCTCTTGTATGTCCTCCGGGGACGTGACAGTCGTATCTATAAGAGTGCCGTCAGTCCTCTCAATTCTATCAACCCATCTTTCCGCTTTCTGTGCACGGAGGCGGGCTGCTAACAGGGCGTCTGCTTTATCCCCCTTCTCGTAATACTTTTGCTTAAGGCACTGTAGGGTCTGGGCTGTTTTGCCAGCAATAAGTATCCTCAATTCTTCTCTGAGTTGTTTGGCTTCAGCTAAGTACCTAGGTCTATCAGACGGGGAGGACTGCGCCAGGTTCTGAGCCACACTAAGCCTCTCCCTGATGCCCCTTTCCATTAAAGCGTGTTCCCTTTTCTTTCGGGCCCCTTCCGTTATAAGAACTCCCCTCCAAGTTGCCTTGGCTGCCTCCCACACAGACACCTTCCCCACTTCTCCTGTATCATTAGTGGAAAAGAATTGCTCGATTTCGGTTTCAAAGGTCCCTTTAAAGACCGGGTCAGCCCAGAGGGATTCATTACACCTCCATTTAGTATTCCGGGGTGCGAGCTCAGTCCAAGATATATCAATCGCAACCATGTCGTGGTCTGACCATGCGGAGGGATATATAGTGGCAGCTTGCAGCACGCGTAGAAGATCGTTGGAAAGGAAAATATAGTCGATGCGTGTGAGTGTGTCGTGGGGGAGGGAGTGAAAGGTAAAGCCTCTGTCTAACGGGTGCAGGTATCGCCAGCTATCAACAAGGCCATACAGATCAAGGGTAAACTTAATGTCAGCCTCAGTTCGGGTAACGGGCGGATCTAATGCGTTGGCTCTAGTCTGTCTGTCAATAGAACTGTCCATCCATGTGTTAAAGTCCCCACCCAGGACAGTGTGCCCCTTAGCCATATTGAAGACCTTTTCAGAGATTTTGTGAAGGAACCGATTTTGTCCCTGATTGGGTGCGTAAAGCGTAGCCAGAGTAATTGTTATGCCCCCTATGTTGCCCACAACCGTGATCGCCCTACCTTCAGTATCTGTCCATATGTCAAGAACTATCATCCGCAGGCATTTGCGAACCAGAATCCCCACCCCTGCCTTCTTCAGTATACCCGAGCTCCAGTAAGCAAGTCCAATCTCCCGTGACGGTATGGCCCTCTCCTCACCCCTCCGGTATCTCGTTTCTTGAAGGAACAGGATGTCTACGTTTGATTGCCTGAATTCCCTGGCCACCATTGATCGTTTCGTGGGGGAGTTCAAGCCTTTGACGTTAAGTGTGCAAATGCGTAATGTGTCACTACGGGGCGTAGGTGCCATCATAGATATATTCAGAGGTCGTGGGCGGCCATTTCGTCTGTGCCTTGGCACATATCCCGTCGGCTATTGCAATGTGTGGGTCAGTGTCATAAGAGTGGATCCCAGAAAGCTCTTTAGAGGCCAACGACCAGGTCTTTCGGCACGTACAATAGACCTCAGTGTTTCCAAGGTGCATCTGTGCATCTATTGGATCAAGATTAGTGCAGACTGTGCGTTTTCCAAACACCCCCTCCCCCAACCCCCTCCCCATCCCCAACGTATTCGGCGCCCGATTCGCCCAGGTTAACATCACCCAGCCGAATTCGGACCACCAGTGAAGACCGCAAAACAGGCGGTCCTACCATAATAAAATCACATATATCAGTGAGCCCCCAACTTTTGTGCGCATCTAACGCTAACAATAATCTAATAACAGAGTCATCAACCTCCCTCCAGGAGCCAACGCAATGTGAATATTACTCCATATCACAGTCCGAGCTTCTGAGGCACACAGAGCTATGGATACCTAGCACGTGGAGAAAGTGACCACTCACAATTTGGCCTGTAGGCCATCTATGGAAGTCGCGAAGCAGGAGGTTGACTCCTGTACACGAGTCCATAACCCCCTCAGCAGAATAACTTGATCAGTTCTCACACTTTCAGTGCTCCATGTCCTGGGAAGTGTTCATTTTTCTATATTTCCTAGAACCTGGTATCTTTCTCCGCCGTGGAGCCTTGGTTTTCCATTCGCCGCCAGATTTCCCTTGATCTTCATGAGAAGAGGCATCTTCCGGCGGGCCTATCAGATCCGATATGCAGTCGGCAATATCTTTCTCCGAGACAAGTCTCAATGTCGAGCCTTCCCACTCGAAGGTGAGGGAGAATGGGTACCCCCATCGGTACCTGGCACCCTTGTCCTTCAACATTTTCGTGATCGGAGAGCACTTTTTCCTCATTGCTAGCGTGAGGGATGACAGGTCCTGATAGAGAGAAATGACGGAGTTCTCCAAGGACAATTGTGGAGCGGTTCTGGCCCTATCCAAAACTCGTGCTCTGTCCGCATAATTATGAAATCGGGCCAGGACCGATCTCGGGCCCCCCGGTCTACCTCCAGCCCTGTGGATTCGGTCAATTTTAGGTGCATCAATCGAGTCGTCGTTATAGAGGAGCTTCAAGATAGCGTGTAATGAGTGTTTCAGGTCCAGTTCGGTTTCACCCTCTTTCTCAGGAACACCAAAAACTCGGATGTTGTTACGACGCTCCCTGTTTTCAAGGTCGTCGACCTTAAGACGCAATTCGTCTTCTCTGTTTGATATGTCTGCGATGCGGTGATCCATCTGCGCTTCTAATACACTCAGAGATGTTTGATTGTGCTCAACCTGCTCGAGCCTGTCGTCCATTTTGTCTATCCTTTGTGTGATCTTATCTATCCTACTGCCAATGTCTGCTCGCATGCCCTTCATTTCAGCAAGCAGGTCAGCTACGTCTGCCTTGGTCGCAGCAGCCTCGGACCCTGCTGATGACATCATAGAAATCGAAAAGAGGGATCTGGCAATTGGTGAGAACGTATACTTCGCCAATTTAGTCCTAGGGTCCATGGGGGGTGGGACCCCGAATCACCCAGCAGGATAAAAAAGGTTCTAGCGATCTTCAATGGATATAGCGTTAGGACCCGTTCAGTCGTGGGGCCTTTCACGCACAGTACTTCTGATATGGACACGGGCCACCAGAATCTCACGAGTATTGTACCACTACTTGCCTGAAGAGATATTCATGTAAGATTGCGCAGCAGGGGAGGTTGGGTCTGGACTGACCATTCGCATTCAGGCAGATCGTTCCAGGGAGAAAAACAGGTATGTGTCAGCGTGTCCAGCAAGTACGGTGAGGCATGTGTAGAGGGCTTGCAGAGGGCCTAGTTCCCAATCCCACGTCAGCCAGAGGAGATCCGCGAAGACCCAGGGGTGTGCTGCCGGTTTTCGTCCTCACAACGGTGGCTGCCTGGTATGCGGGGGTGTTCGAGGAGGCACACGCCCCAACCTTTTGGGGGCCCAACCCTCAGTTCCGGTGATTCTCTGGAGTAGAAGTGGATTCTGCACGGAACCGCGTATCACAAGAGAAGTGGTGGTAGGAGATACCATTCAGGACGAGGGACCGTCATCCGCGGTGTTGTTCTACGTGCAGGGTGTCTAAACAGAGCCACGTCCGCTGGGGGGGGCAACATAAGGCACTCCGGAGCTCCATGTCTTCGTAAACCGTCTCCTCCTCTACGGTCACAATGTGTGGCTCCCCCTCCAACCCTCCTCCCCGGTCATGCAGCGAATGCCGGGCTCCTTTGGAGGGTAGCTGCTAGGGAGGGCTAGGCCCCGCCACGCCACCGGGCCGAGGGCCGAGGACAGGCCAGCAGAGACCGGCAGTGGAGGGGACAGCCGTCTCGTGGTACAGGGGGAGAGGGGAGATCCACTCACCGTGCAGCGGTGGGAGTGTCGGCGAGCTCCAAGAGGGGCTCCCAGCCGGACAGAGCAGTAGTGTACGGCTCCAGGAACCGCGTCGGGGCAATCACAGGAAGCGGCTCTCCCCGCGTGTGCTCAGGCCTGCATCGGAGGATCCGCAGCTCGCACGCCGCGCCGGAGGCCTCAGCGCGCCGAAGTTAATTTCGCTATGATGCCGCCTCCGATTTTCACCGGGTTTTCTCCCAGGTGGGGAGGACACCTTCCCGCACCTCTCGCTCGAAAATCAGCATCGGGGGGGGTCTCAAAGTGGGGGCTCACTGCCACTTTTCGGACCTTGTGTACGGAGCTCACACGGAGAGGCGACTCATCCGTGCGCCCCCTGGTGGCCGGTCAGAAGAACCTCTTTTAATATGCACATCTCAGTCCCATTAATCAAGCACTCAGTGAGTAGTTTCAACACTTACCTTTAAGGAATAGAATCCTCCTACAAGGGAATATGCTTGTTCACTGGAAGATTAAGTAGTTTGCCCTTTTCCAATCAATGCTATGCTTAGATCATTCTGCCTTAACTGGTATGAACATTTTCACAAACATCTTACATATGCCTCATTAACTTTTGAACTGCACATGCATATTTAACCTTTCTCCCCCTTCACCCTTTCTCCTCCTCTGCTGCCCTTTTCCTATTCATCCGTTGACCGGGGTATGAATAATTCGGGCGGTAGCACAGTATAAATCTTAACATAACATAACAAACTTAACATAACATAATCTGTTTCAAACCACATAGTTATATCTGGGCGTATATCGATATAGCAAGTGAGAGAGAATAAGGTGTCCTTGAGTGGATTAGGTGTATCTAATGGCCTGACCTATATGACCCTTTAGTTTCCTGTGGCGATGGTGCCAATAATTAAATCCCGACGAGGCCAATCTGGCACCTCTTGCAAGACGGCAGGATATCTCCACTATTGGCAGTCATCTGCAACGATGCTCTTTTCAGTTTGATTATGGTTTCTACTAGGTTTAGTTATGCTCTGCATGGTCAGGACAGTGGTTGGAAGTACTGCTTAAAAACATCTTGTGTTGTCCTCTATTGGATCTAGGGCTCTCTCTCGGGTCTGTTCAGATGAAAGTTTGGAAGAAGGTGGAAGATGTCTCATGCTCATTTTTATTACCATGAATGGCCTCCTGGGATATGTCGCTGGTGTCTGCTCTACGTATGCCCTACATGGATCAACCTTGAGGAGGTGTGCTGCAGACCTACTACTACTACCTGAGAAGACTTGTCATGTTCTCCCTTCCCAGTCTTTTCTTTCAGACATAGTGCACAGCCGGCGAACACCTGAACCCATGTGTGTTGAATAGCTATGCCTACTCAGCAGGTGCTTCCAAAAAGAATAGGACCGCGTAAGGTGGACACTATGTTGCCCTTTGCCTCTCATCTGGTGGTTTATATATAATGTAGCATTGTGGCTCAATTTCTAAAATAGTGATTGGGCATATTCGTTTGTCTTGTTCCTTAACGTAGCAGGTCTGTGTAGACATCCCCATTTTCATATATTGCTCATACATAACTAAAACATGTAAATACTATTTATTAATAGAATAAAGGTATCATCATATGGGGTTCATCATAGATTATATATGACCAACCTCAAGGTCAGCAATCAGAAACGTAGCCTCGCCTTTATGTTTTGAAATAATTGATGCACCCCCACCTGTACCTCCTTCAATGTCAAGCCATAAATTAAAGGATTCACTAATGGTGAGAAAAGCATGCCTACGTTTGCAAAAATAACAAGAACATATGGGGCAATGCCATGATTCAGTCTGTGAAGTACAACAAAAGAAAAGAATGGCACATAGAACGATGACATGACACAGATGTGGGATCCGCAGGTTCCAAGCGCCTTAAACCGGGCTTCTTTGAGGGGAAGATGTAGAACGGATATGAGAATGAGCATGTATGACAAGGCAATACACACAAAGTCAAGCCCCGGAACTGAAAGCGTTATTGCTGCACCATAAAAACTATTGGCACTGATGTCTGAACAGGAAAGTCTTGCCACAGCCATGTTCTCACAAGAGGAATGGGCCACATATCGGCTGCAGAATCTCAGTCTCAGGTTAAGGAGTGGGAGTGGGGTTACCACGACAACAGTTCTGACTAAACACGTGACCGCTATTCTTGCTATTAGTGAATTTGTTAGGATGGAGTAATATCTAAGAGGGTTGCACACAGCAACATAACGGTCAAATGCCATGGTCAACAGAATGGAAGATTCCAATACTAAAAAACTATTGCTTAAGAACATCTGGACGAGGCAGGAACTGAAAGGTATTTCTCCATCATTAAACCACAGGATGCTCAGGAATTTGGGAAGGACGCAAGAGGATAACGCCAGATCAGTGAAGGCCAACTGAGAAATGAAAAAGTACATGGGTTTTCGAAGGTTCAATACTGTTTTTAAGACCAAAAGAAGAGACAAGTTGCCCATAAGAATAGCAATGTATGTCACAGTCAATGGGGCAGCAAACCAGATGTGGTACACCTCCAGCCCAGGGATGCCGACCAGGACAAACGATGAAGGTGTGAATCCAGTGTCATTGTTTGACAGCCTGTTTCTTCCATCATTGAGGTTGGATTGTGCTGCGGCCATCTCATTTCCTGACACAAAAAGATAATTCAATGAGCAATAGTAAGACTGTAACCAGATGACTGCATTAATCACACAATCTTTGAAATACAGGCAAATATACACATCTATTTTGATTTAACTCCATAATGAAAGAGATGGCAACTGCTGTAATTCCTTCCGACAGGTTCTAACTTGTCTTTCTTCTGTTGTTTCAAAGAAAGCATTACGTGTTTCCTAAAATAGGCATATACAAAGTATCAACTCTATTTGTTTAGATCCATTGCTGGATCTGGGTCAGTTTACAAAGCATTCATTGTGTGGTTTACCCCCTTGTCAGATGTTCCCTCTGTTCCCGCCCTCCTACATGCTCCCTGCCCTGCCTCTCCTTTTTTGCTGGCTTTCTCTCCTCAGAACACCACTCTTTTTTTAATCATACAGGAAGGTAAACCATACATAGAATATTGTAAAATGATATTACGTAGTTTACATTGTTTCATTAGGGAAGACTAAACAGGGCATGCATGTCATAGTCTTGGCACAGCAATCTGGATAGTTTCAAAGACTATACACATTGCGAAATAAATAAATAAATAAATAAATACATAAATAAATAAATACATAAATAAATAAATATTAAAGATCCAACAATACAATTTTGCCGGATTAGATGTCAAGCTGGCTGCACACCTTCCCTTCACTGGTAGCATTATTTGAGGCACACAGGAGATACTGAGGGTGGTGAGCAACACTAGACATTCAGACTAAAAAACCGAAATTAACTCACAGGCAGCACGACAAAGTGGTCATCTTTCCTCCCACCCCCCATTTTATTCTTTATGCATGCCAGTCATTGAAGGTTTACCAAACACATTCATAGTGCCGTTGTATTTTGCATTTTTCTCAGATATGGATAACATCAGCACACAGTCCAACACATCGTCAGCGCAAGAAGTGTTGGTCTTCAGTAAAGAGGGACTCTTTACCTGAAAAAAGGTACAGAAGAGTGAAACCGTGCAGGAAAAAAAACACACACAAACGTTAAATCCCACCAGCTGGGAGAAAAGCAATTCAGTCAGTCCTGCAAGCTGAAATGGTTAAAAAGTTATCAAACTCCTCCCAATACAGTTTCAAATTTTATAAGGAAAAACCACAAACTGTCTAGAGCATATTAGTTGCATCTTGGGGCAGGTCAAAATAAATGATTGGTGGAACATCCAGAGGCCCTATAGTGCTACATACATTGCTTTTCTTTGATTGGAAAGATGTCCTGGAACAGAACTCTTTAACACCACTTTAACGTCATAATCCTACCCTTGAATCACACCACTATGCTGACCAGCAAAAACACAATTTGCTCTAATGGGCTAGCTCAGTCCAACATACAAATAGATACACATCTACAAATTCATTTAGACCCTGTGTTTTGTTTGAAGCTAATGGAAGGTGAGCAAGGGCTTGAGTATTGCTGTTTATTCCTCCTGATTGGCTCCCTGTTCCTCTCCCAAAAGCCCCAGCCAGTCCAACTTTTTGTTCCCAACAGCACCATGCCGAAAAGTGAATGTACTATGTTGAGTTAATGTTTGGTCTCCTAATTTAGTTTGAGCTTCCAAGTGCCTAGCACCATGACTTTCAAAATATTGCATGAAGCGACTACAGCTGGAGTATATTCCCCTTCCAACATTAATTTAGCATCAGATGTTATCCTGACCTTCACTGCTCAGTTTGCATAAAATAAAACACAGGCGAAATGAAGCCTACAGCCTTTTAAAATGGTCAAGCTAGGGCAAAGCTCTTCCCGACGGTGGCCTGCAAGAACTTGGCTGAACTGTAGACTCCTATTGTCTTCCTGCCATTACCGTTAGCTAATCTGTATCCATTCTGTATCTTTGACATGTTAAATAATGAAAAAAAATCCATTTTGCACAGTGTGTGCAGCTTGAGCAAAGAGTTTTACATGGTAACACCTGGTTGTGAAAAGTATCTTTCTTAAGCTTAGTTTTGTCTTTCACATTGCAGGAAATTGTGCAGGTGTGCATAAGTACACCCTACCAAATTAAAAAAAAATTGACTTGCCCATTGTGTAAAGACTGGGCTGGCCGCAGATAAGCCCCACCCTGTCTAACCTGAATACCACATTCTTGGGCATTCATTGACTTTAATCATTCACTTAACCAAGACACAGTTCTCAGATCTCAGGTCTCCCATGCTGGGATGGGACGGAAGTTCTACTTGAAAAGCCTCATGTGTTATTGGTAAATTAATGTCTTATTGCCAGTTTGGAAGTAATATAATATCTGAGTGATTAATGCCAACCTTGATTAGTGTTACTGCCATTGGCTGTAGTAATTAATTAATTGAACTTCAGTGTATTTTGGAGATATTTCCATCGGTGGTAATTCCTTGCACAGTAATTATTCCATGTGTTGGAAGTAAAGTAGAAGCAATACTGCCAGTCGATAACTGCTTCACTTAGCCTCCAGTGTTGGCATTGAATAGAATTTACTGCCACTATATCATCAGATAGTTAAATCATAATGAGGCTGTGAATACCTAGGATTGATTATACTATGAAAATGTGAGAAAGAACTCTACTTTTGAAAGCCATGGCAATGCTACGGTGGGTGGTGTGAGGAACCTGAGGGCATCCTCCCATCTACTCACCCTTGGGTCCTCCTCTCAGGTGGCCTGGGAAGAGCCATTGCTTTGGATCCTGACCCTGGGGTGGATATTTGAGGGGTGATCACCTGTGTGGAGGTTCCTCGCGCAGTGGAGGAAGCGTGCCTTTAGGTGAGGTTGGGTATCCCCCTTTCCCGTGTCAAAATACATTTTACCCTCCCCTGACCTTCATAGGTTATTATCAATCTTCCCCCCTGTCACACACTCCCACTGTATCCCATTCAGGTCCCTTTAAGACTGGGATGAGGACGAGGCAACTAGGAGTAATGCACACTTCTATCTGTGCACACCACTCTAGTAATGGGACCCACTCCTCCTCACCTGATTCTTCAGTAGACTCCTCGCGTCTTCGCCCCTTTTTTCTTGTGGATTTCTTTTTTGAGAAGAGATATGGTCTTCCGCGGTTAGAAGCCACCCTGTTGCCCCTAGTAAACCAGGGAAGCAAGGGACCCCCTTTCCGCAGGAGCCGTAGGAGAGGAAAAAAGCGTTAGCTAAAAAAAACCTCTCTTGAATTTCGATCTTGATGAGGAGCCAGGTAACCCAGACAAGCTGTTTCTCCAGATATCCGAAGGAGAAGAAGATCCGGGTTAGAGGGATAGTAGAGACCGCGGGTTGTAGCGCCAAATGTCTAGTTGGAAGGAAAAAGGGTAAGGAAAAACAGGTAAGTATGGAGGAAGGAAAGCAAAAATAGAAAAGGAGGACAGAAGTACCGGGGAGGAGCAAGGCAACAAAGGAAGGCAGGAAGGGACGATAACCGGCAAAAACACCGGTCAGGAAGTAGGCAAGGAACTGGAGAGAGAGCGCTAGCGAAACGGAGCATGAAAGCTTCAGTTGCAAAGCGCCGGGCAAAACAAAGAGGCGTGGTTAAGAGTGAAACCAGGAAGAGGTCGGAAAAAGACTAGAGCGTAGCAACAGGAAATGGGGGAAAAATATGGAACGATTAATGGCGGCGGAGTTGCCATCGGTTTCTCAGACTCCAAGGGAATCTCTTTGCAAACGGCATGACACAGGCATGTCCCAGTTAATTGTAGTCAGGCAAAGGACTTGCACCTGCAGCCACTTGAAAGGCTACAGGTGCATATAAGAAGAAGAGACTCACATGGAGGAGAGGAACCACCTGGGAAGCCAAGACATGGCTTGAGACGGGCTGGTGAAAAGAATGTGACTGCTGCAGGAGAGCGGGAAGGATGCAGAGGCTGGAGAGAGCCACGAGAGAGTCAGGAGCCCTGCATAGCCCCGAGCCACGTACCCACCGCTGGAACTTGTGGACACAGAAATCTACACTACACTGCAGGAGGCAGCAAGACCGTTTGGAAGAGGTGAGCGTGGCTCACCGGAGCTCCCGATATGAGCTAGGGCAGCAAACGAAAGCAGAAGAGGAATGCGCAAGCACCCGGATGAACTGCCCAACACCAGTGAGTGACGGGGCGAGAACACTCATGCCGGGGAACTCTAGGGCTTAACATGGGCCAAGGAAGTTGCTGACCAAATGGAAATTATTGAATACTAAACAAACTGCAAAGTACTTAATGGGTTTTTGAATACCGAACTAAAGAAAAGCTGCACGAGATATGAAAATACTGTACAAGTGGATAGAAAGTGATGTTTATTTACAAACGGAATGAAAATAAGTAAAAAGCATTTATGAACAAAGTGAAAACCAGCAATGAGAGTTGGTGAAGCATGTGAAAAGCAAATGATAAGCACTATGGGATAGTGTGCGAACAAGGTGGTAACAAGGAATAAAACACAACAAAGTGAATTGTGTAAAAGGCATGTTTGGCAGAGTCAAGAGGCTGCCAAGGAGGAACTGGAGAACAGATGAACTATTGTCACAGGTGCAGAGAGAAAACCTAAGGTGGCAAAGTAGTCGAATGAGAATCAGGGAACATGAAGGAGGGGTTTTAACTAATTTTAGCCATTTGAATATTGTGACATCTTATAAAAGGTGCCCTTATTGCCACTTTGTCAAAATATCACTAATTCTCATGTCAGCCCTAACCGCAGGCTTCTTAGTAACCCTCAGAAATAAACCTGGGTAAACTTTCTCAAAAGTGACCTTCAGGCTCCCACACATTTCCAAGAGATATTCAGGTAGGTTTGAAGTACCCCTGGATTTTTCTTCTAGCCCACATCTGACATATCTCTATTACGAGCCATACATCTGCAAGGAAGGGAGTCATTTGGGCCGGTTCAGCTGATTGTTTTCAAAACAAAAATAATATAAAAATAACTTGAAACGCTTCAGGAACTGAGGTAAAAGTTAGGGGAAAGAGTGCGATTGGGGGCGTCTGGGTACAGGGTTAGCAAGAAGAAATGGTGTCATTTGGTGTCATTTGCATTTCTGAATGTTTCCAAGTAGGACAGCACATTAAACTCTGCAGTGTTATATTTCACTAGATTTCCAGTCTTGATGCAGAGCTTTAACTGTTATCTGCAAATCACAGGTTTGAATCGGGGTATGAACGTGGCATTCATTCTACAGAAGCTGAATAGATTGGTAAAGTTGAAGTGCAGGATATTAAGATTGCATGTCATACCAGCAGAGTCAGTGACATGTAAGACATACCTGGGTCTGCTTTTCATCATTCTGAGGCGGCCATATTGAGCAATGTTGAGGTATATGATATCATTAACTTTCAAAGGACTGGTGCAAACCAGAAATTATTCGCAACAGAAGGTTACACCCCCAATAATGACAATGGGCCTCATTCCCAGTACGGCGCTAACCAATGGCGCTATTAACGCCTTGGTTGACGCCGTACCCGGACCGGCAGCGCCTTGGTGGATGGCGGAATTACCGCCCCATTCCAAGGTTGGCGGGGCGGTAATTCCCCATTCACCAAGGCTCTTCCCCATTCCCAAATGAGCCCCCATAGGGCTCAATGGGAATGGGGAAGATGCAAATAACGGTGACCGTTCATTACGGTCACCGTTATTGGCTTGGAGGCCCCTTTGCGGCCTCGACTTTAACACCTGCTCAAAGCAGGCGTTAAAGGCGAGGGCGCAGAGGGAACTCGGAGTATGGCGGTAAGGGAATACCGCCACCGGTGGCCGCTATCCCTTACCGCCATACTCGGAATGAGGCCCAATGATGTGCTATTTATATAGCGCCTTAATCCAAAGAGCTTTACAGAGCACATATTTACATACAATATCACCCAACCAAAATTGGTACTCATTTATCGACCTCTGAAGGATGAAAGGCTGAGTTGGCCTTGCCGGGACTCGAACCTGTGACCTGCAGATCACGCTCAGATTGCAGCAGCAAGCGCTCAACCAGCTGAGCTATCTTACCAGCTCTAATGAGTACAATCACTTTATTTTTTTTAACACAAATATAATCATTTACAAAATTGGAAAACAATTAGTAAATTGACATTTTCTCTTAATTTCATACAATACTTCCACCAGTGCATAAGTGAGCACCGTCGTCATCTAAAGCCTTCAAACAAGCCCTGACAAGTGGCACTTCATAATTATAATTGTTTATTTATAACGAGTCTTGCTTCCAAGACAAGCGCGTTGCCCCTGAGCTATCCTGCTTTTTCATACACATCTTAGTGTTCTTAGAACTATTGTTATAGCTCTTAAATATCGTGGGGTCCTCTAAGCCGATTTCACATCGCCGTGCATACGAGATGCATCTAAAGTGGGGGTACGTTTACTTGGCACGCTTGACATTTAGAGAGCCAGCCATACACTGTGGGCTTGATAGATTGTTCCTATAACACGCAAGCGCTTTGATCTAAAAACATTCAGTTTCCCTTTTTTATCCCCTTAGCACATACGCACAAATGAGGAGAGATTCTCGAGTGCACCCCAAATTCAGAGATGGGATGCACATTAAAATGTGCAGAAAATAAAGCAATTTCCCGGTGCCTCTGTGGAACTGATGCAGTTGAATTGCAATGCATGATATGGACATTTCTGACATGGTTTATTTTTTTAATTATGCATCAGCAAATGGCGTGAACCACTACAGTCCCACCTGCAGTGTCTGCGTGTGTAAGTGTGTGTGTTTGTGTCATGAACCACTGCAGTCCCACCTGAAGTGTGTGCGTGTTTGTGTCATGAACTACTGCAGTCCCACCTGGAGTGTGTGTGTGTGTGTGTTTGTGTCATGAACCACTGCAGTCCCACTTGGAGTGTGTGTGTGTTTGTGTCATGAACCACTAGAGTCCCACTTACAGTGTGTGCTTGTGTGTGTGTGTGTGTGTGTGTGTGTTTGTGTCATGAACCACTGCAGTCCCACTTACAGTGTGTGTGTGTGTCAAGAAACTCAGCAGTCCCACTTACAGTGTGAGTGTGTGTGTGTGTGTGTGTGTGTGTGTGTGTGTGTGTGTGTGTGTGTGTGTGTTTGTGCGCGCGCGCGCGTGCGCACACACGCACAGGTGCACATGACCACGGGCTAGAAAACTGCTGGAAATGTCAGGTAAAAGTGCATATTTTGTCTCTTTAGAGTTGAAAGTGGTTGTATCAAGAACCTCCCCTTTCCATTCAATCTTCTCTCTAATGAGGGTGTACATACTGTTGCTGTGCTACATGTGGGGTGTGACTAGTAATTGGGTTGTTGATTGGATAGCAAAAATGCGATGTACACCCTTCCTGTCTGTTTAAGGATGGGGGTTAGGTGTTACACCCTTTGTTCTTTTGGGTGTGCAGCAACACATGAAGTGTGTGTGTACTTCTCTGCTTTAGAAATGTCACTGATGTTGAGTACCCGGTTTCCACAAAGTATTGTGTCTAAAGAATGTTGGAGTCAACCCTTATCCCCTCTGTTAGTATACCTGAATATGTATGTATGCATGTATGAATGTATGTATGTATGTATGTATGTATTTATTTATTTATGTATTTATTTATTTATTTATTTATTTATTTATTTATTTATTTACGCATGTATATAATTAGCTAAACCCAAGGGCATCAAGACGCTCGTTACAGGTTAATCAACAAAGCCCTGTACATAGAGTCAGAAACAGTTAGGGTCTTTGATCAGTCAGGGGATGGACCCTGGGAGAATAGCAGTGTCTTAATATGCTTCCGGAAGGTCCAGTAGGAGTGCTCTGCCCTTGGTGCAAGAGATATAACGTTCAAGTTCTTAGTCCTGATATTATTTCTGTGTCCTCCACGGCTCTATCATAGCGCAGATACAAAATGACAGTTTGTGCCCATGTTTCCTGTGGAGGTTTGGGTAAATAGTGTGTTCCTCTCTAATTTTGGAGTGCAGCTATACAGCATTGGTGTGTTCAATGTTCTCTTCTCTGGTAACATGATTAGCAATTGTAAATATGCAGCACAACTCCCGTTGTGCGTGTCTTTAAACAATGCTATTGTTGGTGGTCTATTTGACCAAGTACACATCCAAGAACCATTGTCCATAGTTGCATGCTTGGTGAAAATCTCAGATCACTGACAAACACAATGACAATCATGAGATGTCCAGACACAGGGTAACCACTGCACCACCGCAGCCTTGTACAGTCTTCAACTGTGGAGCCGTTAGTGTGCATGGAAGAACAATGAGATGATGCGTCCACTTGGCGGCGCTCAATACCTTGCCTCCGGCTGGGAAACCTGCCATCCCCTGGGCCCCACACATGATGACCCGGAAGATCCCATTAGGCCTCATTCATTTAGGTGACAGTCACTTGTTTCTCTTAAGCTCTAGAGATACTTCTATTGCATTAACAGGAAGAGCAGCAGCGGTGCTCACTGCACACTAGTCCACATGACAGCTTGGACATTAACACATGGCCCTGTTTGGTAACTAGCAATGTTGTGATTGAGGAGGCCGAAAGGATGTTGGACATATGGGAGCTGTAGGTTGGAACCCTTGGTCACCCCACCATCATTGGCACATGGCACAGGTCACTAACAGTGGCATATCACCAGCCAGTCTTATGGATCTGGACTGACCCCATACCTTCTGCCTAGGAAGGGAGACCCAAGCTGAACTTGTAAATTCAGCATAAACCCCTTGTGAGACAATTCAAGGAAATCGATGTGCAACTATTTCCATGATGAGAGAGCCTAGAGTTCCCTAAAAGTAGGCCCAGACCTCTGACAATGAAATGCACAACTTCCCCTTGCAGCATCAAAGGAGTCAATTTAGATGCAGCGTGGGACACGTGGTAAACTCTGTGGGCCTGCTGACACAATTGCTGAATGTTCATCTTGGGAAAGCATGGTTCCTTAATGAGGGAATGTCAGGGGGGTGATGCAATGTTGCAATTTCCTCAAGCACAGAAGGATATATGTAAAACACAGTGCTCAGGATGCTAAGCCAGTTTCTTTCCAGCTTCTCATTTAAATGCTGAAAACACTGAAGCCTCCAACTTCACAGTCTTTCCAAATTAACAAACAACCCATATAGAGGCTCTTCTGTTGCTCCATTATTGGATGGTGTGACTTGTTGCACTTTGGGTAGATAACCCGTGCTTTAATATAACGCAGGCAAAAGTAGCAGCCAGCCGTTAATAACATCTCTGCAATGCTACAATGCAGCTTGTGGGACAATTTACTGAATCTCCCAATGTTTCATGTGAACTTGTGGGCCAGGCTCTACTGCTGTTTCAGGAAATGCATTTGGTTAGGGCTCGCATTGTATCAACAGAGTGTTCTGATCAACATCATATACTGCCAACTAGCAGGTGGTCCAGTTCTGCAAAGAATCGACAGATGGGTCGCTCCTTTTTGCATCTGGAGGTCTTGAGAATCAGCTGATCCTGAACCGTCAATGGGAGAAGGCACCCTGTTGGGCCTCTCTCTGGTTACTGGTAGGATGTTGTGCTCCCAATCTGGCCCGCCTATCCTCCAAAAAGAGTCTTGGAAGGATTCAGGCCAATATATATGTTTCCAGATTCATCTGTTGGATTTGGCATTTACTCCTGTTACGTGACTCTTCCCCAGATGTGGCTCCAGTGTATAGACCAATAGGAATCTTGCTAGCTGAGTGTCAACTCAGCTCCCAATCACAGTGTTTCATTCAGTCACACTTCTGGAGGCCGCCCAGTCTATGGCACTGACACATGCTCACTTTTCCTGGCATCTTCCTGTGCTTCCACTCACGCTCTCGCTTTTACGAGGCAGACTGAAGACATGAACATATATAGCAATATACATCTTGCATTCACACTAGCAAAATACTTCATTAGGTGGCGGGGCTCAGCACTGAATTTTACATAGAGGTTCCCTGTGTGTATAATGGGTTTTTGTACCATTGAAGAACTGCCTAAAATAAGGCGGCCATCCATCATGGATGTTAATATGAGAATTACTTAACAAAAAAAAAAAAAAATTATATATATACTTTCTCCCTACAGCTATCATTGTTCTGTACTCTCATTGCACTGCTCTTCTTATTATATTTATTTATTTACTTATTAAAATATGTTCACATTAAAATATGTTCACAGCCAACAAAGGTTTTACATATATTTATGATAACAACAGGATTCAATTTCATCACATACTATCGGATTAGAAACCTTAAAAATCAAGTCAATTTCTATAAAAACAGAGTACCGACAGACAATTCCCTTAAAATTGATAAAACTAAGTTATAAAACTTCATCATGTGAAAAATAAGATTGAGATTATGTCCATGTAAAAGAGATTCCCATATTTAATTCATATTCTCAGAATTGCTAGTATTATCATACGCTTTCAAGTATTTAGTTCTTAAAAAGTCAAGGCTCTCACACTGGCACATAATGTGTGCTGCAGACTCTATGGAGGATGTGCCACATAATCTACATAGTCTTTGATCCCTAGCAATGCCACATTTTACGCCCATTATTTCAAGTGTATCACACCTATTTAATTTAAAGAGTAGATATCGTCTAATGGTGTTACTATCAGTGAAAACAAAGGGGGTTCTGAGTCTTTCTACCAGCACAAACACAGCCCATTGATCTGTTTTTGGGTGGTGGCCCCTGGGAGAGACTCAACCAAGTCTTTAGCTCACTGTCCCTTTCACAGAGGAAACATATCCCTGCATATCAGTCTTTGTCCTGCCCAGGGGCAGTCCAGCACCGAAATGCTAGGCAATTCTTCTCTGAACAAGAGTACCAACAGCAACCCCATACACGTGTTTCTGCCTTGTTGGGCTTCATCAGGGAGTAGAAGCTTTGCCTCTCTGAGAACAATGAGCAAGGGGTCTATGTCTGGATTCCCCTGGTAACGTAGGGTGAGCCCCAAAGTTACTTAATATGCAAATCAAAGGGGGGGTCTGGGAGTCTCTCTACCAGCACGAACACAGGCCATTAACCTGTTCTTGGGTGGATTGCCCGTGGGAGAGACTCTACCAAGTCTTTAGCTCACTGTCTTTTTCACAGAGAAGAAATGTCCCTACATATCAGTCTTTGTCCTGCACAGGGGCAGTCCAGCACCGAAATGCTAGGCAATTCTTCTCTGAACAAGAGTACCAACAGCAACCCCATACACGTGTTTGCGCCTTGTTGGGCTTCATCAGGGAGTAGAAGCTTTGCCTCTCTGAGAACAATGAGCAAGGGGTCTATGTCTGGATTCCCCTGGTAACGTAGGGTGAGACCCAAAGTTACTTAATATGCAAATCAAAGGGGGGGTCTGGGAGTCTCTCTACCAGCACGAACACAGGCCATTAACCTGTTCTTGGGTGGATTGACCGTGGGAGAGACTCTACCAAGTCTTTAGCTCACTGTCTTTTTCACAGAGAAGAAATGTCCCTACATATCAGTCTTTGTCCTGCACAGGGGCAGTCCAGCACCGAAATGCTAGGCAATTCTTCTCTGAACAAGAGTACCAACAGCAAACCCATACACGTGTTTCCGCCTTGTTGAGCTTCATCAGGAAGTAGAAGCTTTGCCTCTCTGAGAACAATGAGCAAGGGGTCCATGTCTGGATTCCCCTGGTAACGTAGGGTGAGACCCAAAGTTACTTAATATGCAAATCAAAGGGGGGGTCTGGGAGTCTCTCTACCAGCATGAACACAGGTCATTGACCTGTTCTTGGGTGGATTGCCCCTGGGAGAGACTCTACCAAGTCTTTAGCTCACTGTCTTCTTCACAGAGAAGAAATGTCCCTACATATCAGTCTTTGTCCTGCACAGGGGCAGTCCAGCACCGAAATGCTAGGCAATTCTCCTCTGAACAAGAGTAACAACAGCAACCCCATACACGTGTTTCAGCCTTGTTGGGCCTCATCAGTGAGGTGGAGCTGTGCCTCTCTGAGCACAACAAGAGTACCACCAGTAACCCCATACACATGTTTCAGCCTAGTTGGGCATCATCAGTGAGGTGGAGCTGTGCCTCTCTGAGAACAGTGAGCAAGGGGTCCACGTCTGGTAATGTAGGGTAAGACCCAAAGTTACTTGGTATGCAAAACAAAGGGAATGCAGCTTGATATTTAGGTTTTCTAGAAGCATCTTCTTTATTCATGTATTTATTTATTGGTTTGCAAGACTTTAAACTCAGCCGCTTCATAGAGCCCGAAGTCCAAAGGGGCAAGAGTGGAGGGGCTTGAGGGGAGAAGAGAGTAAAGGTGGGTCTGAAACATAGAAGCCTTGGATCACTTAAAAACTGTTTAAGTGGCTGTATTGGGGTGAGGAAAAAGTGCAATGCAAAGAAAATGCCATGCCATTACAAAAGTGCAGATATCGGTGCAGAGAGTACACCTTGGCATTACAGGCTATTTAAAGGGAGGAGCAAAGATGCATGAGTGATGTATGTTGCACAGCATGTTGCAAAGCTAGAGACAGTTGGAATATTCGGGGACTGTTTGATTGTCCATCCCTCTCTGTGCAACAGGGAGTTTGCTCTACAGTGGAGCTCTTGAAGTTTTAGTTAATGTTTCCCCCAAACGTATTTTCCTACAACATGCAGGTGAGAGGGTGATTTTTGACGTTTGATTGCTTAGATTTTTTTATAGAGTGGCAACCCCTAGTTTTGACCTGCCTACATTTCTTTTTCAAGAACAGCAGATAACACTAAGGCACACCTATATTAAAGGTTCTTTTGATTAAATACCTGCAAGGGTATTGTTGAAGACATTCTATAATGTTTATATGGAGTTTTGAGGTGCGGGGGGCAAAGGCTCAACTTTGGCATCTAGGTTGGATATGTAAGAACAAAACAGTGGTTGTTCCTAAAGAATCCTTTAGGAACTCCCGTCTCCTGCACACTTTCTAATGTCTGAAAATCAGACCAAACATTCAAGTAGGTAATCAATAGTTCATATTAACCATTTGGTATAATTGACAATTTGATATATGAAACTCTCTTTTTGAATATTTCGGTAAAACACAATATTTTATTATACAAATAAAGAAGCCCAACGCGTTTCGAGTCACAAACTCTTCTTCAGGGGCAATATCACAATTCATCAGATTTCTAGAAAGTAGAAAAGAAACATCTTAGTGTAATATTTCACACTGTAATTTCAACAATAACAAAGTAACAATTTTTTAACAATTTTAACCTAAATGGTTTTTCAGATATAGCCCTGTCAGGATGAAGGTGATTGGATGAGTGCTTAATGGGAGGACCAAGAAAACCAGAGAGTTGTATCCTTACACAAATCCAACAACCGAGCACTACAAGAATATGTTGGACATAGGTAACTATGCTACCCTTCTTCTAAAAAATATACTCAAGGTGCCCTTTGAGTTCTGTGTCCCTACAGATGCATTTGATCTGTAGAGTTGTACATTAATATGGTCAATAATACATTAGTGACTTGAAGCTTATGTTTAATTTACTGTTTAGTGTTTTATCCTATCAGTAATCTTCAGCTTTAAAAGTATTATTCTGATTATAAAAACAGCAATAATAATTGCATGGCCCAACAGTGTGCATCACTGTGCTATACAGTATATTTAAGGCTTTGAATTGCTGGCAGTGCAGGTATTACTACAACACCAACAATAATGCATACGGCATACGCATTCCATTCTTTCTCTTCAGACAGGACTATGGACCATAGTTTTTTATATAGGAGTAAAATTGTCCACATATAGAGAAGCCCACCTGCAATTTGCAGTCAGCAGCACACCGATTTCAGAAAAAAACGACCTCCTAGACAACTTCTCTGTAGCCTGCTCTTACCTGATGATCAGCCTTCTTGAAGTACTTATATTGTGCAAGACAAACAGTTCTTCAGGTCCCCTCTGTGCACCCTAATCCTCAGTGACCTTCAGATGCTGTGAACTTAATTGGAAGCAGATGACCAAATCTCAGGAGAAAAAGCTTTTTTGTGTGCAAACATGGTTTACAACTGGTTTTCGCAGTTGGCGCATAATGAATACATCATCACCACATGGGGCGGCTAAGCGCATAATCCCAGGGGAAGAGCATCAACAAGCAAGACATTGGGCCTCATCCCGAGTTGGGCGCTAAGCGGGAGCTATTTCCACTGAGCAGAAATAGCGTTACCGCCGGGACCCATGGTGCAAATAGCGCCGTATTACAAGTACGCAAGCACATGTATCGGGTCCTGGTGGTACCTCTCATTGCGCCTGGCGGAAACAGCACCGAAATTTCCCCACCGCCAAAAACCTTTACGCAATTAGTGGTACCATCCTCTGGCGGCACAATCAGGAGAACCTTCAAAAATCTAAATCCATCAAATATCGAAATCACAATATCGAAAATCAGAATCCATCAAATATCAGCATCCCCAGCAGCCATCCACCCAATCTAAACAGCTACAATGTCCCAGGAGAGGTCAGGGGCAAGGCCGCACAAGATCGGCTAAGACAGCCGAAATTCACAGAGGGTGAGCTGGTGCATGAGGTTGTGGCCCACCATGAGGAGCTGTATGGTGTGAGGCAACGCAAAACCTCTGCCAAGTCCTGCACCAACATCTGGCAGATGGTGAGTGTAACGCTCACCTGATTCCCGCAGAGGCGCCGGTCTTGACTGGGTGAATGCCGTATCTTCAAAGGTGATGTGTAACACACGGCTGGCTCTTTGGGCTGGACCTCTGTGCACTGTATGTCTGACTCGAAGAGTAAGATGTCTGCAGATAGAAAATATGGGATTAATGAACTGGGGTGCCTCTCTCCTCTTCCCTTTCTCTTCTCCTGTAGAACCCCAAAGGTTAACACCCTCACCTTAGGTAAGTGAACGCCGAGCTCTCCATCTGCCTCGGGGCAGGGTGCCGTAACCAGTTTCTTCACTGGATAACGGTGCAGGCCTCTTGACCTCAGAGGACTACTGCTGTCCGTCGTTAACTGCACGAACGGTAAGTTCTGGGCACTTCAAATGTCTTAAAAGTCTTTTGTAATGATATCTCTTGTTTTGCAGGGTTCCGGCGATGGCGGATGGCGGGCTGATGAGAGTTGAGGATCGAACCCGCGTGAGGAATAGAAGCGCCTGGAAGCACGTAAGTAAGCGCTTGTAGCCTGCTTCACGATGCGCACTAACTGTCCCTTTTATCTTGCAGGTACAAGTTCGGAGCTTTAGAGAAGCTGAAGGCTGCTGGAGTACCCACTGGATTCGGCGTGGGAAGGAGTAATGGCACGTGAGTAATAAAGTTGCCCAATGTCTTTAAACGCACCTTCTTTTGTCTTTCAGATGCGGGATGCAGCGCCGAAGGCCTCCGGAGCGTGCGAAGAGCTGGTAAGCTTTTGTCTTTCAGATGCCGGAATGCAGTGCGAAGACCTCCGGAGCATGAGAAGAGTAGGTAAGCCTTTGTCTTTCAGATGCCGGAATGCAGCGCGAGGCGTTGGTGACAGCCGATGGACCAGGTAAGAGATGCACTGCCACTGAAGACCGTAGTGCTAACCTGTTCTTTCTTTGTCTTTACAAGTGCTGCTGAAGACTGGATTCCAGGATGGTAAGCCTTTGTTCCCTTAGGCCCAGGATCAGAAGCAGAAGACACGATGAGCGTTCTGCTGCAGAGAATGCAGAATAACACAAAGCAAGATTCATCCATCGGGTGTGGTTTAAATAGCCTCCTGTAGTGCTTAGGTGTCTCCTTCCACAGCCACGCCTAGGTAAGAAAAGAGTTCCTGCTTTCCAGAAGAGTTCCAGTGTTCTGAACCTAGGGAGTGGCTCCTGCCCCACCCAACAGGAAAAGTAGTCCCAAACAGAAGAGGATCAGGGGTTCAACTGGCAGGTAAGTAAGCAGCATGGTCTGCTGCAGGTAAGTCCACCCAAGCATTATGAGCCCGGCGCTTCCAGCGCTGGGACTGGGCATCTTTATGAGCCTGGTGCCACTGGCGCCAGGACAGGGTCCAAAAGGTCCCAATTGGGACTGGCTGGCACTCGGAACCGGGGTTATGGGTCTGCTTCCAAGGGAGTCGGGCAAGTCCTGATCTTTTGGAAGCAGAGATCATGACACTACCAATAAAAATTTAGAAGAAGAACGATGGGAGCGAGCAGGAGTGTAGAAGAATATCAAAGCAGCAAGATAGCTAGGAGCAAGACCATAAAGGGATTTGAAAACAAGACAAAGAACATTTTATTTAATTTGAGTATGGAAAAGGTAGCCCTCCGAGAGTTGCAAGTGAAGAAGAAATAGAGTCCCGATAAGAGAGGAGACACAGGAGATGGATAGAAGAGTTGAATACAGATTTAAGAGGGGCAAGGCAGGAACTGAGAACAGTGGCGCAGTAGAAAAGTCTAGAAAAAATTGAAGAGGAATAACCGACAGATCGAACATTTTGCTTCAGACACTTTTCAGAATGTTGCCTCCTTCTGTACCTACTGTAGTGAATGGGGGTGAGCATCAGTAAATGAGGGTCTCTACAGAGTGCATCTTTTGCATCCAAACATTGACTACAATCTTGGCCCAGATAAATGAGGAATACATGCAAAATGTGGTAGACTTGGGTTCAACGGTGTGGATTTGTATAGCCGGACACACAAACTTACACACATACATACATTCCGCTTTATATATAAAGAAGATATTGGCTCACTCTCTATTTGTCAACGAGGAGACAGTCTCCTGGCCTTCATGAACCTGAACACGTCCCTCGACAAAGTCAATCGGGTGAAGTTGTGAAGGGTACTCGGGTCCATTAATTGCCTTGCCTGGTTATTACATCTTTTAATTAGACTGCATCAGTCGACCTGAGCCTTTATGTCGATCTGAGCCTGTATGAGGAGTGACATAAATGGGTGCTGTTCTGCTTTCTTTGCAGTGGATTAATGTGTGTGCCAGGGATGTGCCCTGGTGTCCCCACTCTATTTTCAAAACTTTACCCGGGATGCCCTTAGGTTGGGAAATAGAATTCTGCCAATCTTGACCGTTGCGGATGATACAGCTGTACTTGCGAATTGTAAAAACTCATCCAAGATTAGACTATGTTTATGGATGCTCTGGATCTTATGGTCAATGCCCAAAATTGGCTGTCATGACTTTTTTAAGGAGAAGCGCCCACTGAAATGTCCTCCATTGTTTAGCAAGGGTTGCCTAATACCCAGAGTCAGCGAATTTGACTATCTGGGGATTAGATTTGCGTCAAACTTCTCCTCTAACTCACATGTAAATAAACAAACCATGAAATTCAGGCAAGCCATAGGTGGGGTGACTAGAGCCATGGGAATCTTTAAAGCTAAACCAGTAAAGCTGGCATTAAAAATATATAAATGAAAAGTGGTTTCGGTTGTAAAGTATTGTATGGAGTTGTAGGGCTTCCACAATGTACATTCAATTCAGATTGTGGAAAATTACTTTTTTTAGAGAGTGCTATGACTTGCTCGTCCTGCCCCCAATTTCAGAGTCCACCTCGAACTGGGCCGGAACTTCATCAGTGAAGCATCAGCATCAGTGATCCTATTCTGGCACAGCCTTTATGTCACTGGCTTCGAATGAGGTCCAATGTCAAGGCCACTCCTGCATGAACAACGGTTCTAAAACAAATAATAAATAAATGTACCGTTTTTATGAATGCATTGTACTGGCAAGTCAATAATTCCAAATCTGCAAAACTGGTATGTTTGTGGGGTAGGGCCTCATTACACGGACGGCGGTAAGGGTTAACGGTCACCGTTTAACGCTTTTTGCAGGCGTTAAAAACCAACCCTCAAAGGGACCAGGGTGCTAATTATGGTACCGCAATTTGCGGCACCGTAATTAGCGCCTTCCCCATTCCCATAGAGCCCTATGGGGCAAAAATGGGAATGGGGAAGGGCAATGGAGGAAGGCGGAATTACCGCCTTCCCAACCTTGGAATAGGGCAGTAATTCCCCTTTCCTCCAAGGCGGTACCGGTAAATTACCGGCATGAACAATGGTGCTAATAGCACCATGGTTTACCGCACTACGTGTAATGAGGCCCCAAGTATGGCCATTAATGGCTGTCCAGTACCACAGACACATTAATTTGGGTTTTACAAATGCCCATGAGTTTCAAATTGCAAAAAATCTATTTCTGAAAAAAACTATTGAGCTTTCCCAAATCCGCACCGAATTACTGGTCCATATGAAATTGGGTTTGCAGTATGTACAAGATTAAATAATAGTTGAACCGGTTTTGCACTGGTTCCGTATTTGAGCTAACCCCAAGGCTGTTCTAACTTAGTTTCTAAACGGTATATTGTATCCAAGAAAGGGCAGAGGAAATGCCTTGGCTGAAATTTGATAAACATTTGTTTACTAATATCAATGCTGATTTCTACTACAACTTGATTAATTTGACTCCGCTTCTCTGCAAAGATATATCATCCCATTTCTTGTAGAAAGACTTTGGAGATGAGTATACCTTCTAACTGTAGTTAAAATATCATTGCATCTAATCAAATCCAAGAGTATCTCCCTTGGAGTAATCATTCTATGGAAAGATGCCCTACCACCAGAGCATGTTGTAATTGTTTACAACTGGGCGCTGTTTTGGTGGTTAGGTTGGGCCACACATCACAAAAGAGATGTTAAATGTAGAAAGGTGATTTTGAAGATCTATTGCATTCCTTGTTTTTTCTGCCTGGCGTACTCTTATATTAGATGTAGAACATTATTACAAGTTTAAAGAGGCACTGGCTTTTTACCATGTCACCCTGCACTTTATTTTTTACTTAATGTTAAAACCCCATGCATAGCCTGTTATTTATTTATTTATTTATGTATTTATGTATTCATGTATTGTTCGCTTGTTAGGTGCTTATACAGTGTAAAACAACCGGGGACCAGTGGGGAGCGTCTGTACTCCTGCTCTCTATACGGCAGAGGAGAGGCACAGAGGACCCCTGCCAAGATTCTCTATTAGTGGTAGCGTAGTTCAGCAATCAAGGCCTAGCTTCTGAGGGGGTGATGCAGTCTGGTTCTTAAGTACAGTGTAGTCCCCAAGCACTCACAAAGGAATGTCTACACACTGTATTAGTTAAAACACAGTCTTTATATAAATAAGGTTCAAGGTTATATACACAATCAGGATAATACACGTTGTGCTCCGACAATTCTAAAATGATGAATATATACAGTTCTAGGTGGTACCACGATTACTCTGATTCCATTAAAATGCATAAACTATACTCACATGAAATAGCATACAAATCAACAAAGCAAAGCAATATCAATTATAGACTTAAGAGGAAGACAAGTTGGTTAGACAATTGTCAGAATACTGACGCCTACCACTAGGCACATTTCCATATGAGGATCCCCCCACCTGGGCAACCTGTAAATGAAGATACACTATAAGCCCAGTCCATATATTGTCTATTAGAGTCTTATATTCTTCTATACTTCTGCAACCCAATGTACCTTGTGTGTTAGAGTTCTTCGTCGGGGAATCGATGGGCCATTCTTGAGTGCCATCCCTTTCAAGCGGAGCCACGGGTCATTGAACTTCCAAGAGGAAGAAAAGGTGAACATCGTCGTTGAGGGAGCAGCTTCGGTCCTTGCGGTGCTCGTTGACGAGTGATTGAAAACGTCCTGCAACGGTGGAGGCGTGCGGTGCACCTCGACGACGATGGTTCGTTGCCGAAAGAGTTAGTGGAGAACTTTGGCCCAGCAAGGGCATTGAGTCATCGGTGTCTGGCATCGGTGAACGCTACGTCACCACGGCTGTTTTCAGTAGCTTTGTCACTGTCTCTGAGGTCTTCGAGTGGCGGGTAACCCACCGGTGGATTCTCCTTGCTCGTCGACGGCCTTCACTTTCTCTGGCAGGATGAAAGTGGTTGACAATGATGAACAAGATAGTCCTTGGATCAAATGTTCTTAGGCAATGGGAGCACAGCGGCTCCGGTCGGCGATGGCATTTGTCGAAGGTGGATGGCTGTTCGGTGCTTCTCTTCATTCGCCTCAGCGGTCCCCTTCTCCGGTCGGCAGCCTTTCATAGGTCTGTCTACAAGGGAGTTTTGGCAAAGATCAGCTGGTTCACGATGGTCCCTCGTAGCTCGGGGAGAGGTCTCCTTACCAGGTCCTCTCTTGAATCAGTTCTTGAAGACACAGCAGCTATCAGATTACACGGAAGGGAACAGCAGTTCACCTTATTCTTCCGGCTTGGCTTTGAGAGTAAGCATCAAGTATCAACTTCAGCTTCTGAACAATTTCTAGCAGTGAGAGGCCCCCACATATACTGTTGATCTCCGATTCATTCTGCTGGGTCACACTCAGGAAACAAATCACTCAGAAGGGCATTCAGGCAGTCAGTCAGCCAATCAGACGCACCATGCATTCAGGCCATTCTTCTCCATCCAGACACTCACAACACAGAATGTGGATTCGGACAAGTACCCACCCATTCAGCATGACACACTGTATTCATACTAGTTCCGAGCAGGGCTGTCTCAGTCATTGTGTCAAACACCAGATACTAGACACCCATAACACAGAATGCATATTCACACACTCTTTTCACCCAGGTCCCACCCCACGGGTGTACCCACAACATACGGTCGTTGGGAAGGCTCCAGCCAGTCAGGTCAGCACTTCCTCACGCTACCATATATGGAACTTTAACCCAACAGCCAGTCATGTGGAAGGGACAGAGTCAGGGCTTCCCGGGACTTCAGGAATCAAAGGTAACAGACGATGGAAGGCAAGAGGCCATGGGGGCCACCTTGTCTCCACCAGGAATCTACTGATTCCAATGACAGGGCCTGGGCATCCCAAAACGGAGTATGCGCAGGGCACATGTCAATTCAGAATAGAGCTGCCACAAGCCTGTACCCAGCGCTAGGAGTACAGGGTCGTACTCCCACCCATGGGTACCATAAGGGTATCCCAAGGGTCTGTTCACCAAACCAAATACAGGAAGAGCCGCACTGCCAGGAGTCCCACGTGAACTCCTGCGCGGAAAACAAGTCAGAACATACATGATAATGCAATAAAGACAAGGATTGTATGGCCCTGTCCCTCTGATACATTTTCGGCATCACAAGCAGGAAATACATTCTGTTTCAAAGTGCCCACAGGGCAGCAGGAAGGAAACATGGGATAGCAGTACAATTAAATACACAAAAAAGAAATTGTATAAACATCAAGCCTGGATGGTCCAGTCTCTTTACAATGGCTATTGAATTGCCTTTGATTAATTTTACTCTAACAATTATTGTATGTTGAGTCTAGAAAAGTATGTGTAACTTTGTATTCATTGTATGTATGTATTTTCATTGTATTTTATATTGCCACCCTTTAAACTATTATTTTTTAAATGATATGTGTCTGTTTCATGGAATTTGTGTATCCCTCATAAACATATATTGGAATGACTGAGTACAAAGCTTAGTCTTTACCCACAGTGTGCTGTTGTCACACCCTCCCTTGTACACACATCTGACAGTACTGCCACTCCTGCCCAAAACCCCAGAATCACTATAACTCGCCCCGCTCCCTATGTCCCATCTTATTCCCCCTTCACACTCCGGCACTCACGTGGGCCTCCTGATGACTGAATGCTCTCCAGGTTGCGTCCATTTTTGCATTGGCAGTTACCTTGGCGTCTAGGTAATCGGCGGAATGCTACTATGCTTCTGCGTCGCGTGACCAGCGCTGTGCGCTCACGTGACCCGGGAATCCATTCAGGTGATGCGACAGCGCGGCACGTGACGGGAAGTAATGCCAGAAGCGCGAGTATTTAAACACAGCTCTCCATGTACTCGCTGCTTCACATGCTGTTATTTGAAACCTGTTTGGCGTTACGCGTTCGTTTGGATTTCTTGACTCTTTTTGGATTTTGACCTCGGTTTGCATACTTGGACTTCGCTTGGATTACTTTACTGGCTTTATTACCTTGGATTTGACTGTGGTTTGAATACGGACTGCTCTTTGGACTGCAACACGGATTTCCCTTTGCATCTGGTTTTCTTTGGAACTTCTTGCTTTCAAGCTCCACAGCTACCAAACCATGTTCTTGTCATCAGGTGGTTTTCACGCCAATATTTGGGACTACAGTCTACCTGCTCCATCTGGGGTGGCTCTGCCCACGTGAGACCCGGAACCCTACCTCATGGGTCCATTGCCTTTTTCCTGACCCCTCTGGTAAAACCTTTTTCACGTTATCTTGGCACTGTCATTTACTGTCATTTGCTTGATATGTAATCAGTATTTTCTTGCAGCGGATTGGGGTCCCAGAGGTTCGCGGTTCCGGAGTTGACCATCTCCACCTGTGGCCTCAACGGTCGCACTGCAGAACTCGTAATGTGGCGGCCCGATATAAACGGTGCTGGTCCCTTACCGGCACAGTTTAATACGTGGCCTTCACAGTCGTAATGAGGCTCAATTGTGTCTTAAAACCACAGCAGGGCAATGGAACCTGTTCTGTTTAATCTGCAAGTGCCTTCTCATTAGTAAAATACAAAGCAAAGCATGGACATGTGTTATAGTGCACGCTGCAGGTATTACTGTTTTATATGAGATTGTGGGAGGATAGTTCAGGGGCAAAGTGCTTGCCTTTGAAGCAAGACGACATGGAGCAACACAGGTTCGATCCCTGGGTCTGCGATTAAAAACACCTGGGTATTAAGCGCGTTACAAATAACCCATCATATCATACCACAACATTCTTCAAGTAAAGACGAATTTAATGTGTGCACCTACCGATCTTAGCTTCTGCAAAATGTATATGAGGATACAATGTTTGTTATTTTTTTTAGTCTACACACCTTGCCCACCGCCCACCACCCAGATACTTTCTCAAACCAATCCCCCGGAGTATATTACCTTGCCCCTATTGAGTATTTGGTCCAAACATACCTATGACTCGAGTACAGCGATCCTCCTATTCTCGCTACACTAAGAGACCCATTGCTGAGGACAGGGTGGGAAGAAGTGTCTGTATTTGCCGTAAGTGATTATTTGGTATGCAGGGCTTAAAGAGTTACTTACAATAGTAAAAGAATACCGCATTTCTTTGGGCATATCAGGCAGGCAACTATATCTCCAGGCTGCAGGAGGATCAGCAGCACATGTAAAAATGAGTGAAATAATTAAGCAATATGCCCGAGGGGCCCCGGGGCATTACCAGAGTCGGTAAAATACTTACCCGAGTCCCCGAAGTGATGAACATGGGAACATACATGCCAGGTCATTTTGACATAGCAGCATTATGTAGGCATGTTGAAGGCCAGAACATGGAATAGAAGTGGGTGGGTACAGTGGGTACAGTGCGGTGCATGTGTACCACCTCAACGTCCAACATCAACACGTACGTAGTGATGCCAATCTCTAAACATGACAGCAGTGCAAGGGCAAGCACAGCCATCATGTGCAAGTGCATGCACTGGGTTGCATGGATACAGTGAACCCCCCACCCTTTGGGGAATTGCAGGGAGGCAGTGATGGCAATGAAAGGTTGACCAGAGAACTGCTCATTGGCAGACACTGTTGGCATGCGTCAATTGCATCTTGTCAGTCAAATGACACTACAGCAGATGAGAAGTGGACATTAAGCAGGACACATTCAGAACCGTCAGTAGTACACCGATGGATGCACAAGCCACAACACCAGTTGAACAGAGGCAGGGGGCCTGTAACAGGGTGAGGCATGTGCACGACACATACGAGGAGACCCTAAACTTGTGGGTGATGAGAGACAGACCCAGAGTGAGCATCAAATGGATGACCAAATAACATGACACTTATAATATCCTGAAGACGTACTACGATGACCCATAGGGGCATACATGTAATGCACATGGAGCATGAATGGCAGTCCATGGGGAGCCATTGCCATCTGCACAGTCCGAGTGAGACACACTGCACCAAGGACAAAGGATGTACAACACAGTACGTGTTTTGCAGGTTTGCAGAGGGAAGTGTGCATGCACACAGGAACGGGCAAAGGGCAATTACAGTAGTCGAACAGTTGACTCACCAGTGCCCTGTTGACATTGAGCTGCCGGGAGTTTGAGAGTTAAGGAAGCGTGCCCTGAGGAGGACCACCTTGCAGGCTATCCACATATACACGGCCGAGTGTTGAGTGCAACAACACCACAGGCTACATACAGACATGTGAGTGAGCAGAAACATGTACCAGAGGGGCAGCCGAGTGACTTGCATGTGAGTAGGGTGCATGTGTGGTGATGAGGACAGTCCCAATGAGCATCACATATGCATGCATCACAACAGGCACGCATCAGTGAAGCATTGCATAACTCGCACATGACACCCATGCATACATAGCATGTAGTGGCAGTCAAGCACAACACATCACACAAGTCAAACACATGTCCTGCACAAACACGCATCAACACTCACCAGACGATGCATCATAATCCATCATCTCTCCCAATCCATGGATTAGTTCTGCCTTGATGAACTCTGCAACAATCTCCTTGTGCCGAGTGAGTGCACCCTCCTCTGGTGCTGGCCCACTGCCAGTCACCTCAGTCATGGCATAATTGGAGGCACGCTTTTTTTTTGCACAGCATCGGAGGTCATTCCAACGCTTGTAGCAGTCTTGAGCTGTGTGCACCTGAAATCCCATGGCATTCACACCATCCTCAATATTTTGCCAGAGGACCCAACGCTGGGCAGGCATAGTATGGCACTGTGGGCCCACAAGTATATTAGGTTTGTGTGCTGACACGTAGCCCACAAGGAAGTCCAGTTCCTGCTTGTTGAGAGGCTTCTTCCTCGACGTGCCAGAGGCCGGATCCATGTCTGGGGTCCCAGCATCCTGCGCAGAAGCACGCTTCCTCCTCTTGGGCAGAAATACAGACCCTGAGTGGCCAATGTGGCCCTGATCAGTAGGGGCAGTGGTGCTGGTGGACTGGACCAAGGGAGTGCTTGGCGGAACCAGGACGGAAGGCTTGACTTTAGTCAGTGGCTGCTGGGTCCTGTTGCCAGGACCTAGCGCCACATCTGGCACAATGCCAAGGTCTGTGACCGACACAGTCCTGGCTGGCAGACTCACAGCCGGGGCGGTGTTGACTGCATCTGCCCATGCAGTTACCACTACCTGGCTGCTTGGGGCAGCAGATGTCACCACTTCCCCAGATACGTGTGCCTCGGTCACAGCAACCCTGGACACACGTGGCCTGTGCTTCCTGACCACCTGGAATTCTGAATGGGAGTCCTCAGGTTCCAATGCATCATGCGCTGGCCGACCCCGTGCCTGGGTGGTGGTCGCCACAGCTGCACCTGCAACAACCACTGTCGGTGGGCCCGTGACAGCATATCTAACCGACTGTCGTGTCATATGGGCGCCTGGGTTGTATGCAACAGCTACATCTCATGGAGCCACAGGGGGTGTTGGCATGGCTGCACCAACACATAGCTGGACATCCTGCTCCAGTGGTGGACCCCTGCCTCTTCCCCCTCTGCAGCCAACCTGGCCAACCTGGACTCACTGTACCCCCTGGTCACTCGGCCACGTCCCTGACCACACACAACACTGGGAGGATGCCCAACTTTGCCGCCCTTTACCTTTGGTGGCCTCCCAACCATGGCACAGATGGTATATTGCCAATGGGAGGTGCACTCAATAATTGTACCGGGCAATTGGGGCAAAGGGGGCAAGGTACGTGATGTTAGACACACCCCTGCAACCCTGCAAGGCTGTCTGTGACCCCTGGTGATAAATGACGGGTCACACACCCCAAAACATTATAATAAACATGCATGCAACCCCAGGTAACCCACGTGCATGGAATAAACCTCCTGCAGTATGCTGTGGCACCTAGGGACACAAAAAATGTGTACACGTGGAACACGCAGGCTATTATGACCTCGGAAACGGGTACGCGATGAACAGGGGGAACCACAGTGGGAAAAGTGGTGTGGTCCACTCATTGTCTGCCTTGCGTGGAAAAGAAAAACAGGCACGCTTGTGCACGTAGGCAACACCCCAACCAAAAGAAGAAGTCGGTCTCCACGAAAAGCACGTACAGTGAACTGCTGGCCCGCACTCACCTTTAACCCATGCTGATGGAAACGCCTGTGTGCATCACGTCACTTACGCGCTTACACGCTAAGGGCCTTTTCTCGAATTACACGCTTGCATGTTTTTTTTTCACGTGCTGAATCACTCTGCATCGAGCTGGCCACGCGACAACACACGGAAGAACACGCTCCTGCCAAGAAGGCCATTTACCTGCCCCCCACAACCCCCAGCAGCAACCTACGAGCCATCTGCTACTGCCTGCCTGCTGCCAACGTGCCCTGCTATTTGGTGCCTGCACATCAGCCATTGCCAGGGGTCCAGTTGCTGTGACGACGCCTGCTGGAACAGAAGTCTCCCGACTGGTGTTCCATCGCTCCACAGCCCAGCCCCAGGGCCCAGTTGCCCACCCACACCTGCCTCGGGGGTTGCCATGTCGGGCCAAACTCGATCTAGGACCAGTGGCGACCACCTGGCAGAGAGGCAGAGGGCTGCTAGCTTCACTGCAAAAGAAGTTGTCATCCTGGTGGAGCAAGCCCTGGGGCATTATGATGCCCTCTTCTGACGACCATGCTCCAACAAGGATGGACAGGAGAGGATCTGGTTGGACATTGTGGGTGCTATCAAAACGGAGGGGGTGGCACTCCGCGACCTCAAACATGTCCATACGCACTGGGAGGAATTCAAGTCCAGGACCCTCAAGAAGGCTCGCTCCTCTTGGACGCAGCAGATGCAGTGGGGCCTCGGTCACACCGACCAGTGATGGTGCTGTAGAGCCCAGTGGCAGGGATGCCACCACCAGCCGAAGACGCAAGGCACTGCCCCCCTCGCAGGTAATAATATCTTCCGGGAGTGAGGGGACTCGTGCCGGGTCCATGGACGCAGCTGCCGAGGGGAGGTCCAAGAGGACAAGGTTGGATGTGGACTCCTCGGCAGCAGAAGGGGCCGGTGAACTCACACAGGGACATACTATGTGTGACGGCACAGAGTCATCCAGGTTTTTGGGGGGTGTGGTTGAAGAGGAGGCCATATCAGACCCACGCTTGGGGCCTCGAGGGGGTGGTTCCACTGGTGTAAGTGGTGCAGTCCAGGGGCAGGAGGCACCACAGGTCACCTTGGAGGTGCCTGTGTGTAATCCTGTCCCTGATGCTGTGACTGCATCATCCTGCACCAGCACGGATGCCTCTGTCAAGGCCTGTTCACAGGTAAGGGAAGCGTCTACGTCAACTGACCTTCCTCTACCTGCAGACATGGCAATCCGTCTCAGGGTTGAGCCTGTCCTAGTCAGTGCCGCGTTGCGCACACGGGGGATTCGGAATGATGTGTGTTGTTCCAGGCAGGACAATACACATCATTTCGAACACCTGTGTGCCCGCGTCAACTTGCTAGGACAGGTCCTTGGCACAGGGTTCCTCCGTGTGATGGACGCTCTTGTGACCCCCTCCTCATCTGCACACCCTATGTGCCAGTCGTCCTCCGAGCCGTCTTCCCACCCATGTCTCATCTGGGCACCTTGTGGACCTGCCCCATTCACCGCGACCAGGCTGGTGGAGATCACATCCCTGCCAGAGTCGGGAGTCGGAGGACCAGCAGAGGTAGTCACCCCACAACAGGACCCCTGCCAATGGAGGATGTGCAGACACCTCCGAGCAGGGCACGTGCATGGCGGCACCGGGGGATTCCATCGTCCTGGAGGCCGTCATGGTGGCACAGGCAGATGGCATTGGGGCAGCAGCAGGCTCGACGTGGGAGGTGTCAGCACTCAGAGCCAACAACATCCCTGGGGCAGGCATCGGCCGACGGGGAGGAAGACCCGGGCCTGAGAGTGTCTTCTGTGTGGCAGCGGTTGGGCCAGCGTATAGATGCAGAGTGGCAGCGGGCAGAGAGGGCACGGCTCACGATGGTCAGGGCGGAGAACTCCATGCGCCAGGAATTGAGGCGGGCAGTGTTCCTTGAGGAGACTCACAGGGAGTTGGTGGAGACTATGGTGACATCCCTGCGGGCTCTCGAGGACAGAGCCCAGGGCCACCTCCGGGACATCAATATGGAGTTTGATGATGGCCTAGCCAGAGACATTAACAACAGAAGTGAGCTGTAGGACTAACCCGCTGCTGTTGTAAATAGTTCATTAGGTGTACGTTTCTTTTTCTTTTTTTTATTTATTTAGGAGTTATTGGACATTGCTCCACTGTTTGTAAATAGTTGGATTTTTGATGGACCTTGTTCGTGGATTGTTCATTTTTTTGGGGATCATGGACCATTGTGGACATTATCTGTACATAGTTGGATGGTCTGTGGATTTCTTTTTTTTATTTTTGCTATGAGGTAATGGAGTTTTTATTTATTTTTTACTTGTGGATATGTGGAAGTGGACCACATTTTTCTTTGTCATGTTTTTTCATGGATTTCTTTTCAGTTTCTGATTTTGTTTTCATTTACATTTTCATTATTTGTTTATTCATAGTCATGATTCTTTTTCTTTTTGTCATATTTTTTTGTTATTAATACATTTCATTCATGTCCAGTGTTGGTATGACCTGCTATTATTTGCTTGATGCATGTGTCAGTTGTCATTGCCTCAGTCATGTTTCACTGATGTGTGCCTATGTTGCACATGTCTAGGGGTGCATGCACGTGTGCTTCTGTGATTGACGTGGGATGGGGCATGTGCTGGGAACTGGCAACAATGAATGGTCGAGGATTTGCATTGTGGGGGGTTGATATGGGGTTACATTTGGGTGTGCATACGATTCTGGGATCTGTGTTGCATTCACCGGGGCGGGGGGCCATGAGCCGGGGCCTGCTGGCAGGTTGCGGTCTCTGTTGGGTGGACATGAGGCGGGCCTGCTGGCAAGTTGCCATCACTGGTGGGCGTGGGGGGACATGAGTCGAGGCCTGCTGGCAGGTTGCTGTCACTGGTTGGGGTGTGGGGACATGAGTCGGGGCCTGCTGGCAGGTTGCCGTCAGTGGTGGGGATGGGGGGACATGAGTCGGGGCCTGCTGGCAGGTTGCTGTCGTTGGGGGGTTCTGTTAAGGTGTCGCTGCCTGCTGGCATGCTCACGGGTGATGGGGGACTCCGTTGTGGTGTGGGCTTGCTGCTGGCATGCTCACAGGTGTTGGGGGCTCCATTGGGGTGTGGGCCTGCTGCTGGCATGCTCACGGGTGTTGGGGGGCTCCGTTGGGATGTGTGCTGCCTGCTAGCATGCTCACGGGTCATGGGGGGCTCTGTTGTGGTGTGGGCTGCCTGCTGACATGCTCATGGGTGTTGGGGGCTCCGTTGTGGTGTGGGCTGCCTGCTGGTATGCTTGCGGGTGATGGGGGCTCAGTTGTGGTGTGGGCTGCCTACTGGCATGCTCACAGGTGTTGGCAGGCTCATTTTTGGTGTGGGCAGCCTGCTGGTATGCTCACGGGTGTTGGGGGGCTCTGTTGTGGCATGGGCTGCCTTCTGGCATGCTCACAGGAGTTGGGGGGCTCAGTTGTGGCGTGGGCTGCCAGCGGGCATGCTCACAGGTGATGGGGGGTTCCGTTGTGGCGTGAGCTGCCTTCTGGCATGCTCACGGATGTTGGGGGGCTCCGTTATGGCGTGGGCTGCCTGCTGGCATGCTGACGGGTGTTGGGGGGTCCGTTGTGGTGAGGCCTGCGTGGGAGATGCGTTCGCGGGTGATTTAATCACATGTGGCCTTTGTTAAGCTGTTTGGCTGGCATGAGCGGGGTACGCGTATTCATAGGGGTGCACAAGGTCTTTTACACGCAATTTGGCTGGCGCAAGCGGGGTACGCATATTTTGAGGGGTGCGCAAGAAGTTTTACACATGATTTGGCTGGCGGGAGTGGGGTACGTGTATTCCGAGGGGTGCGCGAGGAGTTTTACACGCGATTTGGCTGGCGCAAGCGGAGTACGCGTATTCCGAGGGGTGCCCAAGGAGTTTTACATGCGATTTGGCTGGCAGGAGTGGGGTACGCGTATTCGAAGGGGTGCGCAAGTAGTTTTACATGCGATTTGGCTGGCACAAGCAGGGTACGTGCATTTCGAGGGGTGCACAAGGCACATTACATGCGATTTTGCTGGCGCAAGCGGGGTACGCGTATTCCGAGAGGTGCGCAAGGTTTTTTACATGTGATTTGGCTGACGCGAGCGGGGTACGCATATTCTGAGGGGTATGTGAGGAGTTTTACACACAATTTGGCTGGCACGAGCGGGGTACGTGTATTCCGAGGGGTGTGCGGGGAGATTTACATGCGATTTGGCTGGCGCAAGCGGGGTACACATGCGTTTTTTGCGCAATTTCATTGTTGGGGGGCTGTATGCTGCCCCACTGGCCTTTGCGCAATGTTGTGGATTTGTGCGGCTGTTTTTGCATCAAGGGCCGGTGTTAGGGGCATAACTGGTGCTGCTGGAAGGTCGCTGCGTCATGGCTGTATATGGATGGGGAAATTCATAAATATGCGGTGAGTGGAAATGGGATTTAACGCTGGCTCTGTCTCTGCGCCAGCCGCGTGTGCTACTTCTGCACAGGAATCTATGTTTTACCCCCTTCATGTAAAGTGGTCAAAACCCAATCTTCTAATTTTTGAGCTTCGGGTCCTCACTATGTAATCAAATGTTTTATTTATTAAAAAAACCTTGCAAGACATATTTTTGGTAGGTTGACTTTGTAGATAACCAATGTATATTTTTACTCCATTCCCAATCTGCTGCCTTTAACTTCATCGCTTTAGAAGCCAAAACTAAATTTAAATGATAACTCACTGAGAATCCAATCTCATTATGAAAGGATCTAAAATCCTTTATCTGATCTCTCAAAGTACCAACAGAGGATGCACTGTTCATACTTTCAGTGAAGAGATGATTGATTATTTCTTTCTTCTAATATTTTCAAATAAAGTTCACTTCTTGCAATTTTCCAGCATGTAAGCAAAGTGGTCAAACCCATTTCATTGCATATAGCTTTGATAGGAGTAGATTTTGATAGACCGAATGCAGAATGCCATTGTTTAGTTTAGTTTATTATTTGTAGCGCACACCTACCCCTAATGTTTCTGGGCGCTTGACCATCAGTATTTGTTACAAGTACATACAGGTACAGACAGTTGACAAGTGGCTTGTTGACATGGGTTACAGAGATGGTCAAAGAGCCAACAACAGGAATAAATCCAATGAGGCTGCAGTAGCTGAAGAGATAATTCACAATTGGCCTTAGACCCAAGATACGTAGCGACAACAATAGTTACAAAATGGACAACAGCCATACATTGGGGGTGAAACCACAGTATTATGACCAAAACCAGAGTTATGATCCCAAGCACTGGCCTAACAGCGGCCATATCAATAACAGTAGTAATATTGAAACAACAGTGGAGTAGTAGGTGGCGAGTATAAGTGGTGGATGCTCTGGGAGTTAAGTTTAATGTTGCTGGGCGAGGAGCCACGTTTTCACTTAAGATCTAAAGGTCCAAAGGGAGAGTTCAGCCCTGATGGCTGTAGGTAGGGAGTTCCAGCACTTTGCAGCTAGCACAGGGAAGATTGACCCACCTGCTGTTTTCAATGTGTACTTAGGGATGTTGAGACAGTGTGAGTAGAAGGATGCATAGTTTAACATCTAATGTTTATCACCAATGAGTTTATTTTTCGCAAAAAGCCTCCAAGCCGTATAAAGCTCAAGGGACATTGCTAACTTGATATAACCTTAGGAGACCCTCTATAGAATATCCTCCACTATTATTAGCAACACATGTTTTAATTGCATACATGTTCTTTGTGATTTTGCCTTAACAACATTGGCCAAACAAACAGGGCTCAAAGTGTCATAAATCAGGACTCCTAAGTAAGTGAAATTCTTAGCAATTTCCGAGGCAGAATCTGCAATTTTCCAAACAAATCTGAAGTTCTTTTTCTTATTAGCCTTGATTAACATCATTTTAGTTTTTGTGTGTTGATTTTCAAGTTATTTATAGCATTATAATCTTGTAACACTTGCGAACTGTGCTGTAGGCCAACATGAGTGTGGTTCAGGATTATAGTATTGTCTGCAAACATGAGACAAGTAATTGTTTGCTTGCCAATACGGGGAGGAAAATTGCAGCATTTTTGCGGTGTTTCATCTAAGTATGACACGTACATATTATAGAAAACGAGGGACAGGGTGTATCCCTGTTTTAGTACATCATTTGTTGGAATAGGGGATGTAAATTATCTTTCTTAGTTTATTCTCAGCAGGGTAGAAGTATCTGAATATAAAAATGTAATTAAGTATAAAATCATTGTAACAAGTGCCCAACGCTCAAGTTTGTTTCGTACCTTTTGTCTATTAACTGTGTTGAAAGCACCAGCGTAATTGATGACACAGATATATAGGTTTTTATTCTTATTACACAACATTGACTGAATTAAATAAATACACACCATATATTAGTCATGGTATTGGCACACTTTCTGAAACCAATCTGTTGGATATTTTTTTACTTTTCACTGTTCTATGCAAACAGTTTCTCTAGTATACAATAACAAAATATCGTTGAAAGGGTGTCAACCATGGTCAGAAGATGGCAGTTAGAGGAGCAGTATCAAGGTCCTTTCTTATGTATCGGTCTAAGGATGGAATTTCTCCACTGTCTGGTATACTACCATCAGAAACATTGTTTGCCAATTGCACTGGAGTACTCTTCATGGTAGCATTTGCTACCCCATCAGGGCCTTGTGGCTGCAACAGTTTTAATGTATAAATACTATTTAAAATGTACTGAGCATTACAATTCAAGCAGTTTTAATTATTTACCATCTTAGTTCAAAACTGGACCCTCATGGAAGTACCATTTTTATAATATGAAAATATGAATCTCATATTTTCTCACCAAATAATTTCATAAATTGGTTTAACATCTTGCTTATCAGAATGGTTAAACATATGATGATTATATATAGCCCAAAATGTACTACAATCTTGGGAGCGTGATGCCCTGAATATAGTATTGTCATTGCGCAATGGCTAGAGAACCTTTAAGCATTCTAAGACAATTTGTGTATTTTGTTTTAATTTTGATCACTTTCATATGAATACATGTATATTTCTTCATGTTCCACATGTTAGCATTAAGATTCCTTTTTTTCTCAGCAATTAATACATCATATATGTTACCTGGTTTTTGATTTGCTCCCCTGGTATTTTTTCTTTTAAACTTAAAAAAAACAATTTCTGTATCATTGTATTATTAAAATGTTCTATTATTTTTTCAGACCAAATTATTCTTTTGGCACCCATATTAATGTTACACATGCCAGGCAGATTTTTAACAATATTTCTATCTTGATATTGAAAAGTACACTTCATTACCACGTGGTCACTAACATTTTTTTGGTATAAGCCTGCAATCTGTTACATATTTAAATAATAAATTAGCCAAAAGAATATCATCGATCCAAGTGAAAAATGACACATTTGAGCAAGTATAGAGAGGACCAGAGAGAGGATCCGACAACACTGCTACAACGCAAACATTCCTCTATACATGACCAATGATCAAACCCCAAATGGTCTACCAAGAGGCTTCGTCATGGCCAGCTTTTGGATTGTATAAAAAACATTTTATTGCTATTGTTGTGTCAGCCATTTCTCCTGTAAAATAAAAAGGTCAGATTCTAATTAAAAAAAAGCCTGGCCTCTAAAATGAGATCTAATGAAATTGAAGCCTCCGGTATTCCAAGTAATTATGACCACTGTGTTTTATTGATCTAGTGCAGATCAAGGTACCTCATCAAAGTCTCCCTCGTCATAATGAAGAGACTTATTATTCAGACTCTCATCAGAAGAATACTCAGTGCAGAGATGATTTTTGAGTCTATTTCCGTCGAAGATAAATGCAAGTTTGGTTTTGGAATTTGTTTATCCATAAAATCAGTAAGTTGTGGGTATTTGTGGAAACCTTATAAGTTCATACCCCATTTGAAGAAAGTCCGGAGAAAAGAACATCATTAAATCCACAATAACAGTAGATATGAAATGGACAAGAGACTAGTTTGTTTCATGCTCCGACCCTGGAATCTCCACTAATGATCCATCATTAGTTGTTATTGAGCAGAGCTGCAGCACACAGTGTATTCATTGTAAGACGTTATGGTGGTTCAATAAAGGACTAGCGAAGTAGCAAATAGTTTGACAATTAATATCGGCTACTTGAAGGTTTATCTGCAGACTTAACTTTGGGCAATTGATGGTGGCTCTTCTCCATTCGCTGTGCTGATGATAGCTAGGCTGATTTGCCAACTATTGACGTTCTTAAATTCCCCTTTTCTCCAATGTATGTGCGGGTGCTATGCTGTGATGAGCAATTAAGGGATCAGATTAGGGAAGCAAATCTTTACCAGGATGGATGACCCAAGAATCCCATGACCCAACCTGGGCTTTTAAAGTGATTGGCTTTAAGTTAGAAGCAGTAATAGGAGATCGAACTGCCAGAGAGCCAAAATGATCAGAAGTAGCCACATCAGAAAAATCCTTAAGAGAGTTTTAGCCAAAGATTGTCTTTTCCTGTTAATAACTGAATATTTGCTGGCATGTTCAGTTTCCTCTTGTTCTGTGTTTCCCCTTTACATTGTCGACAACCACTTTTTATCATGTTTATAGTTTCTATAGAAGAGTGGTTTCCTTGTGGCTGACTAATCAGCACAATAAAGGCATCTCTAGATTGAACGTTATTACCTTCTGTTGCATCCGATCAGTAGGAACAGGTTGTAATGTAACCATTTGTGTTTCATCTCCAAGATCATGCATAATTCAATGATCACACCCACCAGCCTTACTAGTCAATTTTTAATAGTTTATTGATCTTTATGTATATTATTACACAATAAAAATAGTGCGTTTAATATAACTACTGATTCAGAATCCTCCAACTCACCATATGAAGAATCAGATGAGCTGAAAGAATTCTCATCAGCAGGTGAGGAAGCATATGCATTTTCAGCTATCCATGCCAAATCAGGTTATTTAGAGAGATTAGGTGATTTGATAAGCTCAAAACCAATTATGTTCACTCATAGATCGATTGTTTTGGCGGTGGATTTACATGAGAACTTCCCAGTGATTCACTGTGGAGGCTGAGACACATGTTTAAAATGTAATTAGTGTCAATGGAGGAAGGAAGGAAGGAGGATTTGGCTTGTGCACTTGTCACATAGTCACTATTTTCAATATTAACAACATCATGTTTATATGCCAGAGATTTCACTTGTTTAGGTTTAAGAAATGCTGTAATTTTACCTTGTTCATTATTATTATTGCCGATGCCCATATTTTCATTATTTTTTATCCACACCTAAGTCAGTTGGCATAGTCATTTGATTACCATCAATACATTTTCTCGAGCTCCCACTGGTGGCAAATTCTCTGCTGCAAGCCGCACAAACAGAACACCTTCTGCGGGTGGCAGGCCTAGCTAACACTGGAGTCTACTCAAACAACATTTTCACTCAGCCACAGTCAACCGCAAAAATGCCAAACTGCTTAAAACTTTTCAACGCACATGCCCATGAGCCATGCAGTGATTTTCAATTTTCCAGCCAGTTTAGTCGAGCAGCATACCAACAGGCAAAATAATGGAGCATAGATTCCTGGGTAGCTTCAGCTGCAACAGTGACCAGCTGCCAAACTGCTTTACATTTCTCACTGCACTTGCCCAAGCATGCCCTCCCACACGTTGCAGATATTTTAAACTAGCCAGGCAGTCCAGTTGAGCAGCAATCCAACAGGCAAAATAATGTAGCGTAGATTCCTGGGTAGCTTCAGCTCCAACAGCAACCAGCTGCCAAACTGCTTTACACTTTTCAACGCACTTGCCCACATCAGTTAATTATTTTACAATGCTCTATCGTACTGAATATTAACAGAAAATTTGAATATGTGCAGCATCATACTATTTATAGGTTAAACGACTTGTACACTTCATACGCTGTATAGCTTCAACAGAAGCCGTTGAAAAAGTTTTAAAAAATGTGAACGGCCAAAAATAACCATATAACCATATTGTCAATCAAGGAGATCTAGGGTTGCAGGGGACTCCCCCGCTTCCTATGATCAACCGTATGGTACTTTTATAATTACTAGCATGCTAATGATAACAGTACTTTAGTAAATATTAACTGCAAATACAAATGTCTATAGTAGCATACTATTTATAGGTTCGGGTTTTCACACTGCATAAACTTTATAGCTTCAATGCTCAATAGCCCAACATCTCGGGAGGATAACTCAAGGGCAACGTGCTCGCCTTGGAAGCAAGACGACACAGAGCAACGCAGGTTCGATAATCGGGTCTGCGCTTAGAAACCTTGGGTATTAGGCACGTTATAAATAACCAAACATATCCTATCATATCATAAGGTATACTTCTTATTTAACAAGTGTCCTGGTAAATATAACATACATTTGTTCACACCTACTGTACGTATACCATAAGTAGCATTAGTAACAAATATAATTCATGTTAATTAAAATAATGTACATTTAGTTACCAAAACAGAATGTGTAACATAAGTAGCGTATAATAGATGAAACAATGAATATATATTAAACATAATGGCAGCTTAATATACACTTCACATTATAGTCGTATCAATGCTTACATGATGTACATTGAACATGCATCCTTATTTGGCACTTCATCTTTTAGACAAAAAAGGGAAACATCTAAATTAAAGTAGTAAAACCCAATGAGACCCTAGGAAGAGCAAGTATGAAGATGCAGATGCAGTTTACCTGCACGTTGATGCTGCAGAATATATGGGGTGTGATGCACAACTGACAATGAGGGCTCCAACTTGGAAGTCAGGAAGAGGCATTCCATCTCCTGAAGCCTTTCAGAACAAACATTTTTGACAAAATGTATAACTCCCTTCTCTCAACATCTGCCATGTGGACAGTGAAACAGGACATTAACATATAAGCTAGGGCACTCCTGAAGCAGCACCAGGCACTATACACCCTAACAAGAGAAAGGGCATGTATGCTCGTCATCACTGATTAGCCCATATGTATTATGGATATGGACAATGGCGTCATCTCAGGTCTACCTTTAGGGACATGATTTCTATGAATAATAACATTGGGCATTGCAAAACCCTTATTTGGGGCACTTGTCAAGAGGTACTATGCATGCAACACTCTCACTTAACCAGGCTTTGAGTAAGAGAAAGCTGTTTGAAAGCAAAGTGAGGAAAATGTAGGGTAGGGAATGAACTATAAATACATGCACACCTAACTCTTGCAATCAATCGATTCAAAGTTTATTTTGGATTGCAATTCATACAAGATATATTAGAAACAGCAATAACAATAATTTACAATAGTTTAAAACACACAATACCTTAATGAAACCAACAGATACAAACAAGGTACCTCTGTGGATATGCCAGCACAAAACAATTCCTGGCTCAGTCTTTACCTTCCAATAGTTTGCATCTTCTTGCCTACACTTTCTTCCAAAAACCAGTCAGGGCAAAATGGACCAATACATGACTTGACGCTAATAAAAACGACATAGCCAGTCAATGTTGCCTCAGACCAGAGCCCCTGTATACCCAGAAGAAATATGTATCTAAAATCATTATGCAAATGGTAAAATAGTACAAAATATGTAAGAGACTCAACGTCCCTGCATAAACACAAACTATTAAGAGCACCAGAGGGATACTTTGACCGCTTACCAGTGACAGATTTAACAGGCAAATTATTAAGTCATGCTCTGGGAAGAAGAAATCTGTGTTGGCTAAGGGAAACTTGTAGAGATAAGCTGCAGGAACCCCCAGCAGAGACAGCAGGACAAAGGATCCTACATGCACTTTCAGAAGCATATCCTCTTCTCTAAAAGCCTCCAGTGACATCAAAGCATTTCATTTTAGCTCTGTCTTTGAAATGCATCTTATCCTTTCAGGATTCTCAAAGGGAGCGGCCATATCAACTTTATTAATTATTGAGCTTTATTTGAGCACTTTCTAATACCCATCTAGATATTCTATATCAACTCTCTGCTGAAAGAACATCAAGGCCAGCAAAGGTCTCAGACAGATGTTTTCCATTAGATATGTAGTAGTTGTTTCTACATGAATTAAATAGACTGAGGATGAGGAGGGAGCCATTAGTAGACATAACAAAAAATAATTCTCCACTTTGTGGAGAAAATCCTGATGAGACTTGTCATACCCCTAGATTTCCCCCACATAGCTGTCTACTACATGTCACATGTTTAATGTATGTTTGGTGAGATGGTCATATCATGTCAGTTTACTCTTAAGCCCTAGATATTTAAAAGAAGAGTAAAATGAAAGGATATGTCCATTCTTCATGAACTGAGGGCTCTTAACGGTAGTTCAGGAAACAGGCATCACAATACACTTAGCCAAATTAACCCTTAGGCATCTTGCTTTCAAATATGCAGAATAGCCTTCAAATAAGACATGTAAGAATTTGGGATTTTTGGCCAGGAGAACAGCAACATCAGCATAACTGAGAGCTGGCAGTCTGCTGGCCCCACGGCGAGGAATATCCAATTCCAAAGATTCCAAATAAGAGGCAGAAGAGTTCACATCAAGGCTAAAAATGATAGGGGTCAAAATAGAGCCCTGATGGACTTGTTTTTTGAACCTAACTGGCTTACTAATTTCACCATAGGGCCACTCCAGTCACAAAGCACTAAAGTATTGTGCAAAGCTTCCAGCATACGAATTAGGGGTTTGAGCACTCCCATCAGATCAATTATTACCAAAAGACGACTCCTAACCATGTGGCCAAAAGCAGATCTAAGGTCCATAAATGCCATGTAGAAAGGAGACTTCAGAACTGTCACATATTTAGCCATAAAGAAATATAGATTAAGACACGTAGTACCTGTGCACTTGTGTGTTGCACAGAATATTTTCCTCAACCCATTCTCCAAGCATTTCAGGATAAGACCTGAGGAAGACTTTGAGGTTGTATTCAACATAGTTACATGATGATAGGAGGATGGAGAGGGCATGAAACCCTTCTTATAAATTGGAATAATCCACCCCATTTTCCTGCTGGGCGTAATGATAAACCTGGAAAGAATTGCACTGAAGGCCTTCAATACCTCTTGCATAGATAAGGATGTTGGTCCTGAGTTTGCTAGAACATTCTTGCCCAACCACTCGACCCTGCTCCCAGAAGGATTGCTTAATATGCTGCTTCTACTCACCACTCTAGTGAGTGGGTGGCAATCATAGGTGGGACACTGGTGTATGCAGGGTGGGCCAAAGGACTGTAGAAAGAAAATGTAAAATAAATTCCCAGATAGTAACCTCTTTCCTGATGATGGCCACGATAGTTCTGCCTGTACTTTTCATTACAAATTCCTTTCTCATCCTCCTGCAATTTTTGTGAGCAGTTTACCCTAGTGCCAGCAAATAGCCTAACTAGGCAACTGCATCAAATAAATGCAAATTATCCCCAGGTAAGCACACTGATCTTCTCAGGGGGGGGGCTGTCTCCCAAACACTCAAGAAATCTGTGGTGGCTGGTACTTTTTTTTTAATTGGTGGATTATACATATTTCTCATGATTATGCATAGAGAGGGAGCATGTACCAAGCAGGTGGGGCTGGGGGGGAGGGGTTGTGGGGTTCTCCTCCATGACCATAGTACAGCACACATTCGGTTAACAATTGAGTAAAACACCACACAGTTTACAATCAGTTGTGTATGGAAAGACGGGAAGCCATCTATGAGGTAGCATGTACATTTGCCCATCAGTGCACAGGAGCATTTTCAACCACATTTTCATGATGCCCTTGTCCACTATATGCCAGTGTAAAAAAAAAAAAAACACTTGTTCTTGCTGACTGTTCCCATACATGCCCATGATGGCTGAACCAATATATGCCAATATTTCCACATAAGAAGATATTCATTTTTACTTTGCCTGTAATGGCAGTTATGATACTTTAAGAAACCATGACGACACTGGCTCTGTCAATATATACCATCATCACAATATATGAACATACTCATGTTGCCTTGTTCATAAAGCCAGAATAAAATGCCCTGTCAAAGTAGTAATACATTTCTTTGCTGGCTACACATGCTATGTCTATGAACACTCATCCTAGTTTTGTCCTTAACGTCCTTCTATGCTGGGTACACACATGCTGGACACCATATGTTATGTAAAAACAATCATAATGTGGACTTCACCCTTAAAGTCTGTATAACATGCCATGTCATATAAAGAAAACATCTCTTTCCTGCCTACACAAATCCCCCTCTCCAAAATGTATAAACTCTCATGTTAGCTTTCCCCTTAACGTCAGTATAAAGTGCTATGCCATGGTAAGAAAACATATTGTTTTTGGCCAAGCAAATTCCCCCTCCCCATATATAAGAAAAATCGACATGTTGACCTTAATGCCAGTATAAAATGATATGCCATAGTAAGAAAACACTATGCTGGTGGCATATGCCCTCATATGTAAGACATATGTAAGACACGAAGACCCATGATGCATTTTCCCTTACCTTAAAGCCAGTGTTGAATGCCATGCCATAGTAAGATCCTATGTCACCTCTTGGTTCAACCATATCCCTCACTAACTTTCTTACCTGTGCAATTAATTCATGTTCATTTAACCTCCCCAACCCTATGCTCTTTCCCCCCCTTGGCTGCCCTTTTTGATTCTCCAACAGAACAAGGTTGGGTTTGCATGGCAATGCCTCTGTAGGCCACTTTCAGACAATGGCGACATGTACATTATTAAACATTCTTAACATAACAAACCATGATGTATTGTCTAATTTGAAACCACAAAGTTAACTCTGGGTGTGGTTCATACCACCTCAGTTAAGCTGCGTGCTGTTAGGGAAGAGGTTGGGGAAATATATCATGATTGACAGCCTACTGCTTTTTTGAACAACGTTTAATATTACTAATATTAATATTATTTTTATTAGGGTATTTATTGAGCACATACCTTGATTTGGGATGCATCGAGAGCTTTACAAATCATGGGGAGAGGACACAGTGAGGGAAGCAGAGACACACATGAGTGGAGAGCTAACATTGGGAGAGAGTGGGTGATAGGCAGAAAGGGACCTAGAAGCAACCAGGAGAGGAAACAGTATGGAGCAGATCACTGAGTCTCAGGTATTGTGGGGAGTGGAGGGTGTGTGGACCTAGGTTTTATGGAGAAGCCATTCCTGGGAGAGGAATGTAGAAATGATTGGGCAAGTCTAGTTTTGACAGTGAGGAGGTTCCAGAGTCTTAGAGCATATACAGAGAAGGCCTGCATTCTAGTCCTTGCCTTCCGGGACCGGCGGAGTTCAAGTTTGCACATGTCCCTAATTCTGGTGGAAGGTAGGCCTCTGGATTAGTTTCTTAGCAGGCAATTTTGTGATTTCAGGATGGCAGCCTTGTAGATGATGTAGCAGGATTTGAAAATGATACGTATTTGCAGCAGAAGCCAGTGCTGTTCGATGAGGGTGAGGGTGATGTGGTTGAAATTGCAGAGTCCTTATTTGAGTCATGCCATAGTCTGCAGGACACATATGCCAGGGTAGGGAAATGCCCCAAATCCTTCTGAACATGTTTTCTCATGCATAAGTTAGTTCTAGGTCTCTCTTTTGACCACTCAGGTACCAGATTAGAACAGGGTGTAAGACTCCCCTTCTTGATTGTGTTCTCTTTTTGCACTTTTGCTGTATATTTGTGGCTCCATGTTGGGAGTTTATAAAAGATATAGAGGCTTGCCTTGTGCCTTAAAGGGGAAGGGCAGCAGAGCTGCTGACTCATGCAGAACTAAATAATATTACAAACTCTTCATTAACAGAAGAAAGATAACATTATACAGAATAAATCATAGAGGATATCTGGGTAACCCTAAGAGCCGGCAGGCCACCAATCAGAAAATAATCCTCACCTTTAATTTCTGAAATAATTGATGCCCTCCAACCTGTACCTCTTTCAATGTTAAGCCATAAATGAAAGGATTAACCAGTGGTGAGAAAAGCATACATATGTTTCCAAAAATAACATGAACATAAGGGGCAATTCTATAATTCAATCTATTAAGTAAAACAAAACAAAATAATGGCAAATAGAATGCTGATATAACGCAGATGTGGGACGAGCAGGTACCAAATGCCTTTGAGCGGGCTTCTTTGAGGGGAAGATGCAGAATAGCTCTGAGAATGTGAATGTATGACAAGGCAATGCACACAATGTCCACTCCTGTGATGGAAACAGTTATGGCCACACCATAGAAAATATTGGCACTGATGTCTGAACAGGAAAGTCTTGCCACAGCCATGTTCTCACAAGAGGAATGGGCCACATATCGGCTGCAGAATCTCAGTCTTAGGTTAAGGAGTGGGAAAGGGGTGACAACAACAACAGCTCTGACTAAACACATTACTGCTATTTTTGCAATTAGTGAATTTGTTAGAATGCAGTAATATCTAAGAGGGTTGCACACAGCAACATAACGGTCAAATGCCATGGTCAGCAGAATGGAGGATTCCAATGCTAAAAAGCAATTGCTTAAGAACATCTGGACGAGGCAGGAACTGAAAGGTATTTCTCCATCATTAAACCACAGGATGCTCAGGAATTTGGGAAGGACGCAAGAGGATAAAGTCAGATCAGTGAAGGCCAACTGAGAAATGAAAAGGTACATGGGTTTATGAAAGCTCAGTACTGTTGTTAAGACCAATAGAAGAAACATGTTGCCCAGAAGGATAATAATGTATGTTACAGTCATTGGGGCAGCAAACCAGATGTGGTACACCTCCAGCCCAGGGATGCCGACCAGGACAAATGATGAAGGCATGAATCCAGTGTCATTGACTGACAACATGTTATTTCCAACATTGAATTTGGGTGCTGCTGCAGCCATCTCATGTCCTGGATGGAAAAAACGAAAAAAAAGTAATTAATTGAGCAGTACTGGACTCCAAACAATTGAATGAATTCATCCCATGTGCATGGGAATATGGTAATCAGGTAAATACACGTGTCTAATTTAATTTAACTCCATAATGGCAAGATGGTAACCGCTGTAGTCTTTGGCTACATTCCTAAAGCACCTATTTCCCTAAACACAGTACCATGGGTATTTGTTCAGCATCAATTGATGGATCTAGGTCCTTTTACCACACCATTGTTTCTGTGTTTTTTCTCCCTATCTGCTGTTCTCTCTGCTGCCTATCTCCTTCATGCTTCCTGCTCTGCCTCTCCTTTTGGGGGATATCTCTCCTTTGCTCTGCCCCCTGCCCCAATTATTTTAAAATCTCCCAGTTAGGTAAACTACAAACAAAATACTCAGGTAAAATGACCCAGCATGCCAAATGCTATTCATGTGTTATTCATTCAGCAGAACATTGAGGTCATGTAGGTCAATGGGGGTCATTATGAGTTTGACAGGAGTTCCGCTGTAATTTACCAAACTACACCCAATCAAAATAACAATGGCTGCCACTTGCATCTGGAGAATTTGTGACCCAGCTGATCCTGAACAGTGAATGAAAGAAAGACCCATGTTGGGCCACTTACATCTGGAGTACTTGTGACTCAGCTGATCCCGAACAGTGAATCAAAGGAAGACCCATGTTGGGCATTTCTCTGGTTACTGGGAGGGATGTGTGCTCTCAATCTGGCTGAGCATCTCCTCCAAAAAGAGTCTTGGAATAAACCAGACCAATACGAATTCCAGACAATTAATTTGGCTTCTTCTCTAATTACATGATTCATCTCCAGATCTAACTTCAGTTGAATACAAATAGAATCTTGGAAGCTGACTGCCAACTCAGCTCCCAATCACACGGTTGCATTTAGAAACATTTCCAGAGGCCACCCAGTCTATGGCCTTGACACATGCACACTTTTTCTGGCATTTTCCTGGTGTTCCATCCAAGGAAGTCAAGGCCTGGTCTTGGTTATGCAGCTCTCACTGTTAAGAGACAGGCAGAACAGATAGCATATATAGCAATATGCATCTTACATTCACTCTTGCAAGAAACCACATTATGTTACTGGGCTCAGCATTGGATTATATGCAGCATTTCCTAGTATGGACAACCCCGGGTAGCATCATGTATAAGGGATGTGTGTATCATTGAAGGATTTTCTAGAATAAGTAGGTCATACATCAAGGTTTGCTATTATGATCATTAATTATATATCTCAACTATTTCCTTTATGTATTGGATGGCAGGTGAAGGACAACACTTTAATAGTAAACAGTAAGTGGCTGGATGTTTACCTCTTAATGTGTTTACCCTATTTTCCTTTATTGGAGGCGGCAATATTTTATTTGGATGAGACAAATCCCCTAGTTTATTTTGCAAAACTTGAGATATAGTTGTTGTTATCAGTTGTTTGATTTGAGAGTCTTATAAAGAATGCACTGCAGGTGTTGGAAAATGTTGTGCTTCTTGTGATTTGTTTGAGTTCATTACAGTGTCATTTGATAGAGAAGCTTGAGTTTGTATTTTCAAAATTTCTCTTTCAATATGACGGTTTTGTTCTAAAGTAGATTGTTCACTTGTTTGTAAATTCTGCTGGTTTACGTGCTTTAAGGGAAGTGACTGTATTGATTGAATATATATTCATCGACTGCACGTCAAATCTCTCTTCGATGATTATCAGATTTCATTTTGGCATCAGGATCTTGAGAAACTTGGAGTTTATGTGTATCATTTGGTTTCTCAGTTGTCATTTGGTTTAATTCATCAGGTGAAGTAGGGGTTGAAGCTGCTTCTAATAAATCATCAAGTGGTTTGTAAGTTGAAATAGGTCTCGCTGTTGTGGGCACTATACTGACTTCCTTTAGATATGCTTGGTGTTGATATTTCTTTGTAATTTCTTGGGACATTTTCAAAGCTACAGGACGTGGTTGGTGTATCGCTTTGATGAATTGTTTAGTTTGCGAAGAGGAAGTAGCTTTGATATTTTTAATTATTTTAGGTTTTTTCCCCAAAGCAAATGTTACTTTTTTACTGATTTTAACCAAATCAGTTTGTGAGCTAGCCACTGAAAACATTGAATATAGTGGTTTAGATGGTAAGGGAACATCAGAGTTCAGGGTTTCTTCAGTTCTTTTTTGAGTACCCATTTTGAGGTCCTGGGGCTGATATCAGTTATAATTTCTACAAAGTGAGCAATTGATGATGTAAGTTGTTCATTCATTCAACCTTCTATACTTTGTACATCAGTTTGAGTGGCAACACTCATTGTTATTTGTGTAGCATAATTTATCTTAGTCTTCAATTCCATGTTGTCACATATATTTTTAGTCACTGTTTGTTGCCAAGTAAGAATCTGATCAATTTGTTTATTTTGTAGAGACAATTTAAGGTCCAAAGATTCAAGAGCTTGGCCATAGATTCTATGGCCAAGTTCATTCAATTTAAAGCAATCTCTATTAATACATTGACAGGTTCGACATTGGTAGAGTCCACAATGGGTAGAACCTGTTGAGATTTCCATGGCGTTGGAGCTGCAAGGGAAAGTTCAGAGACAGAAGATTGGCTAATGCTCAGATATAGTTCAGGTGTACCAAATAGATTTTCATGTAGCGTATGAGAGGAAAGGCATGAATTGTTTAGGTCAATGTTAATTTACAGCTGGATCCGTCACTGCAACAAGTGATATTTTGCTCATAGTTGTAGATACAGGTGCAGTCATTACATTACAGAGTAAAATACTATCAGACAGAGAGACATTTTCTCATTTGTAGGTAGTTTAGAAACAACTTTGCTATCACTTACTCGTTGCAGGTTACATGAAACCAGAGATGGAGTAGGGTGTTTTAGTGACAAATCACAGGCGAGAAGTGCTGTAGATTTTTTAATGCAATTTTCCGTAATTGACAGGCTAGCCATACAAATGGCTCTCAGCAAAGTTGGAATCCTTGTGCCGGTTACTCGTGTTGATGTCTGTGGCAAATCCTGGCAGAAAGAGCGAATGTCTGCATGTTTCTCAAGATGTCCAATTACTTTTGTATGTGCTTTTGCCATTTTGGGAAAAGGAGTAACAGCACTCCATGTTCTTTTCCTTGATTGGTCCGGAGTCACTAAACCGGCTGTTAGGTCTAAGAACATGACCATAGAACAGACTTGAGGCATGCCTGATGTTAAAGTTATCATATCTCTGAATGAGTTTGGATCTAAACTCAAATTTACTTATGACCAAGCAAGCAGAAAGTTAAAACCCACAGGTCTCTCAAAGCCGCGACAAGCATGGCAAAGCGGCCAAGCGGGACTTTCAGGGACGTGCTTGGGTGCAGGGTTAAATAGGCACTCCCACACAGAACATATCAGAACCGTGTGGGCTTGCTCCAAAAGCCTTAACAAACAAACAAATGAGTGTAAACAAAGGACATTTGGCACAAAAGTGCTAAAGTGAAGTCCACAAGCAAAGTTCACCTTATGGATAACACAGTTCAGTGCTCGAATCCAACAAAGGAAGCAGAGTTCTGCGGCCAAGCACGACTTTCAGGGACTTGCTTGGGTGCATAAACACGGTGCGCGCACGGGCAGTCTTAAATAGGCAATCCATTTATAGGTAAGAGCTAAGGTGCAGGAGTGATGCATGTTGCACAGCCAGTATGTGGCACAACTGGATACTGTTGGAATCATATGGGTCTAGGTGCCCAGGGTGATGGAGAGTTTGCAAAGGAGTATTTCGAGTTGCTTTTGGAAAAGTGTGTGATTGTCCAGTCCTCTCAGTGCAACAGGGACTTAGTTCTACATCAATGCATCTTAAATTTGCCTCCAAGTTAACAATTTTTGAATGGAAAAATAATCTTGGTAGTGAAAGTCAGGTCAGTGCCAAGGATCAGGCAGTTTTGTATTCTCTGCAAATGCTGCATCAAGTCTTGCCTTATGTTCCAAGTAGTGACCATGCTGTGGTAGTGGGGTCACTGGTAAATTCACAAACAATTGCAATAGTCTTCTTGATGGAATTCCTGCAAACAACGACAGAGAATGCAAAGAGCCCAGAATGCAGCGGTCAGAATAACCTGCAGTCTGAATGGACATGATCATGCCTCGAATGCACGCCGTACCCTACATTGGTAGGCAGTCGATGACAGGATCAACTTTCAGACTGCCTGTTTGATATATAAGAGCTTGAAGGGGCTTGCACCAGCCTACCTTGTGGATAAGCTTAGTCGATACCAACCGTCTAGGCTGTTACGCTCGGGGGACCATCTGCTATTGAATATACCCCATTCTTGCTGTGTCACCAGAGGTGATAGAAGATTTTCTGTGTATGGTCCCCAACTCTAGAATAACATCCCCTAGAAATGAGGTCCTTGGAATCACTAAAACAATTCCGTAGATTTTAAAAAAAAAGTTCCTTTTTTAAATAAAAGGAATACTGGAAACTGTTCTCTTATAGTAGGCTACACCAGATAAGCTGATCCTTTGTCTAATTCTATGTAGTTCCTGTTCACCGTTTACGTTACCATCTGCACCTCCATACAATTTGGTTCATCTTTGTGCACGGTATAAACAACTCCTCTTCATCATCAGCATCATCATCAATGCACCTGCAAATGTAAATGGTGTTAGCCCATACATGTTTCCTACACTAAGTATCTGAGATGGAGATGCCTTGCTTTTGGCCTTTTGTCCTAAAAGGTCTTGTGTGCTAATTTCCACATGTTACCATCTATTCTTTGAAAGCCCTGCTGCATCAATATTTTTTAAATCAGAAATGTGGGATTGGGATGCCCAGACAATGTACCGATTTTTGAAGGACCTTCTTTATGCCAATTCTATCTTATATCATTTTGGACTGCAAGGTTCTCTTTGGATTGTGTGATGTTATACCCTAAGTAGCAATTCAAGGTGTCATGTCTAGAATCAAAGGATTATTGTTGTTCTTGACCCTTTGATCCATCATGAGAGACAGACTACACCAACAATCCTTGATCCTGATTAGAAAGAAGTCCGTAAGGGGCTTGCTGTGATCTCTTACAAATGTTACTTTTGGAAGCTTGTCTGTGTGGCTGAAAGGATTTAATGTTTTCAATGATGTTCGAAAATGCCGCATTGTGGACAGAGTGCGCGTGTGTGATCAGAAAGATCCTCATTCAGATCACAGATTCAGTTTCAACTGTGTTAGTTGTTCTCACCCTAAATCAGTGCTTGTGAAATATACTATGAGTAAAATCAGCACCTTTAGGCACAGCTTTTGAGATAAATCACTTCACCACAATGCACTGTTTAGTGGATCTAAAATAGAGGTGGTCATCCAGGGCTGTCTATAGGGTGGCACTGTGACATATATGGCTTCCATTAAATGTTCTATTTAGTTCTTGCATTTCCAGTACAAGGTCTTGGTTCATGTTTTTAAGCCCACCATAACATTGATGATGCCTGCTTAACATGTCCCGATGTTTCAACCACAAGGATGTCCAATTATAACCCACTGATGATACCTAATGAGGATAGAACACATAGGCAGTTGCCTGCATCCTTGAGAGCTGTATGTCTTGGGTTGATGAAGCCATGTATAATGTAGTACTACCCTATATATGTATAATATATTACTACCTATAAGATAAAGACAATGATCTGGAGCAAAACACATGCATTTGAGCTAATTTGCTTACCTACATTGCATTGCTTAGATGCTCTGAACTGGAGGTGAACTTACAGAGATGGCCACTGGATGCCAGTGTTGCATGTGTGGTTTTGCAGAAAGCGCTTATTCAACTACCACATTTCAGGTTGACATGTTTTTAAAATGTTTTAAACCCATCATAGCATTCACATTGTTTGGTAATGTAGGCAATGCATGTATTATATCTTTAATATGTATAATGCACATCCTGACCTGATCAATACCTTCCTACATACATAGCAACAATAACATTCAGTCTAAATAATAATACCATAACACATGGTAGCAGTGGTAAATAGCAAAGAAAACTAGCACTGGCAAAGCCAACCGTTTTGGCATGTTTAAAGATATAGGATGGCCATTTGCTATGCCCTATTTTAGCAGTCCTATCCGGCCATAAAATGCTAACAGCTGCAAAATGGTGTGATTTGATTGGTACATGATAGTAGTGTCTGACGCATACCTATATAATGCCTATACACAATCTAGAATTGTTGATTTTGTCAATGCATGTTTTTAAATGTCATTCTGTTCAAGGAGCAGATATGAAGCAAGTGGCTGAAAGAACACCTAGCCTTGACATGCTATATTACAACACTAGCGCACATGTATAGCCACAATCAATCTATTAACTCTCAGAAGACTGCTTCGAAACAACAATGGCAAGTACAGGTTTAATGTTAATACTTGAAAGAGCTAGGCTAAGGAGCACCCAGGACAACATATTGTGGCCGCTAGCACATTGAAAGGATTATAGGGATTAGCATGGAAATGTGCAGTCAATGGTTGGGTAAATAACCAAACACGACCCACAAGCTGTTGGTACCTCATCAGATCTCATCTCCCTTCTAGCTGAACTCCAACGCTATAGTTGCCACTATTCATTTATTTTATTTGTATTTATTTTATTGTTCATTTATAACAGGCTTTATACCAGTAAGTGGTTTCCCAGCGCAGGGTCGTAACCTTTGTTGTGCCGCGTTGTCTTGCTTCAAGACCACTGCATTGCCGCAGAGCTATCATAGTTATAGGCCCGTGCGAAGCGAGGGCCTTAAAGAAGGTCCCAGGGCATTACCAGAGTCGGTAATGCCCCCGCTGTGAGGGTTATATAGCTATTAGTACCCCGGCTCGCAAAAACTGTGTGACCAGGGCACTAAAAGTTTCAGAAAACAAAACAAAAATATAGACAACAAAGAAAATGGCCACCGGTCAAGGGAAAACAGAGTCCGTTTTCCCTTTCCATGGTGGCCATCGGGAGCGGACGCGCTGGAAACAGAAGCCTTTCCAGCACGTCCGCTCCCAAAAAAAAAAGAAGGTAAGTGCGGTTGGGAGGGCGGAAGGGAGGGGAAGGGGAAAAAAATGAAGAAAAAAAAAACAAAACGTACCTGGGTCCCCGGCGGGGGACGATGGAAGCCTCCAGCCGTGTGGAGGCTCGGAGCGGGGATGAGCCCGCTCCGAGTCTCCACATGGCAGGAGGCTGCCATCGTCCCCCACTGGGGACCAAGGGATAGAAGATAAGTGTGGTGGGGAGGGCAGGGAAGAGGGAGGGAAGGGAAAGTCCCCGGCTGGGGGCGAAGGCAGCCTCTCAGCCGTGATGAGGCTGGGAGCAGGGATGGCCCCGCTTCGAGCCTCCTCATTGGCTGAGGGGCTGCCACACCAACCGCCGATGACAAATCGGCTGGAATCCTGGCCAAGAATCGAAGGATACTCGGCCGGGTAAGGACCCGGAGAGAGCCAATCAGAATGCGTGTTTCATTCTGCTTGACTCTCACCGGGTCCTAATTAATTTTAAGACCTTTAGAAAAAGTTACAAAAGTGGGACCAAACAAATGGAGGATGACAGGGCATTGAAACATGGAGTACAGCCAGGGACATGTATAAGATAGAATAATAGGGCTTGACCCTCCAGTGTGAGAGGTGTTTAGAAGCCAGATAAACCAGCTGACTCATTAGCACTGCCTTGAAGGTGATGCAATCAGTTCCGTTGCAAGGAATTTTGGCACCATAGAGAAAGGCCATTTTGCCCCCCACTCCCAACCCCATGTGTCCTGACTTTACAATCCCCTCATCCCAGAGTTGCCCCCATGTCTTGCCGCCCAGCATGTTTAAAAGCTGCAGTGTTTCCATGATGTTTTAGAACTTTTCATACCAAGGTAATATTAAATCACGCTCTCTTACACACAAAATATGCAATATACAGGCTGGATTAGAAATTATGTCCATGTCGGGAAGGATTGGCAATACAAATAGGCAGAAGCACAGAAAATCTATGATATCAGTAGAATTGAAAATAACAACCCTCAGACATCCCCTTCCAACACTCACTCCCACATCCACACAAACACACATTTTCTGGGATATTGCGATCGACTTTATTTACATACAGTGTGTGTGTTTTTAAAGGTTCTTGGAAGGAGTCTATTGCCTCCTTCCACCAATCCCGCTGCCTATCTGCTAGCACCCCTGATTTGGAGGTGGAATGACCAGTAGCTCTGCTTCTCTGCTTGCCATGCTTCAGCCTTACATCTGCATATGACCTGCGTCCAACTGTATCTATTAAGCTTCCACTAAAGAGAGTGGCTGAAACCACCGCTCGAGTGACGTAAAGTGAGAGGGTGTTTATTTTATTTATTGATAATTATTTTATTAATATCTAGAGCACGTAGCAACCAGTAGGCATCTAGGCACTGTTGCAGAGAACACTTTATGTTTATACCTAGTTACATGGGCACATATACACATATGCTCATATATATATAGCAGTTTGAACTTACAGTATTGAGGTGTATGTGTGTGTGTAAAGCTTAGTCAAACAGCCAGGTTTTGAGGGCTTTTTTACGGGAAGCGTAATGGGAGGCTTCTGATCTGGGTGCGAGTGGCAGGGAGTTACATTGTCAAGCTGCAATGAAGGGGAAGCTTACTCCATCTTATTTAGTGTGTTTGACTTTGGGAGGTATGGGAGTACGGTGTTCTACTAGGTCTGGATGAGCCTGATATGTCTACCTTTTGGGAGAGATAATGGGGCTGCATTGGTGATGCACTTGTGAGTGATGGCCATTGATTTCAATACGAAGCCAGTGGGCTTCCCACCTTTCTGCAGAGATATGTTCTCTTTTGAGGATGCTGAGGGCTGCTCGAAGCACATTATTTTGGATGATTAGTAATTTCAGTATATTTTTGGACGAGGTGCCACTGAAGAGGATGTTGCAGGAGTCAACATTTGAGCCTATTACCCCTCTGGCTATGGTGATGCAGTTCTCAGTGGACAAGAATGGTTTGGCTGCATTAAGTAGATTGGTAGAGAAGGGTATAGCGGATGTGATAGCGCTGACTTGACGTGAAATAGAAAGGGTGGCATCCAGGTAGTACCCTAGGAATCAGTATGTTGTCAATGGTGAATGCAGTGTATTAACTGTTTCGGTTTTTTTAGAGTCGCCTGGGGCCCTACCAAAAGGAGTTCCATTTTGTCTCCATTGAGGCATAGCCAGTTGGCTGCCAACCAGGCTAGGATGGTCAAGTGAGCTGCATTAAGATCCTTGGCATCTACTTTGTAGTTACCAAGGAGAGGGAGGTGGTCTTGGATATTATCGTCATCGTTGGTGTAAGCTATAAGGGTGGTATCCAATATGTCAAACAGTGGTCTAGTAAAGATGTTATGAAGTGTGGGAGAGATACAAGCCCTGCAGAACTGTGAAATGGATGGTAGCAGGGGCAGCACATGCCTGTTCTGAGAACACCCTCATAGCTCTTCCCTCTAGGAAGGAGGCGATCCATGATGTGGCTTTGGGTGAGAAGTGAGCCGAAGTAGTGCGGTGGTGACAGAGACTTTTGGAGTCTACTAAATCAAATGCAGCTGATAGGTCCTGGAGGAGGAGCAGGGCTGGCCTGCTTCCCTCCTTAATCTAATCTATCTGTATTTTTTTTAAATCAAGCAGTGCTGATTCGGTGCCATGGTCGTGGCAAATACCAGATTGACGTAGTCCTAAAATGTGATTGGTTTCAACAAAGTTTTGGTCCTGTAGATATGCTGCCTTGTGAAGAATTTGTAGTAGGGAGGGGACTGTTATTATGCACCTGTAATTGTTGGGGCACATGGGGTCATGTGTAGTTTTTTTTTAGGAGGGGGTATACCAAAGATTCCTTAAGGCTTTGGGGGACAAGTCCTGAGGTGAAGAAGGCATTTATAAAGGCTGTAAGGAAGGCAGCAAAGGTGGCTGTGCAGTACTTCATAAACGCGACAGAGCAGGTGTCGCCTTTGCATTTTGAAGTTAAGGTTTTTTAGTACAGTGAGAACTTTGAGTTCCAAGATGTCCTTGAAGGAGAATGGAGGGGGGATCTTGAATGGAGGTGTTCAGTGCGGTTGCTGTGGCAGTGTGAAGAGGTGTAGTCAGGTTATTCTGATTGGTCAGGATATTACAATGAAATATGTCTATTTTACTGAGCAGGGCAGTTTGGATGCTGGTACACCAGCCATGGCCTTTACATAGGGACTCTGTGGTCAGGACTCGGTCTTCAAGTTCTCTGAAGATGGAGGAGATTATCTGGTGTCTGATTTTGCGTTGGCAATCCTTGTGTTGAAGGATGCAGCTTTGGCTTGGATGATTGCCTTTTTGTATTTTGCCGATATCTTAATGAATTTTAGTTTCATGGATTCATCAGGGTTTTTTTAGCCAGGTGGTAAGCACAATATGTTTGCTACTCTGGGTGTACTATGAATTTGATTGTATGATCAGTTTTGTTTTCTGCCACGCTAGTGGGGCTGCGGAGTCAAGTGTCTATTTTAGCATGTAGTTGTATAAGTCATGAAAGAACATTGGGATCCTTGGAGAAGGGAGGTCTGAAGACAGAGGCGTATAGGAATGGCATTAGGCCCTCTTTAGACAGTGTGCAGGTGCCACATGATAGTGCAGGTAGTAGAGGTATGGTCACAAGTTTCTGTTTCTTCGGCAGGGGGAGGAGAAGAGGATGACATGATGGTGTGTCCATGGGCAGGGAGAGTTGGAAGTGATGGATGCCAGACAATTGAGATCCGCAATTCAGTCCAGAATGCAACCTTTGGTATGTGTGGGGTTAGTGATACACTGTCTGAAGCTCAAGGTTTCGAGTGCCTTGGCGAGTGCTTTGGCTTGTTTGTCCTCCGGATCATTAAGCTAGTTGCTGTAGCTGCATATGATAGCTCTGTTTGGTGGTAGCCAATTCACATACTCATTCCATATATCAGCAACGACAGAAAAATATAATTTTGCTTGACTTCATGTGCAGGTGATTGGAAGGAATTCCTTTGATGTCTCAGAGATGAAGGGGAGAACAGGAGTGAGCCATCTATCGCCATCCCCAAGTAGGTGGAAAGTACCATCTGCTGTTTCTGGAAATCCACCTGGTGAAAATTCTTTGTCCAGGCTAATGATCGCCAATATTCTGCCATTAGGGCTAGATATGAAATTGAGGCAGAGGCTCTAGCTCCCAGCCAGACTGCAATCAGATGGAGAGAAGATAGGGTGAACGCTCTGCTTCCACTGGGCTTTGGTGTGCTGTGCAGCTGGGAGTTTTAACCAATTTTACTGGACCAATTTTCATTAAAATCTCCCAAATCTCCCAGTCTGGCATGAGAGGGACCAGCCAGTTAGTGCTAGTGTATAAAAGGAAGTATTTTTTCTAGCAGGCTTCTGGTTGCTTCATTTAAATTTGATTGCAATTGAGTATGCGATTGCTTTTTTTAAAACTGTATCTAATATTAGTCTATTTTGAAGCAATATTGCAGCCTGGTCGCAATAGGCAAATCAGAGTAGACATTTGCGTTTGCCGAGGGCCAGGTCCACTACCCAGACAACAAATTTATATCACCAATTTTTCCACTTACATTCTGACACTTTGTTAAAAGTAAAACACAGAAAAAACATGTCAAAATCATGCTTTAGGTCCTGGTTGATTCTCGTCATGTAAGTTTTGTGTACTAATTGTCAAATGTCTGGAGTTTTTGGGTTAACTTGTAACAATAACGTCCCTTTAACAAAGTTTTCCCACTGAAATTCATAGGTTTTTATTAGTGCGACTTAACCATAATGTCCCTTTAATCACGTTTTTTCACTGAATTTCATAGATTTTTACCAGTACACCATTGATTTACTATACATTCCTTATATTATACTCACATCCAATATGGCAGCTGCAGAGTCCACAGACAGCCCCTCTGAAGTGACCCACCCATTACTTTTCCTCATTCTCAATCTGGCTAGCCTTTGGAAATCTATTAGGGAGACCTGCAATGTGCTGCAAATGGCATTTGTAATGGCCATTACTCTTCCCCAGCCACCCACTCCACCATCACCATCTGGAGGGCCTGGGCAGGGGAACAGGCACAATGATACATATCAGGATGAAGAGGAAGATGAAGATAAGGTGGTGTGAATCCCTATCTCCAGCACCCCAAATGTGGTAATTTTTCAACACCATTGGGGATGTACCCTGAAGGCTGTTGCAGCCAAGGTGAGATGCAACGAGTGCAAAGTTGTACTCAGTCATGGAAAACCCGGGCTTTATTTCTTCAGGACCACGTCCATGCAGCGCCACACCACACTTAACCATCCGCGTGCTCAGAGGAAGGCACTAACTTTCTCAGGGAAAAGTAGGTTGACACCCTCTACCCCTATCATCTTCAACTGCCCCTGTTACCACAAAGGATACTCCCTTGAGGCAGAGGATCCCAGCTGCCGCCTTGCAGGCCATACAGAACACTGTTAACCCTTACCTTTCAAGGGTCACAGTATTATGTATGTACCGTGATGCACCGATCTGTAGGGGTGAGCAATTTCATAGTGTGGTCGAGGCAGCGGTCAAGGAAAATGAAAAACAACCCTGCCTCATACCTTAAATTTAAGGCCCGCCCAACATCTTCCTCTGTCCACCTGCCCCGCCATCTATGTTGTTGGTGCCCCTTCCCTCCATTTCCTCATTTGCCCCTCCTTCCCTTGCTTCTCCTGAAAAAAACACAAAAAAGCCCCAAAAAATACCAAACCAAAATAAAGCACAAAAAAAGGTTCCTTTAGGAGTCACCTATCACAGTAAAAAAATAGACTGAGAAAAAAACTCACAGAACCCTTTGCATTTTGTATGGTCTGCAGGCACCTAGAAAATTCCAGGCGTCGGTTGGCGGAATGAAAATCATTGTAATTGTTTTCCGCACAAAGATGGTGGCTCTTAAAAGAACCTTTTTCTATATTTTTTACTTTCATATTTGTTTGATTCATTTTTTTTATATAGTAAACTAACAAAGATTTTACACTATGTAATTATTTTTTATAACTTCCACAAAAAGTGCTTTGTATTTTGTGTGTATTTTTCATTTTTATTGAATGCAACTTCTAACAAATACTTGAATCCATACTTTAGGTGGCACAAAACTTGCTTCAATGCATTTTGAAGGCTTTCTAGAAAACTCTGATTGCCCACATCAGTTAGATGGACTCCATCTATCTGGAAAATGTTCAAAATATCTAATTATTTAAAGATGCCATGCCAACATCTCGCAAAAAAACACACACAGCTTTATTCACATTGCACCTTGCTTTTTCCATTTGCCGACATAATAAATTTGAACGCATCCCCATTTGTCTCTGAGCAATCTGAGAAAACATTATTTTTGAATTTGGAAAGATTTCTGTGAACTTTCCAAATGTATCCTTCATTGCAAACTGCAATGAAATTCCGGTAACATACCCCAAACTGTTCCATCAACAATGAACAACATGTTTTAAATGAGCCATATTCTTACAAAACTAGAGTAAGCCAGCCCAGTTCATTCCTCGCACTCCAGACCATCATACTTCGAATTCATGTAAAACAAGATTTTCAGCCAATCAACAGTGCAAAGAATAGACCTTCAGTCAATGGATGCAAGAGTCCCCCAAAATCCATACACGCTGCCTCCTCAAAGACATAGCCATAACCATCTTCAGTGCTCTCACCAAACACAACTGAAGCTACTCTCTCTTTCTGTACACCCCACCCTGGAAACCTGATTGGCTAATTGCCTGATGTCCACAGACTACCGCGTTGTATGCGGATGCCACCGTCAATCAAAGGGGTGTGGGGAGTTTTAGCTCAATTTCAGTTATTTATTCTCTGAAAAGAACATTTGTTTTTTGTGTCCATTTATTGGGTTTGTTAACAAACACCATTTTTTCCTGTTCTTGTTTTTATGTACAGTAGTAATGTACCCTCTCTTCTTACAGGAACTGTTTCAGTGTACTCCTAACATTGTAAAGAAAAATCACATTCCCGACATCTTCACGAAAAAGATTCACACCATCATAGCTTATATTGTCATTCTGAAAAGATGACATTCTTGCAGCCCTAAAAAAGCAGATACAGCTTTATTTACAAGCTGTCACGTTTCTTCCATGTGTACACTGAAAAGGTTTGCACATCACCATTTGTGTCTCTGATTCATTTGAGAAAACTTTATCTTTGAAGCAGGAAAAGTTCCATTAGGCTTTCGATAAGATACTACAGGGCAAATTGCAAATCCTTTGCAGTCACATACCAAAAAATGTTCCCTTCAGAATGCACAATTATAATGTCTGGACATTTAAAGTGTGCCATACTCTGACAGAATGACAGCAAGCTCACCCAGTTCAACCCGGAAACTGCATGCCACAAAATGTCCAATTCTTTCAATCCAATACTTCCACAGATGCCATGATTTTCTGTATACACCTTAAATGACTGGATGCAAGAATCTCCCAAAATCCACATACTCTGATTCCTCAAAGTCACAGCCATAGCCATCATCAATGATCTACCCAAACAAAACTTGTGATACACTCTCTACTGTCCACCACACTGAGGAAACCTGACTGGCTGATTCTCTGATGTCTATGAACATCCAAGACGTCTGCGGTCTCTGCAGTCCCTTTTCCATGCCAGGCACCCTCAAAAGACCTGGATCTAGCACGTGCTATCCATGGACTACCACAGTGTCCGCACACATGACATCCAATTGAAGGTGGTGGGGAGGTTTATACTCAATTTAAACAATGTATTTTACAATTGTGGCTCTTAAAATAGCATTTTCCTTTGTTTTTGCTCAGTTTTCAAATGTGTTTTTTTAATATCCTACGCCTACTAGCAAATGCTTTACTATGCACTCCACATGTTCCCATTGAAGTTTTTCATATGAACTTTTTCAAAGCATTTTTAACATTGAACCGATAAATGACATTCCAGGCATCATTTAAATTCATTCCATCGCTCCGAAAAATATTTGCACCATCCAACATGATATTTTCATTCTGAAAAGTGACCATCCCTGAAGCATAAAACACATACATCTTTTTTCACAAGCTTCCTTGCTTTATCCATTACTGGACTCAATGTATTTGGACATCTCCAAATTTGCCTTGGATTAATTGCAGAACACATAATCTGCACAGTTGGAGAGATTTCCATTAGGCTTTTCGAGAAATCTTTAATGGCAAACTGCAAGGATGCAGCAGTCACATGGCCCAAACCGACCCCTCCACAATGGATAATAATAATATCTGGCCATTCAAATTGAGCCACACTCTGACAAAATTATATTAAACTCACCAAATGTATCCCACAAACTGTATACCACCTGATTACCCTGCCCTGCAATCCAATAGTAGCAGAAATGCCACAAAATTCAGTACAACCTATTAATGAATTCATGCCACAATCTCTCAACATATAGACTTTCATGTGTGTAATAGTAATAGTAATAGTATTAGTCAAAGCCTGCACACAAAAAACAAAACACCTACTACCATGTCTTCCAGCAAACCACAACCAGAACACCTCATTAGCTAATCCCCACAGACCCCATTCCATGGCAGGCATCCTCAAAGGACCCGGACGACACTTCCGCTGTCCACGAACTACCACAGGGTCTGTGACCTCGTAGCACAGGGGTTAATACTCAAACAGGTATCTAACTAAATCCATAATACTACAATAGTACTTTTAAAAGGCAAGATAGTTAGAATATGCCAACAGATATCTAACTACTTGAAAAATACCCTTCAGTTCAATACACTTGGAATACACTATCACAATTTTTGTCACTACAAAACTTCTTCTAAAGTCTAATGTAGTCAGAATATGCCAATAGGTATCTAATTTAAACATTCCCTTAATAACAACACATTTAAAACAAACATACCATCACACTTACACTGACATTGACCCAGTGATTTTTGAAGTCAATACAACACCAGTGTAGCACACACTAATGTTCTACCAAACATAGTAGATAGAATGTACTGTTTATGAGGGTAAAAAAGGAAATGTATATGTAACATTGTATGCAATTAAATCTTTTAAACTGGGTAACAAATGATACTGTTTTTTTTTCTCACAGAAAATGAACCAATGGTTCCAGCTTTACCACTGTATACAACTAGGTAACTGTAACAATACATATTCCATAAACACTATCCTCAATTGTACTACAATCATAAATACCACATACTTTCTACTTCCCTTGCAGTACCTATAATTGTGATACACATATTACTATATTATGTGTAACCTACGGCCATTCCCCAAGAATCTGGCCACTGGCCAAAACAGCCACAATATAATTAAACCGTTTAACAAGTACATACAATACACCTTCAAATAACAGAACTTGCCCTGAACCCCCTTCCATTGAATTGGCGTCCACGAACAACACAATTGACTGCTGACTCACTCGGTGGCATCTGCAAACCCTTTTTTTACCTAAAAAACCTCTCCATATCATCTTGATTCCACTCCTCTACCCTTTCCGCACCCTTTTCAACAATCAAATTACCCCAAATGAGTTTTCCAAACTGTCTGCTCACAGCGCTGTCTGCTGTCTACCGCAGTGTCCGCGGACAGGGCGGTACCCGCACCCACTCTTTTAACTTAGAAAAAATCCACATGTCATCTTTCCTCCAGCCTTTCCATGCCCTCTTTCGGCCACCAACTAAAACTAAATATGTTTTCCAGGCTTTTCCCCTGATGCGCTATCAGCGGACAACAGGTGCTGTCCGCAGATCCAACATTCCATTTCCAAAAATATGACGCACCTGACACTTTTCACCATCCAATCAGCAGACGAGTCCTATGTTTGTGGACATCATGCCGGACTCTGATTGGTCCAGAGGGCTGTCTGTGGACAGAATCAGGAAATGATTCAATGGACCGAACTCTATCACTGATTTTTTTACCTACTTTTTGTCTGTTTAAAAAAAAACTACTGTATGGATTTACACCAAATTTACAATATCTGGCTTTCGGGACCAAGTTGCCGCTTCTTCTGCAAATTTGATGAAAATCCGTCCAGCGGTTTGGGCTGTAGGTGTGATCACATTTTATCTTCCATTACGTCAATGAGGAAAACCACACATTTTGGGACCCCCCTATAACTTTGCCACCCACTTGACAAAACCTCACCAAACGTCACAGAATCAATCCGAGAAGCCATTTACTTTTTTCTGCAAAGTTTGGTGAGGATTCGTCCAGGAGGGGCAAAGTTATAAGCTCTTCACATGGGTTGAGAAACTTAACCATAAATGGACAGCACACTCGACAAATGAATCTCCAAGAAGGTTCACCTCAGAATAAAGTTGCCAGTCGTAGAAGAGATGCTTTAAAATATCCAGTTTTTATCATGAGATCAATTATAAAAAGAGAGATGAAACACAGTACAACGTGTTTCGTAGTGCTCCCTCTACTTGTTCACGTACCAATATTATAAGGTGGCGATAGCTGCCCTATAGTTAAGGTGAGTCAGACTCCCATAGGAACCGCTCAAAATTCTATCGTTAATAAATTTGGATTCAATGAGCAGATTTGACTGCATTTTCAAAAGTGATTAGGGACCCACCCCCCTCCCACTTTCCTGAAGATTCATTAAAACACTGCATCAAACAGAAACAGTGTGTGTTGGGGGAAAGGGAGAGAGCAGGAGTGGTGAGGAGGCCATCTGGGGAGTGGGGGAGCTGGCACAGATGAGGGGGCACGTGGTGAGGGCCATGTGACATGGTAGGTATTTGGGAGACTTAACTGTTTTGGCTGTGTATATTCAGACTTTTTTTACATGTTAGACTGTGAGGAAAAAAGAAGAACATTGTTAAAAAAAATCAATACAAAAAGGAGCCAATATACTCTAGTTTTAGATGCCCCATGCACTGTACTGTAGCTTGTGTATTCTCCTCCATACTATTATATCATGTGTAATTGTGCCTATTAAATGTTTCCCTACCTATTTTACTGTCATGTATTACTCTCTGCTTTCTTGAGCTTCAGATAACTTACATAACTACATGAATAGTGTGTTTTACTGTATTGATCTTTTAAGTTATATTGTATTATAGAAACTGAAGTGAGCCGCCCTTTAACTAACAATTTGTAACCACAGTTTTAATAAAAGTCAATGAACTGTAGCCACAGACATACTAAAAATAATGTGGGTTATTATTGTATTGTATTTGTGTATTTATATGTGATAAGTAGTCCTTAAAATGACTGTTTTTGGGTGTATTATTTTAGCACATTTGAAGTACTGTTTTGATGTTATGAAGGAGCACTGTATTTCCTTTATCGGTTAGGTCTGTCCATCATGTCTATAGAAATTGGCCATGTAGAACTGTATATTGTTGTTTGAAATCCATAATTGGTTGTGGTCTCTCATGAATGCTGAAACTATTTTATTAACATTTCTCCATGATTTCTCAATTTTACCATTAAATCTGGTGGTCCTTCTCCATTTTTGCCTCTCTGTCAAATTGGAAAAGATAAAGATGGTGTGAGGAAATAGTTCCATTAGTTTTCCCGTGTCCTGTTTCATCATTAAAGTAAGGGACACACCTGCTACATTCCCAAAATCATTGCCTTCAAAATGAATTAGTATGTCAATGTGGCTGCCCTGTATTTCTCAGACTTAATAATTTTGGAAAAACTTGAACCGAATGCATTCCCCACTATCCACACCATTTAATTGTAAAATCGCTGACACCTGGGTCCATGTTAATATTTAGTTTCTCACAAAACGCCAGTAACCAAAACATCCAACTGTCTCCATTCAGCCACACAGTTTTCAAACCAGCCATGATGTCTGCAGTCTTTCTCGGTTTCCAGGAAAATGATTTCTAGTTTGAATTTGTAGTAGTTTGTATGAGCAGGATATGTATGATGTATGTGTTTTTGAGTTTGTAAGTGGTTGACCGTACTGTTGTAATTATATGTGGCTATCCAGCAGCCACTCATTGTGCAGCATTGCTACCCACGGGTAGATGTTGTGCCCTGTGTAACCGCGGCTATATTGTGGCAAATGGCATGTTGTGTATTTGTGGCTATCCAACATTTTGCTTGTAGTAGTAAGATAGATGCATTGTGTGTTTTGGGGGTTGGGAGAGGTCACAGGAGTGGTGGAGGACCACAGAGAGTGCTGGGGGGCTGGTAGGCATGATAGGGACACTATTTTAAGTTTGGGGAGTAGAAACACATATTTCTATTTGTAGTTTTTTACTATAGCCACCACTAACAGAAAATGCCCATGTCTATAAAAAGCACATGTGTAGGCACATCAATGATTTTTGTCATTTTATTGGTTGTACGCATAGGCGCAGGTATATTTAATGCGTATCTATAAACTTTAAATTGTCTGTGCAATAATCATATTTTTGTGTGGATGATACAGTAAAGAATTTTATTTGTGTGTGTTGATTTATCTGCTTAGGTGTTCTTTTATACCATTCAAAGCCGATTTAGTTTGATTTTGGGCATGCAGAAAAATGTACATGCAGCTGCGGATAGAAAACAAGATTTGTAGCTGCATCGAATAGCCGCGGCTATGAAAGATTTTTGGTGGGGGAAAATAAAAATTGCAAGTTTTTCATTGCTTGTTATTGGTTGTTGTTAATTTTCAATGTGTGCAGCACTAAGTAATAGGTTGTGGTGAAAATGTGTCATCCATTTTGGTAGCTATATTGCTATATAGTCGTCTTATTTTGGTATTCGTTTGGTCAAATTATGAAAGGCACCATTTTCTGCAGTTTTATCTTTTTGATTGCAAACGTTTCACTGTGCACATGAGAGGAGTGTGGCTGATGTGAAGGTAAGTGTTCATACATATATACATATGTGAAGGTTTATTTGCAGTGTTGTGTGTGTTACTTTGATCAACCACTGTTATCAGATGGACCCATTATCATTTTTTCCATCTACTTTGATTGTGTAGCAAGTTTTCTGACGTTCCCTAACATGTACCTACAAAATGAGATTTGTCAATCAATGGCATTTATATGCAGGTATTTCGTTTTTATATTCATTTTAGTGAGGTTGAAGGTTTATTTGATTGCATTTGTTGTAATATTAATGCACTTTCAGCTATGCAGTTCTTTTAGCTCTTTTGAGTTTTCTGTGAGCTAGTGCAAGCTATGGTGTTTGGGAAATTAATTTTAGTCATATTTCATGTTTGTAATTTTTATAGATGCATCTTTTTCATAATCCCGGTGAACTTGCACCAGATGTTGTATAATTAACTCCTGTGAAAGGCCAGCCCATATTCAAACCATAGTGGTACTGCTGTAGATGGGGGCAGCACATGTGGAGACAGTTCACGAAAAGCCTTCTTTGTGAACCTCTCTAGCATTTCTGATGATTCTTCAAATGGAGTGCCAGTGATGAAGGTGTTTGAAGTCTCTGGCAGTTGGTGGCAGTACCTTTCATTTGTGCAGTTTGATTCTGCACAATATTGTTGATGCCTTTTTTTAAAATAGCCACGGTTACGACAGCAGGCAATGAAATGTCGTGCCCTGTCAGATAGATTTTAGCCATGGGCCACAGTGTCAATGGGACGTTGTGTATTTGAATTTCTTTTATGAGGCAGTGCATGTCACGAATGCTAACTTGTTTATGATGTTCAACAAAGTTCTTTTGGTTATTTGTGGAGATTTGTGCATTCTGTTAGCTTGCTGGCAAAGTTAATTTGAATTGGTAAGTTTGGAGTGTACATTATTTCTCTTGGAAAGTGGTTTGGGAATTGTACTGTGAAGTTACGGCTAGAGTATGCCAGGTATTATTTAGGTCTTTTGGCATTTCAGGCAAAATACAGCAGGTAAAAAGTATCTAAGAAAATATGAAGCAAAGTGAAGAAGGTGAATTCATAGTTGCTAAGTGGTTAGGGTCTTATAGTTTGCATTTCAGATTTTCTGCAGTAATGTATAAAATGTGTTTGCATCTTTCTATATAGGTATGAGTTTGCAAATGACATAGTTTATGCATATATTTTGGCGTATAAGTTTTTATTTAGGCTTATCATTCAAAAACTGTACTGTGCCAACCACAGATATACACAACCCGACAAACTTAATGCCCACCTAATGAAACGCTACTTTTCTCATCTTATTTATGCTATATGAGCTGCTCAATAGCATCCCACATTACTGAAGCACTTAGAGGAGAGGTCTAAATGGGGCATTCTTTTATACTGCAATTTGCTTCTACCATCTAATTGTTGGTAGTAATTTATCAATAATAATCAGCAACCATATTTGGCAGTTTCACAATTTCTTTGGAAATGGCATGCGTTAGAAGGGCAAGAACCTATCTGGGTTTCATGCAATGTAATTTCATATGTTGTTACACAATGCACAGACATACGGACATGTAAAATGAATAGGGGTGCATAGTAATGTGTATCATTAAACAAGCAGCATATCTCTGCCCTTGAAAAATATTGCCGCTGTGTTTGTGGTTTGAAGGTGGATTGCAAACTCTTTACTATGATCCCATATTTGTTACTACTTTTGTGTTAGATTTGTGGACAATTTTGAATGTGGCCTTAAATATGACAAGTCTAATGATGGGTTGCAGCTGATAAATGCTAACTTGGTTTTGATGTTGGCAAATTTTATTTTTGTGTGGTAATTTATGGATTCTGTCATGTTACAGGGAACGTTCATTTCAATTGGTACGTTTCCAGTGAACATGTCTTCTCTTTAGCGTGAAAACCGTGATTTGCGGCAGGACCTCCATAACTACAGAGGGCATCATACAGCTACCTTCATTAGTGGTTTGCATCTGTTTTGTAATTCATGAATACAGAGGGAAAAACATGCTTTTTGGTGCCACCTACTGGCCAGCACCGTAGGCAGCTGCCTAGTGTGACTAGTGCTTGCACTGACCCTGGATGTAACACATCTAATAAAGTGCTTGGAAGTGAATGAAATTGAGTGTAGTAAATAATGTTTTGATTTCCAGAAACCCCATGGGCCGCAGAGTGCAATACTGCCTTATGAGGAGCTAAAGATGAAGATGGCAGACCTGTGAAGATTGCATGACGACCATCCAGGTGAGATAATATACGAGCCTGCATGCACAGCATTTGAAATATCTGAGGGATAAAAAAAAGAGATTTCATTTTCCATAGAAGAGTTAACTGAAAAAAGTAAGATTTGGACAAGTGAGAGTTATGTGAGTTCTTATTAATATTAGAATCAAGAGGAAAACCAATAGACCTCCTATATGGCTTCAGGATAGCAGTGATACCATGAAAAGAGAGTGGTGCAAGCCAGTCCTGGAAACAGAAAAAACTAAAATAATCTTAAGGCCTCATTACAACCATGGCAGTCCGGGTACTATGTTACCTGTAAGCATGCCGGTACCGTAGTTCTGGGACTGCCATACTACGTGCTCTGCTCGCGGGTGCCGTTTCACCTGCCAGGTTTTTCCTGGCGGGTGTACCAGCACTCGCGAGCAGAGCACATCGGATGCACCGGCACAACTCTGAATGTGCCGGTGCATCCGATGTCCCCATCCCCATTCAGCCCTACAGGGCAGAATGGGGATCGGGGCGCCCTTGATTCTGGAACCCGCAAATGGGCAATTACCGGGTCCGCTGAGCTCGGCATGACCCAGTTCTTGCCCATTCGTGGGTGCCGGAAAAAATGCAACTCAGGCGTCAGCCTTGCCGTTTTTAACGGCACAGCTACTGCCAGAGCTGTAATGAGGCCCTTAGTCTTTGAAGTTTTAAAGATAAAGAAAACGTCCAGTCATCAAAGGCACAGAGACAGTACCGTAGGTAGAGATCATCTGCGGGCAGGGACACCCTAACAAAGATCTGCGTGATACCAGTATACCAGTGCACCTTGATAAGCAACCCACAAACCAGATCCCAAAGGGTTTCTATGTAGATGTTAAACAGAATGGGTGACGGGATCAATTGCTTAAAGGTGTATGTCGCCGATGTAAGGGGGCCCACCCAACCAAATCCACCTGCAGAAAATGTGACTGCAACAGAAAGAAGGTGAACCAGGCCAGTATGTGTCTAGCCAAAGGCATATGGGAGGTTAAGATGTTAAGCAACACCTGATTGTTGATCGTACTGAAGAGTGCTGAAAGATCCAGAAGCACGAATGGACAGCCCCCACCAATGTCTAATATACACAGAGCACCATTTAGCGCCACCAGCCGCGATGACGCATCTGTGCTACAGCATTTCTGGACTGATAGTCCTGCATCAAACAGTGATGTGAAAAGGTGTGGGATAGGCCAGCGGCTGCACTTTACCCAAACATGGCAACAATGTAATGGGACATAAATGGCTTTGTCCAAGGGGTAGAGTCTTGGATTCTTTAGTAAATTAACAATTTTTTCAATTTTCCAACACAGCAGGAAAGGAAATTTGGCTAAATAGGTATTAATGAGGGTAGCCAATAATCAGAACATATATTTAATAAGGAGTGGCCTGCGAGAATCATCAGAATAGGATTAGATACCGTAAATGAAAGCCAATTACCGAAATCAGGATTGTAAACAGGAGAAAATTGGGATAACCGGCAAATTATTGGGAATAGAAAAAATGGTATGAGGAACTTTGGAAAATCTATCTGAATGTTTTTTTAAACTTTTCAATGGAATAAGATTGAAAAGAATTAAACAGAGAGGAGAACATACTGTCGCTGAAACAGGAGAAGGATGGAGATGGAGATGGAGGATGACCTTAAATATTTCGAGTGGTATGGGGTGGAGGGTGGGGAGGGATTAAGATATTTTTTTTAATATGGGCTTCTGAATAAAATCTTTGTAGTGATCCTGTAAAAAAAAAAAAAAAAAAAATATATATATATATATATATATATATATTTCGAGTGGTCGATTAGAAGCAGAGGGAATCCAAATAACTATAGAGTGAGATTTAGCAGGATGGCTATTGACTTTGTAGAAACACCAGAGGTGTCAATGCTGCACAAATAAAGATAGGTAATAAACATCTGGTATCTGTCAAAAGCGCCACGGTGCCCCTCTGGGGGTAAAGGTGTGCTCTACGTTCGGTTTTGAGATCTGGAGCAAGATTTTTCAATATGTCTGATGAGACCGTTTTCATTTGTGAACTGAGCTATAAACCAGGCATCCGGGAAGTTATATGAAATACTCATAGAGGTGCAAACTGATCTGCTTCTTGGCACACGTGAGGGATAATTGGAGTGTTTTATATTAAAGGAAGAAGATATATCACTTTGCTATAAGAACAACTCACTCTCACTCTATTATCTGCGGCTAGACGTTCGAAATGTTCCACTTGCCACCAGTAGAACCGGGGGGAGGGGGGGAGAGTATACTGGGGATGATGTGCTCAAAGAAACAGTTAAACACGAATGTTTCCGTTTTGCGAAATACACGACACAGTGAAATCATAATCCTCCTCCCGCCCCCATGCTTACCTCATTGTCTGAGGCGGACTCCCCCATCTCTCTGCAACGCTGGTTCTCTTCACTTACGTGGATAGGAACCGGTGCAGCAGGGTCCTCTTTTTTTCTTCTTTTAACTTTATTGTAGAGGCAGCAGGGGACACCCGTGCGAGCCCTGATGCCATTATTGTGAATAATGGTGTGGGTGACACCCCTGCAACCTCTGCTCCCCTTGTTCTCTATGCATCAAATGGCTTATGTGTTCTAATTCATACAGACGAAATTCGAACACATATACCATTCAGGGTTTTTTCACCCAAACATTTCTACGGATTCCGTTAAATACCTGATCTCTCAATTCAGGAACAGAGGCATATCATGCTGCTAAGAACATCATTTGTGTGTAAAATAAAGGGAAATACTGAAAGTGAACACAAATCGTTGTGTTTTTGCACCAGAGGATGTGTACAGCATAATTCTCAAAGCCTTGAAAAAGCACAGTGTGGGCCAGACGAAATATTTATGTAACCAATGGATGACATCAAGGGATAATCAATGGAACGCAGGCACCCGTCTCATAGTAAATGTATAAGAGGCTCTGAAAGATTGAAGCAACATTGTAACCTGAGCAAAGACTACCTTGTCCTTGTGGGACAATAAGAAAGTGTAATTATGTGTCCACAAGAGCGTTTTCATTTTGTAATATAAAATGTAAAGTATACAAAGAAATGTAGTTAAAGCATCAAAGAAAACCTGCACTAGCAGAACTGTACAGAGTAAGACTATGCATTAGGAACACTGGCACAGTCTGGAAGGTGCCAGTCTGGTGAACTAGTTTGCTGCCCACCATAACATCGCTGCTCGGCTGCTGCCCATAGGACATGCCCAGTCCCCTCTCCTTTCGGGTGTAGTGTTTCTGGACATTACACTGGTAGAGCAGCATCCATTGCATGCAGGCTGACTGGAGCAAGAGGTGGGTATGGCCATCACAAGCAACCAGCACTGTCACAGTTTGACCCCCCGCTTGTTATTCATGAGCTGGCCCCAGGATGCAGAGATCATAGGTCAATGCACACTGCTATTGTGTACGACTGACTGACGGTTCAATAATACACCTGTCAAAGCATCACATCATAATCAGACTCAGGGCCTGATCACGACTTTGGCGGTAACCCTTAAATCTGGCGGTCACACTCTTACCGCCAGATTTAAGGGTCTGCCAAATCAGGAATTTGGTGGATTTCACCCTAGCTCTGAGCAGGTGGGAAATCCGCAGAGAATTTGCGCTATTTCAGCCGGCGGGAAATTTGCCAGTGGTAAGAGCACACATTTTCCCCATTGATTCCAATGGGGAATGGGGAATATCATTACTGTCGAACTTGTGATCCGGTGCTATTAGCGCCGAGCAGTTCGGCGGTAGGGCTAATACCGCCGGTGGTACCACCAGCGGTTACCAATGGTTACCACTAAAGTCGTGATCAGTCCCTCAGTCTTGACAAATGAGTGCTAATGCTTAGAAATAAGGTCCTGGCAAACACCCCATGTGTACTGACACATTAAGCACTGCGAGTAGGACAGGGTCGGCAAGTCAAACATAGTACTGCGTTTTGTCCCCATCAATTAAATGTAGACCTGGCCTTCCATCTATTCATAATGTTTGCTAGATAGTGGGTGGGAGGAGGGCACAGGAAAGGACCAAGCACAATTAGGGGCATTAACAAACAAGGACAGGCTCCAATAGTAGCAAAGGTGTGCTTATTTTCGAGCACGCATGCTTTGAAAAGAAATGTGCCACAGAGAGTTTATATATCAATAATGTCACTCTCCAGTCAGAAGAGGGCAATGGTGTTTAAGTTGTGTTGTGAGGGGCGAGGCGAGAGACGAAATGCGTTGCCTTGTGCGATACACGAAGGGACACGGTTCCTATGTTTTATTGAGTAGTACAATGATATATCAAAACATGAGTGAGGCTTTTTCTCAACAGCACGCACGGGGAGCTAAATTACTGGTGTTATTATACTATGAGTAATCTTAAGTTTAAAAAAATGCATGTGTAAATGCATGGCTCAGTGGCGTCCACTGTATTATTTAGTATATTGAAGGCTTTGAATGTAATGGTACAGCAGATATGACTTCTACACCAACAACAATGCACACAGCGTATGCATTCCATTCTTTCCCCTCAGGCAGGACTATGGACCATAGTTCTTATATAGGGGGCAAAGTGTTCCACATATAGAGAAGCTCACCTGCAATTTGCAATCAGCAGCACCCCGACTTTAGAAAACGACCTCCTAGACAACTTCTCTGTAGCCTGCTCTTACCTGATGGTCAGCCTTCTTGAAGTACTTATATTGTGCAAGACAAACAGTTCTTCAGGTCCCCTCTGTGCACCCTAATCCTCAGTGACCTTCAGATGCTGTGAACTTAATTGGAAGCAGATGACCAATTCTCAGGAGAAAGAGCTTCTTTGCCTGCAAAAAGTGTTTATATCTGGTTTTCGGAGTTGGCGCGTAATGAATGCATCATAACCACACGGGGCGGCTAAGCGCATAATCCCGGGGGAAGAGCCAACTCGGACACATAGACATATGAGCATCAACGCGTAAGGCATTGGAATTTAACACAGGCCGTATTCATGTGATTTGATTAATAGGCTATTTTAGATGTTCTCCCTTGATCCAAAGTAAGTAAACAGGAAATAATTGAAAAAGTTATGGGCAGCAGTGCCAACGACCTCCACTTCAAATAATACAAATACCAACAAGGGATGGCAGTGTAGGCAAGCCAAAAATACCTTTTGCGATGTCTAAAAAATCAAGAGGCACAGCAAAACGAAGTATGAGATGTTAGAGCCATTTATTACCAATATGCGAAAATTGGAGCTAGTTGACTTAGCCTGGTATGATTTAGGAGCAGCCTCCTTAGAGGGAAATGCAAAGACACGTTGGGACATAGTGGCTAAGGCCCCATTATATAGTCAAGCTGTTATGGGCCTTCAGGTAATGGTATCAGATCAGGTCTGGTTGAAACGTCCTTTTAACTCCTTATAAAACAACTGTTTCTGACCAAGAATCTGTCCCAAATCCAGCAAATCTGGGAACAGGCCTTTCTTTAAATACCTCACATAAGATCTACCCACCATGTACGTTTGCATTAAAGGAGGTGATATACATATTCAAATTCCAGGCCTGCAATCATTCACTGGAACCAGATGGAGTTCCAAATCATCTTTATCAGGATTTTATAGAATTATGGGCCCCTATATTGACAATGTTCTTCAATTCAGTTTTAAAAACGGCTGCACGTCCCAAATCCTGGAGAGAAGCAATAATTGTCACAATATTTAAAAAGGGAAATAGGAGCTGCCAGAAGGCATATAGACCTGTTTAACTGGGTTTGATGAAATATGTCCAGGTTTAATGCAGTATGCTCAGGGCATCAGATACGTACCTCTTGGTCACGCACTATTATTCCAAAAATGTTTAAAAAAGGCCTGCCTCGTATAGAGCAATATCCCTTTTAGAATATTTTACATTTTTTGGTCATGCCATTTTAGCAAGGCTAGAAGCCTGGATGATTCAGAACAACATTCTCTCCCCTATTCGCTTAGGGTTGAGACCTCTAAACAGTCCTTAACTGTGTATCTTATCGTGGTTCACGCTCTATTTGTCAAAGAGGAGCCACTCTTCCTGGCCTTCGTGGACCTGAGCATGGCCTTTGGCAAAGTCAATCCTGTGAAACTGTGAAGGGTGCTTGGGTCCTTGAACTGTCATGCAGGGTTATTAAATGTTTTAATTAGACTGCATGAGTCGACCCAGCCTGTATGAAGAGTGGGATAAATGGGTGCTGTACTGCTTTCTTTCCAGTGGATTTAGGTGTGTGCCAGGGATGTGTCCTGGTACCCCTACTCTTTTTTCTTAATAAACCTTCTTTATGAGTGCCTGCTAAACTCTACTTGGGATGTCCCTGGTTCTAAAATAGATTTCTGCCACTCTTGACCTAAAAGGATGATACAGTTATTTGAGCGTGTGCCTCGTGCGTTGAAGAAACTCATCCAAGATTATACTATGTTTATGGGTGCCCTGGATTTTAGGGTCAATGCCAAGAAATCGGCTGTCATGGTCTGTTTTGTAAAGCGAAGCGGCCACTAAAATGTCCTTCACTGTTTAGCAAGGGCTCCTTAATACCCAGTGTCATGTCATTTGAATATCTGGGGATTAGATTTGAGTCAAACTTCTCCTCCGTCTCACATGTATATAAACAAACTGTGTAATTCAGGCAAGCCATAGTTGGCATGGCTAGAGCCAAGGGCATCTTTACAGCTAAACCGGTTCGAAATGGCTTTACTAATATACAATGGAAAACCGGCTCCAGTTGCAAACTGCGATATGGAGTTGTAGGGTTACAGCAAAGTAAATTCAATTCAGTTTGTGGAAAACACATTTTTTTAAGGAGTACTGGGACTTTTTCATAGGGACCCCAATTTCTGAGTCCACCTTGCACTAGGCTAGGACTTCATCAGTGAAACTATTCTGGCTAAGCCTTTATTTCACTGGCTTCGACTATGGTGCACTGCTAAGGCAGGATTGACCCATGAGCTACCTAGTTCTCAAAGAGTTGAATCCTAGGATTCCCTTCTTGGTGTATGTAAAATCCAAGCTGGTGGAAATAAATACAGCCTCATATTTTAATGTATTTGATATATTGCCTTCTAGTGTGGCTAGAGCCTTAAAAGCTAGAATCTGTTCTCCCATTGTGGAGGAAAGGGATTCTATGGTGATGTTGAAGTCCTCAAACAGGAGGCATACTGTAGGCGTATATAGCAGTATGTTTAAAAGCCGCTATTACAACGTGTATGCAGGTGACAGGATTTTCAGTAGCAGCCAGTAAAATGGGTGCTCATTTTAAATGCATTCAGTAAAATGTTCAGCAAATTGTTTTCAGTTGCAGCCAGTAAAATGGGTGCTCATTTTAAATGCACTCAGTAAAATGTTCAGCAAAATATTTTCAGTAGCATCCAGCAAATGGGTGCAAGTGGGGGCAAAGTAGGGACACATACCAGCATGTTAATGGGGTCAACCTGATGGTGGAAAATAGATGGGCAGGTGAAATGCCAAAGGACAGTGATTTAGGCCTTTTAGGATAAAACAGAATGCAGAAAAAGACAGAGGTTCAATGTGCATATATACCAATTCGGTGCATTTTATCTGTGAGGAACTGCATTGGGAAATAACATATATAACAGACTAACTCTCCTATTACCAAACCCCCCAGTAATTAATTAATTGTCCCGGTTAACATTGTAATGCAGTTCGGTAAACACAGATGGAAATTCATTCTGTTCCATGGAGAAGAAAATAAGCACAGTGAAAAAAGTGAGCTGTCTTATTGAGCAGTCTGAAAACTTATTTTGTTCTCACAGGAAGTAAGTAGTTACATGAAGGCTCTTGTAATGTGATTGGCAGAAACGTAGGTGGTATCAAGCATGTCAGAAGAAAGGCAGGGTTATTTTTGATTGACAAGGGGTTAGAATATAGGGAACTGAGCTGAGAGGTGTGGGCAGTTCATTCTGGGATTCAGTGCTTATCTGTGCCACTCTTGAATGCTGTGCTCCTGGGTTGCAGATTGAAAACTGTACTGAGGGAGGTGCCGTTCTGGCCTCGGAGTGACTGGAATTCCAAGGCTGTGCCCGTGGGCCGTGTGGGGTTCACGCAGATAAGCTCCAGCAGAAAGAGACCCAGGCGGAACACAGAAGCAGGCATCACAAACTATTGTAAGTTAGGTCATAATTGAGGAGTACGTGGGATGAGTCATTTATTATCAGGCAGCATAGAGATTTATTTTTAAAACAAGATGTTATATTTTTGTTTCTTTCTTTCTGTACATGTTAAAGAGAACTGCAAACCACGTTAACAAATGCTTTCCATATTTTGCCATGTGTTTGTAGCTTATTTCTTAGAGGATTGAAGGGTTGCCCGCTGTTGGTAAGATTTATGACTGTGGTAACATGAAATGTAACGTTTTAGTTTTTCTGATTGTATATTTCTGAGTTTAAAGACAATTATTAATAACTGCAATAACAGAAAAAAGGCTGGGACTTTTGGATTTCATTTCATGCATCGGATGGTCACTATTTCAGGGGGAAGGAGTAATTGGGAGGTGTGGTGTTTGCACCATGGTGATACACTAAGTCTGGGGTTTATCTACGGTCAGCCTGAATTGTATTGTAATCATAAAGAGGGAAGGTTTGTATTATTATATGGCGGTATTCTAGAAGATATGCTCACCACTAAAATTAGCACAAAAATAAGCCACTGCTAAAATTACCACAAAAATAAGATACCACTAAAATTACTGCCAAAGAAAGCTAACACTGAACTATCCCCAAGTAGGATAATACTAAACTATTACCAGAATAGGGTAATACTAAACTACCACCCAAAATGAGGTAAGGCCAATTTACAGCCAAAATACCACAATACTAAAATACCACCAAAGTAAACCTCTTACAATACGATCATTGTGGCCCAACCCTCCAAATGTATTGGTTATGGGCAGATAATCCTTCCAGCGTATCCGGATAACACGGGCACATTTTAACTGCCTTCCTTTGAGAGCGATGGTGGCGGCATGGAAAAGGGACAATGATATTCAGTGATGTCTTTTATGTAACGTCCTAAGGGTGAATGTGGCCAATTATTTGCTGTTCTGCCCAGTGTTTTCAGAGCTTAGAGCGAATATAATGTTTCTAAAACAGTTCTAAAACGTATAATACATACATTGTTTTTCTGAATGCATTGGACTTGTAAGTGAATAAGCCAAAATATCCAAAACTAGTATGTTTGTGGGGTAGGAGGAAGATAAACATACCAAGTGTGGCCTGTAACGGCTGAACCGTACTGCAGACCAATCAGTTTGAGTTTTTAAAATGCCAATGATCTTCAAATGATGCAAAATCTATATCTGTAAAAACGATTAGGCTTTCCCAAATACGCACTGAATTACTGGTCCATATGGAATTGGTTTTGCAATATTTACAAGATGAATTAATGTTTGAAAGAGTGTTGCACCGGTTGCATATGTGGGCTAGCCCCAGGGCTGTTCTAACTAAGTTTGTAATCAGTATTATTGTATCCAAGAAAGGGCAGAGGAAATACCTTGGCTGAAATTTGATAAACATGTGTTTACTAATATCAATGCTGATTTCTACTACAACTTGATTAATTTGACTCCACTTCTCTGCAAAGATATATCATCCCATTTAATGTAGAAAGACTCTGGAGATGAGCATTCCTTCTATCTGTAGTTATAATATCATTGCATCTAATCAAATCAAAGAGCATCTCCCTAGGAGTAATCATTCTATAGAAGGATGCCCTACCACCAGAGCATGTTGTAATTGTTTACAACTGGGCGCTGTTTTGGTGGTTAGATTGGGCCACACATCACAAAAGAGATGTTAAATGTGGAAAGGTGATTTTGAAGATCTATTGCATTCCTTGTTTTTTCTGCCCGGCGTACTCTTATATTAGACGTAGAACATTATTACAAGTTTAAAGATTTTTTACAATGTCACCCTGCACTTTATTTTTTACTTAATGTTAAAACCCCATACATAGCCTGTTATTTATTTATGTATGTATTTATGTATTCATGTATTGTTCACTTGTTAGGCGCTTATACAGTGTAAAACAACCGCGAACCAGTGGGGAGGGTCTGTACTCCTGCTCTCTATACAGCAGAGGAGAGGCACAGAGGACCCCTGCCAAGATTCTCTATTAGTGGTAGCGTAGTTCAGTAATCAAGGCCTAGCTTCTCAGGAGGTGATGCAGTCTGGTTCTTAAGTACAGCGTAGTCCCCAAGCACCCACAAAGGAATGTCTACACACTGTATTAGTTAAAACACAGTCTTAATATAAATAAGGTTCAAGGTTATATACACAATCACGATAATACACGTTGTGCTCCGACAATTCTAAAATGATGAATATATACAGTTCTAGGTGGTACCACGAATACTCTGATGCCATTAAAATGCATAAACTATACTCACATGAAATAGCATACAAATCAACAAAGCAAAACGGTATCAACCATAGACTTAGGAGGAAGACAAGTTGGTTAGACAATTGTCAGAATACTGATCCCTACCACTAGGCACATTTCCATATGAGGATCCCCCCACCTGAGCAACCTGTAAATGAAGATGCAGCCCAGTCCATATATTGTCTATTAGAGTCTTATCTTCTTCTATATTTCTGCAACCCAATGTACCTTGTTTTGCAGAGTTCTTCGTCAGGGAATCGATGGGCCATTCTTGAGTGCCATCCCTTTCAAGCGGAGCCACGGGTCGTCAAACTTCTGAGATGAACAAAAGGTGAACATCGTTGTTGAGGGAGCAGCTTTGGTCCTTGCGGTGCTCGATGACGAGTGATTGAAAACGTCCTGCAACCGTGGAGGCGTGCGGTGCACCTCGACGACGATGGTTCGTTGCCGTAAGAGTTAGTGGAGAACTTTGGCCCAGCAAGGGCATTGAGTCCCGGTGTCTGGCATCGGTGAACCCTATTTGACCATGGCTGGTTTCAGTAGCTTCGTCACCGTCTCTGAGGTCTTCGGGTGGCGGGTAACCCACCGGTGGATTCTCCTTGCTTGTCGACGGCCTTCACTTTCTCTGGCAGGATGAAAGTGGTCGACAATGATGAACTAGGGAGTCCTTAGATCAAATGTTCCTAGGGAACGGGAGCACGGCGGCTCTGGTGAGCGATGGCGATCGTCGACGGTGGACTGCTGTCCGGTGCTTCTCTTCATTCTCCTCGGCGGTCCCCTTCTTCAGTCGGCAGCCTTTCGTAGGTCTGTCTACCAGGGAGCTTTGGCAAAGATCAGCTGGTGCACGATGGTCCCTCGTAGCTTGAGCAGAGGTCTCCTTACCCGGTCATCTCTTGTATCAGTTCTTGAAGACACAGCAGCTTTCAGATTAAACAGAAGGGAACAGCGGTTCAACTTCTTCTTCCAGCTCGGCTCCGAGAGTAAGCATCAAGTATCATCTTCAGCTTCTGAATGATTTCTAGCAGTGAGAGGCCCCCTAGATATACTGTTGATCTCCCATTCATTCTGCTGGGTCCCACTCAGGCAACCAATCACTCAGAAGGTCATTCAGGCAGTCAGTCAGCCAATCAGGCGCACCATACATTCAGGCCATTCTTCTCCATCCAGACACTCACAACACAGAATGTGGATTCGGACAAGTGTGTTAGGGAGAATTCTCTCTTTAGGCTGACTTTCCTAACCTAGTGAGTCCCCCAGCATGGTGTTCCTTTGACTGTTTATGTGTTTTATGGGCTATGGGTTCCTTTACTCCATAGGGCCTCATGTGTTTTTACTATGTGTGTTGCACAGCACCCTCCGTGCAGTGACACAGGGGTGTCATAGTGACACCCCACCATAGACTCCTTACCCTGGGACTGACTACTGTCTCCCAGGGCATGTAAAGTCACAATTGGCTTTACTAGTCCCAAATTATTAACAGAAACCGGTATAAACCATCATATTGTGGACATACTGGTCGGGGCAATTCGATTGCCCCCTGGTCTGTCAGTCGAGGAGGCACGTCTCCGTCCCCACTAATCGAGTTTTGGCTGGTGGCAGTGGATGCTACTTTTTATATTTGACCACGAATATATCCCCATGGGATTTTCCAATTGTTCGAGGCTACCAACTTTAATTATTTAATTCTCATAGCCTCGAACATACCGCTGGTTTATTTATTTAATATTAATTCGCTGGTTGGTATTTTTTACCAGGATTCGATTCTAAAATGGCGTTTGTGTTCTCTTCTGTGACTCCAACCCAAGTCGAGCCCTTTGTTCCACTTTTTGGCGGGCTTCTCCACAGAAGCCTCCAAAAGTGGTGCCACTCTGTCTGGGTACCACAGGGGGTGCGGGAGGGGGTTTAGGCACCCTGGACTGAGTTACCTTGGTAACTCAAGTCGCACTCTTGTGCGATTGGCCCAAGTGGTGAGCCGGCCGGCTCACCACTTAGCAGGTTTGATTGACAGCTAGGCTGAGTGAATGGGAGTGTGCTGCATAAAAGCAGGGCTTTAGGGACTGGAACTTCAGAAGTCGCCACAGGACCTGAGAATCCGACGAGGGAGAAGCTGAGCCGACCTACCATGATGACACCACCGGTGGAGCCCTGCGGAACTGACTCACCACTTCCCGACGTCAGAGAAGATCTCCCGGCTGGAGAGGCTTCTTCCCCTGACTGGTGGGCACAACCAGTTTACCTTCTTTTCCTCGCATCCCAGGATGTCTTGTGGTCAAATTGCCCGTACAAAGCACCCCAGCAACCGGATAGCCATTTACCACTGGACCGCGAATAAAAGGACCGCTCCTTTTACCTGAGAACTCCTTGGCTGGTTTCTTCCCTGGCAGTGCAACAGACTCCTGTCTTCCTCCCTGACGAGATCCTCTCTTCCCCCGGACGAAGCACCGACTTGCATCCGCTGCCAGGAACAACTGCTCCCGCTAGAGTATTCTCACCACTTTAAGGTACCGTGTCCGCCAGGCCTCCCTTTCTAAAGATTGCTACAAGGCAATTATAATCCCTTAACCTTCTGGACTGGGCTGGCCGCCTTGACCATCTAACTGGTCCCTTTCTTTGGTCCAACTCTTTCTGAACCTTTTCAAGACTTTTGTGCACTTCAACCGTGTGATCTTGGACACATTTCGTTCTGATCCTCTTAAAGTGGATCCTGCCTTCTGAACTCTAACTTCACGGTTTTGCTTTGCCTTCCTCTCTTTTTGTGTTCTTGTGAAAGTGTTGGGATCTGTTTCAATTTATACTCTGCTTTTCTCTCCCTTTTTAAAACAAATTATTAGAGTGCCATCTGCGTTAAGTGCTCACCGCTGTCTGAAAATACATGGGGCTTTACTTAAGAATTGTCTAATATTCTTTTAAGGTACTGTATATCTTTTAGTGACCGTGTTTTTGAACTGATTAACATTAGTGCCTGTGTGTTTTACTAGATGTGGTTTTACATAAATAATTATCTCTCTTTTACACCAAGCTCTGGTCAGTGTTTACTTGTCCTACTGTGTTCTTTTGACCTATTGTGAATACTCTGTATACTGCCTAACTCTTCTTGAGGGAAGTCTGACTGCTCAGCCACAGCTACCAAGTGAATCTGTGTGGTACAGTCTGCTACCAAGTAGGTTTACTGCCAAACACCTGTAGTCTTAAATCTTTTGCAGTGTTCCCAGAGGGAACTGCACAGGTTTCTGCCTAACAAAGTACCCAGCCATTCAGCACTGCACACTGCATTCATACCAGTTTCAGGCAGGGCTGTCTCAGTCATTGTGTCAATCACCAGATACTAGAAACCCATAACACAGAATTTGTATTCATCACACACTCCATCCACCCAGATCCCACCCTATGGGCGTAACCACAACATACGGTCATTGGGAAGGCTCCAGCCAGTCTGGTTGGCACTTCCCCACACCAACATATATGGAACTTCAACCCAACAGCCAATCAGGGGGAAGGGCTTCCCGGGACTTTGGGAATCTAAGATAGCAGGTGATGGAAGGCAAGAGGCCACGGGGGCCATCTTGTCTCCATCAGGAATCTACCGATTCCAATGACAGGTCCTGGGCACCTGTCCCAAAATGGAGGATGCACAGGGCACCTGTCAATTCAGCACAGAGCTGCCACCATCCCATACCCTGCTCTGTGGGCCACACACAGGTGCCCAAAAACATACACTAAGAGTACAGGGTATACTCCAACCCATGGGTGCCATAAGGGTATCGCAAGGGTCTGTTCACTAAACCAAATACAGGAACTCTGCACAGAAAAGAAGTCAGAACATACATGATAAAGCAATAAAGCACAAGGATTCAGAGGCCCTTTCCCTCTGATGCATTTCCAGCATCACAGTCACCCCCCCAGACTGAGGTTAGGGTGCCTAATCTCCCACGATTTAGTCACCCTCATCTAGACGGTCACCATACCTTCTGGAAAGGCCATCTGCATTATCATGACACTTGCCTGATCTATGTTCTCTAGTGAAGTCTTGCCCTTGCAGGCTAATGGACCACCTGAGCAGTTTTGGGTTTTCACTCTACCCTTGAGTTGTCTACTGATGAATATGATCGGATGTTCTTTTCCTTTGTCATCTAACTGGGACAAGACAGCTCCAATTCCGGTGTCGCAGGCGTCAGTTTGAACGATAATGGGCTTGCTGTAATCGGGAGCACACAACACAGATGCCTTACACAGACTTTCCTTCAAGCCATTGAAGGCCCTCTGACAGTCTTGAGTCCAATGAACCTTCCTCGGTTGTTTGGGCGAAGTCAGAGCTGTCAGGGGTGCAGCTATAGTTCCATAGTCTGCCATGAAGTTGTGATAATACCCAGTGAGGACCAAAAAGTCTCTCACCTGGGTTTGAGTAGCGGGAGTCTCCCAGTCATGTGCATCCTGTACTTTACTGAGGAGAGATTGGATTTGACCCACTCCTACCTCATGACCAAAATACTTGACATTCCCCTGAGCTATATGGCACTTGGTGGCCTTGATAGTGAGGTTGCTTTTCAAGGCCTGCAACACTTTATCCAAGTGAGTCAAATGCTCCTCCCAAGTGGAACTGTAGACGGCGATGTCGTCTAAGTAGGCCACACAAAAGGCCTCCAGCCCCGTGAGTGAATGATTGACTAAATGTTGGAAAGTGGCAGGTGCATTTCTCAACCCATAAGGCATGACTCTAAGCTGGTAGAGCCCCTCAGGTGTTGAGAATGCAGTCTTTTCCTTGTCATGGTCCATCAGAGCTATTTGCCAATAGCCTGAGGTAGGTTGAAGGTGCTCACAAATTTGGCAGCACCTATGGTCTCCATGAGCTCATCAGCCCTGGGAAATGCGTGCACGTCAGTTTTGGTGACGGCATTGACTCCCCTGTAGTCCACACAGAACCTGCAATCCTTGGTACCTGTCTGGGAACTGGGACTGGTTGAGGGTTCAATAACACCCAGATCCAACATCTTGGCTACCTCAGCCTGGATGCATTTATTAACTGTATCTGACATACGGTAGCACCTGCTTTTGACAGGCACACTGTCACCAATGTCAATTTTATGCCTATATCACAGTGTAAGGCCTGGTGTCAGTGAGAACAGAGAGGCATACTGCCGGAGCAAAGCCCTGCAGGCCCTCTGCTGCACTGTCATCAGATCTAGCAAGAGATGCACTCCCTCCACTGAGCCATCCTGAGGGTTGCTATGCAGAAAATCACAAAGGGGCTCACTCTCATCCTCTTCTTGCTCGGAAGTCAGCCAGAGGCAGGAGACCTCGGCTCGCCTATGGAAATGATTGAGCCTGTTAACAAGGAATACCTTAGGGGCTACTCCAGGGACTCCCATGTCAACCAGATAGTTGACTTCACCCATCTTGGGGATTATCCTGAAGGGTCCAGTCCATTTATCTGCCAATGCTCTGGGCTTGGTAGGCTCCATCACAAGGATTTCCTGTCCCGGAGTCCAATCCACTTGCGAGGCTTTATGTTCATGCCAGTATTTGATCAGTTCCTGGCTTGCCTTAAGATTTGCTGTTGCCTGACCCGTCATTTGTGTCATCCTCCGTCTGAGGCCTAACACATAGTCCCCCACTTGCTTGGAAGGACCTGGAGGGGTTGCTTCCAAACCTTCTCTGATCAAGGCAAGGAGCCCCCTCACTGGATGGCAAAAGAGTAGGTAAAAGGGGCTGAAACCAACACCCTTTTGAGGTACCTCTCTGTAAGCAAACACCAGGCATGGCAGGAGGAGATCCCACTTCCTCCTTAGGGGCTCTACCAAAGCGCCTAGCATGCCCTTGAGAGTTTTATTAAATCTCTCGACCAGACCACTGGTATGAAGATGGTAAGAGGTAGAGAACGTGTAAGTAACTCCGCACTCTTTCCACGTTGTTTTCATGTAGCTCGACATGAAGTTGGATCCTCTGTCAGAGACAACCTCCTTAGGGAATCCAAAATGGGTGAAAATGCCCAGAAGCGCCCTGGCAACAACTTTGGCCGTAACCGTCCGAAGGGGTATAGCCTCAGGGTACCTGGTGGCATGATCAACCAAGACCAGGATGAACCGATGTCCACCAAAGTGGGAGGGTCAAGGGGAATGACAATGTCGATGCCCACCCTCTCAAATAGTGTGCCCACCACTGGCAACGGTTGCAGTGGGGCAATAACACTGCCTCCAGTCTTGAAGACAACTGACAAGTTGGGCCGGTCTTGCAGTGGGACTCCACTTCTACTCCATACGGGGCCAGTAGAAATGGACAGAGAGCCTTTGCTTAGTCTTCTTGGTATCAAGATGACCAGCCAAGGGCACCTCTTGCGCCAACTGCAGCAGGAAGGGCCTGTAAACCTGGGGTACCACCATCCTCTTGAGAGCACCAGGTTCAGCCTTGTGGGCTTACTAATAAGGAGCTCACCCTCCCAATAGATCTGGAATTTCCTAGGCACTTCTCCCTGTGCCAGGGACAGGGCCTGTTTCCTCAGACCCTTGAGAGAGTGGCACTCTCTCTGACCATTACAGAAGTCTTCCCAGGAGGGTCCCCCTTCAGCTAACAAGCAGCGAAGGTCGGGGTGGTCCTCCATTTTGAGTATCTCTCCCACAGGAGAGTCTTCTGGCTCTTCTCCCGCAGGAGTTGAGGCTTGGGTCCCCATTGGATCCAGCCCGGCCAGAGCATGAATCCCAATGGGTTCTGCCGGAGCAGCAGAAAGAGAATGGGTCCCTTCTACAGAGGTGTCCTTCTTGCTCTTCCTTCTTCGTGGTGCCTTGGGTTTTTCCATTGGCGAGGGTACCGGACTCACAGCCGGACCCAGTGTGACCTGTGATCGGGTGACTAACGCAGCAGTCATGGGTAGTCCATCCGCGATCATCCCCAATTCTACCAAATCATTTCTGAATAAAATGTTAGCAGAAACGTTGTGACCCAGGACAGGAAGCTTTGCTGTCTTGTCTCCAATCGTAATGTTGACTAAGGCTACAGGTGATAATTTGGGAGGCCCACTGCCATGACCCTCAGCCCTGATCCCCACTTGCAAGCACATTGGCCAGGTGGAATCAGGGCTCGGATCACTAATAAGGCCTGGCATCCACTTCTCAGGCCCTCTTTGGACCAGACCTGGCACCTTTGGCGCCAGGCTCATCAGTAAGAAAAGACATCTGCTTCAGGAACTACTTTATTTAGGCTTTCAGCCAACATGGAGGAATCCACATAGCTTGGTTCCTAGAACCAAGCTATGCGGTCTAGTGTTTTGGGTGTGGTGACCTAGGGACTACTTTACCTGGACTACTTTACAGTGGCTATTTAAACTACATCCGAACAAGACAACACGCTTCGCGGTACTTTGCTTCTAGCAACGTGACACTCACCGTGCCCAGCTTTCTCATGAGCCTGGTGAATTCCGGACCTGCAGAAAAACCAAGAACATCTTTAGCAGCAGAATCTTACCTGCATTCATCATCCTTCACTGCTCGCAGCTCCTGGGCAGCTCTGTTGGTGGAGTTCACCGCCAAGATAGAAGAACCTGAGAAAAGGAGATAGACATAATTAAAGGAGGTAGTGGAGACATTACAACCACAAAGCGCTTAAAGTCTTACCTGGTTGGTTGCTTTTCGGCCGGCATAGCTCCGGAACTTCATCTGTGCTGGGAACTCACCGCGACCTATGAAAAGAGAAAAGCACAGGTCAGTGGGGACAAGACATCACTGCGTTATGCAAAGCGCCTCCTTACTGCATCATAGCGCTATAGTGCACCATCATCTCCCGGTGAGAACCAGCATATCCAGTTCTCCATGCAGACACTAGGGAGATAAAAAAAGAGACATTTAGAACAGAGAAAAGGCATGCAAGAATTACAACGCCATCAATCGCAATAAGACCTACCGGAAAGACACTAAAAGGGCAACAGTCAGTGAAGTAACTGGACCGCCTGCACCCACAAAAGACAACACGCTCCTGCCCAGAGAGCAGGACGGAGAGCCCACTGATTCCGACAACCAGGTGAGAAGAGAACCTGGAGGGGCTGGAAACACAATGGAGGTGGGGGAAAACTTACCTTGGTCGCCCAGTCCTAATATAGTCTTCATTTCCAGGCGGAATTCCATCGACACCAAGACCACACCAGGGAATCATTGGGAAGGGCACCAACAACCAACTGTCTGGGTGGCATCCCCGTGGATACCAGGTGAGCGTAACACCCACCAGCTAACCTGATGGTTCTCCGAGGAACACCTAATAGTCCTATGGCTTGATCAGGGTCCTGCCCACCACTGTCATGCTTGTCCTAGTGTCTCTCAAACCAGTAGAAGGTTGGCCATTCAAGAGGACACTTCTCAAAAACCTACGGGTGTTCTGTGGGATTGTCACCAGTACTTCTGTCCCCAAGGGACACTAGGGAAATCTCTACAGGAGCACTGAATGTGATTCCAGTAGAGGAGGGCAAGACAGTGCCCCCCACCTCAGGTAGGGAGTAGGGGTAGTTCAGGATGACAGCCTGGACTCCAAGGGCCTCATTACACAGAATGCGGTAAGGGTTAATGGTCACCGGTAATGGTACCATGACCGTTAACCCTTACCGCCTTACTACGAGGTCACTTTGCGGGTTGGTACTTTAACGCCTGCTTTTTTACCGCAATTTGCGGTACCGTAATTAGCACCTTCCCCATTCCCATTATGCCTTATGGGGCGAAAATGGGAATGGGGAAGGGCAATGGGGAAAGGGGGAATTACTGCCCCGCCAACCTTGGAATAGGGCGGTAATTCCCCTTTCCTCCAAGGCGGTGCCGGTATTTTATCGGCATGGACCAAGGTGCAAATATCACCTTGGTCCACCGCCTACTATGTAATGAGGCACCAAGTGTCTTGCCATTACACTTGGGGTCACCCCTTTTGTGGTCCAGAGCCCCACAGCTCCAACAAGTGCCAGGAGTGCGGGGTACAGTACTGGAACCACTGGGACCATGCTTTGCAGCAGGTGGACCACTACTCTTACTCCCACCCACAAAAGACTTATCCCCACTAGGTTTTTGGGTCTTAGGAGAGGAAGGTTCTGGTTTATTCGACTGTGATTGCTTTTGGGACTCCTCAGCCTTCTGAGAGGTCCGGTGGAATACCCACTTGTCAGCCAGCCTGGCCAGCTTAAAGGGATCTAAAATGTTCTGGTCAGCAACATACTGACGCAGCTCCGGTGAACAGGCTTCCAAAAAAGGCTCAAAAAACAAAAGGTGTGATTATTCAACAAACGTTTTCACTTTGTAACCATCAATCCACCCCATCATGTTCATGTGTGCAGCACTCACCCAGTCAATCCAAGACACATTCTCTCTTTCCTTAAATGCCCTGAACCTTTTAAGGTATTGGGTAGGTGCGTTGCCAAACCTGGCAATCAAAGCAGACTTCAAGCACTCATACAGACTCCTTTCTTCCACACTCAGTTACAGTCATATCCAGTCTGAGGCACTCAGCTTAACAAACACTTAGCCCAATATCTTTTATCAACATCATGAATTGCACAAGCCATCTCAAACGTTTCAATCCATTGGAGGATATCAGAACCCTCCGCATACACACCTACCAAATCTTTCATAAACTTGGTGGCTGTGGACCTGACACTCTCAACTGGTTTCGCTGAAGTCTCCACTCTAGCTTTCTCTAGCTGAACTTTCTGGTGCTCAGAGTCCCTTTCTTTGAGTGCCACTTCTTGTGCCAACTCCTCTTTCTTCAATTCAGGTTCTGTTTCCAACTTTTTATATTGAAAGTCTAACGGTTCCCGTTGTAGCTCCAATTTTAAAAGTTCAATCTTCAGGGCTACCCCTGAGGAGCAGTGCTGGGGTTCGGAACAGAAGCAGAAGGAATGGCGGCATTCCCAGAATCAGATTCAACAACACCCCCAGGGGTAGAACCCTCATTGGTTACACCCCCCCTTTCAAGAGCTTCACAATCAATCTGGTAGTCCACCAGGGCAGCTATCAGCTCAGCCCTAAACTTATCCACAAAGTCTAATTGCATGGTTTCACAAGCTCTCTGGAGAGCCTCTAAGCTCATTCGAGTCAATTTACCATTCGCAATAGATTTCATTGCTTGTAATGTAGTTATCCTGTACACAACTAAACATCAATTTAACAAAGTGTAGATATATTGTAAGTGGCAAGGTTACACACTGATTCTTAAAACCATAAGCATCCCACCGCTGACACCAGTGTAAAGCAACCACAGACTGGTGGGTGGAATCTGTACTCCTGCTCTCTATACAGCAGAGGAGAGGCACAGAGGACCCCAGCCAAGATGCTCTATTAGTGGTAACGTAGTCGAGCAATCAAGGCCTCGCTTCTCAGGAGGTGATGCAGGCTTGTTCTTAAGTACAGTGTAGTCCCCAGGCACCCAAAAAGAAATGTCTGTATTAGTTAAAAGACAGTCTTTATATAAATAACATTCAAGGTTATATACACAATCACGACAATACACTTTGTGCTCCGAAAATTCTAAAATGGTAAATACATACAGTTCTAGGTGGTACCACGAATACTCTGATTCCATTAAAATGCATCAACTCTACTCATTTCAAATAGCATATGAATCAACACAGCAAACAATATCAACCACAGACTTAGGAGGAAGACAAGTTGGTTAGACAATTGGCAGAATACTCACCCCTACCACCAGGGACATTTCCATATGAGGATCCCCCTGCCTGGGCAACCTGTAAATGAAGATGCACTAGACGCCCAGTCCATATATTGTCTATTAGAGTCTTATCTTCTTTGAAAGTTCTGCAACCCAATGTACATTGTGTTGTAGAGTTCTTTTTCGGGGAATTGACGGGCCCTTCTTGAATGTGCTCCCTTTCAAGAGGGATCCATGGATCGTCGAACTTCAGAGATGAAGAAAAGGTAAACGTTGTTGTTGTGGCAGCATCTTCGGTCCTTGCAATGCTCGTTGATGAGTGATCGAAAACGTCCTGCCCAGCAAGGGTGTCGAAGTGTTGGTGTCTGGTGTCGGTGAAGGGGCTGTGTCCACGGATGGTTTTAGTAGCTTTGTCGGCATCTCTGATGTCTTCGGGGAGCGGGAAACCCACCAGCGGACTCTCCTCTGTCATCTCCAGCCTTGACTTTCTCCGGCAGGACAAAAGCAGTCGACAATGATGAACAAGATAGTCCTTGGATCAAATGTTCTTAGGCAATGGGAGCACAGCGGCTCTGGTCGGCGATGGCATTCGTCGAAGGTAGACGGCTGTCCGGTGCTTCTCTTCGTTCTCCTCAGCGGTCCCCTTCTCCGGTCAGCAGCCTTTCATAGGTCTGTCTACCATGGAGTTTTGGCAAAGATCAGCTGGTTCAGGATGGTCCCTCATAGCTCGGGGAGAGGTCTCCTTACCAGATTCTCTTGAATCAGTTCTTGAAGACACAGCAGCTATCAGATTACACGGAAGCGAACAGCGGTTCACCTTCTTCTTCCGGCTTGGCTTTGAGAGTAAGCATCAAGTAAGCATCAAGTATCAACCTCAGCTTCTGAACAATTTCTAGGAGTGAGAGGCACCCAGATATACTGTTGATCTCCGATTCATTCTGCTGGGTCACACTCAGGCAACAAATCACTCAGAAAGGGCAGTCAGTCAGCCAATCAGGCGCACCGTGCATTCAGGCCATTCTTCTCCATCCAGACACTCACAATACAGAATGTGGATTCGGACAAGTACCCACCCATTCAGCATGACACACTGTATTCATACTAGTTTCGAGCAGGGCTGTCTCAGTCATTGTGTCAAACACCAGATACTAGATACTAGACACCCATAACACAGAATGCATAGAATTTACACCCAGCTCCCACCCCACAACATACGGTCGTTGGGAAGGCTCCAGCCAGTCAGGTCAGCACTTCCTCACACTACCATATATGGAACTTTAACCCAACAGCCAGTCAGGAGGAAGGGACAGAGTCAGGACTTCCCAGGACTTCAGGAATCCAAGGTAACAGGTGATGGAAGGCAAGAGGCCATGGGGGCCACCTTGTCTCCACCAGGAATCTACCGATTCCAATGCCAGGGCCTGGGCATCCCAAAACGGAGGATGCGCAGGGCACCTGTCAATTCAGAATAGAGCTGCCACAAGCCCGTACCCAGCGCTAGGAGTACAGGGTCGTACTCCCACCCATGGGTACCATAAGGGTATCCCAAGGGTCTGTTCACGAAACCAAATACAGGAAGAGCCGCACCGCCAGGAGTCCCACGTGAACTCCTGCACGGAAAACAAGTCAGAACACACATGATAATGCAATAAAGGACAAGGATTCAGAGGCCCTGTCCCTCTGATACATTTTCAGCATCACAAGCAGGAAATACATTCTTTTTCAAAGTGCCCACAGGGCAGCAGGGAGGAAACATGGGATAGCAGTACAATTAAATACACAAAAAAGAAATTGTATAAACATCAAGCCTGGATGGTCCAGTCTCTTTACAATGTGCTATTGAATTGCCTTTGATTAATTTTACTCTAACAATTATTGTATGTTGAGTCTAGAAAAGTATGTGTAACTTTGTATTAATTGTATGTATGCATTTTCATTGTATTTTATATTGCCACCCTTTAAACTATTATTTTGTAAATGATATGTGTCTTTTTCATGGAATTTGTGTATCCCTCATAAACATATATTGGAATGACTGAGTACAAAGCTTAGTCTTTACCCACAGTGTGCTGTTGTCACACCCTCCCTTGTACACACATCTGACAGTACTGCCACTCCAGCTCCTGCCCAAAACCCCAGAATCACTATAACTCGCCCCGCTCCCTCTGTCCCATCTTATTCCCCCTTCACACTCCGGCACGCGCGTGGGCCTCCTGATGACTAGCCTCACCCGCAACAGAACGCTCTCCAGGTTGCGTCCATTTTTGCATTGGCAGCTTCCTTGGCGCCTAGAAACGCTACTATGCTTCCGTGTCGCATGACCAGCGCTGTGTGCTCACGTGACCCGGGAATCCATTCACGTGATGCGACAGCACGTCACGTGACGGGAAGTAATGCCAGAAGCGCGAGTATTTAAACACGGCTCTCCGTGTACTCGCTGCTTCACAGCTGTTCTTTGCAACCTGTTTGGCGTTTAGAGCCTAAATCATACATTTCCTAAGATAAATCTGTGCTTTGTGAGATGACTTTCCCTTATTTTACCACATATAATGTAACCCAGGAAGTGCCGCAGGCCAATTCGATTGGCCGCCCTAGTATGAAAATGAAAGTGCCCAGCCCATGAGGTCAGCCCTGAGATGTTATCTCCACTAGGAAGTGATAAGCACATTATCCGTGCCTCCCATTACCATTCTTTCATTTGCTGTAGCTTTCAGAACCCTCCCTCTGACTACACCTACTATCCCCACCCTTTGTCCCAAACATCATGTTTGCAAACTAATTATTAAAATAAGGTCTTATTTAGACCATTTGTTATGACTGAAGAAGCTGCAGTTTGCTTGATAAAATGTGACAAACGTAAATGGGGGGGGGGGTGTGAATTGCTTCCTTGGTACACTCCTCCCTCATCCCTCCTCCTTGTTTGAATTGGTACAACCCGAGTGTTTCCAAAGTCTGGGCTGCGCATTAGCAGATTAGATCTCTTGTCTGTGCACGTGGAAATCACGGGGTCACGTGCCGTATTCTGCAACTTTATTTGTGGAGGCTCTCATCAGGATATGTGTGCACTTGCTGAAACAAGATTGTTAGACGATCAGAAATAAAGCGCAGGGTGAGCAGGACCTTCTTCACCCTTTCCTCTGCCCTGGTTGTAAGGGACCGAAACAGCCCATCATACTCATCCTCGCCAGCCAGCTGCATCACTATTTTCCAGCGAAGCATGTTATTTTTTTCTTTACATACGGAAAAGATACTTTGTTTGAGAATACAAGGGTCTGTAAAAACCACGTTATTTACTTTCCGCTCTGTATTGTGTGTTTAAAAGAACATGCTGCCTGTGTGTCTGGAATTTAGTTTTCATGGATGAAAGAATCGTGTCGCTCTCCAGTATTCTTATGGGCTGTCACTGGAGCCCATTTCAAATGGTACGGCCCACGTGTTCCAAGCGTCTTGGTTGCGCACGCATGGAGCTAATTGGCTTGCCTCTGCCTGTGCACCTTGCATTACAGAGGGGCAGTCCCATGCACTGGACGTGTGCAGTAATATTCGTTTTGGGGGTCCTCATTGGGGTAGCTGTACTTTCATGCAGTGCTGAAACAGGATTGTTGCAGGAACGTCTTGCAGGAGCGTTTGGTAAGCTTGACCCGCATGACCCTTTCTTCTGCACTGGCTATAACGAACTAAACAGCCCATAATACTCGCCCTTCCCAGCCTGCTGTATCAATTTTTTCCTATTCCGAAAGTTTTTTTGTTTGCTTTGGGAAACGCAAATGTTTCAGAATAGAGAGTCACGAAACCCGTTGCATTCTGCTTTTGCTTTGTGCTCTATGTTATGGGTTTCAAAGCGTATGCTGCATGTGTGTTCGGAACTATGTTTTCATGGATGCAAGAATGGAGCTGCCAAATGCTGCTCTCCACTTTTCTTACAGGGCTTTCAATGGTGCCTGTTGGAAATGCATTTTGTTAAGCGAAAGGTGTGCCTGCAATGAAATGTATATGGGCCTCATTACGAGTTTGGAGTTAGCCATGCCGTTTTTACCCCCAAACTCGGGTCCGGGTCCCGCAAAATGGGAATTATCGGGCCATTCCGACCTTTGCGGACCCGTAAATGACGGGTCCGTTGTCAGCATCCTGTTCTGCCAGCGGGTGCCACTTTGCATGTCTGGTCTGATCAGGCATACAAAGTGGGACCTGCTGCAGAACTCGTAATGTGGCGGCACGGTATGAACGGTGCTGGTCCCTTACCGGCACAGTTCATACCGTGGCCTCCACAGTCGTAATGAGGCCCAATTGTGTCTAAAGACCACAGCAGGGCAATGGAACATGTTTTGTTTAATCTGCAAGTGCCTTCTCAAACTTCTCATTAGTAAAATACAAAGCTGAGCATGGACATGTGTTATATTGCACGCTGCAGGTATTATTGTCTTATATGAGATTGCGGGAGGATAGCTCAGTGGCAAAGTGCTTGCCTTTGAAGAAAAACGACATGGAGCAACACAGGTTCGATCCCTGGGTCTGCGCTTAGAAACACCTGGGTATTAAGCGCGTTACAAATAACCCATCATATCATACCACAACATTCTTCAAGTAAAGACGAATTTAATGTGTGCACCAGTTTATTGTACAGAACACGGTACAGCTCTACCGATCTTAGCTTCTGCAAAACGTATATGAGGATACAATGTTTGTCTGTTATTTTTTTGTCTACACACTTTGCCCGCTGCCCACCACCCAGATACTTTCTCAAACCAATTTGTCCATACTGTAAGAAGACCCAGTATATTCGGAGCACGAACCTCCGGAGTATATTACCTTGCCCCTATTGAGTATTTGGCCCAAACATACCTATACTCGAACACAGCAATCCTCCTATTCTTGCCACACTAAGAGACCCATTGGTGAGGACAGGGTGGGAAGAAGTGTTTGTATTTGCCGTAAGTGATTATTTGGTCTGCAGGCTTAAAGAGTTACTTACAATAGTAAAAGAATAACGCATTTCTTTGGGCATATCAGGCAGGCAACTGTATCCCCAGGCTGCAGGAGGATCAGTAGCGTAAAAATGTGTGAAATAATTAAGCAATATGCCCCGAGCGGCCCCGGGGCATTAGCAGACTCGGTAAAAAAAAAATACTTACCCGAGTCCCCACAGGGGGCAAAGGCATCCTCTCAGCCGCGGAGAGGCTCGGAGTGGTGATGGCCTCGCTTCGAGCCTCCTCATTGGCTGAGGGGCTGCCACACCCCCCGCCGGGGACAAAGGCCGTGGAATCCCGATGGGGGGATTCCCGGCCTGGTAATGACTCGGCGAGGGTCAATCAGAATGGCTCTTGCATTCTGATTGCGCCCTCGCCGAGTACTAATAAAGAATATAGCTATCCTGTTGTTTCTGATTATTCCTAGCAGCATTGTTGTGTTTCTATCTTGGAGGATGTTGTTTGTTGCTAGTGCTACCGCTGTATCCTCTACTAACATTCCCCCAACCCAAGCAGGTGGAATGACCATGTTAGGTGGACAGGAGAGCACTGCAGACACGGTAAGGAGAGATACCCGCTGTGTTGACACAGACATCAAAGGGGTAGACATGCATCTCACTGACACTGCTAGAGTTTCTAATAATGTGTGGTACAACACATGACCAAAGTAGATAAGGAAACCACCAGGGAGAGCTGCTATGTCTGCTCATTAATGCCAAGATAAGGTAAATGTAGGTAGGACCCTGGAGTGCGCACTATGGTCAGAAATATATGTGGAAAAGCCGACTGTGGGATCACAGTCACAGGGGTGTACCCAGAGAAACCCTAGCAAGTTGAAGTGTAAAAGATGAATGACTGGATTGCGCGCTCAGCTAGAAAATAACAGAGACTGCAATATTCAATCAATCAAAGTTCAGATTCAAAATTAACCGTATCCTAAATAAAAACTTTTTTCACCAGTTCCTAAAATATATAATGTGCTGCAGGATTAAGGACAGAAATATTCCCAGAATATAAATCTGCCCAAAAATAATCTGTTTATATATTATTCAAATCACTTACACAATTTCCATATTCCTTTCTATACTTAATTGATAATTGTATGCAGCCACTTAGAAGATGAACACTTTCCACCTCCAACCAACATAATCAACATTGTATTAACTGTTATGCAATGTTAGCTCATGCACCTAGATGTACATTAGCGGGGTAATTCATAGAATGATTGTGCACCGAAATGTGTGGCGCAAGTGTGAAAAATACAGCGAAAGCGCACAACTTCTACCGCACACAACTAAAAAGGGGGCGGAACACACGGAATGGGTAACAACGTGTGAAAATATGGGTGTAACGGGGGAAGCACCACTGGGAAAGACACGCAATGCCTACACACTCGCGAACAACACGTATTCATGGAATCGAATAGGGAAACCTGTGCATGGCAAAAGACGCGCACACACACAAATACGTCCGCCACACGAAAGTAGGCGGAAGCGCCCCCGCGCAGTATAAAAGTGCACGCAAATAACAAACAAGCATATACAGCTATGATGAATGTCCCATTTCTCGCAGCAGGGATCGTGGGACACCCCAAGAAGAGGAGAATAGCCAGGCCCCACATTTTCCTGCCCAGGACCAGCCTTTTTGGGATGCCTGAGGACCAGGTCTATGGAACGTATAGGTTTCCACCTCATATCATCCTAGACCTGGTCACTGAGTGGGCGGATGACCTCACATCACCCACCCTGTGCTCCCAAGCACTGAGCCCCTTGTAAAAGTCCTGCATTTTTTGGCCACTGGGTCATTTCAGCAGACAACTGCCATAGTCGGGGGCGTCTCACAGCCCACGCAGTCACAATGCCTATACCAGGTGTTGGCAATCCTGACTGCGCGCCCCTCAGTCCACAGGCACATGTACATGCTCAGAACACCCGCGAAAAGGCAGGCCGTGGTCCAGGACTTCTACAGGGTGGCACACTTCCCCAAAGTGCATGGTGCCATAGATTGCACCCATGTGGCCCTACGTCCACCTAGATCCAATGAGAACATCTACCGCAACCGCAAGCACTGGCATTCGATCAACGTGCAGGTTGTATGCAATGCCAAGGGAACCATCACCTCTGTCTATGCCAACTATCAAGGGTCCACCCACGACAGTTTAATAGACAGAATGTTTGCCCTGAGCCGGGACCTGGAAGCTGGGAAGAATGGCAACACATGGCTCATTGGTGAATACAAATGCGTGTGCATATGTATGTATGTATGTATGTATGTCACACACAGACAAATACACCAGCCCAACTAATGACAACCATTATCACCTTCCTAGGGGATAGTGTCTACCCTCTGAGCACCTACATGATGACGCCAATACGGAACCCCAACACCCCAGGTAAGATACAACACAGCCCATATTACAACCAGGGCCATAGCGGAGCGCACATTCAGAGTGCTCAAGTCATGCTTCCGCTCCCTTGACCACTCTGGCAGGCAGTTGCTATATTCACCCCCAGTAGTGTGCAGGATCATTGTGGCAGCATGTGTCCTGCACAACGTTGCAACACAGCAGGGCGTACTGGTGGACATGGTGGTGCCCCCACATCCCCAACCACATGCACAGGTGCTGCGCATGGGAGGGGAAAGGGCACATGGCGAGGCTGCCTGTATCCCGCTTGTGGCCACATTCTTCACGTACACTCCCAACCCTGCAGAGTGCACACAGGCCTGGCACATACCAGGTGACAATCGATGATGACAAAGTTACAGTCAACTGTCACAACCTTAATACCCTTAGAATGTGTGCACGGAAGTGCTACATTGTGTGCATCCCTAGCCACTTAAACATAACCAATCCCTTGTGACCAAAAGGAACACATGCAAGGTGCATATCCCACCACCCCCCTGCAAAACAGGGCATGAAAATACTGGTATATCAGCTAAGCCTTCCCAACCCCCATTACCCCTGTCCGCCACACCATGCAATGGCATGCAACAGCAAAACAGCCAACCAAATGCACAACACATGACACAACCGTCATGAAGTGCCACGTGAGAAATGTAAACAGGCACAAGACAATTACACCTGACATGGAATCTGATGAAATGACTGACCAAAACCGCACACCCATAAAAAGTGTGGCACAAATGCATGCCACCAGTGGTACAAGCAACATAACTCAAAATGCCTGTTGCCATGCATATCGGGCAATAGAAATTTGGCAATACAAACACTGTGTGCTGTGTGTGCCCCATGCAACACACCTCTCACAGTGAGTGTGCTGTGTGTTGGCGAATGCCCTTGAGCATCATGAAAAATAAGTACAATCAACCAAAAACACCCTGTGATGCATGTACACGATCAAGGAATTGAATATGATCATGCACTGCAGGGACACAACATGGCGGAGAAGGCAATCTGGGTGCACGTGTCTGCATGTTGTCGTTGTTGGTGTGGGGGTGCGTTGTCTAAGTGTTTTTGTCAGTAGGGACATGCACTGAATACATGCATGTGAAATGATGTGACCGTCAGTGTTCTAAACACAGCACATGTGAACGTCGCCCTCCTGGACCCCACAGTGTGTTAAACCACATGAATCCCCTGACACCTCAAAAGTAAACCCAACACAGGATCATCCATTGACCAGCAGAATACATCATGTAAAGAGTACCCCACATTGACAATGTCAGACAGTGACCAATCACTGTAGCCCAAGTGTCCCAATGTGACACCTCCCATCATCAGTGCATGTTTCACAGCCAAAGGGCACACGGTACCACCTACAGCAGGAAGTGCATCAACAACATAGACAGGCAAGTCATAAAAAATCATCACAAGCAACATGAAGAAATGCACAGTCAACAAAATACTCACCAAAATGAAGTGCAGACATGCATTGGAGAAACCGTCCAGAATCGCCACTAGGGGTGTATACACAAGTAGGACTGCAGACTGGCCACAGATATGACGGAAGCCCAATGCCCCTGTGTAAGATGCTGTCACACCGAACCATCCTTGCGAGCCCACGGAAAGGGGAAGCAGGAGTGGCATATGTATCAGGACCTCAAGCCACAAACAAATACACGAGACAAGCCTGTATGAGCTCAGCTGGAACACACAGTGGATGCTTTCAAATGCCACAAAGCACCATACTGTCATATTTTATTTATTTATGTATTTATATTTATATAGCGTGCAAGAAGCCCAAGGGCATTGAGGTGCTGTTACTTGCATGAGCTTAGTTACAGAGGTACAGGCGTGGTAGCAGTAAATGTCACATTATATAAGAAAAACACAAACATACATATCATTACAGCTTAATTGGTTGGTCATTACAGTTTAAGCAGTGGGTTCTATAGTTAGTATTCATGCCGCTACAAGGGACCTTATGAGAAGAGGATAGTTTTCATTGCTTTACGGAAAGCGAGGAGGGAGACATGAATGCACAATACACAAACAATAAAATAAAAATAAAAATGGCCACATACGACCCCGGGGGCAGGGAAGGGGGGTATATCCACCCAGGAGGGGGGATGTGCAGGGTGCATGTGTTGATGCTGAGATAAAAAAAATAATTCCTCCATGAGCTCAATGCCTGCACGGCCCGACCTGTGTGAGAGATAAGTCATCGTTGTCGTCACCCTCTGGATGTAAATCAGAAGTTGTACGTGGCACAGTTGCCTGACCACGCATATCCGCAGCAAGCCCCTCCACGGCACAAGCATGCAGGTCTGGTAAGCCCGGTCCTGCATGGCTATGTCACATAGGTCTGCATTCAGCACATCACGTGATACACATGCTTCCTCCTGCATGGCCTCACATGACATAAGGAGCACCTCTCGGGTTGCATGCAGTTCAGCTGAGATGGTGTTTTCAAGCTGCTCCATCCTCTCTTCTGATCGCATTCTCTGGGTCATCATAAGCACACCCAGAGTAGATCTGAGCAATTGGTGTTTTTCCATCAGGGCCTCCCTGTGTGCCTCTGCCTGAGCAGCAAGTGCTTCGTGCAGAGCCACCATTTCAGCCTGGCGTGCCCTGTTGGAGGCCGCCATGCCCAGCCTGAGTGAGTAGCACGTGGACGCGTTGCCTGCTGCTGGAGCTCCACCTGCCTCTCAGGTGGGAGGATGGAACGGGCCAGACTTTCCATTCCTTTAGCCATCATCTCAACTGCTCCCCCCTGTTGCTGTGCTGTGGAATACATGGCAGGCCCCCACTCAGTGATACCCTGTGGCGCACGGCCACTGCGTTGCCGGACACTACACCTGCTGGCCCAAGGAGCCGTGGTCCTTACTGGGTTGGCACTGCCTGCGGCTGCAGGACTGCATCCCTCCGTTGACCTCATGCCCCAGGAACATGATACACTGGTGTGGAGTGTGACCCTGCACCCGTAACCACCATGGGCAGACATTCCAACACTGCTTGGCCCCTTGAGGGCACTACCCTCATTGCAGGTTTCGTGGACAGAAGATCATCCACTGCAGGATCACTCACCGGCGACAACACGTCATGATGTACATCCAATTCAACATTGTAGTCAGAGAGTCCATCAGAGCTTGACTCATTGCCAGCCCTGGACACGATGGTCTGGAGCAAAAATGGGTTTTCGTGGTCTACCACCACACGACCACCACTGGTGCTAGGTTGTTGACATAAACCCTGTAAGTGACTTCAATTCAGCAATCCAACTAAGTCAATGCCTTGTCTGGGATGCCCAATGGAAGCCCTTATTTATATATTATTATTATATATATTATATATATATTTTTATGTCAAGTTCTTAAATCAGGATGATAAACCCTTATATAACGCCCCTCTCTTTGAATCTGCCTGACCTCACTGAGCCAAGAAGTAGGTTTGTTTTGCAAATTAAAAGGTTTATTGGAAACATTAAACAATATTTATATATCACACATTAATGAATACATTCATATTTGATAACACACTTATGAGTATGAACAGTGATCAACAATGGATAATATTACAGTAGCACAATTCCTTAATTACTTAGGAGTTGATATAGAAAGGATAAGGTAGCAGAGAATACTTTGTATGGTTTCAAGGAAAAGCAATGATGGAAAGAATGCAGCTCAGAAATAAAGTGGATATGGTTTCAACAAGAGATAATCTGATCACGTTTTCCTTTGTGACATGCAATATGAAGAGATGGAAATGAAGGCACACAGGTTTTCAGGAATACAATCAGAAGCAGTTCAGTTCCCGTTCCCCCCAGCAAGCTTAGAGAAACAGGGATGATTTTAAAACACAGGCCAAATACTTTTAAATGTGGTTGCAATGAAGTGAAAAATATGCTAAAAATGATTTTAATTCCCTATAGGAGATTCAGGGTAGGTCATAGCTACTTTGAATTAGTTCAGGTCAACACTAGCAATGATTCAGGAATGATTATCAGAGTGAAAACAAATCTCAGCAGTGGAAAGCAAGAAGCAGCTATTTTTACAAGTGGTGAAATTGAGTCAAATTGCAATTCACAGCACTTTTTCCGAGTGCGTCGATCGCAATTATGGAAAAACTAAACATTTTGGGTTTGTTGGAAAGCTTAGGTTCTTAGCTTTAAAATGACTCGCTTCTAGGACATACGGTTCAAAAGATACAGATGTTTTTGTGGAGGTAGATTTTCAGAAATGAAGTCAAGATTTCAGAATGACAGATGACACTTTTACAGCTTTGAAATCACAGGATTGGCACACAATTTCTATGCAGTTCTGGACAGGTTGAATTGGTTTGAATAAGATTACTTTAGACTAAGATATTGGTTCTGTACAGTTCTGGCTGGATACTCACTCGTAATTTTGGAATGAATGCAACCTTGTCACGGATCGGGTCAGGTTTGGCCTGCGATTCTCTCTCCGGACAGTCTCTGGCACTGGTTCTGCTCAAAGCGGTCTGGTCTGGGTCTGCTATCGGCACTGCACAGCGGTCTGGTCTGGGTATGGGTCTGGATACAGCTCTGCTTTCTGGGTCTGGATACAGCTCTGCTTTCTGGGTCTGGATATGGTTCTAGCCAGAATCAAACAACTCGCCCGGCTGTTGAATAGTTTAGTTAGGTTGCTGGATTCTGAGGCCTGCTAAGAAGGATTCAGCTTTTGGTTCAGGCCTCTCTGCTTCAAGTTCTGGAGTCTATCTGGAGTCTAAGTTCTGGATATGGTCGGGCAGCGTGCTGCGCAGAAATCGAGTAAAGAATGGAAAATGAATGTCCCTATCTGGGTCTCAGTGGTTCTTTTTATGTATTTTGAAAGTGGGTGGGAAGGCTGACTTTCTATGCCCAAACCTATGAGGATGCTGATAGGTTAAAGGATTTACTGTGACCTGACTGGAGAAGGGAATTGTGAGTCAGAATGAGTCAGAGTGATGCTATGTTTATGGCTTGGCTGAAAGAACACTCCCCCTTGCATTTACTTAGAAAACTATTTTTCATAACCAAACATGCTTCCCAGATACACAAGTTGTTGAAATTACATGTACACTTCACAGATTAATTAAGACAGGTCTCTGTTCAACCCTGCTCTTTCTAAGAGCGTGGGTTCAGAAATAACAACATTTTGCACTTTTAGTGGGTTTTGCCATATTGGTTTTTCATCAAATCTGCCACAGAGGTACACACCCTTTTTGGGCATATTACAGTAAGTTTTGAGGTCTCTAGCAAAAACACAGACGTTACAATATTAATAATTACAGGGATTGGCCTCAGAACATCCCACAACGTCCAGCTTAGTCTCAAATCGTAGGTGCATTTTTCATATTAAGAATCCCCAAATTGTACATTTCTGTCAACTTGATACAATATTTTATAAGCAATTTAATAAAGCATACATTTGCCTAAACTGCAGTAATGGTTTGTCCCCGCCCCTAGAAACTTGGCTTGACTCAGAGATCAGATGTCTTGCCTTCCCCCAGAGCAGTGTTGACAGTTCACACCCAAAATCAGCATACCCTTTTCATCTGAAGGAATCCTATGTCTGGTTTTTCCTGCTAGCAGGGCATCAGTCCAGGGTGCCACTCTCCATTTGATTAACAGAACCTCGTGATTTCCTGCCTTCTTGCTGAGAAGACCAGGTGTGAAGACTTCTCATGGACAAGCAAGCCTTTGAAGTCCCAGCTAACTCAGGTTCACTGTTTAGCTCCTGAAATACAAGTCTCCCGTCAGAATTTAAATCGCTAGCGCCGGTCAGTGGCGGGCACCGGTATTGCACCCTTTTTTGACAGCTGCCTTAAATTAATACATTTCAAAAAGGGGATTTTACTTGATAGCATATGATCCTTGCTAACATTGTATTGATGTTTATTCTGCAGTAGAGTAATGTAGAACACCAACCAGAAGTTGGATTTTTTTTGGTGGTTTCATGCCCATGATTTTAGCAATTTTGACAATCAAGAAAATGAATTGTTGAACAGCTCTGTATTCCTTTGTCTGCTTTTGTTCTGTGGGCAGCCAAAGGATGGGGCTGGCAATGGTCTCCTGTATTAACACTGACAGAGGCAAAACAAGATGGCAGCCTGTCTGTCAGGTTCTCACTGCACACTTTCTGGTGATTTCTGGCCAGCAGCATGCTTTCCGGCAGCCATTATGATATTTCCCATGTCAGCAATGCACAATGATGTTGTATGGCTTGGATGCATGGGTTGAAACACCCCACAACCCACCACTGTGTGTGGAATCCCATCCTCATCCTCTTCCTCCAGTGCCTCATCACCTGTATGTAAACAAAAGAATGATGAGCACACATGTCAGCAGCACATACCACACACAAAGACATCACAACATCGACAGCCAACACATGAAGCAGACATGTCTCACAGAACTCAAACTCTGACATGCATCCAGTGGCATTGCAATGCAAGGGTATCCCAAAAGCAGAAATGGTTGTGTGTAAAATGTGAAGCCTACAAATGTACTGCATGTTGCATATCAACTGCATCACACACCACCTCTGGCAGGCATAGATCCAAGCCAGAAATGGAGAGATGACAATAACAAGATGGCACGTAGCATAAGCATGGCGGAACACCCAAAAAGCCACAGCTGCAAGTGAAACCAAACACACCATGACACATGCAGCACTCAACAACCATCACCAATACAGAATAAAAGTGCCACAGGATGCACCTACGCTAGTGCGTTTCAATACAGTGAAGGGCACATGGGAACATACATGCCAGGTCACTTTGACATAGCAGCATTATGTAGGCATGTTGAAGGCCAGAACATGGAATAGAAGTGGGTGGGTACAGTGCGGTGCATGTGTACCACCTCAACGTCCAACATCAACACGTACGTAGTGATGTAAATCTCTAAACATGACGTCAGTGCAAGGGACAGTGCAGCCATCATGTGCAAGTGCATGCACTGGGTTGCATGGATACAGTGAACACCCCACCCTTTGGGGAATTGCAGGAAGGCAGTGCATGGCAATGAAAGGTTGACCAGAGAACTGTGCATTGGCAGACGCTGTTGGCATGCGTCAATTGCATCTTGTCAGTCAAATGACACTACAGCAGATGAGAAGTGGACATTAAGCAGGACACATTTGGAAACATCAGTAGTACACCCATGCATGCACAAGCTACGACACCAGTTGAATAGAGGCAGGGGGCCTGTAACAGGGTGAGGCATGTGCACGACACAGACGAGGAGACCCTAAACTTGTGCATGATGAGAGACAGACCCAGAGTGAGCATCAAATGGATGACCAAATACCATGACACTTATAATATCCTGAAGACGTACTACGATGATCAGCCTGTCAAGGACCCATAGGGGCATACATGTAATGCACATGGAGCATTAATGGCAGTCCATGGGGAGCCACCGCCATCTGCAAAGTTCGAGTGAGACACACTGCAGCAAGGACAAAGGATGTACAACACAGTACGTGTTTTGCAGGTTTGCAGAGGGAAGTGTGCATGTACACAGGAACGGGGAACAGGCAATTGCAGTAGTTGAACAGTTGACTTACCAGTGCCCTGTTGAAATTGAGCTGCCGGGAGTTTGAGAGTCAAGGAATCATGCCCTGAGGAGGACCACCTTGCAGGCTGTCCACATATACACGGTCGACTGCTGAGTGCAATAACACCACAGGCTACATGGAGACATTTGAGTGAGCAGGAACATGTACCAGAGGGGCAGCCAAGTGACTTGCATGTGAGTAGGGTGCATGTGTGGTGATGAGGACAGTCCCAATGAGCATCACATATGCATGCATCACAATAGGCATGCATCAGTGAAGCATTGCATGACTCACACATGACACCCATGCATACATAGTATGTAGTGGCAGTCAAGCACAACACATCACACAAGCCAAACACACATGTCCTGCACAAACACGCATCAACACTCACCAGACGATGCATTATAATCCATCATCTCTCCCACTCCATGGATTAGTTCTGCCTGGATGAACTCTGCAACAATCTCCTCGTGCCGAGTGAGTGCATCCTCCTCTGGTGCTGGCCCACTGCCAGTCACCTCAGTCATGGCATAATTGGAGGCACGCTTTTTTTTTTGCACATCATCGGAGGTCATTCCAACGCTTGTAGCAGTCTTGAGCTGTGCGCACCTGAAATCGCATGGCATTCACACCATCCTCAATATTTTGCCAGTGGACCCAACGCTGGGCAGGCGTAGTATGGCACTGTGGGCCGACCAGTATATTGCGTTTGTGTGCTGACACGTAGTCTACAAGGAAGTCCAGTTCCTGCTTGTTGAAAGGCTACTTCCTCGACGTGCCAGAGGCCGGATCCGTGTCTGGGGTCCCAGCCTCTTGCGCAGAAGCACGCTTCCTACTCTTGGGCAGAAGTACAGACCCTGAGTGGCCAATGTGCCCCTGATCAGTAGGGGCAGTGGCGCTGGTGGACTGGACCAAGGGAGTGCTTGGCGGAACCAGGACGAAAGGCTTGACTTTAGTCAGTGGCTGCTGGGTGCTGTTGCCAGGACCTAGCACCGCATCTGCCGCAGTGCCAAGGTCTGTGACCGACACAGTCCTGGCTGGCAGACTCACAGCCGGGGCGGTGTTGACTGCATCTGCCCATGCAATTACCACTACCTGGCTGCTTGGGGCAGCAGATGTCACCACTGTCCCAGATACGTGTGCCTCGGTCACAGCAACCCCGGACACACGTGGCCTGTGCTTCCTGACCACCTGGAATTCTGCTTGGGAGTCCTCAGGTTCCAATGCATCATGCGCTGGCCGAACCCGGGCCTGGGTGGTGTTTGCCACAGCTGCACCTGCAACAACCCCTGTCAGTGGGCCTGTGACAGCACATCTAACTGACTGTCGTGTCATATGGGTGCCTGGGTTGTAGGCAACAGCTGCATCTCCCGTAGCTGGACATCCTGCTCTAGTGGTGGACCCCTGCCTCTTCCCCCTCTGCAGCCAACCTGTTCAACCTGGGCTCCCTGTACCCCCTGGTCACCACGGCCACGTCCCCGACCACACACACAACACTGGGAGAATGCCCAACTTTGCCACCCTTTACCTTCGGTGGCCTCCCAACCATGGCACCAATGGTATATTGCCAATGGGAGGTGCACTCAATAATTGTACTGGGCAATTGGGGTGAAGGGGGCAGGGTACGTGATGTTAGACACACCCCTGCACTCCTGCAAGGCTGTCTATGACCCCTGGTGATAAATGACGGGTCACGCACCCCAAGAAATTATAATAAACGTGCACGCAACCCCTGGTAACCCACGTGCATGGAATAAATCTCCTGCAGTATGCTGTGGCACCCAGGGACACAAAAAATGTGTACACGTGGCACACGCAGGCTATTATGACCTCGAAACGGGTATGCGATGACCAGGGGGATCCACAGTGGGAAAATGGTGTGGGCCACTCACTGTCTGCCTTGCGTGGAAAAGAAAAACAGACATGCTTGTGTGCCTAGGCAACACCCCAACCAAAAGAAGAAGCCGGTCTCTACGGAAAGCACGTACAGTGAACTGCTGGCCCACGCTCACCTTTAATCCATGCCAAGGGAAATGCCTGCGTGCATCACGTCACTTACACAGTAAGGGCCTTTCCTCGAATTACACGCTTGCATGCTTGGTTTTCACGTGCTGAATCACTCTGCATCGAGCTGGCCACGCGACAACACACGGAAGACCACGCTCCTGCCAAGAAGGCCATTTACCTGCCCCCCAGAATCCCCAGCAGCCTCCTACGAGCCATCTGCTGCTGCCTGCCTGCTGCCAACGTGCCCTGCTATTTGGTGCCTGCACATCAGCCATTGCCAGGGGTCCAGTTGCTATGACCGCGCCTACTGGAACAGAAGACTCCCGACTGGTGTTCCATCGCTCCACAGCCCAGCCGCAGGTCCCAGTTGCCCACCCACACCTGCCTTGGGGGTTGCCATGTCGGGCCAAACTCCATCTAGGACCAGTGGCGACCACCTGGCAGAGAGGCAGAGGGCTGCTAGCTTCACTGCAAAAGAAGTTGTCATCCTGGTGGAGCAAGCCATGGGGCATTATGATGCCCTCTTCGGATGACCACGCTCCGACATCGATGGACGGGAGAGGATCTGGTTGGACATCGTGGGTGCTATCAACACAGAGGGGGTGGCACCCCGTGACCTCAAACACGTCCATAAGCACTGGGAGGACTTCAAGTCCAGGACCCTCAATTAGGCCCGGCGACTCTTGGACGCAGCAGATGCAGTGGGACCTCAGTCACACTGACCAGATGAGGGTCCTGGAGTGCATCTGCCCAGTGCTTCACCACCAGGTTCTCGAGAGGCAGACCAGTCTGGTGTCGAGCGGTAAGTGTCTATGCATTCTCAGTCGACACAGTGCATGTTGAGGTGTGGCAGGAGTGTGCAGCTTGGACATATGTATGACATGGCCCATGTATGGATGTGTGTGTGGAAGGAACATGACCGAGCTGCATGTGAGTCCACTCATGTGTGCTGCACATCAATGGTGTATGTGTTCCGATGCATGCTGCACAACTGCACTCATGTTTTCATGCCTGTCTATGTACTCAGCCATGTTTGGGGTGTGACACATGGATGCACGCCCCACCTTCATGTACATGTACGGTGTACATGTGTGTGTCTGTTTGGTATGTGTGTGACTGTGAATGGCATGATCCATTATCCTTGTGACGTTATGCCACCCTTAGGATGTTCATGCAATTCCATATGAATGGATGCAGATGCCTGTTGCACTTTCCGTGCTTGTTTGTGCATGTGTGTGGGTTCAATTGACCTGAGTGATGGGGAGTGTAGTGCGGCCTGTGATGTTTGACACTGCCACTCATGTGCAATAGTTATGTGTGTAGCAGACCATTGTACAGTGTCCTGATGCCTGTGTTCTGTTTCTCCCTGTCTGCAGCATCAACTGATGAAGAGGGTGGAGATGGCGCTGTGGAGCCCAGCGGTGGGGATGCCACCACCAGCCGAAGACGCAAGGCACTGCCCCCCTCCGAGGTAATAATATCTTCCGGGAGCGAGGGGACTTGTGCCGGGTCCATGGCCGCAGCTGCCGAGGGGAGGTCCAAGAGGGCAAGGTTGGATGTGGACTCCTTGGCAGCAGAAGGGGCAGGTGAGCTCACACAGGGGCATACTACGGGAGACGGCACAGAGTCATCCAGGTTGGTGGGGGGTGTGGTTGGAGAGGAGGCCATATCAGACCCATGCTTGGGGCCTCGAGGGGGTGGTTCCACTGGTGTAAGTGGTGCAGTCCAGGGGCAGGGCAGGAGGCAGAACAGGTCGCCATGGAGGTGCCTGTGTGTAATCCTGTCCCTTATTCTGTGACTGCATCATCCTGCACCAGCACGGATGCCTCTGTCAAGGCCTGTTCGCAGGTAGAGGAAGAGTCTACGTCAACTGACCTTCCTCTACCTGCGGACATGGCAATCCGTGACAGGGTTGAGCCTGTCCTAGTCGGCGCCGCGTTGCGCACACGGGGGATTCGGAATGATGTGTGTTGTTCCAGGCAGGACAACACACATCATTTCGAACACCTGTGTGCCCGCGTCAACTTGCTAGGACAGGTCCTTGGCACAGGGTTCCTCCATGTGATGGATGCTCTTGCGACCCCCTCCTCATCTGCACACCCTATGCGCCAGTCGTCCTCCGAGCCGTCTTCCCGCCCATGTCTCATCTGGGCACCTTGTGGACCTGTCCCATCCACTACGACTAGGGTGGAGGAGATCACATCCCTGCCACAGTCGGGAGTCGGAGGACCAGCAGAGGTAGTCACCCCAACAACTGGACCCCTGCCAATGGAGGATGTGCAGACACCTCCGAACAGGGCACGTGTATGGCGGCACCGGGGGATTCCATCGTCCTGGAGGCTCTCATGGTGGCACAGGCAGATGGCATTGGGGCAGCACGTGGACACGTGGGAGGTGTCAGCACTCGGAGCCAACAACATCCCTGGGGCAGGCATCGGCCGACGGGGAGGAGGACCCGGGCCTGAGAGTGTCTTCTGTGTGGCAGCAGTTGGGCCAGCGTATAGATGCAGAGTGGCAGCAGGCATAGAGGGCACGGCTCACGATGGTCAGGGCGGAGAACTCCATGCGCCAGGAATTGAGGCGGGCAGCGTTCCTTGAGGAGACTCGCAGGGAGTTGGTGGAAACTATGGCCACATCCCTGCGGGCCCTCGAGGACAGAGCCCAGGGCCACCTCCGGGACATCAATATGGAGTTTGATGATGGCCTAGCCAGAGACATTAACAACAGAAGTGAGCTGTAGGACTAGCCCGCTGCTGTTGTAAATAGTTCTTTAGGTGTACGTTTCTTTTTCATTTATTTAGGAGTTATTGGACATTGCTCCACTGTTCGTAAATAGTTGGATTTTTGATGGACCTTGTTCCTGGATTGTTCATTATTTTGGGGATCATGGACCGTTGTGGACATTATCTGTACATAGTTGGATGTTCTGTGGATTTCTTTTTTTTATTTTTGCTATGAGGTAATGGAGTTTTTATTTATTTTTTACTTGTGGATATGTGGAAGTGGTGAAGGACAATGGACCACATTTTTCTTTGTCATGTTTTTCATGGATTTCTTTTCAGTTTCTGATTTTGTTTTCATTTAGATTTTCATTATTTGTTTATTCATAGTCATGATTCTTTTTCATTTTGTCATATATTTTTGTTATTAATACATTTAATTCATGTCCAGTGTTGGTATGGTCTGCTATTATTTGCTTGATGCATTTGTCAGTTCTCATTGGCTCAGTCATGTTTCACTGATGTGTGCCTATGTTGCATTACACTGACATTCGTAATTAGGAACACACAGACGGAACCATCAGATAATTGAATGGAGGACTTGTATGTAACGTGGAATTAGGGTCGGAGGCCGTCCATATATGAGGCCATATATATTTACATGTCAATAATTTGATACGAAAAAGCAAAAAACAGAATCAATGGTAGGAGTGATTGAGTATGAGTAGAACTTGTAGATACTTGCCTGTGGAAATGTTCCAGTATTTTATATGAATTTGAAATTCAAATAAAAGTTTTTAGAAATGGACAATTGAACATTTATTGGTATTTATGAAATAAATAAATGTATTGAGAGTCTATTGCCGGTTCCATAGGTCCAATTTTTGTTGATTATTATATGACGCCTGAAGGACCTGGGACTGTAATCAGGCACCCCTTTGTTTTATAAAATCATTTGTGGTGTGGGCAGCCTGTTGGTATGCTCACAGGTGTTGGGGGCTCTGTTGTGGCGTGGGCTGCCTGCTGGCATGCTCACGGGTGTTGGGAGGCTCCGTTGTGGCGTGGGCTGCCAGCGGGCATGCTCACAGGTGATGGGGGGTTCCGTTGTGGTGTGAGCAGCCTTCTGGCATGCTCACGGATGTTGGGGGGCTCTGTTGTGGTGTGGGCTGCCTGCTGGCATGCTCACGGGTGTTGGGGGGCTCCGTTATGGCGTGGGCTACCTGCTGGCATGCTCACGGGTGTTGGGGGGCTCCGTTGTGGCGTGGGCTGCCTGCTGGCATGCGGATGGGTGTTGGGGGGTCCGTTGTGGCGAGGCCTGCGTGGGAGAAGCGTTTGCGGGTGATCCGATCACGTGTCCTTTTTTAAGCGATTTGGCTGGCATGATCGGGGTATGGATCTTCCTAGAGCTGCACAAGCTCTTTTACATGTAATTTGGCTGGCGCGAGCGGGGTACGCATATTCTGAGGGGTGCGCAAGAAGTTTTTCACACGATTTGGCTGGCGGGAACGGGGTACGTGTATTCCGAGGGGTGCGCGAGGAGTTTTACACGCGATTTGGCTGGTGCAAGCATGGTACGCGTGTTCCGAGGGGTGCCCAAGGATTTTAACATGCAATTTGCTTGGCAGGAGTGGGGTATGCATATTCGGAGGGGTGCACAAGGAGTTTTACACGCGATTTGGCTGGCGCAAGCAGGATAGGCGCATTTCGAGGGGTGCACAAGGAATATTACATGCGATTTGGCTGGCGCAAGCGAGGTACGCGTATTCCGAGAGCTGCGCAAGGAGTTTTACACGTGATTTGGCTGGCGTGAGCAGGGTACGCGTATGCTGAGGGGTATGTGAGGAGTTTTACACACAATTTGGCTGGCACAAGCGGGGTACGTGTATTCCGAGGGGTGTGCGGGGAGATTTACATGGAATTTGGCTGGCATGAGCTTGTACACAGGCGTTTTTAGTGCAATTTCATTGTTGGGGGGCTGTATGCTGCCCCACTGGCCTTTGTGCCATATTGTGGATTTGTGCGGATGTTTTTGCTGCAAGGGCCAGTGTTAGGGGCATAACTGGTGCTGCTGGATGGTCGCTGTGCCATGGCTGGATATGGATGGGGAAATTCATGAATATGCGGTGAGTGGAAATGGGATTTAGTGCTGGCTCTGTCTCTGCGCCAGCCGCGTGCGCAACTTCTGCGCAGGAATCTATGTTTTACCCCCTTCATGTGAAGTGGTCAAAACCCAATCTTCTAATTTTTGAGTTTTGGGTCCTCACTATGTAATCAAATGTTTTATTTATTAAAAAACCTTGCAAGACATATGTTTGGTAGGTTGACTTTGTAGATAACCAATGTATATTTTTACTCCTTTCCCAATCTGCTGCCTTTCACTTCATCGCTTTAGAAGCCAAAACTAAATTTAAATGATAATTCACTGAGAATCCAATCTCATTATGAAAGGATCTAAAATCCTTTATCTGATCTCTCAAAGTACCAACAGAGGATGCACAGTTCATACTTTCAGTGAAGAGATGATTGACTATTTCTTTCTTCCAATATCTTCAAATAAAGTTCACTTTGTGCAATTTTCCAGCATTTAAGCAAAGTGGTCAAACCAATGTCATTGCATATAGCTTTGATAGGAGTAGATTTTGATAGACCGAATGTAGAATGCCATAGTTTAGTTTAGTTTATTATTTGTAGCGCACACCTAACCCTAAGGTATCTGGGTGCTTGACCATCAGTATTTGTTACAAGTACATACAGGTACAGACAGTTGACAAGTGGCTTGTTGACATGGGTTACAGAGATGGTCAAAGAGCCAACAACAGGAATAAATCCAATGAGGCTGCAGTAGCTGATGAAATAATTCACAATTGGCCTCAGACCCAAGATACGTAGGGACAACAATAGTTACAAAATGGACAACAGCCATACATTATGGGTGAAACCACAGTATTATGACCAAAACCAGAGTTAGGATCCCAAGCACTGGCCTAACAGCGGCCATATCAATAACATTAGTAATATTGAAACAACAGGGGAGTAGTAGGTGGCGAGTATAAGTGGTGGATGCTCTGGGAGTTAAGTTTAATGTTGCTGGGCGAGGAGCCAAGTTTTCACTTTAGATCTAAAGGTCCAAAGGGAGAGTTCAGCCCTGATGGCTGTAGGTAGGGAGTTCTAGCACTTTGCAGCTAGCACAGGGAAGATTGACCCACCTGCTGTTTTCAATGTGTACTTAGGGATGTTGAGATAGTGTGAGTAGAAGGATGCATAGTTTGCAATCTAACGTTTATCACCAATGAGTTTCTTTTTCGCAAAAAGCCTCCAAGCCGTATAAAGCACAAGGGACATTGCTAACTTTATATAACCTTAGGAGACCCTCTATAGAATATCCTCCACTATTATTAGCAACACATGTTTTAATTGCATAAATGGTCTTTGTGTTTTTGCCATAACATCACTGGCCAAACAAACAGGGCTCAAAATGTCATAAATCACGACTCCTAAATAAGTGAAATTCGTAGCAATTTCCAAGGCAGAATCTGCAATTTTCCAAACAAATCTGAAGTTCTTTTTCTTATTAGCCTTGATTAACATAATTTTAGTTTTTATGTGTTGATTTTCAAGTTATTAATAGCATTATAATCTTGTAACACTTGCAAACTCTGCTGTAGGCCAACATGAGTGCGTTTCAGGATTATAGTATTGTCTGCATATGTGAGACAAGTAATTGTTTGCTTGCCAATACGGGGAGGAAAATTGCAGCATTTTTGCGGTGTTTCATCTAAGTCTGACACGTACATATTATAGAAAACGAGGGACAGGTTGTACCCCTGTTTTAGTACATCATTTGTTGGAATAGGGGATGTAAATTATCTTTCTTAGTTTATTCTCAGCAGGGTAGAAGTATCTGAATATAAAAATGTAATTAAGTATAAAATCATTGTAACAAGTGCCCAACGCTCAAGTTTGTTCCGTACCTTTTGTCTATTAACTGTGTTGAAAGCACCAGCGTAATTGATGACAGATATATAGGTTTTTATTCTTATTACACAACATTGACTGAATTAAATAAATAAACACCATATATAAGTCATGGTATTGGCACACTTTCTGAAACTAATCTGTTGGATTTTTTTTACTTTTCACTGTTCTATGCAAACAGTCAGTTTCTCTAGTATACAATAACAAAATATCTTTGAAAGGGTGTCAACCATGGTCAGAAGATGGCAGTTAGAGGAGCAGTATCAAGGTCCTTTCTTATGTATTAGTCTAAGGATGGAATTTCTCCACTGTCTGGTATGCTACCATCAGAAACATTGTTTGCCAATTGCACTGGGGTACTCTTCATGGTAGCATTTGCTACCCCATCAGGGCCTTGTGGCTGCAACAGTTTTAATGTATAAATAGTATTTAAAATGTACTGAGCAGTACAATTCAAGCAGTTTTAATTATTTACCATCTTAGTGCAAAACTGAACCCTCATGGAAGTACCATTTTTATAATATGAAAATATGAATCTCATATTTTCTCACCAAATAATTTCATAAATTGGTTTAACATCTTGCTTATCAGAATGGTTAAACATATGATGATTATATATAGCCCAAAATGTACTACAATCTTGGGAGCGCGATGCCCTGAATATAGTATTGCCATTGGGCAATGGCTAAAGAACCTTTAAGCATTCTAAGACAATTTGTGTATTTTGTTTTAATTTCGATCACTTTCATATGAATACATGTATGTTTCTTCATGTTCCACATATTAGCATTAAGATTCCTTTTTTTCTCAGCAATGAATACATTATATATGTTACCTGGTTTTTGATTTGCTCCCCTGGTATTTTTTCTTTTTAAACGTAATGACAGTATTAAAAATGTCTGTATCATTGTATTATTATTAAAATGTTTTATTATTTGTTCAGACCAAATTATTCTATTGGCACCCATATTAATGTTACACATGCCAGGCAGATTTTTAACAATATTTCTATCTTGATATTGAAAAGTACACTTCATTACCACGTGATCACTAACATTTTTTTGGTATAAGCCTACAATCTGTTACATATTTAAATAATGAATTAGCCAAAAGAATATCATTGATCCAAATGAAAAATGACCCATTTGAGCAAGTATAGAGAGGACCAGAGAGAGGATCCCATTCAAGATGTAGTTGAAGTAAATCGAAACTCTAGGTCCAGCTTTTCCAACCTCTAATAGAGAGCAAACTATAGGATTGACATTCAAAGATAACATAACATTATCATTTTTTACAAAATTATATTGGGAGGCTTTATGTGAATCTACATTCAAGAGAGGACCTTGTTGAAAATTAAGGTCCCCAGAGATTCATTAATGGCCACAAGGCCATACAAAAATAGAGCCATTCATCTAAAATATGTATCTTGGAAAGAAATCAAGGTTTTGGTGCCTCCAGGTGGATCATAAACATTGATGATTAATCGTTGGCAACAAGGGAAATTTACATTGGTCGACAACACTGCTACAATGCAAACATTCCTCTATACATGATTAATTTCTTGTACCAATGATCAAGCCCCCAAATGGTCTACCAAGAGGCTTCATCTTGGCCAGCTTTTGGATTGTATAAAAAATATGTTATTGCTATTGTCCTGTCAACCATTTCTCCTGTAAAATAAAAAGGTCAGATTCTAATAAAAAAAGCCTGGCCTCTAAAATTAGATCTAATGAAATTGAAGCCTCTGGTATTCCAAGTAATTATGACCACTGTCTTTTATTGATCTAGTGCAGATCAAAGTACCTCATCAAAGTCTCCCTCGTCATAATGAAGAGACTTATTATTCAGACTCTCATCAGAAGAATATTCAGCGCAGAGATGATTTTGAGTCTATTTCTGTCGAAGATAAATGCAAGTTTGGTTTTGGAATTTGTTTATCCATAAAATCAGTAAGTTGTGGGTATTTGTGGAAGCCTTATAAGTTCATACCCCATTCGAAGAAAGTCCTGAGAAAAGAACATAATTATCTCCACAATAACTGTAGATATGAAATGGACAAGAGACTAGTTTGTTTCATGCTCCGACCCTGGAATCTCCACTAATGATCCATCATTAGTTGTCATTGAGTGTAACGCTCACCTGATTCCCATGGAGGTGCTGGTCTTGGCAGGAAGGTGTCTGTGACTCGAAAAGTGATGTGCAGGACTCGATTGGCTTCTAGGCCTGAGCCTCTTCGAACTGTGTGTCGAACTCGAAGAGTGAGATTTCTGCAGGTGAAAGAATATGGGGGTTAATGATCTGGGTTGATGAGTGCCCCTCTCTCTCTCTCTCTTCCTAGCTTCTCCGTAGAGCCCCCAGGTCAACGTGCTCACCTTATATAGGTGAATGCTGGACTCTCCATCTGCGTCTGGTGCAGGGTGCCGTTGCCAGTTCCTTCACTGGGTGAAACGTAGGCCTCTTGACATCAGAGGAAATGCAAGAGCTCTAACTGTCTCTTTCCCTTGCAGCTGTGAGTTCGTGCTGAAGAGACGCTGGAAAACGCCGGAGTGTTTGCAGGCGTCCTATTGTGGCGAGCGCGAAGGGCGTAAGTAAATACCTGTCTAATGTCTCTTCTTTTGTCTTTCAGATGCAGGGTTGCAGCGTTGAAGAGATCCGGAATTCGCGGAGTGCCGGTAAGTAATAACTATGCTTTTGTCTTCACAGGCGGAGGTGCAGCGTGAAGAAATGGTCGCTGCCGATGGAACAGGTGAGGAAAGCGCTGCGTGTGAAGGTTGCCGTGCTAACCTGTTGTTTCTTGTCTTTGCAGGTGCTACTGAAGACTGGATACTGGAATGGTAAGTATTATTCTTGCAGGTTCAGGATCGGAAAGAAGAAATGCTGGAACAGACTCGGTGAGCGTTCTGCTGCAGATGCAGAATAACGCGAAGCACGTTTCATCAATCGGGTGTGGTTTAAATAGCCTTGGAGTGATGAGGCGTCTTCCTCCACGGCCCCGCCTAGGTAAGAAAAGAGTTCCTGTTCCAGAAGAGTTCCAGTGTTGTATGCAGGGAGTGGAGCTTGCCCCACCCAGGTAAGAAAGTAGTTCCGGCTTACAGAGGATTCCTATGTGGCTGGTAAGTAAGCAGCATGGTCTGCTGCAGGTAAGTCCACCCAAGCATCTTCATACATATTATGAGCCCGGCGCTTCCAGTGCCGGGACCGATGGCTTTGATGAGCCTGGTGCCACCGGCGCCAGGACAAGGTCCAAAAGGTCCCAGCGGGAACCGGCTGGTGCCTAGGATTAGGGTTAGGGGCCTGCTTCCAAGGACGTTGAGCTGGTCCTGTCTCCTTGGAAGCAGTGATCATGACAGTACCCCCCCTCAAGGCCCCTCCCAAGCGTGTCTTCTCCGGGGGTTTTGGCTTGTCGGGGTGATTCAGATGGAATTTCTTGACCAGACGAGGTGTGTGGACATGTTCTGAAGGTTCCCAAGACCTTTCCTGGGGGCCGTATCCTTTCCAATCAACCAGATAATATAATTTAGATTTGGAGATTTTAGAGTCTAGGATGTTCTTTACTTCGAATTCAAGTTCTCCATCTACTAAAACAGGTTCTGGGAGTTCGGTCAATCGGGTTTCTGGTTGTACTGGTTTTAGTAAGGAGACATGGAATACTGGATGTATTTTCATATGCAAAGGTAATTCCAATTTGACGGCCACCGGATTAACTATGGCAGAGATGGGATAGGGTCCCAGGTATCTCGGGATGAAGGTGCGGGGTCCTTTTAGAGGCAGGTGCTTAGTGGATAACCAGACCTGATCTCCTACTGCGTAGTGAGGGGCCTCTTTACGGTGTTGGTCTGCTCCTTTCTTGAATTGAGCTTTAGCTCTTTGCAGATGGGCAGTGGCTTCTTTAAAAGCACAAGTGATCTCCGAGTGCAAGTGATCCACAGCAGGTGTTTCGAATTCTTGGGGAGGATCCAGGTTAGAGGTTCTAGGATGGTGTCCATATAATAGGAAGAATGGAGTCTTCCTGGTTCCAGAATGAGTCGAATTGTTATAAGCGTATTCAGCGATCCAAAGAATGTCCTTCCAAGGGTTTTCAGTTTGTTGGAGCATGCAACGTAGATATTGCTCTAGAGTTTGATTTGTCCTCTCGGTTTGTCCGTCAGTTTGGGGATGGTGACTGGTTGAAAGTCTCACATCAATATGGCTAAACGACAGCAACTTCGCCAAAAGTGGGGGATGAATTGACTTCCCCTATCAGAGACCAAAACCGAGGGAAAACCGTGTAACCAAACGATGTTTTCTAAGAATTCTCGGGCAAATACTGAAGCTGAAGGTAGGCCCTTCAGGAGAATGAAGTGAGCCATCTTGGAGAAGAGATCCACGACTACTAAAATGGTATTATACCCTGAGCATGGAGGTAAGTCCGTGATGAAATCCATGGGAGGGATGTCTAGTGGGTGTAAGAGGCCGGCTGGTTTCTCCTTCTGACTTTTATTCTGGGCACACAGACCGCAGGAGATTACAAAGTCTCTAATATCCTTCTTCCATGATGGCCACCAGAAATGTCTTTTGACCTTTTCCATGGTTTTGGTTATGCCAGGGTGACCCTCCATTAGTGAATCGTGATAACAGGAGATTACCTGTTTTTGTATTTTCTCACTGGGCAAGTACAATCGTCCTCAGAAATATGGTAGGTCTTGATCCACTGAGAATTATTTTCCCTTTAATTGCCAGTCCTGTAAATCGGCCGGAGTTAGAAGTGATTTCACTGTAGTCTTGATGTCTTCAAAGGATTGAGCGCTGACCAAGCCCAAAATCCTTTGTTCTGGGATTATGGGTATTGGTTCTGGATTGGTCAAATGTTCATCTATTGCCATCCGGGAGAGGGCATCTGCTTTTCCGTTTTTACTGCCTGGTCAATAAGTGATTATAAAGTCAAACTCAGCCAAAAACAGAGCCCAGCGAAGTTGCCTGGAAGACTGAGCTTTGGCCATCTTCAGATATTGTAAGTTGCGGTGATCAGTCATTACGGTGACTGTGTGTCTGGCTCCCAAAAGATAATGCTGCCAGGCTTTAAAGGCCGATCTGATAGCTAAAAGTTCCTTGTCTGTAATTGAATAGTTGATCTCGGGAGCCGAGAATTTGCGGGACCAAAAGGCTACAGGATGTAATTGGTGTGTGACCGGATCTCTTTGTGATAAAACTGCCCCCATAGCAAGACTAGAAGCATCTGTTTCTACGATGTAGGGGAGTTCTGGGCGAGGATGTTTTAGAACAGGTGCAGAAATTAATTTAGCTTTTAAGTCCTGAAAAGCTTGTTCCGCCTCGGTAGACCACTCAAAACGTTTGTTTTTCTTTAACAGAGCGGTGATGGGCTGGACTATTCGAGAGAATTCAGGAATGAATCTGCTGTAAAAGTTAGCGAAGCCTAACATGCTTTGAACTCCTTTTACAGAGGTTGGTGAAGGCCACTTGATGATTGCATCGACTTTCTTTGAATCCATATGACTCTGTTAGGTGACAATATGAATCCCAGGAACTCAACTTCAGTTACGTTGAAAACGCATTTTTCAAGCTTAGCAAAAAGTTATGTTGACGTAATCTCTCGAGGACCTCTTTAACGTGTTTCTGATGTTCCTCTTCAGATGATGAATAGACGAGGATGTCATCAATGTAGACAACAACACACACATCTATGAGTTCACTAAGGACATCATTCATAAAATACTGGAAGGCGGCAGGAGCGTTGCAAAGTCCAAAGGGCATAACTTGATATTCAAACAGCCCATACTTGGTGCGGAAGGCCGTCTTCCATTCATCGCCCTCTTTTATTCGTACCAAGTGGTAGGCTCCTCTGAGATCCAACTTTGTATATATACATGCGTCTTTGACTTGGTCCAGGAGTTCAGGAATCAAAGGTAACGGGTATCTGTTTTTAACGGTGATTTGATTCAGGGCGCAGTAATCTATACAAGTCCTAAGGTCTCCTTCCTTTTTCGGAACGAAGAACAAAGCCGAGGAAGCTGGAGATTTTGAAGGACAGATAAACCCATTAGCTAGGTATTGGTCCAGATACTGTCTGAGGTAAAGATTCTCTGGCTCGGTGAGGGCATAAATCCTACTGCAAGGAGGAGTTGTTCCGGGTATCAGATCTATTTGACAGTCGTAAGACCTATGAGGAGGCAGGGTGTTAGCTTGGTCCTTCCGAAAGACGTCTTGGAATTCCTGGTATTCGGGAGGTAATTTGGGAACCTCAGAAGAGATTGCCGCCAGTGAAACATCAGGCCAAGGATAACAAGTGGAAAAACATTCTGGAAACTGAACCGTCTTTGCTCGCCAATCGATCTGAGGATTGTGCTTCTCTAACCAAGGAATTCCCAGAATGATCTGGAACTGAGGGGCCTTGATCACATCGAATACGATTTTCTCCCGGTGTCCATCTTGGCTCACTAACGTCACTTCTTGGGTGGCGTGCGTTACTGGTCCGGAGGCTATCTCCGTGCCATCCACTGTAGTAATGACGTCTTTTACTGCCTTAGGGACAAGAGGTAGATTCATCCTTGATACCATTTCACGGTCCACATAATTACCGATTGCTCCGCTGTCGATGTAAGCTTCAATTGCATGCAAACGACCCAGACGTTCAGGGCTAATGAGGACCATAGGCACCACGAAATGCGAGGTCACGGGACAGATTTTAACGCTCGGCAAGAGGACCTCTACACTTGTCGGGCTAGGTCGTTTCCCTGCTCAGAATTTGTGGTACAGGTATCTGCGGCTCCTACAGCCTTCTTAGCTGGTTTCACTGGACAGTCTCGAAGAAAGTGCCCCGAGTTTCCGCAATAGAGGCATAATTGCAGCTGTCTTCTTCTTTCCCGCTCTTTTTGGGTTAAAGGTCCTTTCATGCCCCCTATTTGCATGGGTTCCACGGTGTCAGCTCCCCTAGTAGAGGTCTGTGGTTTAGAAAACACTCGGGTATCAAATTTGGAATGATCAGCCTTCCTGTTCTGTAATCTGTGGTCCAATTGGACAACTAAGTCAATATAGTCTGAGCATTCTTGTGGAGGATTCACAACTTGAGCTAACACATCCTTGAGCTCTCCACGCAGGCCTCTGTAGAAAAGCGTTATTCTTTTATCCTCAGGCCATTGAGTTTCCACTATAAGTCTGTTGAATGAGGCAATATAAGTCAAGAGGTCTTGATTACCCTGTCGTAACGCAAGAAGTTCATTGTCCAAGGCCTACCCTTGTGCATGTCTTGCGAACAGTTTCTCCATGCTGGACTGGAAGGCCTGGAAATCATGAAGAACCGGATCATCCTGAGTGACTAAAGGGATCGACCAATCTGCGGCACTGCCACTGAGATAAGAAAGCACGAAAGCCACCTTGGTCTGATCTGTTGGAAAGGCAGCTGGTCGACATAAGAAGTGTAGGCGGCACTGGTTAATGAACACTGCAAATTTATTTGGGTCACCAGAAAAGGGTTCGGGCGGAGCCAAGGACACATTACCGGGTAGATTTATTTGCACTAGATTTAAGGATGATGCTGAAGGATAACTTCCTCCTGGAGCGGGCAAAGGTGTCTGTCCTGCCTGCGTTTGTAGCAATTGCCTAGCGAGGTCCTCTGTTCGCTCCTTGGATATTATCAGCTCTCTTCTTAGAGAGTTTGTTTCCTGACAAGCTGCATGTACTTCTGCTCTTAGTTCCCCAAGCAACTGGGCCAATTGATCAGTGTCCGAGGTTTCCATTGCGCCTGGGTAGGAGTTTTGCGGTGGGCTTCGCGTTCTGTAACGCTCACCTGATTCCCACGGAGGCGCTGGTCTTGGCAGGAAGGTGTCTGTGACTCGAAAAGTGATGTGCAGGACTCGATTGGCTTCTGGGGCTGAGCCTCTTCGTACTGTGTGTCGAACTCGAAGAGTGAGATTTCTGCAGGTGAAAGAATATGGGGGTTAATGATCTGGGTTGATGAGTGCCCCTCTCTCTCTCTCTCTTCCTAGCTTCTCCGTAGAGCCCCCAGGTCAACGTGCTCACCTTAGATAGGTGAATGCTGGACTCTCCATCTGCGTCTGGTGCAGGGTGCCGTTGCCAGTTCCTTCACTGGGTGAAACGTAGGCCTCTTGACATCAGAGGAACGCTACCGTCGTTAACTGCACGAGCGGTGAGTTTCCGGACACCTTTTTAGTCCTTACAGTCTTTAGGTGCGTGGGCACGTTAATATAGAACAGGGCTCTGTATAATGCTTTTTCCTCTTTGTCTTGCAGGGCTCTTGAGATAGAAGATGGTGTGAAGAGAGCCGAAGTTGGAGCCAGAGCCTTGGAATGAAGCGCTTGGAAATGCGTAAGTAAATGCAAGAGCTCTAACTGTCTCTTTCCCTTGCAGCTGTGAGTTCGTGCTGAAGAGACGCTGGAAAACGCCGGAGTATTTGCAGGCGTCCTATTGTGGCGAGCGCGAAGGGCGTAAGTAAATACCTGTCTAATGTCTCTTCTTTTGTCTTTCAGATGCAGGGTTGCAGCGTTGAAGAGATCCGGAATTCGCGGAGTGCCGGTAAGTAATAACTATGCTTTTGTCTTCACAGGCGGAGGTGCAGCGTGAAGAAATGGTCGCTGCCGATGGACCAGGTGAGGAAAGCGCTGCGTGTGAAGGTTGCCGTGCTAACCTGTTGTTTCTTGTCTTTGCAGGTGCTACTGAAGACTGGATACTGGAATGGTAAGTATTATTCTTGCAGGTTCAGGATCGGAAAGAAGAAAGGCTGGAACAGACTCGGTGAGCGTTCTGCTGCAGATGCAGAATAACGCGAAGCACGTTTCATCAATCGGGTGTGGTTTAAATAGCCTTGGAGTGATGAGGCGTCTTCCTCCACGGCCCCGCCTAGGTAAGAAAAGAGTTCCTGTTCCAGAAGAGTTCCAGTGTTGTATCCAGGGAGTGGAGCTTGCCCCACCCAGGTAAGAAAGTAGTTCCGGCTTACAGAGGATTCCTATGTGGCTGGTAAGTAAGCAGCATGGTCTGCTGCAGGTAAGTCCACCCAAGCATCTTCATACATATTATGAGCCCGGCGCTTCCAGTGCCAGGACCGATGGCTTTGATGAGCCTGGTGCCACCGGCGCCAGGACAAGGTCCAAAAGGTCCCAGTGGGGACCGGCTGGTGCCTAGGATTAGGGTTAGGGGCCTGCTTCCAAGGACGTTGGGCTGGTCCTGTCTCCTTGGAAGCAGTGATCATGACATTGAGCGGAGCTGCAGCACACAGTGTATTCATTGTAAGACGTTATGGTGGTTCAATAAAGCACTAGCGAAGTAGCAAATAGTTTGACAATTAATATCGGCTACTTGAAGGTTTATCTGCAGACTTAACTTTGGGCAATTGATGGTGGCTCTTCTCCATTCGCTGTGCTGATGAAAGCTAGGCTGATTTGCCAACTATTGACGTTCTTAAATTCCCCTTTTCTCCAATGTATGTGCAGGTGCTATGCTTTGATGAGCAATTAAGGGATCAGATTAGAGAAGCAAATCTTTACCAGGATGGATGACCCAAGAATCTCATGACCCAACCTGGGCTTTTAAAGTGATCGGCTTTAAGTTAGAAGCAGTAATAGGAGATCGAACTGCCAGAGAGCCAAATTGATCAGAAGTAGCCACATCAGAAAAATCCTTAAGAGAGTTTTAGCCAAAGATTGTCTTTTCCTGTTAATAACTCAATATTTGCTGGCATGTTGAGTTTCCTCTTGTTCTGTGTTTCCCTTTTACATTGTCGACAACCACTTTTTATCATGTTTATAGTTTCTATAGAAGAGTGGTTTCCTTGTGGCTGACTAATCAGCACAATAAAGGCATCTCTAGATTGAACGTTATTACCTTCTGTTGCATCCGATCAGTAGGAACAGGTTGTAATGTAACCATTTGTGTTTCATCTCCAAGATCATGCATAATTCAATTATCACATCCACCAGCCTTACTAGTCCATTTTTAATAGTTTATTGATCTTTATGTATATTATTACACAATGAAAATAGTGCATTTAATATAACCACTGATTCAGAATCCTCCCGCTCACCATATGAAGAATCAGATGAGCTGAAAGAATTCTCATCAGCAGGTGAGGAAGCATATGCATTTTCAGCTATCCATTCCAAATCAGGTTATTTAGAGAGATTAGGTGATTTGATAAGCTCAAAACCAATTATGTTCACTCATAGATCGATTGTTTTGGCGGTGAATTTACATGAGGACTTCCCAGTGATTCACTGTGGAGGCTGAGACACATGTTTAAAATAGAATTAGTGGGAAGGAAGGAAGGAAGGAAGGAAGGAAGGAAGGAAGGAAGGAAGGAAGGAAGGAAGGAAGGAAGGAAGGAAGGAAGGAAGGAAGGAAGGAAGGAAGGAAGGAAGGAAGGAAGGAAGGAAGGAAGGAAGGAAGGAAGGAAGGAAGGAAGGAAGGAAGGAAGGAAGGAAGGAAGGAAGGAAGGAAGGAAGGAAGGAAGGAAGGAAGGAAGGAAGGAAGGAAGGAAGGAAGGAAGGAAGGAGAGGGAGGGAGGATTTGGCTTGTGCACTTGTCACATGGTCACTATTTTCAATATTAACAACATCATGTTTATATGCCAGAGATTTCACTTGTTTAGGTTTAAGAAATGCTGTAATTTTACCTTGTTCATTATTATTATTGCCGATGCCCATATTTTCTTTATTTTTTATCCACACCTAAGTCAGTTGGCATAGTCATTTGATTACCATTAATACATTTTCTCGAGCTCCCGCTGGTGGCAAATCTCTGCTGCAAGCCGCACAAACAGAACACTAAGTGTTTGGCATCTTCTGCGGGTGGCAGGCCTAGCTAACACTGGCGTCTACTCAAACAACATTTTCACTCAGCCACAGTCAACCGCAAAAATGCCAAACTGCTTAAAACTTCTCAACGCACATGCCCATGAGCCATGCAGTGATTTTCAATTTTCCAGCCAGTTTAGTCGAGCAGCATACCAACAGGCAAAATAATGGAGCATAGATTCCTGGGTAGCTTCAGCTGCAACAGTGACCAGCTGCCAAACTGCTTTACATTTCTCACTGCACTTGCCAAAGCATGCCCGCACACATTTTGCAGAGATTTTAAACTTGCCAGGCAGTCCACTTGAGCAGCAATCCAACAGGCAAAATAATGTAGCGTAGATTCGTGGGTAGCTTCAGCTCCAACAGCAACCAGCTGCCAAACTGCTTTACACTTTTCAACGCACTTGCCCACATCAGTTAATTATTTTACAATGCTCTATCGTACTGAATATTAACTGAAAATCTGAATATGTGCAGCATCATACTATTTATAGGTTAAACGACTTGTACACTTCATACGCTGTATAGCTTCAACAGAAGCCGTAGAAAAAGTTTTAAAAAATGTGAACGGCCAAAAATGCCGAATTCGACATTGGTAAAAAATAACCATATAACCATATTGTCGATCAAGGAGAACTGGGGTTGCAGGGGACTCCCCCGCTTCCTTTGATCAACAATATGGTACTTTTATAATTACTAGCATACTAATGATAACAGTACTTTGGTAAATATTAACTGCAAATACAAATGTCTATAGTAGCATACTATTTATAGGTTCAACAAGTTTTCACACTGCATAAACTTTATAGCTTCAATGCTCAATAGCCCAACATCTCGGGAGGATAACTCAAGGGCAACGTGCTCGCCTTGGAAGCAAGACGACACAGAGCAACGCAGGTTCGATAATCGGGTCTGCGCTTAGAAACCTCGGGGTATTATGCACGTTATAAATAACCAAACATGTCCTATCATATCATAAGGTATACTTCTTATTTAACAAGTGTCCTGGTAATTATAACATACATTTGTTCACACCTACTGTACGTATAACTTTAGTAGCATTAGTAACAAACATATTTTCTGTTAATTAAAATAATGTACATTTAGTTACCAAAACAGAATGTGTAACATAAGTAGCGTATAATAGATGAAACAATGAATATATATATGAAACATAATGGCAGCTTGTAAGGATGAGGCAGACAGCAGCTGGCTTGAAGGAACTTAAAATTGCCTTTATTCAGGTTCATAAAGAAGAGAAAAATCAAATCAAAATGATTGTTCAAAGTTCTTGAATAGAGTTCTTTCTTCTTCTGTGATAAGGATGAACCATGGAAAGGTGACGCCTAGTCTTCATACGCCCAGAGAGTCTCAGATGCAGTTCTCTCTCTCTTCCCCGGTGTTCTGCAAGAGAAGTGGAAAAACACACACAGTCCTTCATCAGTTTCACCCTTATATAGGGTTTGGGGCTGTGTGGACCAATCAGGGCTGCTCTGGCCTCTTTTTCTATGAATAGACCCCCAAGCTCTGCCCCCTTTATCTTTGCCCGTGGTTTGCCATACAGCCTCTCCCGTCAACACTGGAGTTTTGCGGGGTACCTCTGTCTCCCTGCCAGACGATGCTATCAACGCTTCTGCAGCGTTGTACTTCCCACAGGCAGGTGGGCTATGATCGGGAAATGCGGACTCGGATGTATGTAACTCGGTGATGGCATCTGTGGGGAACGCCGCGTGGCTCATGGCTGCAGGGGAGACGGGAATGTGCAAAAGACCGTGACCGCCTGCCCGACTCTCCCTCTGTGCGGAGCATGCGGTCACATGTGAGGGCTTCCCGTTAGCTGTGTCCTCCTTATATAATGACCCGCTGTGAATGAAGAGTTTGGGAACTGCCGGGTCTTTACTGTTCGTTTCCAGTTCGGCTCCACGCAATAAGGGAGCGGGAACCGCCGGGCTGTCACTGCCTGTTTCCTCGGCTCCCAGTGCTGCTGGGTTCAGTCCAGGAAGGTCTTGCCGCTGTTCCCTCCCACGGTGGTTACCCAGCTGTATTCCCCCCTCACAGAGGTGATTCCACCATTTCTCCCCTTCTTCCCGTTCCTCCCTATCCTCCCGTTGAAAATGCATCCTTATTTGGCACTTCATCTTTTAGAAAAAAAGGTAAACATATAAATTAAAGTAGTAAAACCCAATGAGACCCTAGGAAGAGCAAGTATGAAGATGCAGATGCAGTTTAACTGCACGTTGATGCTGCAGAATATTTGGGGTGTGATGCAAAATTGACAATGAGGGTTCCAACTTGGAAGTCAGGAAGAGGCATTCCATCTACTGAAGCTTTTCAGAACAAACATTTTTGACAAAAAGTATAACTCCCTTCTCTCAACATCTGCCATGTGGACAGTGAAACAGGACATTACAATATAAGCTAGGGCACTCTTGAAGCAGCACCAGGCACTATACACCCTAACAAGAGAAAGGGCATTTATTCTCGACATCACTGATTAGCCCATATGTATTATGGATATGGACAATGGCTTCATCTCAGGTCTACATTTAGGGACATGATTTCTATGAATAATGACATTGGGTATTGCAAAACACTTATTTGGGGCACTTGTCAAGAGGAAATATGCATGCAATGCTGTAACTTAACCAGGCTTTGAGAAAGAGCAAGCTGTTTGAAAGCAAAGTGAATTGAAAGGCAAATGTAGGGCAATGAATGAACTATGTATAAATGCACACCTAACTCTTGCAATCATTCAATTCAAAGTTTATTTTGGATTGCAATACATACAAGATATATTAGAAACAGTAATAACAATAATTTACAATAGTTTAAAGCACACCATACCTTAATTAAACCAACAGATACAAACAAGGTACCTCTGTGACAAGGTACCTCTGTGGATATGCCACCACAAAAACAATTCCTGGCTCAGTCTTTACCTTCCAATAGTTTGCATCTTCTTGCCTACACTTTCTTCCAAAAACTAAGCAGGGCAAAGAAATGACTGAGACGCTAATAAAAACGACATAGCCGGTCATTGTTGCCTCTCCCAGAGCCCCTGTATACCCAGAAGAAATATGTATCTAAAATCATTATACAACTGGTAAAATAGTACAAAATGTGTAAGAGACTCAACGTCCCTGCATAAACACAAACTATTAAGAGCATCACAGGGATACTTTGACCACTTACCGGTGACAGATTTAACAGGCAAATTATTAAATTATGCTCTGGTAAGAAGACATCTGTATTGGCTAAAGGAAACTTGTAAAGATACGCTGCAGGAACCCCCCACCGGAGATAGTGGGGCAAAGGCCCCTACCTGAACTTTCAGAAGCATATCCTCTTCTCTAAAAGCCTCCAGTGACATCAGAGCCTTTAATTTTAACCCTGTCTTTGAAATGCTTCTTACCCTTTCAGGATTCTCAAAGAGAGCGGCCATATCAAGTTCATTTATTATTGAGCTCTATATGCGAGAGCTAACCCACTTTCTAAGACCCATCTAGATATTCTATATCAACTCTCTGGTAAGAGAACATTGTTGGCCTCCCGTAAGGTCTTCCAGGCCAACAAAGGTTGCAGACAGATGTTTTCCATTACATATGAAGTAGCTGTTTCTACATGCATTAAATAGACTGAGGATGAGGAGGGAGCCATTAGTAGGCATGCCAAAAGGGAATTCTGGAGAAGATCCTGTCGAGACTTCTCATGCCCCAAGATTTCACACACATAGCTGCCAGGGCTATGGTTGCTTGCCCTTTTAGGTTGTAAGCATATGCACCACTGAGCTATGTTTAAGAATTGCAGAGAATCTAAAAATGCCACTTGTCGCATTTTGGGTGGATGTTTGTGAGATAGTCATACCAAATCAGTTTACTATTAACCCCTGGATATACAAAAGAAGAGTAAAATAAAAGGATATGGCCATTCAGCATAAACTGAGGGGTCTTAACAGTAGTTCAGGAAACAGGCATCACAATGCACTTAGCCAAATTAACCCTTAGGCATCTTGCCTTCAAATATGCAGAATAGCCTTCAAATAAGACATGTAAGAATTTGGGATTTTTGGCCAGGAGAACAGCAACATCAGCATAACTGAAAGCTGGCAGTCTGCTGGCCCCACGACGAGGAACAACCAATTCCAAAGATTCCAAATAAGAGGCCGAAGAGTTCACATCAAGGCTAAAAATGATAGGGGTCAAAATGCAGCCCTGATGGACTTGTTTGTTGAACCTAACTGGCTTACTAATTTCACCATAGGGCTATTCCAGCCACATACCCCTAAAGTATTGTGCAAAGCTTCCAGCATACGAATTAGGGGTTTGGGCACTCCCATCAGATCAAGTATTACCCAAAGAAGTCTCCTAACCATGTGGCCAAAAGCAGATCTAAGGTCCATAAATGCCATGTAGAAAGGAGACTTCAGAACTATCACATATTTAGCCAGAATGCAATATAGATTAAAACACTGGTAAGTAGTCCCTGTGCCCTTCCTGAAAGACAGCTGTGTGTTGCACAGAACATTATTTTCCTCAACCCATTCTCCAAGCATTTCAGGATAAGACCAGAGGAAGTTGTTGCATTCAACATAGTTACATGATGATAGAGGATAGAGAGGACATGAAACCCTTCTTATAAATTGGAATAATCCACCCCACTTTTGAAAGGGGCCCCTAGGGGAACCTGACGTCTATGGAAACAAGGCGAGTCACCACACACGATGGAGACGCCAGGCACAAGGTTTTATTCCCAAAGCTAGGGTTTTATTGCAAAGCAAACGTCTCAGTTGGCCAACTCGGTCTCAACGCCCCGCGACGTGTATCTCTAGACCTCGTGAAACGCAAGAGAGCGAATTATGTACATCAGTTATATATATACAAAATGCATATCAAACAATCAGCTATGTCATGGTTAACACCCCACTTCATTGGGTTTCTTTGAACTTGGTGTGACGATGGACATATCCGGCCACTATGACACCTTCAAACATCTATTCTAGTAACAATTTGCAATTTGTGAGTGCGTAGGCATCTTTCGGTTATTGAATAGAACATGGCGCTTCTGTTCTTGGAAGAGAGCTACATGCAGAGGGGGTTACATTCCGGACCTTGCGATCTATCAGGTGCTATTCGCATCCTGGGAGCCGACATGCTCTTAGCGGGCTCAGCAAAGGGGGGCCTTTAGAAAAGGATAATTCAAGCCTTTAGCAGTATTATTCTAACATATTCTACCATATAACGAGACTGGCTGTCAGCTGTGAAATGATTAAATGCCATGTGGCTCTGCTTCAAGGCTACATTAAGGAGGGTGCTGGGCATTCTTCCTGGCGCTGCCTACGTTTGTGTTTCAGTGAAACTCTTGTTATCCTCTCGGCCCTGTGGCCTTGTCCTTTTCATATACAGACAACATTGTTCCTCAGTCGAGCAGTGTAAGCGGAAAATATACTGCGAAGCAATAGGAACAGAAAGCAATGAGCAATGGTTAGAAAACAAAATGGCGATTCTGGTTACATCAAAATGGCTGTTCATTAAAACACTCGAAAACCTATATTCTGTCGTATCGTGCATGAGACGGTTGGCCCACGGCCACCAAAATACGTTTGTGGTCTCGAATTAGATTTCTAGACTGACACTTTCCAGCTGGGCGTAATGATAACTTGGAAAGCATTGCATTGAAGGCTTTCAATACCTCTTGCATAGATAAGGATGTTGGTCCTGAATTTGCTAGAACATTCTTGCCCAACCACTCGGCCCTGCTCCCATAAGGCTTGCTTAATATGCTGCTTCAACTCACCACTCTAGTGAGTTTTTGACAATCATAGGTGGGGCACTGGTGTATGCAGGGTGGGCCAAAGGACTGTAGAAAGAAAATGTTAAAGAAATTCCCAGAAACTAGCCTGTTTCCTGATAATTTCCATGCTAGCGCTGTCTGTACTTTTCATTACCAATTACTTTCTCATCCTCCTGCAATTATGTTGACTCAGTTTAGTGCTGTACAGGCAGCTATTTGTTGTTAGGCAGAAACCTGTGCAGTTCCCTCTGGGACCACTGCAAACGATTTAGGACTACAGGTGTTTGGCAGTAAACCCACTTGGTAGCAGTCTGTACCACACAGATTCACTTGGTAGCTGTGGCTGAGCAGTCAGACTTCCCTCAAGAAGAGTTAGGCCGTATTTGTAGTATACAGGATAGGGCAATTTACATAGTAGAACAAGCAGACACTGATCATAGCTTGGGTGTAAAGATATATAATTATTTAATTAAAAACACATCTGTAAAAAACACACTGGCACTAATATGGCAAACAATTTCAATCACAGTTACTATAAGTATATATCAATCCCATAACAATATGTCGACAAGTCTAGGTTCAACGGCACCACTTATTTGCAGACAGAGGTGAATGCTTTAACCTAGATGGCATTCTAGTATTCGTTAGAAAGGGAGAGAAAAAACAAATGCAAGGCAAGCAAGGCAGGGTCTACTGTAAATCACAAAGTTCAGAGGCCAGGCCCACTCAGAGAGAGGCAACGCTGTATGTCCCAAAAGTATCACAATGGAAATGCACTTCAAGTCTTTGTAGCAAAATGTCACAGAAAGGTTGGACCAGTTTAGAACAAAAGTTTAAGAAGGTCTGGAGGCGACCCAATGGGAAGGTAAGGATTTAAGACACCTCACGCTAAACGTTTCAAGGGAAGCCAGGCAGACACAGTACCTTGAGAGTGAAGAGGCAGCTCCGGCAGGGGCAGTTGTTCCTGGCGGTGGATGCAAGTCGGGGCTTTGCCAGAAGATGAGAGGATCTCGTCGTCGAGGAAAGTTGAAGATCGTTGCACCACCAGGGAAGAGACCAGCCGCGGAGTGCTCAGTCACAAGGCACCACCTTTTGGTTGCGGTACAGTGGCCAGTGGCTATCCGGTTGCCGGGGTGCTCAGCACGGGCAATTCGACCACTAGACGTCCTGGAAGCGGTTGTTCCCACCAGTCAGGGGAAGAAGACTCTCCAGCAGGGAGATCTCCTCTGTCGTTGGGAAGTGGTGAGTCGGTTCAGCAGGGCTCCACCGGAGGTGTCGTCGTTGCAGGTCGGCTTAGCTTTACCCTCGTCGGATTCTTAGGTCCTGTGGCAACTTCTCAAGTTCCAGTCCCAAAAGCCCTGCTTTTATGCAGAAAACCCCCATTCATTCAGCCTAGCTGTCGATCAAACATGCTAAATGGTGAGCGGGCCGGCTCACCACTCGGGCCAATCACACCAGAGTGCGACTTGAGTTGGCAAGGCAACTCAGTCCAGGGTGCCTAAACCCCCTCCCAAACCCCCTCTGGTACCCAGACAGAATGGCACCACTCTGGAGGGCTTCTGTGCAGAAGCCCGCCAAAAGTGGAACAAAGAGCTCAACCTTTGGTTCAGAGTTACAGAGGCGAACACATACGCCATTTTAAAAACCGAGTTCTGGCAGAAAATACCAACCGGTGTATTTATTTAAGACAAATAAACCGGGGTATGTTAAAGACTAATGTGGAAAAGTATTAGCCTCCAACAATGGGAAGAATCCCATAGGAATATATTCGCGGTTGAATATAAAAAGTAGTATCCACTGCCGCCAGCCAAAACTCGACGAGGGGGACGGGACAGTGCCCCCTCGAACAACAGACCCAGGGGTAATCGAATTACCCCTACCAGTAGGTCCACAATAGGACGGTTTGTACTAGTTCTGTTAGTAAATTTAGGTCTAGTAAAGCCAATGGTGACTTTACATGCCCTGGGAGACACTAGTCAGTCCCAGGGTATGGAGTCTATGGTGGGGATCCTCTAGGACTCCCCAGTGTTACGGCACGGAGGGTGCAGTGTAACACACATAGCAAAACACATGAGGCCCTATGGAGTAAAAGACCCGATAGCCCATAGAACACATTGACATTCAAAGAAATCAACCACATTCATGTCCAAGAGTGGGAGGAAAAAGAGTCTCACTCTTGGCAGGATGAAAAAAAAAAACCTCCAGGAATCCAGCAAAACTGCTGGGGGACTCACTAGGTTAGGACATTCAGCCTAAACAGAGAATTCTCCCTAACACTCAACCCCCCCAGACTAAGGGACAGGAGGATTTAATCCACTCCTGGATGAATCGCATACCTCTAGTCGATGATATACATCCTAGAGAGACCATCAGCATTTTGGTGGTGACACCCTGACCTGTGCTCAATGATGAAATCAAACGCTTGCAGGCAGATTGACCTCTCAGTAGTTTTGGGTTTTCCCCTTTCATTTGCATTAACCATCTCAAGGGTTGGTGGTCAGTCTGAATGACAAAAGTAGAACCATACAAGTATGGTCTAAACTTCTTCAGAGCCCACACGATAGCAAAGCATTCTCGTTTGATTGTTGCCCACCTTGTTTCAGGATCCTTCAGCTTGCGGCTGATGAAGCAAACGGGGTGCTCCCTACCTTTCCCATCCAGTTGACTGAGTACTGCACCCAGTCCTACATTTGAAGCATCTGTCTTCACAATGAAAATTTGCTGGTAATCAGGAGCTCTGAGTACTGGGGCTTGGCAAAGAGCCTTTTTCAGGTTTTCAAAGGCCTGATTGCACTCCTCGTTCCATCTAACCTTCTTAGGGAATTTTGGAGAGGAGATGGCATTCAGAGGAGAAGCTATGGTCCCATAGTTCTCAATGACATTCCTGTAATACCCAGTGAGACCTAAGAAGGCTCTCACCTGGGTCTGAGTAGTAGGTGTTGTCCAATTTTGCACAGCTTCAATCTTACTGAGCAAAGGCCTTATTTCTGCACCTCCTACCTCATGTCCAAGATAGACTACCTCACTCTGTCCAATTTGGCATTTATTCGCCTTTATGGTCAGATTGGCTCGTCCAAGAGCCTGCAAAACATCTTTTAGGTGGGTTACATATTCTTCCCAGGAATTGCTGAACACTGCTATGTCATCCAGTTATGCCATGCAGAAGTCCTCCATCCCATTCAGAACCTGGTTTACCATCCTTTGAAACGTAGCAGGTGCATTTTTCAATCCGAAAGGCATTACCTTAAACTGGTATAAGCCAGCTGGGGTAGAAAAAGCAGTTTTCTCCTTGGCATGGTCTGTCAGGGCTATTTGCCAATAGCCTGACATCAAGTCAAATGTGCTGAGGAACTTGGCTGAACCAAGTCTATCCACTGTTAGGGAGAATTCTCTGTTTAGGCTGAATTTCCTAACCTAGTGAGTCCCCCAGCAGCTTTGCTGGATTTTTGGGGTTTATTTTTTTCTCCTGCCAAGAGTGAGACTCTTTTATCCTCACTCTTGGGCATGACTTGAGAGTGTTTCTGTGACTTGCTATGTGCTTATGGGCTAGGGGTAATTTTTCCCCATAGGCCATCATTGGTTTTTGAATGTGTGTTAGACAGCACCCTCAGTGCAGTAACACAGGGGTGTCATAGAGACCCCCAAACATAGACTCCACACCCTGGGACTGACTACTGTCTCCCTGGGTCTGTAAAGTCACCATTGACTTTACTAGTCTTAACTTAGGAACAGTACAAACCATCTTACTGTGGAAGTACTGGTAGGGGCAATTAGATTGCCCCTGGGTCTGTTGTCGAGGGGGTACTGTCCCGTCCCCCCCTCGCTGAGTTCTGGCTGGTGGCAGTGGATACCACAGAAATATTCCACCGGAATATTCCCCAATGGGATTTCCCATTGTTTTTAATGCACCACTTTTTGGTGCAATGTTAAAGATACCGCCGGTTTATTTATTTAATATAAATTCACCAGTTGGGATTTTTTGCCAGAACTCGCCGCCAAAATGGCGTCTAGGTTCACTTCAGTAACCCTGAACCCGAGTCGAGCCTTTGTTCCACTTTTGGCGGGCTTCTGCACAGAAGCCCTCCAAAGTGGTGCCATTCTGCCTGGGTACCACAGGGGGTGTGGGAGGGGGTTTAGGCACCCTGGACTGAGTTGCCTTGCCAACTCATGTCCCACTCTGGTGTGATTGGCCCAAGTGGTGAGCTACCCCGCTCACCACTTAGCATGTTTGAGTGACAGCTAGGCTGTATGAATGGGGGTTTGCTGCATAAAAGCAGGGTTTTTGGGACTGGTTCTTCAGAAGTCGCCACAGGACCTAAGAAGCCGAAGAGGGAGAAGCCGAGCCGACCTGCCAAGATGACACCACTGGTGGAGCCCTGCGGAACCGTCTCACCACTTTTTCCCGACGACAGAGGAGATCTCCCGCCGGAGAGTCTTCTTCCCTTAACTGGTGGGGACAACCAGTTGCTGCCTTCTTTTCGCCATCCCGAAGCATCTCGTGGCCGCCCTGCCTGTGCCAAGCACCCCGGCAACCGGGATACCACTTTTTACCTCAACCGCGAAAGAGGGGTAAAATCCTTTGTGACCGGAAAACTCCACGGCTGGCCTCATCCCTGGTAGTGCAACGACCTTCAGCTTTCCTCCACGTTGAGATCACCTCTTCCTCTGGATGACGCCGTGACTTGCACCCACTACCAGGAACAACTGCCACCGCTGGAGGATCCTTTCCACTTTTAAAGGTACTGTGTTCCGCCCGGCTTCCCTTGCCACCGATTGTACGGGGTAGATTTAGCCCTTGGCTCTCGAACCTGGGTAAGCCTGGGTGACCCTAACTAAACTTTTCTAAACGTAGTAAAACCTTTTCTACTCACCTGCAAAGACTTGTGACATTGTGTGATCTTGGGCATATTTTCGCCTGGCTCTCTCTAAAGCGGGCCTCAAACCAATTCTCCTTGTTCCACAATTGACTGCCTTTCTAACCTTATGTGAAAAGTGTTTTACCTTGCTGCTTTCTTTATTTCTGCCTTTTCCCTCCCTTTTTCAATAACTTGTTGGAGTGCCATCTAACGTTAAGCGCTCCCCTCTGGTTGGAAATAAGTGGTGTTAACTTAGACTTGTCCAACAAATGACTAGGGATATACATATAAGTAATAGTGACTGTGTTTTGACTTTCTTACCTTTTTCTGTGCTAGTGTAATTTATGAGTGTGCCTTTAAAATAAATAAGTATATACTTTTACACCTAGCTCTGGTCAGTGTTTGCTTGTACTATTGTGCCTCTGTACCTATTGTGTATCCTCTATATACTGCCTAACTCTTCTTGAGGGAAGTCTGACTGCTCAGCCACAGCTACCACAGTGAATCTGTGTGGTACAGACTGCTACCAAGTGGGTTTACTGCCAACACCTGTAGTCTTAAATCTTTTGCAGTGGTCCCAGAGGGAACTGCACAGGTTTCTGCCTAACACTGGTGTACTGCGGTGGGATTTGTATTGAGTATACACTTTAGTGTACTTTTGAGATACCTTAGTGCAACTAACCACAAAGCTTAAGCACAAGAAAGAAAACGTCATTTTCTAACCTGTCTACTATGGAAAGTTATAGTCAAGAATCCCTTGCTACAAAAACTGCTGATTGTCTAAGACTTCTCTGTAAGTATAAGAATCTCATGACTAAAGGAAAGAAAATGGAGCTAATAGAAAGGTTGTTAGAAAACCAAAGTCTGGATGATGGTTCAGAGGAACTTATCACTCCAGAAAATGTAGAGAACAGCAATGATATTGATATTGAACAAAGTATTGGTGATCTTGGGTCAGAACCAGAAGAGGAGGATGAAACTGTTGTAGATGTTCCCTCTAGGCCTCTGTCTGCTCTACCAGCTGTACCTACTGGACCTTTGCCAGGTCCCACATTTAACCCTCAGTACTTTGAACTGGAGAAAATGAAACTTGAATTAGAGTACAAGAAACTTAATGCTCAAACTGACAAAGAACTAAGGCTAAGGGAAATGGAGCTCAAGTATGAGCTAGAAATGAAGAAATTGTCTGTTGAGAATGCTTCTCTCTCTGGCTCCTCTAGAAGTTCCAGTCCTAAAAGACCCCGGATGCCTAAGGAATTGATTGGTATGTATGAGCCTAAGTTGGATGTGTTGGATTGGTTGTCTATGTTTGAGTATAATCATGGGCTCCAGAACATCACAGGTAATGAGTTACTCACCTGGTTGTTCTCTAGGCTTCCCCCTGTTGCAACTGATGCGGTAATGGAGTTGGGGGAGGAGGATAGGAAAGAGTATGAATGTGTGAAACTAGCTTTGATAGCTAGGTTTGGGAAGACCCCTTCCCAGTATCTTAAGAGGTTTAGGAGCCTCAAAAAGCATGATGGTACCCCTTGGGCTACCTGGGTATGTGAAGGGTTGAAAAACTTAGAGGGATGGATTAAGGGTTACAAAGTGAACACTTATGAAGGAATGAGGAATCTTGTAATGATGGAGTCAATTTATGATGCCTGCTCTCCTGAGCTCAGACAGCACTTGGCTGATTCACGGGAATTAGATCCTAGGAAGCTGGCTAAGGCTGCTGACTTGTGGGTTGCCAACAGGGCTACTCACAAGGATTCTGGGGTAACTCAGAAAAGGGATGAGGGAAGACAGCCTAAGAAAGACTCCAAAGAGAATTCTAATAATTCAAATTCCAAAGAGGGCCCCAAACCAAACCATAAGGGTAAGCCACCTGGGAAACCACAGCAGAGTAGTATACCTTCTGGTGCTAAACCAGAAGGAGGTCAGAACAAGCCTCCATTCCAAAGGACCTTTGGGGCCTGTTATGTTTGTAAGGCTACTGACCATGTGAAAGGAGATCCCAGATGTAAGGGTAAACCTTCAGGGGTCCAGCTTGTCTCCTTAGCCTTCGCTCCAGAGGAGGAAGTCACTATGGCAAGTGGAAACTTTCTACTACTGGCTGATGAACCCACTGGAGTCTCAGCCAGTGTTTCTTTAATCTCTCTGGGGTTGTGGGAACAACAGAATTTAGATGTATATAATTCTATCCCAGATAATACTAAAGAGTATTATAAGGACAGTGTCCACGTGAATGATCAGGAGACTCCTGCCATCAGGGACACTGGGGCCAGCATAACTGTGGTGGATGAATCATTTTTCAAGGCAGAGGATGTTGCTAAGGCAACCAAATGCCTCACCAAGTTAGCTGGAGGGCCTGTGCAGATGTGTCCCCAGTTACCAGTTCTCATCCAGTGTAATGATATGGCTGTAAAGATACCTGTCAGTATACAATGTGAAGTGCCAGGAAGGGTTCTGTTGAGAAATGATCTGAAAGCTCTTGGAGTTGTGTCACATACCCCCAGACCTCCTAGTAAAAGGTTACAGGAGCTCACCAAACCTGCAAGAGAGAAAACCCTCCGAGGTTTATCTCAGGAGATGATGACAGAAATCACTCCTCTCACACTGGAGCAATTTACTGCAGTAACTACCAGATCAGGAGCAAAGGGGCAACCCAAGACTCCTAGGAAAAAGCCTACAGCAAGCACTCCAGTGCTTCCAACAAGGACTTCCCCGAGGTTGTCCAAAGTTACACCTGTAACTCCACCTCCAGCTGAGGCTGAGAGGGAGGTACAACCCTGTCTGGTTGAACTAGACTCTGAAGAAGAGCTAGTAGGAGGCCCAGAACTTATTGGAGACCTGGACCCGGCTGACCATCCTGAGCTGCAGTCTTTACTGGCAGAAGGTGGACCCAGCAGGACAGCTTTTCGTAAGGGACAAAGAGAATGTCCAACTCTGGAGGGTCTCCGTCAACAGGCCGCTTCTCAGGCTGATGGGCAAGAGCCTGGGAAGTATAGGTTACACTGGGAAGATGGCCTCTTCTACAGTGAACCAACCGAATCTGAACCTGGAGCCTACCAACGCCTGGTAGTGCCCCAAGAGAACAGCCAACAGTTCTTGCAACTAGCCCACGAGATTCCTTTGGCTGGTCACTTGAGTTTCAAGAAGACCAAGGAAAGGCTCTCCCTCTACTTTTATTGGCCAAAGATGGGGGCTGAAGTAGATAGATATTGCAGGAGCTGCCATACCTGCCAGACTTCTGGTAAGGTTGGTTCCAAGAATGTGGCACCTTTAGTGCCTCTCCCAGTTGTGGAGTCCCATTTGAGAGGGTAGGGATTGACATTGTTGGTCCCCTTGATCCCCCAAGCTCCTCAGGCAACAGGTTTATCCTTGTTGTAGACCATGCTACTAGGTATCCTGAGGCAATTCCTATGAGGACTGTTACAGCTCAGGCTGTGGCTAAGGCCCTCCTTGGTATCTTTACCAGGGTTGGGTTTCCTAAGGAGGTGATCTCTGACAGGGGGTCACATTTTATGTCCAACTACATGAAAGCCATGTAGAAAACCTGCGGAGTCACCTACAAGTTCTCAACCGCCTACCACCCTCGAACAAACGGGTTGGTAGAAAGATTTAACAGAGCTATGATGAGCATGATAGGTGCTTTAGAAGAACCCCTTAAGAAGAAGTGGGACCTTCTACTGCCATGCCTTCTCTTTGCTTATAGAGAAGTCCCTCAGGAGGGAGTAGGTTATTCTCCCTTTGAACTTCTCTATGGCCATCCAGTCAGAGGCCCCTTGGCCCTGATTAAGTAGGGGATGGAGAGTGCTCCTTCCCCCAAGCCAGTCAGAGTGACTGACTATGTGATAGGTCTCCGCAGGAGAATGTCACACATGATGGCAGAAGCAAGTGACAACTTGAAAGCTGGCCAAGCTCTGATCAAACATTGGCATGATCAGAAGGCTAACATGGTTGAGTTTACTCAAGACCAGCTAGTTCTAGTTATGCTTCCAACAAGGCAGAGGGCCTTGCAAGACAAATGGATGGGACCCTTCAAGGTTGTGGGAAAACTTGGAGAGGTCAACTATCTGGTGGATCTGGGCAAACCCAGGGAAGCTCCTAGAGTCTTCCACACCAACCGCCTCAAAGCCAATGTCTCTAGACCAGAAGTAGGAGCATTGCTTCTAGCTTCATCAGAAGAGGAGGAGGAGAGTGAAGCTCTACCTGACCTCTTGAGAGGCTTACCTTTGGACGAAAAGGTTGAAGGAGTTAATCTCTCTTCAGATCTGACCCCTGAGCAACAGGAGGAGTGCAAAGCTATGTTAAATCAGTTTGCCCCCCTGTTCTCACTTTCCCCAGGCTTGACCCCTTGGGGACAGCATGATATACTCACTGGTGACTGTCTTCCAGTCAAAAGCAGAGGATACCGAATGTCAGAACATGTCAGAACCCACATCAAAGGTGAGGTCAAGAAGATGCTTGATCTCGGGGTAATAGAGCCCTCTACCAGTCCATGGTCTAGCCCAGTGGTGTTAGTACCAAAGGTAGGATCCAAAGAGTTGAGATTCTGTGTGGACAATAGAGCTCTTAATGCAGTCACCAAGACTGATGCCCACCCTTTGCCATGGACAGATGAGTTGTTGGATAAACTTGGTGCAGCCAAGTACCTCAGCACACTGGACCTTACGTCAGGCTATTGGCAAATAGCCCTGACAGACCATGCCAAGGAGAAAACTGCATTTTCTACCCCAGTTGGCCTATACCAATTCAAGGTTATGCCTTTTGAACTGAAAAATGCACCTGCAACATTCCAAAGGATGGTGAACCAAGTTCTAGCTGGGATGGAGGACTTCTGCATGGCATACTTGGATGACATTGCAGTCTTCAGCCACTCCTGGGAGGAACATGTGACCCACTTAGGACATGTTCTGCAGGCTCTTTAGCAGGCCAATCTGACCATAAAGGCAAGCAAGTGCCAAATTGGTCAGAGTAAAGTGGTCTACCTTGGACATGAGGTAGGAGGTGGAGAAATAAGGCCTTTGCTCAGCAAGATTGAAGCTGTGCAAAATTGGACAACACCTACTACTCAGACCCAGGTGAGAGCCTTCTTAGGCCTCACTGGGCACTACAGGAATTGCATTGAGAACTATGGGACCATAGCTTCTCCTCTGAATGTGATCTCCTCTCCAAAATTCCCTAAGAAGGTCAAATGGAATGAGGAATGCAATCAGGCCTTTGAAAACCTGAAGAAAGCTCTTTGCCAAGCTCCAGTACTCAGAGCTCCTGACTACCACCAAACTTTCATTGTACAAACTGATGTTTCCAATGTAGGTATAGGTGCAGTTCTTAGCCAACTGGATGAGAAGGGTAGGGAACACCCCATTTGCTTCATCAGTAGAAAACTGAAGGATCCTGAAACAAGGTGGGCAACAATCGAAAGAGAATGCTTTGCTATTGTGTGGGCACTGAAGAAGTTTAGGCCATACTTGTATGGTTCTACTTTTGTCATTCAGACTGACCACCAGCCCTTGAGATGGTTAATGCAAATGAAAGGGGAAAATCCAAAACTATTGAGATGGTCAATCTGCCTCCAAGGGTTTGAATTCACCATTGAGCACAGGTCAAGGTGTCACCATCAAAATGCTGATGGACTCTCTAGGATGTATGTCATCGACTAGAGGTATGAGGTTAATCCAGGAGTGGATTAAATCCTCCTGTCCCTTAGTCTGGGGGGGGCGAGTGTTAGGGAGAATTCTCTGTTTAGGCTGAATTTCCTAACCTAGTGAGTCCCCCAGCAGCTTTGCTGGATTTTTGGGGTTTATTTTTTTCTCCTGCCAAGAGTGAGACTCTTTTACCCTCACTCTTGGGCATGACTTGAGAGTGTTTCTGTGACTTGCTATGTGCTTATGGGCTAGGGGGTAATTTTTCCCCATAGGCCATCATTGGTTTTTGAATGTGTGTTACACAGCACCCTCAGTGCAGTAACACAGGGGTGTCATAGAGACCCCCAAACATAGACTCCACACCCTGGGACTGACTACTGTCTCCCTGGGTCTGTAAAGTCACCATTGACTTTACTAGTCTTAACTTAGGAACAGTACAAACCATCTTACTGTGGAAGTACTGGTAGGGGCAACTAGATTGCCCCTGGGTCTGTTGTCGAGGGGGTACTGTCCCGTCCCCCCCTCGCCGAGTTCTGGCTGGTGGCAGTGGATAACACGGAAATATTCCACCGGAATATTCCCCAATGGGATTTCCCATTGTTTTTAATGCACCACTTTTTGGTGCAATGTTAAAGATACCGCCGGTTTATTTATTTAATATAAATTCACTGGTTGGGATTTTTTGCCAGAACTCACCGCCAAAATGGCGTCTAGGTTCACTTCAGTAACCCTGAACCCGAGTCGAGCTTTTGTTCCACTTTTGGCGGGCTTCTGCACAGAAGCCCTCCAAAGTGGTGCCATTCTGTTTGGGTACCACAGGGTGTGTGGGAGGGGGTTTAGGCACCCTGGACTGAGTTGCCTTGCCAACTCATGTCGCACTCTGGTGTGATTGGCCCAAGTGGTGAGCCACCCCGCTCACCACTTAGCATGTTTGAGTGACAGCTAGGCTGTATGAATGGGGGTTTGCTGCATAAAAGCAGGGTTTTTGGGACTGGTTCTTCAGAAGTCACCACAGGACCTAAGAAGCCGAAGAGGGAGAAGCTGAGCCGACCTGCCAAGACGACACCACCGGTGGAGCCCTGCGGAACCGTCTCACCACTTTTTCCCGACGACAGAGGAGATCTCCCGCCGGAGAGTCTTCTTCCCTTAACTGGTGGGGACAACCAGTTGCTGCCTTCTTTTCGCCGTCCCGAAGCATCTCGCGGCCGCCCTGCCTGTGCCAAGCACCCCGGCAACCGGGATACCACTTTTTACCTCAACCGCGAAAGAGGGGTAAAATCCTTTGTGACCGGAAAACTCCACGGCTGGCCTCATCCCTGGTAGTGCAACGACCTTCAGCTTTCCTCCAGTTGAGATCACCTCTTCCTCTGGACGACGCCGCGACTTGCACCCACTACCAGGAACAACTGCCACCGCTGGAGGATCCTTTCCACTTTTAAAGGTACTGTGTTCCGCCCGGCTTCCCTTGCCACCGATTGTACGGGGTAGATTTAGCCCTCGGCTCTCGAACCTGGGTAAGCCTGGGACACCCTAACTAAACTTTTCTAAACGTAGTAAAACCTTTTCTACTAACCTGCAAAGACTTGTTACATTGTGTGATCTTGGGCATATTTTCGCCTGGTTCTCTCTAAAGCGGGCCTCGGACCAATTCTCCTTGTTCCACAATTGACTGCCTTTCTAACCTTATGTGAAAAGTGTTTTACCTTGCTGCTTTCTTTATTTCTGCCTTTTCCCTCCCTTTTTCAATAACTTGTTGGAGTGCCATCTAACGTTAAGCGCTCCCCTCTGGTTGGAAATAAGTGGTGTTAACTTAGACTTGTCCAACAAATGACTAGGGATGTACATATAAGTAATAGTGACTGTGTTTTGACTTTCTTACCTTTTTCTGTGCTAGTGTAATTTATGAGTGTGCCTTTAAAATAAATAAGTATATACTTTTACACCTAGCTCTGGTCAGTGTTTGCTTGTACTATTGTGCCTCTGTACCTATTGTGTATCCTCTATATACTGCCTAACTCTTCTTGAGGGAAGTCTGACTGCTCAGCCACAGCTACCACAGTGAATCTGTGTGGTACAGATTGCTACCAAGTGGGTTTACTGCCAACACCTGTACTCTTAAATCGTTTGCAGTGGTCCCAGAGGGAACTGCACAGGTTTCTGCCTAACATCCACCAACTCATCTGTTCTTGGCAAAGGGTGGGCATCAGTCTTGGTGACTGCATTACGAGCTCTATAGTCCACACAGAATCTAAGTTCTTTAGATCCTGCCTTTGGTACTAACACAACTGGGCTAGACCATGGACTAGTAGAGGGCTCTATTACCCCGAGATCAAGCATCTTGCTGACCTCACCTTTGATGTGGGTTCTTACACTTTCTGACATTCTGTATCCTCTGCTTTTGACTGGCAGACAGTCACCAGTTAGTATGTCATGCTGGCCCCAAGGGGTCAAGCCTGGTGAAAGTGAGAACAGAGAGGCAAACTGATTCAACATAGATTTGCACTCTTCTTGTTGCTCAGGTGTCAGATTTGAAGAGAGATTTACTCCTTGAATTTCTTTGTCTAAAGGCAAGCCTCTGAGGAGATCCGGAAGAGCTGCAATCTCTTCTTCTTCCTCTGATGATGCTAGAAGCAACGCTCCTACATCAGGTCTCGAGACATACGCTTTGAGTCTGTTGGTGTGGAAGACTGTCGGAGCCTCCTTGGGATTGCCCAAGTCCACCAGATAGTTGACCTCTCCAAGTTTACCCACAACTCTGAAGGGTCCCTTCCATTTGTCTTGCAAGGCCCTCTGCCTTGTTGGGGTCATAACGAGAACTAGCTGGTCTTGAGTGAACTCAACCTTGTTAGCCTTTTGATCATGCCAGTGCTTGACCAATGCTTGTCCAGCTTTCAAGTTATCACTTGCTTCCGCCATCATGTGTGACATTCTCCTCCGGAGACCTATCACATAGTCAGTCACTCTGACTGGCTTGGGGGAAGGAGCACTCTCCAACCCCTCCTTAATCAGGGCCAATGGACCTCTGACGGGATAATAATAGAGAAGCTCAAAGGGAGAATAACCTACTACCTCCTGAGAGATTTCTCTATAAGCAAAGAGAAGGCATGGCAGTAGAAGGTCCCATTTACATTTAAGGGGTTCCTGTAGAACACCTATCATTCTCTTCATGGTTCGGTTGAACCTTTCTACCAACCCATTGGTTTGTGGGTGGTAAGCTGTTGAGAACTTGTAAGTAAATCCACAGGTTTTCCACATGGCTTTCATATAGTGGGACATAAAGTTTGACCCCCTGTCAGAGATTACTTCCTTAGGAAACCCGACCCTGGTAAAAATACCAAGGAGGGCCTTAGCCACAGCCGGAGCTGTAACAGACCTCATAGGAATTGCCTCAGGATACCTAGTAGCATGGTCTACTACAACAAGTATAAACCTGTTGCCTGAGGAGGTTGGAGGATCAAGGGGACCAACAATGTCAATCCCTACTGGAGAGACAACTGGGAGAGGCACTAAAGGTGCCACATTCTTGGAGCCAACTTTACCAGAGGTCTGGCAGGTGTGGCAGCTCCTGCAGTGTTTTTCTACTTCGGCCCCCATCTTTGGCCAATAAAAGTAGAGAGAGAGCCTTTCCTTAGTCTTCTTGAAACTCAAGTGACCAGCCAAAGGAATCTCGTGGGCTAACTGCAAGAACTGTTGTCTGTTCTCTTTGGGTACTACAAGTCTTTTTTAGTCTCCAGGTTCATACTCGGTTGGTTCACTGTAGAAGAGGCCATCTTCCCAGTGCAACCTGTATTTCCCAGGCTCTTGCCCTTCAGCCTGAGCTTCTGCCTGGTGGTGAAGACCTTCCAGAGTCGGACATTCCCTCTGTCCCTTACTGAAGTCTGCCCTGTTGGGTCCACCTTCTGCCAGTAAAGATTGCAGCTCAGGGTGGTCAACAGGATCCAGATCTCCAATGAGTTCCTGGCCTTCCATTAGTTCTTCTTCAGAGTCTAATTCTACCACACAGGGTTGTACCACCCTCTCAGCCTCATCTGGAGGGGGATTTAGGGGTGTAACTGTGGACAACCCAGGGGAAGTCCTTGTTGGCTGCACTGAAGTGCTGGCTGCTGGTTTGCCTTTCGCTTCTGATTTCTTTGAGACAGCAGCTGACAATTCCAGTGGAGCAGGAGTGATATCCTTCTTCATCATCTCCTCGGGAGTACCTCTCATGGTTCTCTCCCTTGCAGGTCTGGTTAGCTCCTGTAACCGTTTACTAGGAGGTCTGGGGGTATAAGACACAACTCTGAGAGTTTTTAAATCAGTACCCAACAGAACTCGTCCTGGTACCTCACTCTGTATGCCGACAGGTATCTTCACAGTCATGTCATTACACTCGATGAGAACTAGTAATTGGGGAAGCATCTGCACAGGCCCTCCAGCTAACTTGGTGAGGCATTTGGGTGCCTTAGCAACATCCTCGGCCTGAAAAAACGATTTATCCACCACATTTATGCTGGCCCCAGTGCCCATAATGGCAGGAGTCTCCTGACCATTCACCTGGACACTGTCCTTATAAAACTCTTTAGTATTATCTGGGATAGAATTATAGACATCTAAATTCTGTTGTTCCCACAAACCCAGAGACACTAAAGAAACACTGGCTGAGACTCCAATGGGTTCATCAGCCAGCAGTAGAACGTTTCCACTTGCCATTTGGACTTCCTCCTCTGGAGCAAAGGCTAAGGAGACAAGCTGGACCCCTGAAGGTTTACCCTTGCATCTGGGATCTCCTTTCACATGGTCAGTAGAGCCACAAACAAAGCATTTTCCGAATGCTTTCTGGGATGGTGGCTTTTTCTGGCCTCACTCTGGTTTGGCACCAGAAGGTACACTATTCTGCTGCAGTTTTCCTTGTGGCTTACCCTTATGGTTTTGTTTGGGGCCCTCTTTGGAATTTGAGTTATTAGAATTCTCTTTTGAGTCTTTTTTAGGCTGTTTTCCCTCATACTTTTTCTGAGTTGCCCCAGAATCCTTATGAGTAGCCCTGTTGGCAACCCACAAGTCAGCAGCCTTAGCTAGCTTCCTGGAATCCAATTCCTTCGAATCAGCCAAGTGCTGTCTGAGCTCAGGAGAACAGGCATCATAAATAGACTCCAACATAAAAATATTCTTCATACCCTCATAAGTGTTCACCTTGTAACCCTTAATCCATCCCTCTAAGTTTTTCAACCCTTCACTCACCCAGGTAGCCCAAGGGGTACCATCATGCTTTTTGAGGGTTCTAAACCTCTTAAGATACTGGGAAGGGGTCTTCCCAAATCTAGCTATCAAAGCTAGTTTCACACTTTCATACTCTTTCCTATCCTCCTCCCCCAACTCCATTACCACATCAGTTGCAACAGGGGGGAGCCTAGAGAACAACCAGGTAAGTAGCTCATTACCTGTGATGTTCTGGAGCCCATGATTGTACTCAAACAAACTCAGCCAATTCAACACATCCAACTTTGGTTCATACATACCAATTAATTCCTTAGGCATCCGGGGTCTTTTGGGACTGGAACTTCTAGAGGAGCCAGAGACAGAAGCAGTTTCGACAGACAACTTTTTCATTTCTAACTCATGCTTGAGCTCCATTTCTCTGAGCCTAAGAATTTGTTGCATTTCTTGGTGTTTCTGTTCAGTTTGAGCAGTAATCCTTCTGAATTCCAAGTCTATTTTCATGTTTTCTAGTTCAAGGACTTGATGACTTAGTGTGGGACCTGCTATAGGCCCAGTAGGTACAGCTGCTAAGGCAGACAGAGGGGTAGGGGAGACAGTTTCATTAGCCTCTCCTTCCTCTTCAGCCTCTTCATCACTATCATCAGAATTTTGATTTAGATCAACACCATTACTGTTATCTACATTGGACCAGTACCCAGACTTTGGTTTTCCATCAATCTCGCTATCAGTTCTATTTTCTTGCCTTTTACAGAATGATTCTCTTGTCTACAGAGAGCTCTCAAACTCTCAGTATTTTTTCCTGACAAGGACTCCTGACTGTAAACTTCCATAGTAGACATGTTTTTTTAGAAAGTTGCTTTTTAGTGCTAAGATTTGTGGTTAGTTATCCTAAAGTGTTGAAAAGCACTCTAAACTGTATACTCGATACAAGTCCCACCGCTGCCACCAGTGTTAGGCAGAAACCTGTGCAGTTCCCTCTGGGACCACTGCAAAAGATTTAGGACTACAGGTGTTTGGCAGTAAACCCACTTGGTAGCAATCTGTACCACACAGATTCACTTGGTAGCTGTGGCTGAGCAGTCAGACTTCCCTCAAGAAGAGTTAGGCTGTATTTGGAGTATGCAGGATAGGGCAATTTACACAGTAGAACAAGCAGACACTGATCAGAGCTTGGGTGTAAAGATATATAATTATTTAATTAAAAACACATCTATGGAAAACACACTAGCACTAATATGGCAAACAACTTCAATCACAGTTACTATAAGTATATATCAATCCCATAACAATATTTCGACAAGTCTAGGTTCAACGGCACCACTTATTTGGAGACAGAGGTGAATGCTTTAACCTAGATGGCACTATAGTATTCGTTAGAAAGGGAGAGAAAAAGGCAGGGTATGAAACCAACTCAGTACCAACACTTTTACGAAACAAATGCAAGACGAGCAAGGCAGGGTCTACTGTAAATCACAAAGTTCAGAGGCCAGGCCCACTCGGAGAGAGGCAACGCTGTATGTCCCAAAAGTATCACAATGGAAATGCACTTCAAGTCTTTGTAGCAAAATGTCACAGAAAGGTTGGACCAGTTTAGAACAAAAGTTTAAGAAGGTCTGGAGGCGACCCAATGGGAAGGTAAGGATTTAAGACACCTCACGCTAACCGTTTCAAGGGAAGCCAGGCACACACAGTACCTTGAGAGTGAAGAGGCAGCTCCGGAGGGGGCAGTTGTTCCTGGTGGTGGATGCAAGTCGGGGCTTTGCCAGAAAATGAGGGGATCTCGTCGTCGAGGAAAGTTGAAGATCATTGCACCACCAGGGAAGAGACCAGCCGCGGAGTGCTCAGTCACAAGGCACCACCTTTTGGTCGCGATACAGTGGCCAGTGGCTATCCGGTTGCCAGGGTGCTCAGCACGGGCAATTCGACCACTAGACGTCCTGGAAGCGAAGAAAAAGCAAGGGACTGGTTGTTCCCACCAGTCAGGGGAAGAAGACTCTCCAGCAGGGAGATCTCCTCTGTCGTTGGGAAGTGGTGAGTCGGTTCAGCAGGGCTCCACCGGAGGTGTCGTCGTTGCAGGTTGGCTCAGCTTTACCCTCGTTGGATTCTTAGGTCCTGTGGCGACTTCTCGAGTTCCACTCCCAAAAGCCCTGCTTTTATGTAGAAAAGCCCCATTCATTCAGCCTAGCTGTCGATCAAACATGCTAAGTGGTGAGCGGGGCGGCTCACCACTCGGGCCAATCACACCAGAGTGAGACTGGAGTTGGCAAGGCAACTCAGTCCAGGGTGCCTAAACCCCCTCCCACGCCCCCTGTGGTACCCAGACAGAATGGCACCACTCTGGAGGGCTTCTGTGCAGAAGCCTGTCAAAAGTGGAACAAAGGGCTCAACCTTTGGTTCGGAGTTACAGAGGCGAACACATACGCCATTTTAAAAACCGAGTTCTGGCAGAAAATACCAACCGGTGGATTTATTTAAGACAAATAAACCGGCGGTATGTTAGAGACTAATGTGAAAAAGTATTAGCCTCCAACAATGGGAAGAATCCCATAGGAATATATTCGCGGTCAAATATAAAAAGTAGTATCCACTGCCACCAGCCAAAACTCGACAAGGGGGACGAGGCAGTGCCCCCTCGAACAACAGACCCAGGGGTAATCGAATTACCCCTACCAGTACATCCACAATAGGATGGTTTGTACTAGTTCTGTTAGTAAATTTAGGTCTAGTAGAGCCAATGGTGACTTTACGCCCTGGGAGACAGTAGTCAGTCCCAGGGTATGGAGTCTATGGTGGGGATCCTCTAGGACTCCCCAGTGTTACGGCACGGAGGGTGCGGTGTAACCCACATAGCAAAACACATGAGGCCCTATGGAGTAAAAGACCCCATAGCCCATAGAACACATTGACATTCAAAGAAATCAACCACATTCATGTCCAAGAGTGGGACGAAAAAGATTCTCACTCTTGGCAGGATGAAAAAAAACAAACTCCAGGAATCCAGCAAAGCTGCTGGGGGACTCACTAGGTTAGGAAATTCAGCCTAAACAGAGACTTCTCCCTGACAGTTGTCCACTAAGCTGAGCTGTTTACCCTAGTGCCACCCAATAAACTAACTAGGTAACTGCATCAAATGAAAGTGTTTTAATTGGAGTGTTGTAAACGCAAATTATCCCCAAGTAAGCACAGTGATCTTCTCAGAGGGGCCCTGTCTCCACAACATTCAAGAACCAGTGGCGACTGGTGACTTTTTTAAATTGGAGGGGTATAAATATTTCTCATGTATATGCAAAGCGAGGGAGCACAAACTCAGCAGGGGGGATCTGGCTGTGGGGTTCTACTCCATGACCATTGTACAGCACACTTTCTGTTAACAATTGAGTGAATGACCACACAGTCTACAATCAGTTGTGTAGGGTAAGATGGGAAACCATCTATTAGATGGCATGTCCCCAACAGTGCACAGGAGAATTTTCCAACACATTTCCATGATGCCTTTGCTCATTATATGCCAGTGTAATAAAACATGCTCTTGCTGACTGTTCCCATACATGCCCATGATGTCTGAACCAATATATGGCAATATTTCCACATAAGAAGATATTCAATTTTTACTTTGCCTGAAATGACGGTGACTACACTGGCTCCGCCAATATAAACCATAATCACATTATATAAACATACTCCTGTTGGCTTTGACCTTAAAGCCAGAATACAACACTAGGTTAAAGTAGGCATAAATGTCTTTGCTGCCTACACATCCTATATGCAAGAACACTCATGTTAGCTTTGTCCGTAACGTCCTTTACATGCTGGCTACACAAATGTTATGTAAAAACAATCATAATGTTGACTTCACCCTTAAATCCTATATAAAATGCCAATGTATATAAAGAAAACATCTCTTTCCTGCCTACACAAATCCCCCTCTCCAAAATGTATAAACTCTCATGTTAGCTTTCCCCTTAACGTCAGTATCAAGTGCTATGCCATGGTAAGAAAACATATTCATGCTGATTCATGGAATTTATGCACCGAAAAACAGGGATTTGTGCGCCATTCTGCCCCCAAATCACTGTTTAACATATGGGGATTTGCGGGCAGAAGGCGCACAAATCCCCGTTTTTCGGCGCAACTAATTCCATGAATCGTGCTAATTATTTTGGGCCAAGCAAATTCACCCTCTCCATATATAAGAACAATCAACATGTTGACCTTAGTGCCAGTATAAATTGATATGCCATAGTAAGAAAACACTTGTCTATGCTGGTGACATATGCCATCATATGTAAGACATATATAAAACAAGAAGACCCATGATGCATTTGCCCTTACCTTAAAGCCAGTATTGAATGCCATGCCATAGTAAGATCCTATGTCACCTCTTGCTTCAACCATATCCCTCACTAACTTTCTTACCTGTGCAATTAATTCATGCTCATTTACCCTCCCCACCCCTATGCTCTTTCCCCCTTGGCTGCCCTTTTTGATTCTCCAACAGAACAAGGCTGGGTTTGCATGGCAATGCCTCTGTAGGCCACTTGCAGACAATGGCGACGTGTACATTATTAAACATTCTTAAAATAACAAACCATGATGTATTGTCTAATTTGAAACCACAAAGTTAACTCTGGGTGTGGTTCATACCACCTGAGTTAAGCTGTGTGCTGTTAGGGAAATGGTTGGGGAGATATATCATGATTCATAGCCTACTGCTTTTTTGAACAATGTTTAATATTACTAATATTAATATAGTTTTTATTGGGTATTTATTGAGCACATACCTTGATTTGGGATGCAACAAGAGCTCATAGGGAGAAAGACACCGTGAGGGAAGCAGAGACACACATGAGTGGAGAGCTAACATTGGGAGAGAGTGGGTGATAGGCAGAAAGGGACCTACAAGCAACCAGGAGAGAAAACAGTATGGAGCAGATCACTGAGTCTCAGGTATTGTGGGGGGTGGAGGGTGTGTGGATCTAGGTTTTATGGAGAAGCCATTCCTGGGAGAGGAATGTAGAAATGAGTGGGCAAGTCTAGTTTTGACAGTGAGGAGGTTCCAGAGTCTTGGAGCATATACAGAGAAGGCCTGCATTCTAGTTCTTTCCTTCCGGGACCGGCGGAGTTCAAGTCTGCACATGTCACTAATTCTGGTGGAAGGATAGGCCTCTGGAGTATTTTCTCAGCAGGCAATTTTGTGATTTCAGGTTGGCAGCCTTGTAGATGATGTAGCAGGATTTGAAAATGATACGTATTTGCAGCAGAAGCCAGTGCTGTTCGATGAGGGTGAGGGTGATGTGGTTGAACTTGCAGAGTCCTTAGATGAGTCATGCCATAGCATGCAGGACACATATGCCAGGGTAGGGAAATGCCCCAAATCCTTCTGAACATGTTTTCTCATGCATAAGTTAGTTCTAGGTCTCTCTTTTGACCACTCAGGTACCAGATTAGAACAAGGTGTAAGACTCCCCTTCTTGATTGTGTTCCCTTTTTGCACTTCTGCTGTATATTTGTGGCTCCATGTTGGGAGTTTAGAAATGACATAGAGGCTTGCCTTGTGCCTTAAAGGGGAAGGGCAGCAAAGCCGCTGACTCATGCAGAACTAATGAATATTACAAACTCGTCATTAACAGAAGAAAGATAGCATTATACAGAATAAATCATAGAGGATATCTGGGTAACCCTAAGAGCAGGCAGGCCACCAATCAGAAATGTAGCCTCACCTTTAATTTCCAAAATAATTGATGCCCTCCCACCTGTACCTCTTTCAATGTCAAGCCATAAATGAAAGGATTAACCAGTGGTGAGAAAAGCATAAATATGTTTCCAAAAATAACATGAACATAAGGGGCAATTCTATAATTCAATCTATTAAGTAAAACAAAACAACATAATGGCACATAGAATGCTGATATAACGCAGATGTGGGACGAGCAGGTACCAAATGCCTTTGAGCGGGCTTCTTTGAGGTGAAGATGCAGAATAGCTCTGAGAATGTGAATGTATGACAAGGCAATGCACACAATGTCCACTCCTGTGATGGAAACAGTTATGGCCACACCATAGAAAATATTGGCACTGATGTCTGAACAGGAAAGCCTTGCCACAGCCATGTTCTCACAAGAGGAATGGGCCACATATCGGCTGCAGAATCTCAGTCTCAGGTTAAGGAGTGGGAAAGGGGTGACAACAACAACAGCTCTGACTAAACACATGACTGCTATTTTTGCAATTAGTGAATTTGTTAGAATGCAGTAATATCTAAGAGGGTTGCACACAGCAACATAACGGTCAAATGCCATGGCCAGCAGAATGGAGGATTCCAATGCTAAAAAGCAATTGCTTAAGAACATCTGGACGAGGCAGGAACTGAAAGGTATTTCTCCATCATTAAACCACAGGATGCTCAGGAATTTGGGAAGGACGCAAGAGGATAAAGTCAGATCAGTGAAGGCCAACTGAGAAATGAAAAGGTACATGGGTTTATGAAAGCTCAGTACTGTTGTTAAGACCAATAGAAGAAACATGTTGCCCAGAAGGATAATAATGTATGTTACAGTCAATGGGGCAGCAAACCAGATGTGGTACACCTCCAGCCCAGGGATGCCGATCAGGACAAACGATGAAGGCATGAATCCAGTGTCATTGACTGACAACATGTTATTTCCAACATTGAATTTGGGTGCTGCTGCAGCCATCTCATGTCCTGGATGGAAAAAACGATAAGAAAGTTATTAATTGAGCAGTACTGGACTCCAAACAATTGAATGAATTCATCCCATGTGCATGGGAATATGGTAATCAGGTAAATACACGTGTCTAATTTAATTTAACTCCATAATGCCAAGATGGTAACCGCTGTAGTCTGTAGCTACAAGTGTTACCCCGTGTTTGTGTTATTTTTAAGAAATCATTACATTCCTAAAGCACCTATTTCCCTAAACACACCACAATAACTATTTGTTCAGCATCAATTGATGGATCTAGGTCCTTTTACCACACCATTGTTTCTGTGTTTTTTCTCCCTATCTGCTGTTCTCTCTGCTGCCTATCTCCTTCATGCTTCCTGCTCTGCCTCTCCTTTTGGGGGATATCTCTCCTTTGCTCTGCCCCCTGCCCCAATTATTTTAAAATCTCACAGTTAGGTAAACTACAAACAAAATACTCAGATAAAATGACCCAGCATCCAAATGCTATTCATGTGTTATTCATTCAGCAGAACATTGAGGTCATGTAGGTCAATGGGGGTCATTATGAGTTTGACGGGAGTTCCGCGGTAATTTACCAAACTACAGCCAATCAAAATAACCATTACTGGCACTTACATCTGGAGAACTTGGGACGCAACTAATCCTGAACAGTGAATGAAAGAAAGACCCATGTTGGGCCACTTGCATCTGCAGAATGTGTGACCCAGCTGATCCTGAACAGTGAATGAAAGAAAGACCCATGTTGGGCCACTTACATCTGGAGTACTTGTGACTCAGCTGATCCCGAACAGTGAATCAAAGGAAGACCCATGTTGGGCATTTCTCTGATTACTGGGAGGGATGTGTGCTCTCAATCTGGCTGAGCATCTCCTCCAAAAAGAGTCTTGGAATAAACCAGACCAATACGAATTCCAGACAATTAATTTGGCTTCTTCTCTAATTACATGATTCATCTCCAGATCTAACTTCAGTTGAATACAAATAGAATCTTGGAAGCTGACTGCCAACTCAGCTCCCAATCACACGGTTGCATTTAGAAACATTTCCAGAGGCCACCCAGTCTATGGCCTTGACACATGCACACTTTTTCTGGCATTTTCCTGGTGTTCCATCCAAGGAAGTCAAGGCCTGGTCTTGGTTCTGCAGCTCTCACTGTTAAGAGACAGGCAGAACAGATAGCATATATAGCAATATGCATCTTACATTCACTCTTGCAAGAAACCACATTATGTTACTGGGCTCAGCATTGGATTATATGCAGCATTTCCTAGTATGGACAACCCCGGGTAGCATCATGTATAAGGGATGTGTGTATCATTGAAGGATTTTCTAGAATAAGTAGGTCATACATCAAGGTTTGCTATTATGATCATTAATTATATATCTCAACTATTTCCTTTATGTATTGGATGGCAGGTGAAGGACAACACTTTAATAGTAAACAGTAAGTGGCTGGATGTTTACCTCTTAATGTGTTTACCCTATTTTCCTTTATTGGAGGCGGCAATATTTTATTTGGATGAGACAAATCCCCTAGTTTATTTTGCAAAACTTGAGATGTAGTTGATGTTATCAGTTGTTTGATTTGAGAGTCTTATAAAGAATGCACTGCAGGTGTTGGAAAATGTTGTGCTTCTTGTGATTTGTTTGAGTTCATTACAGTGTCATTTGATAGAGAAGTTTGAGTTTGTATTTTCAAAATTTCTCTTTCAATATGACGGTTTTGTTCTAAAGTAGATTGTTCACTTGTTTGTAAATTCTGCTGGTTTACGTGCTTTAAGGGAAGTGACTGTATTGATTGCATATATATTCATCGACTGCACGTCAAATCTCTCTTCGATGATTATCAGATTTCATTTTGGCATCAGGATCTTGAGAAACTTGGAGTTTATGTGTATCATTTGGTTTCTCAGTTGTCATTTGGTTTCATTCATCAGGTGAAGTAGGGGTTGAAGCTGCTTCTATTAAATCATCAAGTGGTTTGTAAGTTGAAATAGGTCTCGCTGTTGTGGGCACTATACTGACTTCCTTTAGATTCGCTTGGTGTTGATATTTCTTTGTAATTCCTTGGGATATTTTCAAAGCTACAGGACTTGGTTGGTGTATCGCTTTGATGATTTGTTTAGTTTGCGAAGAGGAAGTAGCTTTGATATTTTTAATTATTTTAGGTTTTTCCCCAAAGCAAATGTTACTTTTTTACTGATTTTGACCGAATCAGTTTGTGAGCTAGCCACTGAAAACATTGAATATAGTGGTTTAGATGGTAAGGGAACATCAGAGTTCAGGGTTCCTCAGTTCTTTTTTGAGTACCTATTTTTGAGGTCCTGGGGCTGATATCAGTTATAATTTCTACAAAGTGAGGAATTGATGATGTAAATTGTTCATTCATTTGACCTTCTATACTTTGTACATCAGTTTGAGTGGCAACACTCATTGTTATTTGTGTAGCATAATTTATCTTAGTCTTCAATTCCATGTTGTCACATATATTTTTAGTCACTGTTTGTTGCCAAGTAAGAATCTGATCAATTTGTTTATTTTGTAGAGACAATTTAAGGTCCAAAGATTCAAGAGCTTGGCCATAGATTCTATGGCCAAGTTCATTCAATTTAAAGCAATATTTATTAATCCATTGACAGGTTCGACATTGGTAGAGTCCACAATGGGTAGAACCTGTTGAGATTTCCATGGCGTTGGAGCTGCAAGGGAAAGTTCAGAGACAGAAGATTGGCTAATGCTCAGATATAGTTCAGGTGTACCAAATAGATTTTCATGTAGCGTATGAGAGGAAAGGCATGAATTGTTTAGGTCAATGTTAATTTACAGCTGGATCCGTCACTGCAACAAGTGATATTTTGCTCATAGTTGTAGATACAGGTGCAGTCATTACATTACAGAGTAAAAGACTATCAGACAGAGAGATATTTTTCTAATTTGTAGGTAGTTTAGAAACAACTTTGATATCACTTACTCGTTGCAGGTTACATGAAACCAGAGATGGAGTAGGGTGTTTTAGTGACAAATCACAGGCGAGAAGTGCTGTAGATTTTTTAATGCAATTTTCCGTAATTGACAGGCTAGCCATACAAATGGCTCTCAGCAAAGTTGGAATTCTTGTGCCGGTTACTCGTGTTGATGTCTGTGGCAAATCCTGGCAGAAAGAGCGAATGTCTGCATGTTTCTCAAGATGTCCAATTACTTTTGTATGTGCTTTTGCCATTTTGGGAAAAGGAGTAACAGCACTCCATGTTCTTTTCCTTGATTGGTCCGGAGTCACTAAACCGGCTGTTAGGTCTAAGAACATGACCATAGAACAGACTTGAGGCATGCCTGATGTTAAAGTTATCATATCTCTGAATGAGTTTGGATCTAAACTCAAATTTACTTATGACCAAGCAAGCAGAAAGTTAAAGCCCACAGGTCTCTCAAAGCCGCGACAAGCATGGCAAAGCGGCCAAGCGGGACTTTCAGGGACGTGCTTGGGTGCAGGGTTAAATAGGCACTCCCACACAGAACGTATCAGAACCGTGTGGGCTTGCTCCAAAAGCCTTAACAAACAAACAAATGAGTGTAAACAAAGGAAATTTGGCACAAAAGTGCTAAAGTGAAGTCCACAAGCAAAGTTCACCTTATGGATAACACAGTTCAGTGCTCGAATCCAACAAAGGAAGCAGAGTTCTGCGGCCAAGCACGACTTTCAGGGACTTGCTTGGGTGCATGCACACGGTGCGCGCACGTGCAGGCTTAAATAGGCAATCCATTTATAGGTAAGAGCTAAGGTGCAGGAGTGATGCATGTTGCACAGCCAGCATGTGGCACAACTGGATACAGTTGGAATCATCTAGGACTAGGTGCCCAGGGTGATGGAGAGTTTGCAAAGGAGTATTTCGAGTTGCTTTTGGAAAAGTGTGTGATTGTCCAGTCCTCTCAGTGCAACAGGGACTTAGTTCTACATCAATGCATCTTAAATTTGCCTCCAAGTTAACAATTTTTGAATGGAAAAATAATCTTGGTAGTGAAAGTCAGGTCAGTGCCAAGGATCAGGCAGTTTTGTATTCTCTGCAAATGCTGCATCAAGTCTTGCCTTATGTTCCAAGCAGTGACCATGCTGTGGTAGTGGGGTCACTGGTAAATTCACAAACAATTGCAATAGTCTTCTTGATGGAATTCCTGCAAACAACGGCAGAGACTGCAAAGAGCCCAGAATGCAGCGGTCAGAATAACCTGCAGTCTGAATGGACATGATCATGCCTCGAATGCACGCCGTACCCTACATTGGTAGGCAGTCGAAGACAGGATCAACTTTCAGACTGCCTGTTTGATATATAAGAGCTTGAAGGGGCTTGCACCAGCCTACCTTGTGGATAAGCTTAGTCGATACCAACCGTCTAGGCTGTTACGCTCGGGGGACCATCTGCTATTGAATATACCCCGTTCTTGCTGTGTCACCAGAGGTGATAGAAGATTTGCTGTGTATCGTCCCCAACTCTAGAATAACATCCCCTAGAAATGAGGTCCCTGGAATCACTAAAGCAATTCCGTAGAAAGAAGTCCGTAAGGGGCTTGCTGTGATCTCTTACAAATGTTACTTTTGGAAGCTTGTCTGTGTGGCTGAAAGGATTTAATGTTTTCAATGATGTTCGAAAATGCCCCATTGTGGACAGAGTGCGCGTGTGTGATCAGAAAGATCCTCATTCAGATCACAGATTCAGTTCCAACTGTGTTAGGTGTTCTCTCCCTAAATCAGTGCTTGTGAAATATACTATGAGTAAAATCAGTACCTTTAGGCACAGCTTTTGAGATAAATCACTTCACCACAATGCACTGTTTAGTGGATCTAAAATAGAGGTGGTCATCCAGGGCTGTCTATAGGGTGGCACTGTGGCATATATGGCTTCCATTAAATGTTCTATTTAGTTCTTGCATTTCCAGTACAAGGTCTTGGTTCATGTTTTTAAGCCCACCATAACATTGATGATGCCTGCTTAACATGTCCCAATGTTTCAACCACAAGGATGTCCAATTATAACCCACTGATGATACCTAATGAGGATAGAACACATAGGCAGTTGCCTGCATCCTTGAGAGCTGTATGTCTTGGGTTGATGAAGCTATGTATAATGTAGTACTACCCTATATATCTATAATATATTACTACCTATAAGATAAAGACAATGATCTGGAGCAAAACACATGCATTTGAGCTAATTTGCTTACCTACATTGCATTGCTTAGATGCTCTGAACTGGAGGTGAACTTACAGAGATGGCCACTGGATGCCAGTGTTGCATGTATGGTTTTACAGAAAGTGCTTATTCAACTACCACATTTCAGGTTGACATGTTTTTAAAATGTTTTAAACCCATCATAGCATTCACATTGTTTGGTAATGTAGGCAATGCATGTATTATATCTTTAATATGTATAATGCACATCCTGACCTGATCAATACCTTCCCACATACATAGCAACAATAACATTCAATCTAAATAATAATACCATAACAAATGGTAGCAGTGGTAAATAGCAAAGAAAACTAGCACTGGCAAAGCCAACCATTTTGGCATGGTTAAAGATATAGGATGGCCATTTGCTATGCCCTATTTTAGCAGTCCTATCCGGCCATAAAATGCTAACAGCTGCAAAATGGTGTGATTTGATTGGCACATGATAGTAGTGTCTGACACATAATTATATAATGCCTATGCACAATCTAGAATTGTAGATTTTGTCAATGCATGTTTTTAAAAGTCATTCAATTCAAGGAGCAGATATGAAGCAAGTGGCTGAAAGAACACCTAGCCTTGACATGCTATATTACAACACTAGCGCACATGTATAGCCACAATCAATCTATTAACTCTCAGCAGACTGCTTCGAAACAACAATGGCAAGTACAGGTTTAATGTTATTACTTGAAAGAGCTAGGCTAAGGAGCACCCAGGGCAACATTTTGTGGCAGCTAGCACATCGAAAGGATCATAGGGATTAGCATGGAAATGTGCAGTCAATGGTTGGGTAAATAACCAAACACGACCCACAAGCTGTTGGTACCTCATCAGATCTCATCTCCCGTCTAGCTGAACTCCAATGCCATAGTTTCTGCACACACGTAGTGCTTAATTGCCACCTATTCATTTATTTTATTTGTATTTATTTTATTGTTCATTTATAACAGGCTTTATACCAGCAAGTGGTTTCCAATCGCAGGGTCGTAACCCTTGTTGTGCCGCGTTGTCTTGCTTCAAGACCACTGCATTGCTGCAGAGCTATCCTTTGAGATAAGCAAGGGAACAACAATAAAGCAATATGCCCCTCACGGCGGGGACATTACCGACCCAGGTAATGCCCCGGGGCCCATAGTTATAGGCCCGAGCGAAGCAAGGGCCTTACAGAAGGTCCTAGGGCATTACCAGAGTCGGTAATGCCCCCGCTGTGAGGGTTATATAGCTATTAGTATCCCAGCTCGCAAAAACTGTGTGACCGGGGCACTAAAAGTTTCAGAAAACAAAACAAAAATATAGACAACAAAGAAAATGGCCACCGGGAAAGGGAAAACGGAGTCCGTTTTCCCTTTCCATGGTGGCCATCGGGAGCGGACGCGCTGGAAACAGAAGCCTTTCCAGCGCGTCCGCTCCCAAAAAAAAAAGAATGTAAGTGCGGTTGGGAGGGCGGAAGGGAGGGGAAGGGGAAAAAAATGAAGAAAAAAAAACAAAACGTACCTGGGTCCCCGGTGGGGGAGGATGGAAGCCACCAGCCGTGTGGAGGCTCGGAGCGGGGATGAGCCCGCTCCGAGTCTCCACATGGCAGGAGGCTGCCATCGTCCCCCACTGGGGACCAAGGGATAGAAGATAAGTGTGGTGGGGTGGGGAGGGCAGGGAAGAGGGAGGGAAGGGAAAGTCCCCGGGTGGGGGCGAAGGCAGCCTCTCAGCCGTGATGAGGCTGGGAGCAGGGATGGCCCCGCTTCGAGCCTCCTCATTGGCTGAGGGGCTGCCACACCAACCGCCGATGACAAATCGGCTGGAATCCTGGCCAAGAATCGAAGGATTCTCGGCCGGGTAAGGACCCGGCGAGAGCCAATCAGAATGCATGTTGCATTCTGCTTGACTCTCACTGGGTCCTAATTAATTTTAAGACCTTTAGAAAAAGTTACAAAAGTGGGACCAAACAAATTGAGGATGACAGGGCATTGAAACATGGAGTGCAGCCAGGGACATGTATAAGATAGAATAATAGGGCTTGACCCTCCAGTGTGAGAGGTGTTTAGAAGCCAGATAAACCAGCTGACTCATTAGCACTGCCTTGTAGTTGATGCAATCAGTTCCGTTGCAAGGAATTTTGGCACCATAGAGAAAGGCCATTTTGCCCCCCACTCCCAACCCCATGTGTCCTGACTTTACAATCCCCTCATCCCAGAGTTGCCCCCATGTCTTGACGCCCAGCATGTTTAAAAGCTGCAGTGTTTCCATGATGTTTTAGAACTTTTCATACCAAGGTAATATTAAATCACGCTCTCTTACACACAAAATATACAATATACAGGCTGGATTAGAAATTATGTCCATGTCGGGAAGGATTGGCAATACAAATAGGCAGAAGCACAGAAAATCTATGATATCAGTAGAATTGAAAATAACAACCCTCAGACATCCCCTTCCAACACTCACTCCCACATCCACACAAACACACATTTTCTGGGATATTGCGATCGACTTTATTTACATACAGTGTGTGTGTTTTTAAAGGTTCTTGGAAGGAGTCTATTGCCTCCTTCCACCAATCCCGCTGCCTATCTGCTAGCACCCCTGATTTGGAGGTAGAATGACCAGTAGCTCTGCTTGCCATGCTTCAGCCTTACATCTGCATATGACCTGCGTCCAACTGTATCTATTAAGCTTCCACTAAAGAGAGTGGCTGAAACCACCGCTCGAGTGACTTAAAGTGAGAGGGTGTTTATTTTATTTATTGATAATTATTTTATTAATATCTAGAGCACGTAGCAACCAGTAGGCATCGAGGCACTGTTGCAGAGAACACTACATGTTTATACCTAGTTACATGGGCACATATACACATATGCTCATATATATATAGCAGTTTGAACTTACAGTATTGAGGTGTATGTGTGTGTGTAAAGCTTAGTCAAACAGCCAAGTTTTGAGGGCTTTTTTACGGGAAGCGTAATGGGAGGCTTCTGATCTGGGTGCGAGTGGCAGGGAGTTACATTGTCAAGCTGCAATGAAGGGGAAGCTTACTCCATCTTATTTGGTGTGTTTGACTTTGGGAGGTATGGGAGTACGGTGTTCTACTAGGTCTGGATGAGCCTGCTATGTCTACCTTTTGGGAGAGATAGTGGGGCTGCGTTGGTGATGCACTTGTGAGTGATGGCCATTGATTTCAATGCGAAGCCAGTGGGCTTCCCACCTTTCTGCAGAGATATGTTCTCTTTTGAGGATGCTGAGGGCTGCTCGAAGCACATTATTTTGGATGATTAGTAATTTCAGTATATTTTTGGACAAGGTGCCACCGAAGAGGATGTTGCAGGAGTCAACCTTTGAGCCTATTACCCCTCTGGCTATGGTGATGCAGTTCTCAGTGGACAAGAATGGTTTGGCTGCATTAAGCAGATTGGTAGTGAAGGGTATAGCGGATGTGATAGCGCTGACTTGACGTGAAATAGAAAGGGTGGCGTCCAGTTAGTACCCTAGGAATCTGTATGTTGTCAATGTTGAATGCAGTGTATTAACTGTTTCATTTTTTTTTAGAGTGGCCTGGGGCCCTACCAAAAGGATAGCCGTTTTGTCTCCATTGAGGCATAGCCAGTTGGTGCCAACCAGGCCAGGCTGGTCGAGTGAGCTGCATTAAGGTCCTTGGCATCTACTTTGTAGTTACCGAGGAGAGGGAGGTGGTCTTGGATAGCATCGTCATTGTTGGTGTAAGCTATAAGGGTGGTATCCAATATGTCAAACAGTGGTCTAGTAAAGATGTTATGAAGTGTGGGAGAGATACAAGCCCTGCAGAACTGTGAAATGGATGGTAGCAGGGGCAGCACATGCCTGTTCTGAGAACACCCTCATAGCTCTTCCCTCTAGGAAGGAGGCGATCCATGATGTGGCTTTGGGTGAGAAGTGAGCCGAAGTAGTGCGGTGGTGACAGAGACTTTTGGAGTCTACTAAATCAAATGCAGCTTCCATCCTTAATCTAATCTATCTGTATTTTTTTTAAATCCAGCATTGCTGATTCGGTGCCATGGTCGGGGCAAATACCAGATTGACGTAGTCCTAAAATGTGATTGGTTTCAACAAAGTTTTGGTCCTGTAGATACGCTGCCTTGTGAAGAATTGTAGTAGGGAGGGGACTGTTATTATGCGCCTGTAATTGTTGGGGCACATGGGGTCATGTGTAGTTTTTTTTTAGGAGGGGGTATACCAAAGATTCCTTAAGGCTTTGGGAGACAAGTCCTGAGGTGAAGGAGGCATTTATAAAGGCTGTAAGGAAGGCAGCGAAGGTGGCTGTGCAGTACTTCATAATCGCGACAGAGCAGGTGTCGCCTTTGCATTTTGAAGGTTTAAGGTTTTTTAGTACGGTGAGTGTTAGACAGAAACCTGTGCAGTTCCCTGAGGGAACATTGCAAAATATTTGGGACTACAGTGTTAGCAGTAAACCCACTTGGTAGCAGTCTGTACCACCCAGATTTACCTGGTAGCTGTGGCTGAGCAGTCAGACTTCCCTCAAGAAGAGTTAGGCAGTATGCAGAGTATACACAATGGGCACTCAGACACAATAATACAAGCAAACACTGACCAGAGATTTGGTATCAAAGTACATAATTATTTATTTAAAAACATACTGTTTGAAACACTCCAGCACTCTTATTGTAAAATACTTTAAACACAGTTACTATTATAATATATACAACCCTTATTCTTTATCAGATAAGTCTTAGTTAACACCACTTATTTTCATACAGAGGTGAGTGCTTAACTATAGATGGCACTCCAATAAGTTTATGAAAAAGGGAGGGAAAAAGCCAGAATATGGAAAGGTACACCACTCTAAGATTTAGGAACACTATTAGCAAGGCAGAAGAGCAAAAGTCACTTGTGAGCCAAAGTCCATAGGCTGGGCCCACTCTTAGAGAGAGCAGAGCACAAATGCGCCCAGGATCACACAGTTACACTAGGCTTGGAAAGTCTTGCAGAGAGTTCGAAAAGAGTTTAGCGAGGCTCAGAAAAGTTTAGCCAGGGTGTCCTAGGATAACCCAGGTTCGAAAGCCAGGGGCTAAATCTACCCCTTACAGTCGGTGGCAAGGGAAGCCAGGCGGGACACGGTACCTTAAGTGGGAAGGATCCTCCAGCGGTGGCAGTTGTTCCTGGCAGTGGGTGCAAGTCTTGTTGTCGTCCAGGGGAAGAGAAGATCTCAACGTGGAGGAAAGATGAAGGTCCTTGCACTACCAAAGAAGAAACCAGCCGCGGAGTTTTCCGGTTAAAGGTAGTACCCTTTAATTCACGGTAGTGGTAAAACGTGGTATCCCGGTTGCCGGGGTGCTTGGCACAGGCAAGGCGGCCACGAGATACGTCGGGAGGGCGAAAAGATGGTGAAACTGGTTATCCCCACCAGTCAAAGGAGGAAGACTCTCCGGCGGGAGATCTCCTCTGTCGTTGGGAAAAGTGGTGAGACGGTCCAGCAGGGCTCCACCGGAGGTGTCGTCGTGGCAGGTCAGCTCAGCTTCTCCCTCGTCGGATTCTTAGGTCCTGTGGCGACTTCTGAAGTTCCAGTCCCCAAAGCCCTGCTTTTATGCAGAAAACCCCCATTCACTCAGCCTAGCTGTCACTCAAACATGCTAAGTGGTGAGCCGGCCGGCTCACCACTTGGGCCAATCAGGATGGAGTGCGACTTGAGTTGCCTAGGCAACTCAGTCCAGGGTGCCTAAATCCCCCTCCACCCCTCCTAAGTACCCCAGACAGAGTGGCACCACTTTGGAGGGCTTCTGTAGAGAAGCCCGCAAAAAAGTGGAACAAAGGGCTCGACTTGGGTTGGAGTCACAGAAGAGAACACAAACGCCATTTTAGAACTGAGTTTTGGCAAAAAAATACCAACCGGAGAATTAATATTAATTAAATAAACCGGCGGTATGTTCGAGGCTATCGTAATTAAATAAATAAAGGTAGAAGCCTCGAACAATGGGAAAATCCCATAGAGAAATATTTGCGGTTTAATATAAAAAGTAGTATCCACTGCCACCAGCCAAAACACGATCAGGGGGGACAGAGATGTGCCCCCTCGACTAACAGACCCCGGGGCAATTGAATTGCCCCAGCCAGTACGTCCACAATATGATGGTTTGTACTGGTTCTGTTCAGAATTCAAGACTAGTAAAGTCAATGGTGACTTTACAATCCCTGGGAGACAGTAGTCAGTCCCAGGGTATGGAGTCTATACTGGGGGGTCACTATGACACCCCTGTGTTACTGCACTGAGGGTGCTGTGTAACACACATTACAAAAACACATGAAGCCCTATGGAGTAAAAGACCCCATAGCCCATTAAACACATCTAGAGTCAAAGAAACACACTCAAATCATGCCCAAGAGTGAGGGTAAACGAGTCTCACTCTTGGCAGGAGAAAAAAATAAACCCCAAAAATCCAGCAAAGCTGCTGGGGGACTCACTAGGTTAGGAAATTCAGCCTAAACAGAGAATTCTCCCTAACACTCGCCCCCCCAAGACTAAGGGACAGGAGGATTTAATCCACTCCTGGATGAACCTCATACCTCTAGTCGATGACATACATCCTAGAGAGTCCATCAGCATTTTGATGGTGACACCCTGACCTGTGCTCAATGGTGAAATCAAACCCTTGCAGGCAGATTGACCATCTCAATAGTTTTGGATTTTCTCCCTTCATTTGCATTAACCATCTCAAGGGTTGGTGGTCAGTCTGAATGACAAAAGTAGAACCATACAAGTATGGCCTAAACTTCTTCAGTGCCCACACAATAGCAAAGCATTCTCTTTCAATGGTTGTCCACCTTGTCTCAGGATCCTTCAGCTTAAGGCGATGAAGCAAATGGGGTGCTCCCTACCCTTCTCATCCAGTTGACTTAGAACTGCACCTACACCTACATTGGAAGCATCAGTTTGTACAATGAAAGATTGGTGGTAGTCAGGAGCTCTCAGTACTGGAGCTTGGCAAAGAGCTTTCTTCAGTTTTTCAAAGGCCTGATTGCACTCCTCATTCCATTTGACCTTTTTAGGGAATTTTGGAGAGGAGATCACATTCAGTGGAGAAGCTATGGTCTCATAGTTCTCAATGAAATTCCTGTAATACCCAGTGAGGCCTAGGAAGGCTCTCACCTGGGTCTGTGTAGTAGGTGTTGTCCAATTTTGCACAGCTTCAATTTTGCTGAGCAAAGGCCTTATTTCTCCACCTCATACCTCATGCCCAAGGTAGACCACTCTACTTTGACCTATCTGGCATTTACTTGCGTTGATAGTCCAATTGGCCTGCTCCAGATTCTGCAAAACATGCCCCAGGTGGTTCACATGATCCTCCCAGGAGTGGCTGAAGACTGCAATGTCATCCAAGTATGCCATGCAGAAGTCCTCCATCCCAGCTAGAACTTGATTCACCATCCTTTGGAATGTAGCAGGTGCATTTTTTAATCCAAAAGGCATGACCTTAAACTGGGACAAGCCAAATGGGGTGGAAAATGCAGTTTTCTCCTTGGCATGGTCTGTCAAGGCTATTTGCCAATAGCCTGACGTAAGGTCAAATGTGCTGAGGTACTTGGCTGCACCAAGTTTATCCACCAACTCATCTGTCCTTGGTAAAGGGTGGGCATCAGTCTTTGTGACTGCATTAAGAGCTCTATAGTCCACACAGAATCTCAAGTCTTTGAATCCTGCCTTTGGTACTAACACAACTGGGCTAGACCATGGACTAGTAGAGGGTTCTATTACCCCGAGATCAAGAATCTTCTTGACCTCCCCCTTGATATGGGTTCTCACATTTTCTGACATTCTGTATCCTCTGCTTTTGACTGGCAGACAGTCACCAGTGAGTATCTCATGCTGTCCCCAAGGGGTCAAGCCTGGTGAGAGTGAGAACAGTGAGGAAAACTGATTTAACATGGATTTGCACTCCTCTTGTTGCTCAGGTGTCAGATCTGAAGAGTGATTGACTCCTTCAATTTTTTCATCTAAAGGTGCACCTCTGAGGAGATCAGGGAGAGACTCACTCTCTTCTTCCTCTGCTGCTGAAGCTAGAAGCAAGGCTCCTACTTCAGGTCTGGAGACGTACGTTTTCAGTCGGTTGGTGTGGAAGACTCTAGGAGCTTCCCTGGGTCTGCCCAGATCCACCAGAGAGTTGACCTCTCCAAGTTTTCCCACAACTTTGAAGGGTCCCATCCATGTGTCTTGCAAGGCCCGCTGCCTTGTTGGGAGCATAACGAGAACTAGCTGGTCTTGAGTGAACTCAACCATGTTAGCCTTTTGATCATGCCAATGCTTGACCAAAGCTTGTCCAGCTTTCAGGTTATCACTAGCTTCTGCCATCATGTGTGACATTCTCCTCCGGAGACCTATCACATAGTCAGTCACTCTGACTGGCTTGAGGGGAGGAGGAGCACCTTCCAATCCCTCCTTAATCAGGGCCAATGGACCTCTGACTGGATGGCCATAGAGAAGTTCAAAGGGAAAATAACCTACTCCCTCCTGAGGGACTTCTCTATAAGCAAAGAGAAGGCATGGCAGTAGAAGGTCCCACTTTCTTTTCAGAGGTTCCTCTAAAGCACCTATCATGCTCTTCATGGTTCTGTTAAACCTTTCTACCAATCTTTTGGTCTGGGGGTGGTATGCGGTTGAGAACTTGTAAGTAACTCCACAGGTTTTCCACATGGCTTTCATGTAGTGGGACATAAAGTTTGACCCCCTGTCGGATATTACTTCCTCAGGAAACCCAACCCTGGTAAAAATACCAAGGAGGGCCTTAGCCACAGCCGGAGCTGTAACAGTCCTCATAGGGATTGCCTCAGGGTACCTAGTAGCATGGTCTACTACAACAAGGATAAACCTGTTGCCTGAGGAGGTTGGGGGATCAAGGGGACCAACAATGTCAATCCCTACCCTCTCAAACGGGACTCCCACAACTGGGAGAGGCACTAAAGGTGCCACATTCTTGGAGCCAACCTTATCAGAAGTTTGGCAGGTATGGCAGCTCTTGCAAAACTTATCTACTTCTGCCCCCATTTTTGGCCAATAGAAGTAGAGTGAGAGCCTTTCCTTGGTCTTCTTGAAACTCAAGTGACCAGCCAAAGGAATCTCGTGGGCTAAGTGCAAGAACTGTTTTCTTTTTTCTTGCGGTACTACAAGGCGTTTGTAGTCTCCAGGTTCAGACTCAGTTGGTTCACTGTAGAAGAGGCCATCTTCCCAGTGCAACCTATACTTCCCAGGCTCTTGCCCATCAGCCTGAGCAGCTGCCTGGTGGCAGAGACCCACCAGAGTTGGACACTCTCTTTGCCCCTTACGGAAATCTGGCGTGCTGGGCCCACCTTCTGCCAGTAAAGACTGCAGCTCAGGATGGTCCTCAGGTTCTACATCTCCAATAAGTTCTTGGCCTCCTACTAGCTCTTCTTCAGAGTCTAGTTCAACCACACAGGGTTGTACCTCCCTCTCAGCCTCAGCTGGAGGTGGAGTTACAGGTGTAACTGTTGGAAGAACTGGAGTGCTTGCTGCTGACTTTTTCCTAGGAGTCTTGGGTTGCCCCTTTGCTCCTGATCTGGTAGTTACTGCAGTGGGTTGCTCCAGTGGTAAAGGAGAGATCTCTGTCATCATCTCCTGAGATAACCCTTGCAGGGTTTTCTCTCTTGCAGGTTTTGTGAGCTCCTGTAACCTTTTACTAGGTGGTCTGGGGGTATGGGACACAACTCCAAGAGCTTTCAGGTCATTAGCCAACAGAACCCTACCTGGTACTTCACATTGTATACTGACAGGTATCTTTACAGCCATATCATTACACTGAATGAGAACTGGTAACTGGGGACACATCTGCACAGGCCCTCCAGCTAACTTGGTGAGGCATTTAGGTGCCTTAGCAACATCCTCTGCCTTGAAAAATGATTCATCCACCACAGTTATGCTGGCCCCAGTGTCTTTAATGGCAGGAGTCTCCTGACCATTCACCTGGACACTGTCTTTATAATACTCTTTAGTATTATCCGGGATAGAATTATACACATATAAGTTCTGATGTTCCCACAACCCCAGAGAGACTAAAGAAACACTGGCTGAGACACCAATGGGTTCATCAGCCAGCAGTAGAAAGTTTCCACTTGCCATTGGGACTTCTTCTTCTGGAGTGAAGGCTAAGGAGGCAAGTTGGATCCCTGAAGGTTTACCCTTGCATATGGGATCTCCTTTCACATGGTCAGTAGAGCCACAAACAAAGCATTTACCAAATGCCTTCTGGAATGGTGGCTTATTCTGGCCTCCCTCTGTTTTGGCACCAGAGGGTAAGCTATTCTGCTGTGGTTTCCCTTGTGGCTTACCCTTATGGTTTTGTTTGGGGCCCTCTTTGGAATTTGCAGTATTAGAATTCTCTTTGGAGTCCTTTTTAGGCTGTTTCGCCTCATCCTTTTTCTGAGTTACCCCAGAATCCTTGTGAGGGGCCCTGTTGGCAACCCACAAGTCAGCAGCCTTAGCTAGTTTTCGGGAATCTAATTCCTTTGAATCAGCCAAGTGCTGTCTGAGCTCAGGAGAGCAGGCATCATAAATTTACTCCAACATAAAAAGATTCTTCATACCCTCATAAGTGTTCACTTTGTAACCCTTAATCCATCCCTCTATGTTTTACAACCCTTCACTCACCCAGGTAGCCCAAGGGATACCATCATGCTTTTTGAGGGTTCTAAACCTCTTAAGATACTGGGAAGGGGTCTTCCCAAACCTAGCTATCAGAGCTAGTTTCACACATTCATACTCTTTCCTATCCTCCCCCCCCAACTCCATTACCACATCAGTTGCAACAGGGGGAAGCCTAGAGAACAACCAGGTGAGTAAGTCATTTCCTGTGATGTCCTGGAGTCCATGATTATATTCAAACAGAGACAACCAATCCAACACATCCAATTTAGGCTCATACATACCAACCAATTCTTTAGGCATCTTTTAGGACTGGAACTTCTAGAGGAGCCAGAGAGAGAAGCATTTTCAACAGATAATGTCTTCATTTCTAGCTCATGCTTGAGCTCCATTTCCCTTAGCCTTAGTTCTTGATTCAGTTCCTGGTGTCTCTGTTCAGCCTGAATATTCAGTCTCTTGAACTCTAGTTCAAGTTTCATTTTCTCTAATTCAAGATATTGAGGACTAAGTGTGGGACCTGGCAAAGGCCCAGTGGGTACAGCAGGTAGAGCAGACAGAGGCCTAGGGGGGACAGTCACAGCAGCCTCACCCTCCTCTTCTGACTCTTCCTCAAGATTATCAACATTTTGATCAACATCAATCTCTATACTGTTATCTACAGTTTCTGGCATGGTAGGTTCCTCTGAACCATCATCCAGACTTTGGTTAGCTAACAACCTTTCTATTAGTTCCATTTTCTTGCCTTTAGTGAGGAGATTCTTATGCTTACAGAGAACTCTTAAACAATCAGCAGTTTTTGTAGCAAGGGACTCTTGACTATAATTTTCCATAGTTGACATGTTAGAAAGATTACTTTTTCAGTGCTAAGCATTGTGGTTAGTTGTACTAAGGTATCCTAAAGCACTCTAAAATGTATACTCAATACAAATCCCACCGCTGTACACCAGTGTTAGGCAGAAACCTTTGCAGTTCCCTGAGGGAACACTGCAAAATATTTAGGACTACAGGTGTTAGCAGTAAACCGACTTGGTAGCAGTCTGTACCACCCAGATTTACCTGGTAGCTGTGGCTGAGCAGTCAGACTTCCCTCCAGAAGAGTTAGGCAGTATGCAGAGTATACACAATGGGCACTCAGACACAATAATACAAGCAAACACTGACCAGAGCTTTGGTATCAAAGTATATAATTATTTATTTAAAAACACACTGTTTGAAACACTCCAGCACTCTTATTGTAAAATACTCTAAACACAGTTACTATTATAATATATACAACCCTTATTCTTTATCAGATAAGTCTTATTAAACACCACTTATTTTCATACAGAGGTGAGTGCTTAACTATAGATGGCACTCCAATAAGTTTATGAAAAAGGGAGGGAAAAAGACAGAATATGGAAAGGTATACCACTCTAAGATTTAGGAACACTATTAGCAAGGCAGAAGAGCAAAAGTCACTTGTGAGCCAAAGTCCATAGGCTGGGCCCACTCTTAGAGAGAGCAGAGCACAAATGCGCCCAAGATCACACAGTTACACTAGGCTTGGAAAGTCTTGCAGAGAGTTCGAAAAGAGTTTAGAGAGGCTCGAAAAAGTTTAGCCAGGGTGTCCCAGGCTAACCCAGGTTCGAAAGCCAGGGGCTAAATCTAACCCGTACAGTCGGTGGCAAGGGAAGCCAGACGGGCCTCGGTACCTTAAGTGGGAAGGATCCTCCAGTGGTGGCAGTTGTTCCTGGCAGTGGGTGCAAGTCTCGTTGTCGTCCAGGGGAAGAGAAGATCTCGACTTGGAGGAAAGATGAAGGTCGTTACACTACCAGGGAAGAAACCAGCCGCGGAGTTTTCTGGTTAAAGGTAGTACCCTTTAATTCGCGGTCGTGGTAAAACGTGGTATCCCGGTTGCCGGGGTGCTTGGCACAGGCAAGGCGGCCACGCGGGAAGGCGAAAAGACGGTGAAACTGGTTATCCCCACCAGTCAAAGGAAGAAGACTCTCCGGCGGGAGATCTCCTCTGTCGTTAGGAAAAGTGGTGAGACGGTCCAGCAGGGCTCCACCGGTGGTGTCGTCATGGCAGGTCGGCTCAGCTTCTTCCTCGTCGGATTCTTAGGTCCTGTGGTGACTTCTGAAGTTCCAGTCCCCAAAGCCCTGCTTTTATGCAGAAAACCCTCATTCACTCAGCCTAGCTGTCACTCAAACATGCTAAGTGGTGAGCCGGCTGGCTCACCACTTGGGCCAATCAGGACGGAGTGCGACTTGTGTTGCCTAGGCAACTCAGTCCAGGGTGCCTAAATCCCCCTCTACCCCTCCTAAGTACCCCAGACAGAGTGGCACCACTTTGGAGGGCTTCTGTGGAGAAGCCTGCCAAAAAGTGGAACAAAGGGCTCGACTTGGGTTGGAGTCACAGAAGAGAACACAAACGCCATTTTAGAACCGAGTTTTGGCAAGAAAATACCAACCGGAGAATTAATATTAATTAAATAAACCGGCGGTATGTATGAGGCTATCGTAATTAAATAAATAAAGGTAGTAGCCTCGAACAATGGGAAAATTCCATAGAGAAATATTTGCGGTTGAATATAAAAAGTAGTATCCACTGCCACCAGCCAAAACTCGATCAGGGGGGATGGAGACGTGCCCCCTAGACTAACAGACCCCGGGGCAATTGAATTGCCCCAGCCAGTATGTCCACAATATGATGGTTTGTACTGGTTCTGTTCAGAATTCAAGACTAGTAAAGTCAATGGTGACTTTACATGCCCTGGGAGACAGTAGTCAGTCCCAGGGTATGGAGTCTATACTGGGGGGTCACTATGACACCCCTGTGTTACTGCACTGAGGGTGCTGTGTAACACACATCACAAAAACACATGAAGCCCTATGGAGTAAAAGACCCCATAGCCCATTAAACACATCTAGAGTCAAAGAAACACGCTCAAATCATGCCTAAGAGTGAGGGTAAAAGAGTCTCACATTTGGCAGGAGAAAAAAATAAACCCCAAAAATCCAGCAAAGCTGCTGGGGGACTCACTATGTTAGGAAATTCAGACTAAACAGAGAATTCTCCCTAACAGTGAGAACTTTGAGTTCCGAGACGTCCTTGAAGGAGAATGGGGGGAAATCCTGGATGGAGGTGTTCAGTGCGGTTTCTGTGGCAGTGTGAAGAGGTGTAGTCAGGTTATTCTGATTGGTCAGGATTTTACTATGAAATATGTCTATTTTACTGAGCAGGGCAGATTGGATGCTGGTACACCAGCCATGGCCTTTACAGAGGGACTCTGTGGTCAGGACTTGGTCTTCGAGTTCTCTGAAGATGGAGGAGATTATCTGGTGTCTGATTTTGCGTTGGCAATCCTTGTGTTGAAGGATGCAGCTTTGGCCAGGATGATTGCCTTTTTGTATTTGCGGATATCTTAATGAATTTTAGTTTCATGGATTCATCAGGGGTTTTTTAGCCAGGTGGTAAGCACGATATGTTTGCTACTCTGGGTGTACCATTAATTCGATTGTCTGATCGGTTTTGCTTTCTGCCACGTTAGTGGGGCTGCGGAGTCAAGTGCCTGTTTTAGCATGGAGTTGTATAAGTCATGAAAGAACATTGGGATCCTTGGAGAAGGGAGGTCTGAAGACAGAGACGTCTAGGAATGGCATTATGCCTTCTTTAGGCAGTGTGCAGGTGCCACGTGATAGTGCAGGTAGTAGAGGTATGGTCACAGGTTTCTGTTTCTTCGGCGGGGGGAAGGAGAAGAGGATGACATGATGGTGTGTCCATGGGCAGGGAGAGTTGGATCTGATGGATGGCAGACAATTGAGATCTGCAATCCAGTCCAGAATGCGGCCTCTGTTATGTGTTGGGTTGGTGATACACTGTCTGAAGCTCAAGGTTTCGAGTGCCTTGGCGAGTGCTTTGGCTTGTTTGTCCTCCGGATCATTAAGCTAGTTTCTGTAGCTGCATATGATAGCTCTGTTTGGTGGTAGCCAATTCACATACTCATTCCATATATCAGCAATGACAGAAAAATATAATTTTGCTCGACTTCATGTGCAGGTGAGTGGAAGGATTTCCTTTGGTGTCTCAGAGATGAAGGGGAGAACATGAGTGAGCCATCTATCGCCATCCCCAAGTAGGTGGAAAGTACCATCTGGTTTTTCTGGAAATCCACCTGGTGAAAATTATTTGTCCAGGCTAATAATCGCCAATATTCTGCCATTAGGGCTAGATATGAAAATGAGGCAGAGGCTCTAGCTCCCGGCCAGACTGCAATCAGATGGAGAGAAGATAGGGCGAACGCTCTGCCTCCTCTGGGGCTTTGGTGTGCTGTGCAGCTGGGAGTTTTAACCAATTTTACTGGACCCATTTTCATTAAAATCTCCCAAATCTCCCAGTCTGGCATGAGAGGGACCAGCCAGTTAGTGCTAGTGTATAAAAGGAAGTATTTCTTCTAGCAGGCTTCTGGTTGCTTCATTTAAATTTGATTGCAATTGAGTATGTGATTGCTTTTTTTTAGACTGTATCTAATATTAGTCTTTTTTTAAGCAATATTGCAGACTGGTCGCAATAGGCAAATCAGAGTAGACACTTGCGTTTGACGAGGGCCAGGTCCACTACCCAGACAACAAATTTATATCACCAATTTTTCAACTTACATTCTGACACTTTGGAAAAAGTAAAACACAGAAAAAACATGTCAAAATCATGCTTTAGGTTGATTCTCGTCATGCAAGTTTTGTGTACTAATTGTCAAATGTCTAGAGTTTTTGGTTTAACTTCTAACCATAACGTCCCTTTAACAAAGTTTTCCCACTGAAATTCATATGTTTTTATCAGTGCAACTTAACCATAATGTCCCTTTAATCATGTTTTTTCACTGAATTTCATAGATTTTTACCAGTATACCATTGATTTACTATACATCCCTTATATTATACTCACCCCCAATATGGCAGCTGCAGAGTCCACAGACAGCCCCTCTGAAGTGACCCACCCATTACTTTTCCTCATTCTCAATCTAGCTAGCCTTTGGAAATCTATTAGGGAGACCTGCAATTTGCTGCAAATGGCATTTGTAATGGCCATTACTCTTCTCCAGCCACCCACACCACCACTGCCACCATCACCATTTGGAGGGCCTGGGCAGGGGAACAGGCACAGTGATACATATCAGGATGAAGAGGAAGATGAAGATAAGGTGGTGTGAATCCCTATCCCCAGCACCCCGAATGTGGTAATTTTTCAACACCATTGGGGATGTACCCTGAAGGCTTGTGCAGCCAAGGTGAGATGCAACGAGTGCAAAGTTGTACTCATTCGTGGAAAACCCGGGCTGTATTTCTTCAGGACCACGTCCATGCAGTGCCACACCAAACTTAACCATCCGGGTGCTCAGAGGAAAGCACTAACTTTCACAGGGAAAAGTAGGTTGACACCCTCTACCCCCATCGTCTTCAACTGCCCCTGTTACCACAAAGGATACTCCCTTGGGGCAGAGGATCCCAGCTGCCACCTTGCAGGGCATACAGAACACTGTTAACCCTTACCTTTCAAGGGTCACAGTATTATGTATGTACCGCGATGCACCGTAGGGGCGAGCAATTTCATAGTGTGGTCGAGGCAGAGGTCAAGGAGCATGAAATACAACCCTGCCTCATACCTTAAATTTAAGGCTCGCCCAACATCTTCTTCTGTCCACCTGCCCCGCCGTCTATGTTGTTGGTGCCCCTTCCCTCCATTACCTCATTTTCCCCTCCTTCCCTTGCTTCTCCTGAAAAATACAAAACCAAAATAAAACACAAAAAAAGGTTCCTTTAGGAGTCACCTTTCACAGTAAAAAAAATAGACTGAGAAACAAAACTCACAGAACCCTTTGCATTCTGTATGGTCTGCAGGAACCTAGAAAATTCCAGGCGTGGGTTGGCGGAATGAAAATCATTGTAATTGTTTTGCGCACAAAGATGGTGGCTCTTAAAAGAACCTTTTTCTATCTTTTTTACTTTCATATTTGTTTGATTGTTTTGTTTTATATAGTAAACTAACAAAGATTTTACACAAACTTGCTTCAATGCATTTTGAAGGTTTTCTAGAAAACTCTGATTGCCCACATCAGTTAGATGGACTCCATCTATCTGGGAAATGTTGAAAATATCTAATTATTTAAAGATGCCATACCGACATCTTGCAAAAAAACACACACAGCTTTATTCACATTGCGCCTTCCTTTTTCCATTTGCCGACATAATAAATTTGAACGCATCCCCATTTGTCTCTGAGCAATCCGAGAAAACATTATTTTTGAATTTGGAAAGATTTCTGTGAACTTTCCAAATGTATCCTTCATTGCAAATTGCAATGAAATTCCAGTAACGTACCCCAAACTGTTCCATCCACAATTAACAACATGTTTTAAATGAGCCACATTCATACAAAACTAGAGTAAGCCAGCCCAGTTCATTCCTCGCATTCCAGACCATCATATTTTGAATTCATGTAAAACAAGATTTTCAGCCAATCAACAGTGCAAAGAATAGACCTTCAGTCAATGGATCCAAGAGTCCCCCAAAATCCATACACGATGCCTCCTCAAAGACACAGCCATAACCATGCCATAACCATCTTTAGTGCTCTCACCAAACACAACTCCTGCTACTCTCTCTTTCTGTACACCACACCCGGGAAACCTGATTGGCTAATTGCCTGATGTCCACAGACTACCGCGTTGTCTGCGGATGTCAGAGTCAATCAAAGGGGTGGGGGGAGTTTTAGCTCAATTTCAGTTATTTATTCTCTGAAAAGAACATTTGTTTTTTGTGTCCATTTATTGGGTTTGTTAACAAACACCATTTCTTTTCCTGTTCTTGCTTTTTCATGCACAGTAGTACTGTACCCTCTCTTCTTACAGGAACTGTTTCAGTGTACTCCTAACATTGTAAACAAAAATTGCATTCCCGACAGCTTCACAAAAAAGATTCACACCATCATATCTTATATTGTCATTCTCAAAAGATGACATTCTTGCAGCCCTAAAAAAGCAGATACAGCTTTATTCACAAGCTGTCACGTTTCTTCCATTTGTACACTGAAAAGGTTTGCACATCACCATTTGTGTCTCTGATTCATTTGAGAAAACATTATCTTTGAAGCAGGAAAAGTTCCATTAGGCTTTTGAAAATATACTACAGGGCAAATTGCAAATCCTTTGCAGTCACATACCCCAAACTGTTCCTTTCAGAATGCACACTTATAATGTCTGGACATTTAAAGTGTGCCATACTCTGACAGAATGACAGCAAGCTCGCCCAGTTCAACCCAGAAAACTGCATGCCACAAAACGTCCACTTCTTTCAATCCAATACTTCCGCAGATGCCATGATTTTCTGTATACACCTTAAATGACTGGATGCAAGAATCTCCCAAAATCCAGATACTCTGATTCCTCAAAGTCACAGCCATAGCTATCTTCAATGCTCTCACCAAACAAAACTTGTGATACACTCTCTTCTGTCCACCACACTGAGGAAACCTGACTGGCTGATCCTCTGATGATCCTCTGATGTCTATGAACATCCAAGACGTCTGCGGTCTCTGCAGTCCCTTTTCCATGCCAGGCACCCTCAAAAGACCTGGATCTAGCATATCTTATCCACGGACTACCACGGTGTCCGCAGACATGACATCCAATTGAATGTGGTGGGGAGGTTTATACTCAATTTAAACAATGTATTTTACAATTGTGGCTCTTAAAATAGCATTTTTCTTTGTTTTTGCTCAGTTTTCAAATGTGTTTTTTTAATATCCTACGCCTACTAGCAAATGCTTTACTATGCACTCCACATGTTCCCATTGAAGTTTTTCATATGAACCTTTTCAAAGCATTTTTAACATTGAACAGATAAATGACATTCCAGGCATCATTTAAATTCATTCCATCGCTCCGAAAAATATTTACACCATCCAACATGATATTTTCAGGTTCATAGTCATAATGTGGAAAAAATAATACCGAAATACAAAAATGTCGAAAATAAAATGTCGAAAACAAAAATGTCGAAATTATATATATATAATGGGAAATGTCAAATAGTCGAAACAAAAATGTCGAAAAAAAAGTCGAACGATAATACTAACAGAGCGAAGTGAGGTGATACTAATCGTCCATTTTTATGGGGGGGGTTACCCCCCCCCAACCCCCCGTTACCTCTACGCCGAAACTCTCCCACCACCCTCTCCACCACCAAACATAACAGTTTGCCAATCTGAAAATAAAGTACATTATGACTAACGAATACCACATAGAATCAAGGGTCATAGGGGTTAAACCAATGTGTGACACCATTGCCTAAACACCAAAGGGACAGATGACGGTTGTGGACAACTGTCATTAGCTGACAGAACCAGAGTCAGAGCGAACTGAAGTATATTCGATTCGGCTACGTCAGGCAAACAATAAGGTAATATAAAAAAAAATTATGTGACACGATATTTAAATTGTAAAATATATTATTATTAGTGTATGGAAAAGATAGTAAATCGTTTTTTTCTATTACTTTAGATTGAACATGACAGAAAGGGTTGAGTACATAGCCTCACAAAAAGGCGGAAAACAGCTGATATGGAACGGATACATTTATAATAAAGAATTGGAGAAAAATGACCGCTCGTACTGGAAGTGCATCGAATATGGGCGGTCAAAATGTGCCGCGCGTGTTATAGTTGCCAGTGCCAATACGAATATAAAGGGGGAACACAATCATCTACCGGACAAAACAAAAATAGAAATAAAACAGACTCTCCAAGAGCTCAAAAGAAAGGCAACAGAAAACCCCGGTCAAGCAAGCGGTTTGGTCATATCGACGGTATGGTTCATAGTCATAATGTCGAAAAAATAATATCGAAATACAAAAATGTCGAAAAAAAAATGTCGAATGTAAAAAAGTCGAAAATACATACATATAATAGGAAAAGTCATAATTTCGAAAAAAAAATGTCGAAAAAAAAATCGAAAACCCAAAACACTTTTTTTTTTTTTTTACCCAGATAGTAACATTTATTATGGGGGGGGGTCCCCCCCAACCCCCCCCAACCCCCCATCCCAAACCCCTACCCCAACCCCCCCCTCCTGCCCATCCCCCCCACCCCCATAGATATACCTTTAATTATTTTAAAAACATCTTTAATATAATATTAAATAATTAATTAATTATTAAAAAAACCATCCCAAACCCCTATCCCCATCCTCCCCATCACCCCCACCCCCCACGGAAATACCTTTAATTATTTTTTTAAAAAAAGTTTAATAAAATATTTATTATTAACATATAAAATCGAAAAAAGTCGAAAAAAAGTCGACATTTTTGTTTTTCGACATTTTTGTTTTCGACTAAATATTTTCGACATTTTGTCTTTCGAAATTATTGCATTCGACATAATGACTGGATACCGACGGTATGTGACACGTTACCCACACACATATCTGCACAGATGCCTAGCGAAAAAGATATGCAACGCACAGTAAATCGCACAAAGCAGCAAAAAGAAAATCTACCACCGGCACCTACAACGTACAATGAAATAGACATACCAGAAGTGTTTGCAGTGACAGCTAAAGGAGAAAAGTTCCACCATTCCACAGTTGATATACGAGACGAAAAAATGTTGATATTTTCTACTGAAACCAATTTAAAGCATCTGAGTGAAAGTGCCCAGTGGCAAGGTGATGCAACTTTCAAAGCCTGCCCAAACCCCTTCCAACAATTATATTCGATACATGGAACAATAAATAATAAACTGATTCCACTTGTTTATGTTTTAATGCCCAAAAAAAATGAGGAAAGCTACAGAATCATGTTAAACAAAATCAAGGACACTGTACCCAATTCTAAACCAAAAAACATAATCATGGATTTTGAATTAGCGCAGATTAAGGCATTTTCTTCAATTTACCCTGATTCTAACATACAAGGCTGCTTCTTTCATTTTACTCAGTCGATATGGAAAAAACTACAAAAAATTGGACTAAGTAGCAAATACACAGAGGACAGCATATTTCAACATCACGTAAAAAAAATATTCGGATTGGCATTTGTGAAAGAAAATCAGGTTATAAATTTCTATGAACATTTGATTGACACTGACTATTTTAAAAATCATGAAGAAGAAAATGCAGACCTGTTAGATTACATGGAAAATACATGGATTGGACAACTAACAAGAAATGGAACCAGAAGAAGACCAAAATACACTATAAACTTGTGGAATTGTTACGAGGCAACCTTGGAAGGACGACCTAGGACGAACAATGCACTTGAGGGATGGCACAGCCGTATTAACAAAACGTTCAACACAAGTAATCCCAATTTGTGGCATTTTTTGAAGGAATTAAATCATGAACAATCACATCAGGAATTTCGAATCTGTCAAGCAATTTCACTAGCAAACACAGAGTTAAAAAAGAAAAAATACAGAGACTATGAACAACGCCTAGAGCAAATAGTACGAAATTTTAATGAAAATGACAAAGACAATTACCTTGATTCAATAGCTTACAATTTAAAATGTTAAAAATACTCACGTTTTTTTGCGAAATATCCACTGCCCCATGAGAATTCCAGGGAAAACCCGTAAAAATCACCACGAAGCAACATCCAAGGAACCCAAAATGCAAAAAGTAACACAATGAAAAACACCATCCAAAGATAAATCCACGATTGCGATCCAAAAGAGTGAAATCCAGGAAAGTAAAATATAAGCGTCCCAAGAAAGTCCTTGCTAAAAAATCCACGATCCAGCGAAAACATCCAACGAATCCAGGAAAAAAAATATAAACGTCCCAAGAAAATCCTTGCGAAAAAATCCACGATCCGACCGAAACATCCATCGAATCCAGAAAGTAAAATATAAACGTCCCAAGAAAGTCCTTGCGAAAAAATCCTCGATCCAAGCTGAACATCCATCGAATCCAGAAAAAAAAAACCACATTGCATCCATTTGAAGGGGTAAAAAAAAATCGAAGATCCAAAAAAAATCCACAAGAACGCAGGGAGACCCGAACACGATGAAACCGCGGCGAGAATGAACTTTAAAAATGGCGCCTACGTATACGTAGCGCAACGCAACCTCACGTAGCATGCTATTACCATATGTACACAAATGGACAATCTCTCATTTGTAAAACAATAGCGCCATCTATTGACGAAAAAATATACTAAATGTTTAACGTTACAGTTTGCAATTGTTAATTATTTATTTATAATTGCAGTTCACATTAAATATATATTTATTTAACTACTATTTTATTTAAAATATTACATAGTATTATGCTATTTAATTACTATTTTTATTCAAGATTTTTAATGCTATTACTATTAAAGAAAACTAAGTAAAAGATGTTTAGAAATAATAATAAATAATAATAAAACACATTTAAACACTTACCTTGTATTAACTTCATTCGAAAAATCGAAAAAAAATCAAAAAAAATTCGACATTTTTGTAATTCGACATTTTTGTTTTTCGACTAAATATTTTCGACATTTTTGTATTCGAATATATTGTATTCGAAATTATGACTGGATACCATATTTTCATTCTGAAAAGTGACCATCCCTGAAGCATATAAAAAAACACATACATCTTTTTTTCCCCACGCTTCCTTGCTTTTTCCATTACTGGACTCAATATATTTGGACATCTCCAAATTTGCCTTGGATTAATTGCAGAACACATAATCTGCACAGTTGGAGATCGTTCCATTAGGCTTTTCGAGAAAACCTTAATGGCAAACTGCAAGGATGCAGCAGTCACATGGCCCAAACCGACCCCTCCACAATGGATAATAATAATATCTGGCCATTCAAATTGAGCCACACTCTGACAAAATTATATTAAACTCACCAAACGTATCCCACAAACTGTATACCACCTGATTACCCCACCCTGCAATCCAATAGTAGCAGAAATGCCACAAAATTCAGTATAACCTATTAATGAATTCATGCCACAATCTCTCAACATATAGACTTTCATGTTCGTAATAGTAATAGTAATAGTAATAGTCAAAGCCTGCACACAACAAACAAAACACCTACTACCATGTCTTCCAGCAAACCACAACCAGAACGCCTCATTAGCTAATCCCCACAGACCACATTCCATGGCAGGCATCCTCAAAGGACCCGGACGACACATCCGCTGTCCACGGACTACCACAGGGTCTGTGACCTCATAGCACAGGGGTTAATACTCAAACAGGTATCTAACTATATCCATAATACTACAATAGTACTTTTAAAAGTCAAAATAGTTAGAATATGCCAACAGGTATCCAACTACTTGAAAAATACCCTTCATTGCAATACACTTGGAATACACCATCACGATTCTTGTGACTACAAAACTTATTCTAAAGTCTAATGTAGTCAAAATATGCCAACAGGTATCTAACTAATTTAAACATTCCCTTAATAACAACACATTTAAAACAGACATACCATCACACTTACACTGACATTGACCCAGTGATTTTTGAAGTCAATACAACAGCACTGTAACACACACTAATGTTCTACCAAACATAGTACATAGAATGTACTGTTTATGAGGGTAAAAAACTAAATGTATATGTAACATTGTATGCAATTAAAGCTTTTAAACTATCCTGGGTAACAAATGATACTGTTTTTTTTTGTTTTTTTTTCTCACAGAAAATGAACCAATGGTTCCAGCTTTACCACTGTATACAACTAGGTAACTGTAACAAGTGTAAACAAATACATATTCCATAAACACTATCCTCAATTGTACTACAATCATAAATACCACATACTTTCTACTTCCCTTGCAGTACCTATAATTGTGATACACATATTACTATATTATGTGTAACCTACGGCCATTCCCCAAGAATCTGGCCACTGGCCAAAACAGCCACAATATAATTAAACCGTTTAACAAGTACATACAATACACCTTCAAATAACAGAACTTGCCCTGAACCCCCTTCCATTGAATTGGTGTCCACGAACAACACAATTGACTGCTGACTCACTCGGTGGCATCTGCAAACCCTTTTTTTACCTATAAAAACCTCTCCATATCATCTTGATTCCACTCCTCCACCCTTTCCGCACCCTTCTCAACAATCAAATTACCCCAAATGAGTTTTCCAAACTGTCTGCTCACAGCGCTGTCCGCTGTCTACCGCAGTGTCCGCGGACAGGGCGGTACCCGCACTCACTCTTTTAACTTAGAAAAAATCCCCATGTCATCTTTCCTCCACTCCTCCACCCTTTCCATGCCCTCTTTCGGCCACCAAATAAAACTAAATATGTTTTCCAGGCTTTTCCCCTGATGCACTTTTCACAATCCAATCAGCAGACGAGTCCTATGTTTGTGGACATCACGCCAGCCTCTGATTGGTCCAGAGGGCTGTCCGTGGACAGAATCAGGAAATGATTCAATGGACCGAACCCTATCACTGATTTTTTTACCTACTTTTTGTCTGTTTAAAAAAAAAAACTACTGTATGGATTTATACCAAATTTACAATATCTGGCTTTCGGGACCAAGTTGCCGCTTCTTCTGCAAATTTGATGAAAATCCGTCCAGCGGTTTGGGCTGTAGGTGTGATCACATTTTATTTTCCATTACGTCAATGAGAAAAACCACACATTTTGGGACCCCCCTATAACTTTGCCACCCACTTGACAAAACCTCACCAAACGTCACAGAATCAATCCGAGAAGCCATTTACTTTTTTCTGCAAAGTTTGGTGAGGATTCGTCCAGGAGGGGCAAAGTTAAAAGCCCTTCACATGGGTTGAGAAACTTAACCATAAATGGACAGCACACTCGACAAATGAATCTCCAAGAAGGTTCACCTCAGAATAAAGTTGCCAGTCGTAGAAGAGATGCTTTAAAATATCCAGTTTTTATCATGAGATCAATTATAAAAAGAGAGATGAAACACAGTACAACGTGTTTCGTAGTGCTCCCTCTACTTGTTCACGTACCAATATTATAAGGTGGCGATAGCTGCCCTATAGTTAAGGTGAGTCAGACTCCCATAGGAACCACTCAAAATTCTATTGTTAATAAATTTGGATTCAATGAGCAGATTTGACTGCATTTTCAAAAGTGATTAGGGACCCACCCCCCTCCCACTTTCCTGAAGATTCATTAAAACACTGCATCAAACAGAAACAGTGTGTGTTGGGGGAAAGGGAGAGAGCAGGAGTGGTGAGGAGGCCATCTGGGGAGTGGGGGAGCTGGCACAGATGAGGGGGCACGTGGTGAGGGCCATGTGACATGGTAGGTATTTGGGAGACTTAACTGTTTTGGCGGTGTATATTCAGACTTTTTTTACATGTTAGACATGTGTGGAAATGAGAAGAACATTGTTAAAAAAAATCAATACAAAAAGGAGCCAATATACTCTAGTTTTAGATGCCCCATGCACTGTACTGTAGCTTGTGTATTCTCCTCCATACTATTATATCATGTGTAATTGTGCCTATTAAATGTTTCCCTACCTATTTTACTGTCATGTATTACTCTCTGCTTTCTTGAGCTTCAGATAACTTACATAACTACATGAATAGTGTGTTTTACTGTATTGATCTTTTAAGTTATATTGTATTATAGAAACTGAAGTGAGCCGCCCTTTAACTAACAATTTGTAACCACAGTTTTAATAAAAGTCAATGAACTGTAGCCACAGACATACTAAAAATAATGTGGGTTATTATTGTATTGTATGTGTGTATTTATATGTGATAAGTAGTCCTTAAAATGACTGTTTTTGGGTGTATTATTTTAGCACATTTGAAGTACTGTTTTGATGTTATGAAGGAGCACTGTATTTCCTTTATCGGTTAGGTCTGTCCATCATGTCTATAGAAATTGGCCATGTAGAACTGTATATTGTTGTTTGAAATCCATAATTGGTTGTGGTCTCTCATGAATGCTGAAACTATTTTATTAACATTTCTCCATGATTTCTCAATTTTACCATTAAATCTGGTGGTCCTTCTCCATGTTTGCCTCTCTGTCAAATTGGAAAAGATAAAGATGGTGTGAGGAAATAGTTCCATTAGTTTTCCCGTGTCCTGTTTCATCATTAAAGTAAGGGACACACCTGCTACATTCCCAAAATCATTGCCTTCACAATGAATTAGTATGTCATTGCGGCTGCCCTGTATTTCTCAGACTGAATAATTTTGGAAAAACTTGAACCGAATGCATGCCATAGCCTGGATCCAATCATTCCTGGACAACCGAACTATGAGGGTCTTCTCCACCCTAGCCTCAGCAGACCCCATTAAAATAACCTGTGGGGTGCCCCAAGGCTCCTGCGTCTCTCCCACCCTCTACAACATCTTTACCAAGCCCCTATTTGACAAGTTGGACAGACTGGGTGTCTCATATACCAATTATGCAGATGACACCCAGATCCTCATACCCCTCTCAGGCAACTACGCTTCAGATACGGCCTTGGTAAACAAAATATATCTCATCATTCAGGCATGGATGGCCACACACGGTCTATGTCTAAATGATGAGAAAACCGAAATCCTGCTCCTCGGATCCAATACCAATCTCAAAAAACTCAGTTCCAACTATAAGGCCTTCAACATTGATGGCAATACCATCACAGTGGCCAAAACAGTGAAAACACTAGGCTTTCACCTTGATGCAACCATGTCACTAAAAAAACAAGTCAACTCACTAGCATCCTCCACCGCCTACACATGCAAGCTAATTAGGGCAAGTAGAGCCTTCCTCACCCAAGCTAGCTGCATCATCATAGCCAACGCCCTAATACTATCCAGACTGGATTATTGCAACGCCATGTACCTAGGAGCCAACAAATGCATAACCAACAAACTACAGACACTACAAAACAACGCTCTCAGAACAGCCCTCAACCTACCCTCTAAGGAACACATCTCCAACAAAAGAAGAGAACACAAATGGCTTAAAATCCATGACCGCATCTCCCTCAAAACGGCATCACTCACCCACAAATGCTTAAACAACGCAGCCCCCCCTATCTCGCATCCAGAATAAAGAAAAAAACGTCCACCCGCCCCACCAGATCGATCAATTCCTACTGCCTGCAGGTACCCAATTTCAGACAAAAGAAAACCGGCGGCAGCAGCTTCCCTGTCCTGGCAGCCCAACACTGGAACGCCCTCCCACTCCACATTAGGACTGACCAATCCTACTATAGCTTCAGGCGAAACACCCTCACTTGGCTGCGGGCCAATGATCCTCACGACTAACCCTGCCATCTAATCTGATCATGCCAGTGCTATAACCTGACTACCATGCACAGCCTCAAATTTGTAAATATGTAAATGCAACCGAACTGCCCCTACGCACAGTATTAATATGTAAATTTGTAAGCCTTCGCTCAACTATATGTATATATGCACATCCCACACAATGTAACTGTAAATGCAATGCACTTTTTCTCATGCCTATCTTATTCTGTAACCAAGTTTTTAAGTAATCCTATCTTCCTGACCTCTGTTGCGCCCGGTTACCTCTGGGTTTTGCGCGCTATACTAAATAAATAAACAAATAAACAAACAAATTCCCCACTATCCACACCATTTAATTGTAAAATCGCTGACACCTGGGTCCATGTTAATATTTAGTTTCTCACAAAATGCCAGTAACCAAAACATCCAACTGTCTCCAATCAGCCACACAGTTTTCAAACCAGCCATGATATCTGCAGTCTTTCTCGGTTTCCAGGAAAATGATTTCTAGTTTGAATATGTAGTAGTTTGTATGAGCAGGATATGTATGATGTATGTGTTTTTGAGTTTGTAAGTGGTTGACCGTACTGTTGTAATTATATGTGGCTATCCAGCAGCCACTCATTGTGCAGCATTGCTACCCACGGGTAGATGTTGTGCCCTGTGTAACCGCGGCTATATTGTGGCAAATGGCATGTTGTGTATTTGTGGCTATCCAACATTTTGCTTGTAGTAGTAAGATAGATGCATTGTGTGTTTTGGGGGTTGGGAGAGGTCACAGGAGTGGTGGAGGACCACAGAGAGTGCTGGGGGGCTGGTAGGCATGATAGGGACACTATTTTAAGTTTGGGGAGTAGAAATACATATTTCTATTTGTAGTTTTTTACTATAGCCACCACTAACAGAAAATGCCCATGTCTATAAAAAGCACATGTGTAGGCACATCAATGATTTTTGTCATTTTATTGGTTGTACGCATAGGCGCAGGTATATTTAATGCATATCCATAAACTTTAAATTGTCTGTGCAATAATCATATTTTTGTGTGGATGATACAGTAAAGAATTTTATTTGTGTGTGTTGATTTATCTGCTTAGGTGTTCTTTTATACCATTGAAAGCCGATTTAGTTTGATTTTGGGCATGCAGAAAAATGTACATGCAGCTGCGGATAGAAAACAAGATTTGTAGCTGCATCGAATAGCCGCGGCTATGAAAGATTTTTGGTGGGGGAAAATAAAAATTGCAAGTTTTTCATTGCTTGTTATTGGTTGTTGTTAATTTTCAATGTGTGCAGCACTAAGTAATAGGTTGTGGTGAAAATGTGTCATCCATTTTGGTAGCTATATTGCTATATAGTCGTCTTATTTTGGTATTCGTTTGGTCAAATTATGAAAGGCACCATTTTCTGCAGTTTTATCTTTTTGATTGCAAACGTTTCACTGTGCACATGAGAGGAGTGTGGCTGATGTGAAGGTAAGTGTTCATAAATATATACATATGTGAAGGTTTATTTGCAGTGTCGTGTGTGTTACTTTGATCAACCACTGTTATCAGATGGACCCATTATCATTTTTTCCATCTACTTTGATTGTGTAGCAAGTTTTCTGACGTTCCCTAACATGTACCTACAAAATGAGATTTGTCAATCAAATATGCAGGTATTTCGTTTTTATATTCATTTTAGTGAGGTTGAAGGTTTATTTGATTGCATTTGTTGTAATATTAATGCACTTTCAGCTATGCAGTTCTTTTAGCTCTTTTGAGTTTTCTGTGAGCTAGTGCAAGCTATGGTGTTTGGGAAATTAATTTTAGTCATATTTCATGTTTGTAATTTTTATAGATGCATCTTTTTCATAATCCCGGTGAACTTGCACCAGATGTAGTATAATTAACTCCTGTGAAAGGCCAGCCCATATTCAAACCATAGTGGTACTGCTGTAGATGGGGGCAGCACATGTGGAGACAGTTCACGAAAAGCCTTCTTTGTGAACCTCTCTAGCATTTCTGATGATTCTTCAAATGGAGTGCCAGTGATGAAGGTGTTTGAAGTCTCTGGCAGTTGGTGGCAGTACCTTTCATTTGTGCAGTTTGATTCTGCACAATATTGTTGATGCCTTTTTTTAAAATAGCCACGGTTACGACAGCAGGCAATGAAATGTTGTGCCCTGTCAGATAGATTTTAGCCATGGGCCACAGTGTCAATGAGACGTTGTGTATTTGAATTTCTTTTATGAGGCAGTGCATGTCACGAATGCTAACTTGTTTATGATGTTCAACAAAGTTCTTTTGGTTATTTGTGGAGATTTGTGCATTCTGTTAGCTTGCTGGCAAAGTTAATTTGAATTGGTAAGTTTGGAGTGTACATTATTTCTCTTGGAAAGTGGTTTGGGAATTGTACTGTGAAGTTATGGCTAGAGTATGCCAGGTATTATTTAGGTCTTTTGGCATTTCAGGCAAAATACAGCAGGTAAAAAGTATCTAAGAAAATATGAAGCAAAGTGAAGAAGGTGAATTCATAGTTGCTAAGTGGTTAGGGTCTTATAGTTTGCATTTCAGATTTTCTGCAGTAATGTATAAAATGTGTTTGCATCTTTCTATATAGGTATGAGTTTGCAAATGACATGGTTTATGCATATATTTTGGCGTATAAGTTTTTATTTAGGCTTATCATTCAAAAACTGTACTGTGCCAACCACAGATATACACAACCCGACAAACTTAATGCCCACCTAATGAAACGCTACTTTTCTCATCTTATTTATGCTATATGAGCTGCTCAATAGCATCCCACATTACTGAAGCACTTAGAGGAGAGGTCTAAATGGGGCATTCTTTTATACTGCAATTTGCCTCTACCATCTAATTGTTGGTAGTAATTTATCAATAATAATCAGCAACCATATTTGGCAGTTTCACAATTTCTTTGGAAATGGCATGCGTTAGAAGGGCAAGAACCTATCTGGGTTTCATGCAATGTAATTTCATATGTTGTTACACAATGCACAGACATACGGACATGTAAAATGAATAGGGGTGCATAGTAATGTGTATCATTAAACAAGCAGCATATCTCTGCCCTTGAAAAATATTGCCGCTGTGTTTGTGGTTTGAAGGTGGATTGCAAACTCTTTACTATGATCCCATATTTGTTACTACTTTTGTGTTAGATTTGTGGACAATTTTGAATGTGGCCTTAAATATGACAAGTCTAATGATGGGTTGCAGCTGATAAATGCTAACTTGGTTTTGATGTTGGCAAATTTTATTTTTGTGTGGTAATTTATGGATTCTGTCATGTTACAGGGAACGTTCATTTCAATTGGTACGTTTCCAGTGAACATGTCTTCTCTTTAGCGTGAAAACCGTGATTTGGACATCATACAGCTACCTTCATTAGTGGTTTGCATCTGTTTTGTAATTCATGAATACAGAGGGAAAAACATGCTTTTTGGTGCCACCTACTGGCCAGCACCGTAGGCAGCTGCCTAGTGTGACTAGTGCTTGCACTGACCCTGGATGTAACACATCTAATAAAGTGCTTGGAAGTTAATGAGATTGAGTGTAGTGCTTAATGTTTTGATTTCTAGAAACCCCATGGGCCACAGAGTGCAATACTGCCTTATGAGGAGCTAAAGATGAAGATGGCAGACCTGTGAAGATTACATGACCAACATCCAGGTGAGATAATATACGAGCCTGCATGCACAGCATTTGAAATATCTGAGGGATAAAAAAAAAGAGATTTCATTTTCCATAGAAGAGTTTCGTCATATGTCAGTCTTATGTTTGTCCTCCCCCCCACTTAGACATCATAATGCAGAATTTGTTCCATACTAAGTTGTGCACAACACTGTGCTATAGTTCTTATGTGTAAGTTTTCAATTATATTGACAATTTGTTCCTTATATGCTCAATTTCACATTGCACACAGTGTATTTAATGAATTGCTCTACTGGAACACTTCCACTTTACCATTGTTTAATCTATTCTCATGTAAAAGTTTCACTGCATTATGTTTATGAAGTTATGACTTTATGATTGTATATTACATACCTTAATAAAAAAAAAATTATTAAAATCAAAAAAAAAAAAAAAAAAAGAAGAGTTAACTGAAAAAAGTAAGATTTGGACAAGTGCGAGTTATGTGATTTCTTATTAATATTAGAATCAAGAGTAAAACCAATAGACCTCCTATATGGCTCCAGAATAGCAGTGATACCATGAAAAGAGAGTGGTGCAAGCCAGTCCTGGAAACAGAAAAAACTAAAATAATCTTAAGGCCTCATTACAACCATGGCAGTCCGGGTACTATGGTACCTGTAAGCATGCCGGTACCGTAGTTCTGGGACTGCCATACTACGTGCCCTGCTCGCGGGTGCCGTTTCACCTGCCAGGTTTTTCCTGGCGGGTGTAACAGCACTCGCGAGCAGAGCACATCGGATGCACCGGCACAACTCTGAATGTGCTGGTGCATCCGATGTCCCCATCCCCATTCAGCCCTATAGGGCAGAATGGGGATCGGGACGCCCTTGATTCTGGAACCCGCAAATGGGCAATTACCGGGTCCGCCGAGCTCGGCATGACCCGGTTCTTGCCCATTCGTGGGTGCTGGAAAAAATGCAACTCTGGTGGGAGCCATGCCGTTTTTAACGGCACAGCTACTGCCAGAGTTGTAATGAGGCCCTTAGTCTTTGAAATTTTAAAGATAAAGAAAACGTCCAGTCATCAAAGGCACAGAGACAGTACCATAGGTAGAGATCATCTGCGGGCAAGGACACCCTAACACAGATCTGCGTGATACCAGTATACCAGTGCACCTTGATAAGCAACCCACAAACCAGATCCCAAAGGGTTTCTATGTAGATGTTAAACAGAATGGGTGACGGGATCAATTGCTTAAGGGTGTATGTCGCCGATGTAAGGGGGCCCACCCAACCAAATCCACCTGCAGAAAATGTGACTGCAACAGAAAGAAGGTGAACCAGGCCAGTATGTGTCTAGCCAAAGGCATATGGGAGGTTAAGATGTTAAGCAACACCTGATTGTTGATCGTACTGAAGAGTGCTGAAAGATCCAGAAGCACGAATGGACTGCCCCCACCAATGTCCAATATACACAGAGCACCATTTAGCGCCACCAGCCGCGATGACGCATCTGTGCTACAGCATTTCTGGACTGATAGTCCTGCATCAAACAGTGATGTGAAAAGGTGTGGGATAGGCCAGCGGCTGCACTTTACCCAAACATAGCAACAATGTAATGGGACATAAATGGCTTTGTCCAAGGGGTAGAGTCTTGGATTCTTTAGTAAATTAACCATTTTTTCAATTTTCCAACACAGCAGGAAAGGAAATTTGGCTAAATAGGTATTAATGAGGGTAGCCAATAATCATAACATATATTTAATAAGGAGTGGCCTGCGAGAATCATCAGAATAGGATTAGATACCGTAAATGAAAGCCAATTACCGAAATCAGGATTGTAAACAGGAGAAAATTGGGATAACTGGCAAATTATTGGGAATAGAAAAAATGGTATGAGGAACTTTGGAAAAACTATCTGAATGTTTTTTTAAACTTTTCAGTGGAATAAGATTGAAAAGAATTAAACAGAGAGGAGAACATACTGTCGCTGAAACAGGAGAAGGATGGAGATGGAGGATGACCTTAAATATTTTGAGTGGTACGGGGTGGAGGGTGGGGAGGGTTTAAGATATTTTTTTTAAGATGGGCTTCTGAATAAAACCTTTGTAGTGATCCTGTAAAAAAAAAAAAATATATATATATATATATATATATATATATATATATATATATATATATATATTTCGAGTGGTCGATTAGAAGCAGAGGGAATCCAAATAACTATAGAGTGAGATTTAGCAGGATGGCTATTGACTTTGTAGAAACACCAGAGGTGTCAATGCTGCACAAATAAAGATAGGTAATAAACATCTGGTATCTGTCAAAAGCGCCACGGTGCCCCTCTGGGGGTAAAGGTGTGCTCTACGTTCGGTTTTGAGATCTGGAGCAAGATTTTTCAATATGTCTGATGAGACCGTTTTCATTTGTGAACTGAGCTATAAACCAGGCAACCCGGATGTTATATGAAATACTCATAGAGGTGCAAACTGATCTGCTTCTTGGCACACGTGAGGGATAATTGGAGTGTTTTATATTAAGGGAAGAAGATATATCACTTTGCTATAAGAACAACTCACTCTCACTCTATTATCTGCGGCTAGACGTTCGAAATGTTCCACTTGCCACCAGTAGAACCGGGGGGGGGGGGGAGGGGGGGAGAGTATACTGGGGATGATGTGCGCAAAGAAACAGTTAAACACGAATGTTTCCGTTTTGCGAAATACACGACACAGTGAAATCATGATCCTCCTCCCGCCCCCATGCTTACCTCATTGTCTGAGGCGGACTCCCCCATCTCTCTGCAACGCTGGTTCTCTTCACTTACGTGGATAGGAACCGGTGCAGCAGGGTCCTCTTTTTTTCTTCTTTTAACTTTATTGTAGAGGCAGCAGGGGACACCCGTGCGAGCCCTGATGCCATTATTGTGAATAATGGTGTGGGTGACACCCCTGCAACCTCTGCTCCCCTTGTTCTCTATGCATCAAATGGCTTATGTGTTCTAATTCATACAGACGAAATTCGAACAAATACACCATTCAGGGTTTTTTCACCCAAACATTTCTACGGATTCCGTTAAATACCTGATCTCTCAATTCAAGAACAGAGGCATATCATGCTGCTAAGAGCATCATTTGTGTGTAAAATAAAGGGAAATACTGAAAGTGAACACAAATCGTTGTGTTTTTGCACCAGAGGATGTGTGCAGCATAATTCTCAAAGCCTTGAAAAAGCACAGTGTGGGCCATACGAAATATATATGTAACCAATGGATGACGTCAAGGGATAATCAATGGAACGCAGGCACCCGTCTCATAGTAAATGTATAAGAGGCTCTGAAAGATTGAAGCAACATTGTAACCTGAGCAAAGACTACCTTGTCCTTGTGGGACAATAAGAAAGTGTAATTATTTGTCCACAAGAGCGTTTTCATTTTGTAATATAAAATGTAAAGTATACAAAGAAATGTAGTTAAATCATCAAAGAAACCTGTACTACCAGAACTGTACAGAGTAAGACTATGCATTAGCAACACTGGCACAGTCTGGAAGGTGCCAGTCTGGTGAACTAGTTTGCTGCCCACCATAACATCGCTGCTTGGCTGCTGCCCATAGGACATGCCCAGTCCCCTCTCCTTTCGGGTGTAGTGTTTCTGGACATTACACTGGTAGAGCAGCATCCATTGCATGCTGGCTGACTGGAGCAGGAGGTGGGTATGGCCATCACAAGCAACCAGCACTGTCACAGTTTGACCCCCCGCTTGTTATTCACGAGCTGGCCCCAGGATGCAGAGATCATAGGTCAATGCACACTGCTATTGTGTACGACTGACTGACAGTTCAATAATACACCTGTCAAAGCATCACATCATAATCAGACTCAGGGCCTGATCACGACTTTGGCGGTAACCCTTAAATCTGATGGTCACGCTATTACCGCTGGATTTAAGGGTCCGCCAAATCAGGACTTCGGCGGATTTCACCCTAGCTCTGAGCTGGTGGGAAATCCGCCGAGAATTTGAGCTATTACCGCCGGCGGGAAATTCGCCAGCGGTAAGAGCGCAAATTTTCCCCATTGAGCCCAATGGGGAATGGGGCATTCCCGAATGGGCTCAATGGGGAATGGGGAATTACATTACCGTCGAACTTGTGATCCGGTGCTATTAGTGCGAGGAGTTCGGCGGTAGGGCTAATACCACCGGCGGTACCACCAGCGGTTACCAATGGTTACCACCAAAGTCGTGATCAGTCCCTCAGTCTTGACAAATGAGTGCCAATGCTTAGAAATAAGGTCCTGGCAAACACCCCATGTGTACTGACACATTAAGCACTGCCAGTAGGACAGGGTCGGCAAGTCAAACATAGGACTCCGTTTTGTCCCCAACAATTAAATGTAGACCTGGCCTTCCATCTATTCATAATGTTTGCTAGATAGTGGGTGGGGGAGGGCACAGGAGAAGGACCAAGCACAATTAGGTGCATTAACAAACAAGGACAGACTCCAATAGTAGCAAAGGTGTGCTTATTTGCGAGCACGCATGCTTTGAAAACAAATGTGCCACAGAGAGTTTATATATCAATAATGTCACTGTCCAGTCAGAAGAGGGCAATGGTGTTCAAGTTGCGTTGTGAGGGGCGAGCCGAGAGATGAAATGCGTTGCCTTGTGCGATACACGAAGGGACACGGTTCCTATGTTTTATTGAGTAGTACAATGATATATCAAAACATGAGTGAGGCTTTTTCTCAACAGCAGGCACGGTGAGCTAAATTACTGGTGTTTTTATCCTATGAGTAATCTTAAGTTTAAACAAATGCATGTGTAAATGCATGGCTCAGTGGCGTCCACTGTATTATTTAGTATATTGAAGGCTTTGAATGTACTGGTACAGCAGATATGACTTCTACACCAACAACAATGCACACAGCGTATGCATCCCATTCTTTCCCCTCAGGCAGGACTATGGACCATAGTTCTTATATAGGGGGTAAAGTGTTCCACATGTAGAGAAGCTCACCTGCAATTTGCAATCAGCAGCACCCCGACTTTAGAAAACGACCTCCTAGACACCTTCTCTGTAGCCTGCTCTTACCTGATGGTCAGCCTTCTTGAAGTACTTATATTGTGCAAGACAAACCGTTCTTCAGGTCCCCTCTGTGCACCCTAATCCTCAGTGACCTTCAGATGCTGTGAACTTAATTGGAAGCAGATGACCAATTCTCAGGAGAAAGAGCTTCTTTGCGTGCAAAAAGTGTTTATATCTGGTTTTCGGAGTTGGCACGTAATGAATGCATCATGACCACACGGGGCGGCTAAGCGCATAATCCAGGGGGAAGAGCCAACTCGGACACATAGACATATGAGCATCAACGCGCAAGGCATTGGAATTTAACACAGGCCGTATTCATATGATTTGATTAATAGGCTATTTTATCTGTTCTCCCTTGATCCAAAGTAACTAAACAGGAAATAATTGCAAAAGTTATGGGCAGCAGTGCCAATGACCTCCACTTCAAATAATACAAATACCACCAAGGGATGGCAGTGTAGGCAAGCCAAAAATACCTTTTGCGATGTCTAAAAAATCAAGAGGCACAGCAAAACCAAGTATGACATGTTAGAGCCATTTATTATCAATATGCGGAAATTAGAGCTAGTTGACTTAGCCTGGTATGATTTAGGAGCAGCCTCCTTAGAGGGAAATGCAAAGACACGTTGGGACATAGTGGCTAAGGGCCCATTATATAGTCAAGCTGTTATGGGCCTTCAGGTAATGGTATCAGATCAGGTCTGGTTGGAACATCCTTTTAACTCTTTATAAAACACCTGATGCTGACCAAGAATCTGTCCCAAATCCAGCAAATCTGGGAACAGGCCTTTCTTTAAATACCTCACATAAGATCTACCCACAATGTACGTTTGCATTAAAGGAGGTGATATACATATTCAAATTCCAGGCCTGCAATCATTCACTGGAACCAGATGGAGTTCCAATTCATCTTTATCAGGATTTTATAGAATTATGGGCCCCTATATTGACAATGTTCTTCAATTCAGTTTTAAAAACGGCTGCACGTCCCAAATCCTGGAGAGAAGCAGTAATTGTCACAATATTTAAAAAGGGAAATAGGAGCTGCCAGAAGGCATATAGACCTGTTTAACTGAGTTTGATGAAATATGCCCAGGTTTAATGCAGTATGCTCAGGGCATCAGATACGTACCTCTTGGTCACGCACTATTATTCCAAACATGTTTAAGAAAGGCCTGCCTCGTATAGAGCACTGTCCCTTTTAGAATAGTTTACATTTTTTGGTCATGCCATCTTAGCAAGGCTAGAAGCCTTGATGATTCAGAACAACATTCTCTCCCCTATTCGCTTAGGGTTGAGACCTCTGAACAGTCCTTAACTGTGTATCTTATCGTGGTTCACTCTCTATTTATCAAAGAGGAGCCACTCTTCCTGGCCTTCGTGGACCTGAGCAAGGCCTTTGGCAAAGTCAATCCTGTGAAACTGTGAAGGGTGCTTGGGTCCTTGAACTGTCATGCAGGGTTATTATGGGGCCGATTCATGGAACAAAAGTGCGCCGAAAATCCCAGCGCAAGCAGGCGCAAGCGTGAGAAAGCAAGCACACGCGCACGCATGCGATTCAAGGAAGGCGCGGCGCTTGTTTCCCACTGGTTGTGCCCCAAATCTGTGCATGGCGCACGCGGGCACACACGTCATCAAACGGCGTGCGCTACGTGCACAGCAAAAGCGCACATAGCAGGGCGCACACAACAAAAGTGGGCGGAACAGTGGGCGTAACACACGGAATGGGGAATAACGCATGAAAAAGAAGGTGTAACTGGGGAAGTACTGCAGGGAACTACACAGAACGCCCACACGCACGCGAACAACCCGTATTCATGGATTCGGATACGGGAAACCCGCACATGGCAAAAGACGCGCACAGGTGTCAACGCGTCCGCCACACGAAGGCAGGCGGAAACGTTCCCGTAAACAGTATAAAAGTGCACGCAAACAACAAACACGTATATACAGCTACGATGAATGCCCCTTTTGTCGCAGCACTGATCGTGGGACACCACAGGAGGAGGAGAATTGCCAGGGCACGCATTTTTCACCACGGACAAGCCTTTTTGGGATGCCTGACGACCAGGTCTATGGCAGGTATAGGTTTCCACCCCATATCATCCTAGACCTGGTCAGGGAGTGGGAAGATGACCTTACATCCCCCACCCTCTGCTCCAAAGCATTGAGCCCCTTGGAGAAGGTGCTCAATGTCCTGCATTTTTTGGCCACTGGGTCTTTTCAGCAGACTACTGCCATAGTGGAGGGGGGTCTCACAGACCACGCAGTCACGCTGCCTACATCAGGTCTTGGCAATCATGACAGCGCGCCCCTCAGTCCGCAGGCACATATACATGCCCAGAACACCCAAAGAAAGGCAGGCCATTGTCCAGGACTTTTACAGGGTGGCACCCTTCCCCAAAGTGCTCGGTGCCATAGATTGCACCCATGTGGCCCTACGTCCACCTAGGGCCACTGAGCACATCTACCGAAACCGCAAGCACTGGCATTCCATCAACGTACAGGTGTTATGCGATGCAAAGGGAATCATCACCTCTGTCTATACAAACTACTCTGGCTCCACCCATGACAGTTTCATATACAGAATGTCCGCCCTGAGCCGGGCCCTGGAAGCTGGGCAGCATGGCGACACATGGCTCCTTGGTGATTGGTGAGTACAAATGCCCGTGCGCATGCATGCATGTCACACACACACACAAATACACAAACCCCAATAATCACAACCATTGTCACCTCTCCAGGGGACAGTGCCTACCCTCTGAGCAACCAAATGATGACACCAATCTGGAACCCCACCAAACCACCCCAGGTAAGATACAACATAGCCCATATTGCAACCAGGGCCATAGTGGAGTGCACATTCGGAGTGCTAAAGTCACGCTTCCGCTCCCTTGACCGCTCTGGCGGACAGCTACTATATGCACCCCTAGTAGTGTGCAGGATCATTGTGGCAGCATGTGTCCTGCACAACGTTGCAACACGGCGAGGCGTACCGGTGGACATGGTGGTGCCCCCACATCCCCAACCACATGCACGGCCGCTGCTGATGGGAGGGGAAAGGGCATGTGGCGAGGCAGCCCGTACCCAGCTTGTGGCCACATTTTTCACCTAAACTCCCAACCCTGCGGAGTGCACACAGGCCTGGCACATACCAGGTGACAATCGATGATGACAAAGAGACAGTCAACTGTCACAACCTTACCACCCTGAGATTGTTGCCATGGAATTGTCACATTGTGTGCATCATTAGCTACTTAAACACAAGCAATCCTGTGTGACCAAAAGGCACACATGCAAGGTGTGAATCACACAGACTTGCAAAACAGGCCATGACTATCACTGGTATGTCACTCAAACCCTCCCAAACCACAACATGACATGGCAAGAAATAGCCATACACCAACACAGTACCAATAAGGTACACATTGCCATGTCAAAAATGCAAATCGGCATCAGACAATGATGCCTGACATGAAATCAGATGAAATAACTGACCTCCCACCCAAAATAAGTCATATCCAAATGCATTCCAAAAGTTGTAGTTGTAACATAACAATGAATGACTGTCTACATGCACAATCTGCATTGCAAAATCAACACTGCAGTTTCTGTGTCCCGTGTCCACCTCCTGCAACACACTGCTCAGTGCACAGCACAGTGAACAGCCATTGTGTGTGATGCACACCCTGAGCATCACATCTAAGCAACAACCTACATAAAAAAACAAAGTAGGCATGTACAGGATCCACAAATTGTCAGAGAACATGTGCTGCAGGGACACAGTGGGCACCAGAAGGCAAACAGAGTGTACACATGGACATGGAAGGGTGGTTGTACATGTAGTGGATCATAGTGCAAGTGAGTGGGTCAGTAAGGACATGCACTCAACATATGCATGTGCAATCAAGTGACCATCAATGTCCTCTACACATCACATGTGAACATTCACCATGCGTATACCCCAGCATGTCAAACCACAACTATCCCCTCACACCTGAAAGGTAAACACAACACATGAACAGGCATTGATCAGCAGAATACATCATGTACATAGGATACCACAAATACAATGTCAGGGTGCCCATCACACTGCAGTGCAAGGCAACTATCAAAAACAAAACACCCCCCCCCTCCCTCACAAATCAACCTTTAATTTCACCTCGCCACAGGATCACCCTTCCCCTTAGTCACCATCTCCCACCTTGTGTGTAAAAAGTTGCTAGCACCCTCAGAGTCCACCTTGATTTGCAAGATCACCAAATCCAAGAGAACTCAAAGCAGGCCAACACAGAAGCCAAGCAAATAGCCTGCAGGCAGTAAAACAAACCAGAACAGCCTCCAGAAGATTACTTGAAGTAGCAGTATGCCATAAATGCCAGTACTACCACAATGATTGTAACAACCAAGGTAGCACAGTAAAACAATGTCACAACAGGATGTGTACCATGTGTGGTACATAACATAGAATGATGCACCATGAACGGATGTGTACTGTCACAGCTCCCGTGTACAAGTGCAGGAGTGGCACAAACCAACCACCCCCACCGTGGTCTGGGTGTCTGCAAGGTCAAACTCACACAGGCCTCTGAGACCCTGGTGGGGAAGGAGGGTCAGGGATATGCAGTCAGGACAGGCATTGGCATACTGGATAACCGGAATGAGGGGCAGTAGAGGGGAGTAGGATTGACACGGGAAAGTAGGGAATGCACAAAAATGTAGTACTCACATTAACCCATACACAATTAGACCAAACTTGTTCATCATGCACATAGCAGCAAATTACTCAAATGGAAGTCAAAGAGAAATGTATCTCTGGGTTGAGTGCTGGCCTTGCAGTTCAATGCTGCAAAGAGAGCCACAGTTAATAAGCTGTGCGTGCCCAAAACACACCATCAAATATGCCCCAAAGTAACAAACTACTCTACAAACAGACAATCTTGTGTGGATGCTTCGTACCCATATGTAACATTACCCCTGTGATGGTTCATACACAGTCAATGCAGTAAGTCAGGCGCCGCTGGGTGCATGGCAAATGGAACACCAATGTGTCACGAATCACACAACATGCAATATTGCCTGGTTAAGCAGACAGACGCATATAGCAAGGTTTGACTTCAGAACAAGTCGTGTACCACCATGACCAAAATAAAGTAGGCAGTGCATGTTTCTAATTCTACTTGGAAATTAAATGCACTGCACCCGAGTCTGTCCCTTGCTGTCTGTCCCTGTGAGCTGCTTCTTTCCATGTCTCGGAATGCTACATGGCTAATACAAGTGCCTCAATGGCCCATGGTGGACCGGAGGGTATGTGCCACTGCCCCTGCAGGTGCCCCAGACAACTTTCCCTATCAACTAGCCATCAGTCCACTAACACATCTGAGCTGTATTGTGCGCTTCAACACCAATATTTGTCCAAGCTCACCATCAGTGCTGCTACTAAGCAGGCATGTGCAACTGGCCTGGTGGAAGGTTTGCTGTGTTGTGACCCCCCTGTGCTGCTCACCTTGCCTGGAGTCTCTTGAAACACGTCAGCGGTTTTCGGATGTATGATTGCAATCCCTGTGCCTCTGCTTGCGCACACATGCGCATGTCGGCACCACCAAACGTGTCCAGATTCCAGACTTCCAATGGCCCATGTCTCCTGGCAAAGGTGGTCTGGAGGCTCATCGCCGAGCAGAAAGGCCATGAAACACATGATTACTGCTTTAGATTCATCTGTGTGTGTCTCTTCAGGCATTTCATGACTGGACCATCTCAGAGACGTACATCAGAAATCACACCATCAGTCCGTCTTTCACAGCCAAAGTGTGGAACACACTATCTACGGCATGAATTGCAACAATCACATGTATAGTAAAGATAAGAAACATACTACACAATGCATAGCAATGAATGTACACATGAATCATGAAACACCCCATCTAGCAAAAGAAGAACAGTGGTCAATTACACCCAAACCATCCCCACTAGGTGTGTCAACACAAGTTCCACAGTAGCAGACATGCCACATATATGACAGTCCAAAGCTCTTGTGTAATAGGCTGTAACACCGAACCATCCTTGCAAGCCCATGGATAAGGGAAGCAGGAGTGGCATATGTGAGTCAAGGACCCCAAGCAGCAAACACATATACAAGACAAGCTTGAAGGGCCCAGCTGGAACAGACAGTGGATGTTTTCAAAAGCCACAAAGCACCACACCGTCACATGAAAGCACAATAGACAAGCAATTTTAAACTATATTAACTAATTACACTAACTATGAAAAACCTACATTCCCTATTTAAACTAATTATCAAACAGAAACTTAACTAACTCAACTAAAAGAAAAATCAAAAATGGCCAGATATGACCCGGGGGGGGGGAGGCACCCAAGAGGGGGGAGGTACAGGGTGCTGCTCAACACCCACATGCGATGATGCTGAGGAAAAAAAACTCCATGGGCTCAACGCCTGCACAGCCCGACCTATGTCGGAGATAGATTGTTGTCCGAGTCTGGCTCTTCCTGGAAAGGAGGACGTGGCACAGGAGCATGACCACGCCTAGCCGCAGCATGCTCCTCGTCGGCAGCAAGTCTGGCGGACGGGTGAGCCTGGTTCTTTGTGGCAATGACACGTAGGTCTGCATGCAGAACCTCCCGTGATACATGTGCTTCCTCTTGCAAGGTAGCACGTGTAACACAGAGTTCCTCCTGCGAGGCCTGGCTGGACAACGGCTGCACCTCCCGGCAAGCATGTAGCTCAGCCGAGATGGTACGCTCAAGCTGTGCGAAACAACACGAAGCAGCAACACACTTCTGTCTCCACGAAAGGCACGTACAGCGAACTGCTGGCCCCGCTCACCTTTAACCCGTGCTGAGGGAAACGCCCGCGCGCGTCACATCACTTACGCGCCTAGACCCTTTCCTCGGATTACACACATTCACACGTGGATGTGCAGTTTTTTCACGCGCGCTGAACCACTATGCCCACGTCACGGGGGAAACACCTGCGCGTGTAACGTCACAGACGCGCTTATGCGCTAAGGGCCTTTCCTCGAATTACACGCTGATGTGCAATTTTTTCACGTGCCAAATCACTCCATATCAAGCTGGCCATGCGAAAACACATGGAAGACCACGCTCCTGCCCAGAAGGCTGAATTACTGCCCCCCAGAGCCCCGAGCACGCTCCCACCTGCCATCTGCTGCTGCCTGACTGCCTGCTGCCCAAGTGCCCTGCTATTTGCTGCCTGCACGTCAGCCAGGGGTGCAGTTGCTGTGACCACCCCTGCTGGAACCGAAGACTCCCGACTGGGATACCATTGCTCCACAGCCCAGCCCCAGGACCCAGTTGCCCACTCACTCCTGCCTCCGGGGTTGCCATGTTGGGCAAAACACCATCTGGCACCACTGGCAACCCCCAGCCAGAGAGCCAGAGGGCCACCAGCTTCAGTGCCAGGGAAGTTGGTGTCCTGGTGGAGCAAGTCCTGGGGCAGTATGATGCCCTCTTTGGAAGTTTGCGCGCCGACTATGAAGGACAGACCAGGATCTGGATGGACATTGTGACTGCCATCAACGCGGAGGGGGTGGCATTCCGCGACTTACAACATGTCAAGAAGCGCTGGGAAGACTTCAGGCCCAGGACCCTCAACAGGGCCCGGCACCTCTCGAAGGCAGTGGATGCCAAGGGGCGCCGGGTCCACCTGTCCGACCACCAAATGAGGGTCCTGGAATGCATATGCCCAGCGCTCCACATCCAGGTCCTTGAGAGGCAGACCCATCTGGAGTCAAGCGGTAAGTGTACATGCATACTGATTGGACGATGTGTGTGTCGTGGTGTGCCAATAGTGTGCAGGTTGCACATGTTTTTTTGTAGGGCCATGTAGGGATGTGTATGAACATGGGCGTGAGGCTGCCACATGTGAGTCCTCTTAGGTGTGAGACACATCGATGGTGTATGTGTTGGTAAGCATGCTGGGCAAATGCAGGTGTGGGAGCACACATGTTTCAATTTCTGTGTATGTACGTTGGCATGGTTGTTGTGTCACACATGGATGGTGGTTCCTGCTGCATGTATCTGCACTGTGTACATGTGTGTGTATTTGACAAGTGTGCAACTGTGATGCAACTTGGATGCTTGTGACACTGACATGTAGAAGGCTGAATGCCAGATGTGACATGGATGGCGATATCATCACTGTGATAGTTGTTGGATATGTACGCATGCATGTGAGTGTGGTGGCATGTGTGCATGTGTTGTGCACTCCCCATGTTTCATGTGACATAAGGCTCACCTTCGGATGCTCATGCTGTTGTATGTGTATGGATGGTGCTGGCTGGTGCAATATTGCTGTGGAATTGCTCATGTGTGTGAGTACAAATGACATATGTGTTGAGGAGTGTGATGCCATGTCTGAAGTATGACACTGCCACTCATGTACAACTGTCATGTGTGTATCAGTCCATTGTACAGTGTTCTGATGCCTGTGTTTTATCTCTGTCTTCAGCGTCAACTGATGAAGAGGGCGGAGAGGGTGCTGTGGAGCACAGCAGCAGGGATCGCACCACCAGCCGGAGACGCAAGGCCCGGCTCCCCTCCCAGATTGTCATGTCGTTGGGGAGTGAGGAGTCTGGTGCCGCATCCCAGGCCGCAGCTGCTGAGGGAAGGTCCAAGAGGCGGCGGTCAGAGGTGGACTCCTCGGCAGCAGAAGGGGCAGCTGAGACCCCACAGGGTCCGACGCAGGAAGATGGAACGGAGTCATCCAAGTTGGTGGGGGGTTTGGTGGAGGCGGAGGCCGCGGAAGGGACACACACAGGGTCTGGAGGTGGGGATTCCACTGGTGCTAGTGGTGCAGTGCAGGGGCAGGTACAGGAGGCAGCGCAGGCAGCCGCGGAGGTGCCTGCGTGTAATCCTGTCCCTGATCCTGTCACTGCATCATCTGGCACCAGCAGGGATGCCTACATCCAGACCCGTTTTCAGGGAGCGGATGAGCGCACAACAACTGGCCTTCCTCTCCCTGCGGACGTGGCTATCCGGGACCATGTTGAGCATGTCCTGAGTGGGATAGCGTTGCGTCAACGGGGCATGCGAGGTGACCTGCAGTCTTTTCGTGGAGAGACTGCACGTCGTCTAGCATTCCTCTTTGACCACGTTGACCTACTGGGACGGGTCACTGGTGCTGGATTCCTCCGTGTGCTGGACCTTCTTGCAACCCCCTCCTCATCTGAACCCCCAATGCGCCAGTCGTCCTCCATGACATCTTCCCACCCATGTATCACCTGGGTACACCGTGGAGCTGCCTCTGACCCAGCGGCCAGGCTGGTGGAGGACACATCCCTGCCACAGTCGGGAGTCAGACGTCCAGCAGGGGTGGCCACCACTACACCTGCACCCCAGCTGGAGGAGGACGTGCAGGCAGCAAGAGCCAGGGCGCAGGCAAAGGCACAGGCACAGCAACAGCAACATGGTGGGAGTAATGAAGGCTCAGGGCCTTCAACATCGGAGGGGCAGGCATCGGTCATAGGGCAGGAGGACCCCGGATTTCAAGTGTCTTCCGTGTGGCAGCGGTTGGGCCACGCCATAGGTGCGGAGCGGCAGCGGGCGGAAGAGGCACGACTCACAATGGTCAGGGCGGAGAACTCCATGCGGAGGGCCCTGAGGCGGGCCGAGTGCCTCGAGGCAATTTGCAGGGTGTTGGAGGTGAACATGTCGTCGTCCCTGCAAACCTTCGGGGCCATGGAAGAGGACCGCCTCCAGGACATTGAGCGGGAGTTCGATGATGCCCTGGCCCGGGACATCCAAAAGTGAGCCATTGGACTAGCCCACTGCCATTGTAAATAGTTTTTAGAGTTAGGTTTCCTTTTCCTTTGATTTGTGGTGAATGGACTATACCACACACATTTGTATATAATTTTTTTATTAGGTAGTTGCTTAGGTAGGTTTAATTTCTTTCGTTGGGCTCATGGACCCCTGACAATGGATTGTACATAGTTGGACAATGGATTTATTTGAACTTTTTCTTTTGATTTAACCATGGATCAATGGATTTTTCTTTTTACGTTTCCTTTGGATTTGCGTTGGTGAGGGGAGATTTTTGACTATTTTTCTTTAGGATTACTTTGGATTGGTTATACTTTTCATGTACTCATCTTTTGCACTTGGTTTTCATTTCATGTTTGCTATTTTGTTATGCTTTCATTTCATTGCTTTAATTTAATTTTGTACATAATACATTTTCATATTTCAGTTCCATGTGTGGGATTCACTCATTGGGTTGATGCATGTGAAAATGTGGGTTTACACAATCAATGCCAACCAGTGTGTGTGTGTGACGGACAAGTGTTGATGTACATAGTTGACTTTTGGTTTGTGTCTTGAGATAGGCATGTCAGTGTGGGGTGGATTGGGAAATCATTGCGTCTCAAGAATGGGGTGGCGTGCTGTGGTATTTGGGTGTAGAAGTGGGCCAGGGTCGCTGCGCCACTCTGCGCCACGGCTGCTTAGGGATTTTAAAATCCATGAATACGCTGTGCGCCGAAATGGATTTTGGCGCACGATGCTGGCGCAGACTGCCGCACGTGCACACCGTACGCCAGCTGCGTGCGCCACTTATGCGCTGAATTCTATGCCTGCCTTGGCTTTCACTTTGGGTCTCCGGTGCTCCCCTGGCGGAGCACCGGAGACCCAAAGTGATAGCCACAGCAGGCAGAAACACAACGCGGTTGTGTTTGAAAACGCTGCGGTTTTTCTTTCCGAGTTTCTCAGGCTCCTCCGAGCCGGAGGAGCCTGAGAAACTCGGAAAGAAAAACCGCAGCGTTTTCAAACACAATAACGTTGTATTTATGTGTGCGGTAGCTTCAAAAGCGACCACAAACATAAATACAACGTTTTTAAAGCTGTGGTTTTATTTCTAAGTTTTCCAGGCTCCTTCAGCCCGGAAAACTTAGAAAAAAAAACGCAGCTAGTGCTTATATTTTTTTTAAAATAAATAGCACTTACCGAGATTCAGCTGCAGCTTTCCTGCTCTGGTCTCCGGTCCCCGTCCTCCGTGTACAGCACCAATGAAGGAAAAGCCACCCAGCGGTAGCTTTTGTTTACTACAGCTGGCTGGCTTTTCCTTCATTAGTGCCGCAAAAGCCAGCACAGGCGGGCATCCATTTCACAAAATGGATGCACCCATGTGCTTGCTTTTGCGAATTTTGAGCTTGAATAGCTCAAAATTTTACATAGGAAGTTTAAAAAAATTTTTTTTTTTTAATGTTACCTATCTATTTTTTAAATACATTTTTTTGCTGGACTACCCCTTTAAGTTGAGCATGAATTTCATTATTGGGTAATGTTGCCATTGCAAAAATATACAGAAGACCAGGTAACAAACCTGGCCACACAGCCGCTCTCTGTATAAGCCCTACCAAGGGCAGTGCAATTTGCAAAATTAGAGTCAACTTGTAAATGTTCACTGTATTTACAGAATGTAACTCATCCAAATAAATCTCTTAGTCGGATCCAAAAGTAATATGCGTTTATCAAAAAGAAAATTCCAAGTTGGTCACTAATAAAATCTTAGTGAGGCCGCGGCTAACTCATCCCATAATTGTTATAGACATAAAGTGCCAATGCATTTCGGAGCATACAGCTCCTTCATCAGGGCAGGTCTAATTTACACAAACTGTGGAACATTTATACCAAAAGCATCAAGTTTTGAAAAACATAAACAAAATCGTGATTGTGTTACAAAATATAACCATGCGTGAAAACAATATAAAAATAACATACCAATTTTCGATGAGTTGCAAGGTAAATGGAAAAGGTGAATTAAGCCACACAGTAGGGAAAAGAAAAGATGCCAAAATAAATAATGTGTAAATGAAATAACACAGTTAATTTGAACATGATCAGAAAACCAAGGAAAGTTACCTCAAGGGATCGAGGTAGCCCGTGGAAAAAATGTGCGGGGAGTTGACAACAACTTCACGCAAGATCAAAGGTCTGGAAACCAGACCAAATCAATTCTTCAATCTGTAGGTGCAACAACATGTGTTTTAGTGGGTTGTCTCAGAATTTGTCATAGACACTAGTTGTAGAGGTCTGCAGGCTTACCTGTACTCGTAAAGCTACAAGTGTACTGAGGCTGGGATTGCGGTCAAGCAGGGACGCCATTCCGCATTGCCAGGGAACAGCGTTCCCAAGGTTACTCATACTAATATAAACACGTGACCCAAATGTGTCCATTGATCGACACGATGCCGATAGGCAGTTGCACTCTATGCAATCAGGCAATCAAGGCTAAGAATCATAGAAATAAAGAATTTGCAGTAGAGCTGATGATAATTACGGAATTATAGAAGGAAAAAAATTGAAAATTAAATATGAGAAAAACGGCTGATAGACATAGAAAACATACTGCCGATTACACTCTATGTAATCAGACAATTCAAGCCAAGAATTCAAATGAAAAAGAATTTGCAGTAGAGCTGATGATAATTACGGAATTATAGAAGGAAAAAAAATCAAAAATTAAATATGAGAAAAAAGGCTGATAGACATAGAAAACATACTGACGATTGCACTCCATGCAATCAGGCAATTCAAGCCAGGAATCCAGATAAAAAAGAATTTACAGTAAAGCTACTGATAAATGTAGAATTGTAGAAGGAAAAGAACAGAAAATTGAATATGGAAAAAAGGCTAATAGACATAGAAAACATACTGACAATTGTGTATAAATGAGTGAAAATGTCATAGATAAAATAAACAAACATTGTGATAATAATAATAATGATAATAATAAGCATATTAGACACACTGCGATATATGGAAAAAATCATGCAAGGGTAGCATGTGTATCTAAACCATTACATAAACAACTAATGGGTGTAATCGTGGATATATCATGTACATTTATCATAAATACACCAGTCGCATGCGGTAGCCCCCGGAAGGCGCTACCTTGGGTCCCAAACCTAAGTTCGGGAAGGGCGACAATGGTGTGTAAACGTTGGTGATTGGATCCTAATGTGATAACAATTCATATTGAATCCTAAAATAAAAGACATGAATGACCCCCTTAAAGAGAGAGGTCATCCAAAGTGTCCCGGTAAAAATGTACATTGGTAGAGGAAGGGAATCATGTACTAGTCACTCATGTATCAACATAATCCTCTTAAGTCAAGCATGGAAAACAATGATTCAAATGTAACAGTGATAGTTAATCTCTTCATTTAGGCCATTTGGGTAGAGGCTCCCAAGTTTGTCTATCCAAAAGGTTTCTCTTTGGTTGAGTCGCAGGCCCAAATCCTCATGGGGATTCGATTTCTTTAACACTTCAAGAATGACAAATCTAATTTGAGTCAGGTTGTGGCTCTCATCACGCCAGTGGCGTGGCACCGCCGAGTTGGTGTTACATGTACGTATGCACGAACGGTGCTCGTTCCAACGTGCCTTTGCTGATCTCGTGGACTGTCCTACATAATACTTACCACAGGGGCATTTTATACCATATATAATGTTCACACTATCACACGTACCAAATGTCTTCAGGAAAATCTTGTTGCCTGTTCTGGGATGGTATATCGTGTCACCCTTGATCACCAAATTACAATTGATGCAATGTAAGCACGGATATGTTCCTGTGCGTGAAGTAATGGGTTCTTTCATCGGTGGCCTTGTGTGGACCAGTTCATCTCGTAGGTTTTTGCTCCTTTGATAAGCAAAGACTGGAAGTTGTTCAAATAGATTCTGGACCCTTACATCATTCTTAAAAATGCTCCAATGTTTCTTAATGGAATTCTTTATTTTGTTACTCTGAATGGAAAATTTAGAAACATATACTGGAGTTTTGAGTTCTTTCTTGGGTTTAGTAGTACTTTTCAATAGGCTGTCACGATCAAGGGAATTAACCCCCTGGACTGCCAAATCCAATTCATCCTTTCTGTATCCACGTGCTTCAAATTTCTCTCTCATGTTCAATTGCTGTGCTAAGTAGTCTTCAGGATCGCTCACGATCTTTTTAACTCTCAACAATTGACTGTAAGGAAGATTTTTGAGTAAACTGGACTGATGGAAACTCAGGCGGTGAAGTAAGTTATTGCGATCTGTGATTTTTCGAAATAATGTAGTAGAATAGTTGGCATCTTTTTTCTCAATCTGAACATCAAGGAATGTGATTCTGTCTCTGGAGGTCTCTTTGGTGAACTGGATGCGCTGGTCGATGTTGTTAAGATATGTGAAAAAGTCACTGAAGCTCTCATCCGTGCCTGTCCATATTCCAAAAATATCATCGATGAACCGTAACCAGAGGTGTATATTTTTGTTCCATTCCTGGTTATTCAGTATATGGTCCATTTCATACTTATGCATAAAACAGTTCGCATAGGATGGTGCCATAGTGGCCCCCATTGATGTACCAGACACTTGAAGGAAGAATTTGTCTTGAAATTGAAAATATGAGTTCTCTGTAATAAAGTGAAGGAGAGATAGTATAAATTCCTTCTGTGCTCGAATTTCTGGTGCTTTTAACAGCAGCCATTCAACTGATTCTATCCCAAGGTCATGAGGTATAGATGTGTATAGACTCTTCACATCAATGGTAAACATCAGGTGATCACAATCAAAAATAACAGAGTGTAGTTGCTGTAAGAAGTGTGTGGTATCTCTAACGTATGTGGAAGTTTGTTGTATTAGAGGTTGCAGAAAAAAGTCAATATACACTCCCAATGGTTGATTGATGCTACTCATTCCAGCAACAATAGGTCTCCCCGGTGGTTTAACAAGATCCTTATGAATTTTGGGCAACGTATAGAAATTGGGAACCCTTGGGTGTGGGTTGTTGAGGAATTTATAGGTGTGTTCATTTATCCAGTCTAATTCCATGGCTTTATCCAACAACATCTCAAGGTTCAATTTGATAGAAAGAGTGGGGTCTTGGTCTAAAGGCGCATAAATGGTCCGATCTTGCAGTTGTCTGATGCATTCAATGTTATAATCTGTAGTGTTCATGATGACTAGGGCGCCTCCCTTATCAGCTGGGCGTATGGTGATATCCTTATCACAATATAAATCTCTGATGATTTTCATTTCATGAGGTTTCATGTTTCTATGCGGTGGCGTTTTATAACTGATCCGTTCAATGTCTCAAGTAACAAGTTTTTGAAAAATATCAATTGATGGTACTGAGATTGGTGGTATGAAGCCACTCTTAGTTCTGAATTCTTGAAAATCTGGGGCATCCGAGGTGTTCTCGTATGGTTCTAACTCCTCAAAGAATACTTTCAATTTAAGTTTTCTTATGAATTTGTACAACTCAATCTTGGTATTAAATAGAGTGGTACTGTAAGTGGGTACAAAACTAAACCCCTTTTGTAGGGTATCCTCTTCAGTTTTATTCAGAGTTTTATGAGATATATTTATGACTAGGTTTTCCTCAGTTGTAATCTTGTTTGTGGTTTGTTTTTTAGATTTCCTCCTCCCCCTGCGGGTTCTTTTGGGCGAGCTCCTAAAAAAGGTCCAGTCGTAGATGTGCGTGTGGACGGGCTGGCCGTTTGGTTGGGATCGCTCGATGCTTGTTCTGTCAGGACCTCGGTCTCCCTCTGTGCGTCTGAATCGGAGCTGGAAGTGTTATCTGATGGATACCTGTGGAGTTTCTTTGGTGCTATCGGGCCATACTTCTCCATCCATGTATAAACCTCTTCATTGATATAATCATATGTGTCCCTTTTAAACTTCTTCACCTTCTTTTGTTCCAACTCGTTCTTGTAGTCTTCCAGTTTCGCATTGATGTCAGTTAGAATGATATCGTATTCTTCTTTTCCTAGTGAACCTACAAGTTCTTTCTCAATTTCCTGAATTTCAGTGTTTAGTGTAACCAAATTTTTTGATAATTCTTGTATGGTTAATAAAATCAGGTCAAGGGAACACTTATTCAAAATAGCCTCCCATTTCCGTACAAATTCTTTGCTTTCCTTGCAAAGTGTTGGGCGAAGTTGGATCCGTAACCCTCTTAGTATACGTTGATTCTTGAAATAGCGGCCTAGAGTGATTGCATGTAGTTTGCGGTTTATCTCCTTCCGTATCAAGTATTCAAGTTGTTTAATGCGTTTAGCCGGGTCTTTAGTTGTGGTGGAGTGTGTGCCAATGCTTGTTTCACTAATCAGTTCTAGAATGGCTGCCGCCTCCTCTGTGGAAAACCCTAGGGTTTCTGCGCATTTGGATGAAAGACCTTCGATGTCTTCAAAGGACATTATGTTGTTTAAAATTGTCGTATGAGTATAAATTACAATCTCTATCACTGTGTGCCTCCACTCACATGTGTCTCAAAAAAGGTGCCCACTTACTTACCTTCCTGCTAATGTTGCCATTGCCCCAGCAATATTTCACGTGAGAAGAAAGAGGGTAGAGGATTCAGTGGTGAATTTGATTAAGGATAACTGCACATATGACTGGTATGTCCAAAGATGAAGATGAAGTATATTCAGAGAATTGACAGATACCCGTAAGCAAGAGAACAGAATTTAGTCAGTCATTTTCCTCTAATGAGGATCAGATATTAAATCTGTTTTATGTTACGATCAAAATTGCGTGCAGGCATATTTATACATGGGTTTTGTGAACACTTACCTGAGTGACATCTTCTCCTTTGAGCACAGCCTCCCGTAAAGCGCCAGCAGAAACAAAGCCTGTTTGTGATACATGTCTTCCTAATTGTCTTTTATAGCCAGTGGATGAGTAAGGGCACACGCATGGATATACCCCATCACTTTCACATGCACAACATTCTACAAGGCATTAGGAATTACACCAGTCTTTGTATTAGCAAATTATTTAAAAATGTTTATCTACTTTGCAAATTCACATGAAAAGGGTTGCTTTTGGGGGGGTTGTTTTGGTACCACTGAGGTTCTGAAAAAAGTGGGGCTTCACCCTAGAGCCAAGTATTGACAAACCACCACTGAAACATGCACATAATTTGGTATGACTTCTAGCATGATTGAAGAAAAGCTACTAATTTGGCAGATGGGCTCATTTTGATAGCATAGTCAGTTTCAAATACTATTAAAATGTGTCTATTGCAGAATGATCCCACAAAAGTGAAACATCTCTCATTGCACTCAGTTGGAATTGGCACATTCAAAATATGTGACATACACTAACATCTGCAATTTAGACTACCCGTTTGGACACACAACCAGACAAAATATAATGTTTTTATTAACCCTGGCCCTTGATGTCTGTGATGAATGTGGCTTACACTCACCATAAAATAAATTAAATTTGGAGGATGTTTATAATATTATAACTCTAACTCCTTATTAATTATACATTTAGGGTGTCATTCCCCATCAGTACTCTTCACTGATAGTAATGCCTTTCTATGGAGTTTGTATACTATTGATTCTATAGTATGGAATGGTATGTTTTGATAAGGGGCAACACCATGGATATAAGGCCTTAACTCACACACCATGCTTTTAACGTGGCATTACAGCAGTGCTTGCCATATGCTCTGTTTCATTGGGTTCTTTTATGGTTTATTATCAGTCAGTCAGAATTGCTTTATTTCAGAACAAGACCATAAAAGCTTACAAATGTATATATTTTAATAAAACCCAACAAAACATTAACATGTCTGTGAAAGTCCCAATTAATACTGTAATTACAAATGGAGCTTGTGCAAAAAAAGTGTAGTGCAAATACTCACTTTTAACAATTTAAAATGTTTAAAACACATCACATTATTACATAACATAATGCAATTAAGACTAGTCAATACCTTAATCAACAGCTAGGACTGCAATTAATTAATTATCAATACAAATTATGTTTCTTTTTGGCACACAACCTTAGTCCCAGGACTTATGATTGTATGAACACTTCCTATTTGTGGAGCTCATAGTGAAGACCTAGCATGACAAATAACTAAAACATATTAAAACAGTTATCAATATGTCATGATGTGTACAGATCAAAGTTCAGTACAAACCCCACTCCCACTCAACCACCCATTACAGCATCAGAACAAATCATCCAGCATTGAGGGCCAAAACACTCATCTTTATTTAAGCCTGCTCAACCACACACTATTTACATACTTAGAGACAGTAAAAACCACAATCAGATTTTCCAGTGTCAAGACAGAGGGCCATGGCTGGCTCAAATTGCTGAGTGCCAACCTTTTTAAACAACTGTACTAAGTATAATACTCTAAGGTAATCATATCCCCCAGAGAAGAACACAAATTGGGTGAGTGACTCCTCCATTGCACCACATGAAGGACACATCACTCTGTTGTCTCCTGATGATGCCTTAGTGAGCGTACCCAATTTCAAAGTGTTAACACAAAGCTCAATAAAAAGGCTAGGCACAAAGTGAGCGCTCAAGTGCCTCAAAACCAAAACCAGCTTTGTTTCTCAGGTACCTTATACCAGTAGAATATTGAATTGTTTTTTTTTAAACAAGAATCAAAATTAGGTGTACTTCCATTAAGTTAGTTTTGTCCTGCTATTTAAAATCTTACTTATTCTCTTGCTCTCTGTTCTGTCCTTGTCACCTGCTCCCTGATACCCCCTCCTCACTTCTTGAGCTCCCACTCTTTCTCCCCATTCCTATTGTGATTCCTTGTTGTGTGTCTACTCCTGTCAACTCACCCCCTCCCATGCTCCTGTGTGCCCAGCTGATCATCCCAGTTAAGTGTAGCATGCCCTGTGCCCCCTCATGGTGCTCTCCATCTCTCCTATCTTCTCCAACTGCTTCCTACCCTTCACCGCTCACCAGGTCCGGCAGGAAGAAACTTAAGAAGGACTCGCTTGGCTCCAGTACAGGCCTTTCTATCCCTGTCAACTATGTCAGTGCTTCCGCCAGAGAGCAAGGGCCTCAACCCAAACTCCTCCTTTTTGATAGGATCCACCCTTGCCTTATCTATTTTCCAGCTTTCTCCTAACTGGCTGCCTTGCCAACTACCTTGCCACATTGTCTCTCTTACTGTGGCTCCTTTGACTTCTTCAGCCACAACCACTACCACTTCGGCGATAAATATGGGGCCCCCTGTCCTTGGAAGCCCCTCCTCCACTGGCTCCTTTGCCTTTTTCTACTGTCCCGGCTCCCTTGCCTGCACTACCTCTGTTCCCTCTGCCTTATCTTGCTCTACAAAATTTGGCACACGCAACGCTTATAGCTGGGACCTCTGTCCCCTGTAACCCTGTAAGTCTTTCAAAAATGGCAATCTGCTCCACCTAGCCACTCTTAACTCTCGCTCTGCAGTCAAAGACTCCTCTGACATCTGCCACCTCCTTGAACACCTGGACCTTGACGTTCTTGCTCTCATTGAGACCTGGTTTAAGGACAGCTCTGTCACAAGTTTTGACAGGCTACACGATCTTCTCTGAGCCCAGGCTCACCAGGCCAGGAAGGGGAGTTGCCCTGATACATCCTGAGTGGATCCCTGCTTCTGCCATTCCCACTCAGGCCTACTCCTCTATCGAATGCTTGGTCTGCAAGCTCGCTCTCTCCCCTGTCTCCTCTCTTAATTTGGCCACCTTCTATCAGCCGCAGGGCCATTCCACTCTCTTCCTCTCAGAATGTCATCATCTCTCTTGTCCTCAGCCTCCCAACTTCTCCTTCTGAGTGAACCTAACATCCATCTTGACTCTCTTCACTCATCAGGATCTTTCTGCAACCTATGTGACTCGCTCTCTCTCTCTCCATTCTACCCTCTGGTCCAGCACACTTTGCTGGCCACACCTTGGATGCACTCATCTCCACAGAAATCCCTCTCTCTATCCCTATAATCACTAGCCACTCTCATGCACAGATCATTCTCTTCTCTCCTCTCATCTCCAACACTGATACACCCTGCACTGCCTCCCACCTACAAGGTCTTCCGACCCATGAAAAACGTGTCAGTGGCTGCCTTTGCCTCCACCCAATCTCCTTTGCCTACTCTTTCAGCTGACTCTCACCCTGACACAGCCCTCCCCAACTTTCACCTCTCCATCACAAATACTCTCAACATCCTTGCCCCTATCATGAGGGTCTGACTGAAGCCTCCCAAAAGGTGCAACTCTTGGTATGAATCTGATCTAGCTGACCTCAACATTGACTCCCTAGCTCCAGCCTCGGCAGACCTATGCAACCTCTCCTTAGCCACTGGAGTCTTCCCCACTTCTCTCAAGCCCTCTCTTGTGCACTCTCTGCTCAAAGACCCCTCTGCCGTCACTTCTATTCTGGCCAACTATCGCCCGATCTCCATCACCCCTTTCCTTGGCAAATTCCTGGAGAATCTAGCTATCTCTCAATCTATCCTCCACACTGAATCTGTTGGTTGTCTCCATGACCATCAGTCTGGATTTAGAGTATCCATAGGCATGGAAACTGCTCTTCTGAACACCTGTGAAGACATGCTCTCATACCTTGACTCCAACTCTCCCTCTGTCCTCATTCTCCTAGACCTCTCCTCTGCTTTTTATACAGTAAACCACAATATCCTGATTACCCGTCTCCATGATACCCTGGGCATCTCTGATCAGGCCCTGGCGTGGCTTTTGTACTTTCTCTCTGACCATCCCTCCCAGATTGAGTTTGGGTCCTTTCTCGCCGCTATTACCCGATCTACTTGTGGTGTCCCCCAGGGATCTAATCTATCCCCCTGGTTTTTCAATGTTACATGGCCCCTTTGGCCCACATAATCTCTGCTTTCACCTCCAACTTTCAGTGCTATGTGGTGCTACAAGGCTCTCTTTCTGGCTACTCTCGGCCTCTTCCTCCTCCATGCTTATTCCTGACTGTCTGTCTCAAATTCAGTCCTGGTGTGCGGCTAATACCCTCTGCCTTGATGCCAGCAATACAGAGATCGTCCTCATTGGGACCACTGCTCACACATTCCCACTCACACTCTCGCCGGCCTCCCTTAATCCTGTGCCCCCTATGGAATACCTTGCCTGTCTAATTAAGAGCTCAACAATCCTTTTGGATGTTCCGTAAACAATTTAAAACATACCTCTTTACTCAAAGCTTGGGTAATTAACGCACCCCACCCATGCCTGCTGTATATATTGAAATCCCACTAGCCTTCCTTGAATGTCTATCTGCAATGTCTATGTAAATAATGTATCTCACTGCTTGACCTGTATATATATTGCCTTATGACTATTGTATGCCTGCAACTTGAGTAACAACTGTAACCTTTTCTGTTAGCAAGCGCCCAGATGCCTTTGGGCTTGGTACGCTATATAAGCAACTAAATAAATAAATAGAAAGAGGTGGAAAATTTCAATGGAAAGACAATAATAACCCACCAAAGAACAAGGAATAATTTCTAGATTACTTAATACATCAGGAGCATTTAAAATATCCCAAGAAAAATATGACAGCATTTTCCTTAACAGCACTCTGGAAGGGCTACAGCTGGTCCAAACCCTAATGTAAATCTATGTGTGAGGAAGGGGACAGGGTGAAGGATCAAAGGGATGCCTTTGACCAAGAAATAAAAACAAGAAGGATAATGTGCATGAACAAGGACACAACCGTCTTTACGTCCAGAGAGGGGTGCACGGAATGGAGAGAAAGGCTTGAGGAAAGGCAAGGCATGTTGTGTCTCTTAGAACATTATCTTGATCAATATAAAGCAGAACATCAAGACAGGGAAGACTGCAGATGGTTCAGTACCCATAGCAGCTCACACAGAATAGAGACTCTGGGAATTGAACCAACCCCTCTTACAATATGGAGCTAATCATTATAGTAGAGTTAAGAAACAGGTGATGATGGAAGATACCGACACATTTGCAACTCAAGTAGAGCAGATAAAAGGTTGCAGGAATGCAAGTGCAGCATCCCAAAGAGCTTTAGACTGCGTACAATTCTATCAGCATAGAGAGCTGGTGTTTTAGTGTCAGCATTTCTGCATTTTGGTTTAGTATTTCTGCACATGTGCTATTTGGAGTTAGATTTAACACACTTTAGAGAGCTGCACACCATGAAAGGAGGAGCAGCAACCATAATGCTAGTTATATTTAGAGTTTAGTCCCAGGACATTTGAAAGTTCTTTTTTAACCTAGAATTAGCTAATTACGCTGTGCTTTGTTTGAATCCAGGAGACCTCCCAATATGTTATTTTAGTGATTGGTGCAGGGGTGGCAAAGGTGACATGTAGGGAAGTGGGATACATGGTTTTCTGTTAATAACATAAGAGCTATCAGTCACGCTAGCAAGATCCTGCCATTTTGAATTAGGGCCCATTAGAGTTTGCAGCTTTTGCCAGTTAAAGTATTAGGCCACATCATGGAGCTTCTGTTGTGTTCGTCAAATTAGAGTTTATTCATGCTTGCCCAAGCAAATGTTCAGACACCAAGGTCCCTGGAAAGAGGAGAAAGCGCTGTGGTTAATGGTGCAAGGCTTCGCAGTTCCTGGGAGCTGTGAACAGAATGCATCCGGTCAGCACCACAACTGGTAACTGCAGACAAGGGAAAACCCTTTATTATTCTTCAGCCATTTATTTCCCAAAAATAAAATAGCTGCAATATTGACACACAATATGGGGATAGGCACATGATGGTGGCATGTAACTCCCAAATGTTGCAGGTCACGGACCTGTGCTATCCTATGTGTGTGAAAATAAGTGTTATGTCATGTTATGTTATGTGAATTTGTATGTAGAGCGCATCTTGGCGCTAGGGAGTAGAAGGCGAGAAGAGATTACAGAAGAGCTAGAAAAGAAGAGTCTTCAGTGCCCGTCTGAAGGCCAGATGATTGGCGGTGGCACGGAGAGCTCAAGGAAGTAAGTTGTATGCTTTAGCTGCAGCCGCCGAAAAAGCGCAGCCTCCCATTCGAGTGTGTTTAACATGGGGAACCAGAAGGAGTAGCGCGGATTGGGAGCTCAGAGGACGGTTTGGTACATAATGAGTAAACGTCTCCTGCAGGTATTCGGCTCCCACCTTGTAGAAGGCCCTGTGGACAAGACATACTCGGTAGGCGGAGGACCAAGGTGCTATTGGCACCTTGGTCCATGCCGGTAAAATACCGGCACCGCCTTGGAGGAAAGGGGAATTACCGCCCTATTCCAAGGTTGGCGGGGTGGTAATTCCCCCTTCCCCCATTGCCCTTCTCTATTCCCATTTTTGCCCCATAGGGCTCTATGGGAATGGGGAAGGCGCTAATTACGGTGCCGCAAATTGCGGTACCGTAATTAGCACCCTGGTCCCTTTGCGGGTTGGTTTTTAACGCCTGCTAAACAGCTGGCGTTAAAGTACCAACCCGCAAAGGGACCTCGTAGTAAGGCGGTAAGGGTTTACCGGTACCGGTACCCTTACCGATACCGGTAAAACCTTACTGCCGTCCGTGTAATGAGGCCCATAGATTTGAACTGGATCCGTTGTTCAATGGGGAGCCAGTGTAGCTGATGAAGGAGGGGGGCCAATATGCGAGCGTGCTGGCGGGCGCAATATTGCACAAGCAGCAGCGTTCTGGAGCATTTGGATCCGATTGAGTAGGTAGTGTGGTTGGCCGAGGTATAGGGAGTTACAGTAATCCACTGTACTAAGGACCAGTGCTCCAACCACTGGGGCATGAAACTGGCCAGGGATGAAAGGAAGGACCTGTCTTAATGTCCGTAATTTAAAATGGCCGGCTTTGCAGATGGCACCCACTTGTTCAGTCATCATTAAAGAAGTGGATAACTTAACACCTAGGTTTATCACCGTAGGGGACGGCAGAGGGAAAGGGCCAAGAGACGTGGGCCATAAGTCCAGGGCCCAATAGTTGAGGGGGGTATTGGTCCCTACCACCAGGACGTCTGTTTTGCTACCATTAAGCTTAAGAGAGTTGGTAGCCATCCACACACCTAAATCTTCAAGGCAATTCCTGAGACGGGCTGCAGTGTCAGGCCGAGAGAGGTCCAGACGTACCAAGATTTGCGTGTCATCAGCATAGGAATAAAATCGAAAACCGTGAGATAGAATAAGAAGAAGAAGCCAAATGTAGATATTAAAGAGGATGGGTGACAGGGCAGAGCCTTGAGGCACTCCACAGAACAGTGCAACAGATTTTGAACAGTAGGGGGGCAGAAAGACCGATTGAGACCGGTCAGTCAGAAGGTCTGTGAACCAGTTCAGCACCTGGCCCCCTAGGCCCGCATCTGACAGACGAGATATAAGTATAGAATGATCAACCGTGTCGAACGCGGCTGAGAGGTCAAGTAGTAGCAAGGCACCCACCCCGCCCTGATCGACTAACCGGGTGAGGTCATCGAAAACAGAGTTGAGGACCAATTCGGTGCCTCTCCCTGGACGAAAACCAGATTGAAAAGTATCAAAGTAAACTGAGGACTCCATATAAGAAGGGAGGAGGGGAGAGACCAATGCCTCCAGCAATTTCATCATGGCTGGGAGAAGGGAGATGGGAAGGAAATTTGCCAGAACAGTAAGGTCCAGAGAGGGCTTTTTCAGGAGCAGAAGCACCCGGGCATGTTTCGAGCCAGGTATCACCCCCTCTTGGAATGATGTGTTAATGGCAGGGGTGATTTCAGAAATAATGTCATGGGAGATGGCTTTAAGCACATCTAAAGGGATGGCATCAGCGGGAGATGCTGACTTAAGACCCTGGATGGCTTTTAGAATGTTCTGATCAGAGACAGCCGGAAAAGTGGCCCAAAAAGCAGTGGGAGTAAGAAGGTCAGGCAAGGATGCACTTTTGTCTGAGGCATCTAGTTCAACTTTGATGTCTTCGCATATGGCGATAATCTTAGAGTGAAAGAAAGAGGAGAGATATTCTCACAGGGCTTGTGAAGGTTCGATCAAAGTACCAGAGTTGGAAGGCATAGAGAGAGATTGCACCAGCTCAAAAAGCGCCTTAGGCTTGTTGACAGTGTCCTCAATCTTCCTGCTAAATAAAGCAGCTACATTGGCTTTTTGATAGGTTGTGAGAGCACAGCGAAAGATAGCCCTTGTATCGTTAGTATAGCAGGCCCTCCACTTGCGTTCCGGTTGGCGGCATCCAGGCTTGAGCGCTCTGAGCTCGTCAGAGAACCAGAGTTCGGACACATGAGCTCTTCCTTTACCAAGCTTGGCTGGTGCTAATTGGTCTGAGACGGCTAGGAAGGACACACCTAAATTCTGAAGTGTGCAGGATTTAGGAGAGGCACAGTGAGAGAGAAGAGAAGCAGAAAGAGTAGAAATATCAACCTTACGCCAGTTCCTTTTTAAGGTGGATGGTTTAGAAGGGTGGCAGACAGGACTGGGAAGCACCACCGTAAAAGAAATCAGATAGTGGTCAGACCAAAGAACCGGACAATAAGAAGTGATGGTAATGAAAGAATTGGATGCAAAAATAAAGTCAAGTATGTTGCCCAACTGAGTGGGTGCTTGAATCAGTTGAGGAAGATCCGGATCACTAATCAGCGACAGAAAGAGATCAACCTGAGTCACCAAGGTGGAATTGGCAGGCAGGTTGAAGTCTCCCAGCACCCATAGATAGGGGTAACTGCCTTGGATAGCCGATACCAAATCAGGAAAGTCAGTATAGAAAGTGGCATCAGCCCCTGTGTGCGTTTGTTTGGCATTGTACAGAATTCAGTATTTGAATGCAGGACAAAGACACATCACCAGAACAAACCATATTCCCCTGAAAGTAATGTTAGGACCCAAAGATAGAGTTTTGGCAAGAGCAGCACCATACTTCACAAATGGTATATCCCACATCATAAAAGGGAGGTGGAAACAGGGATGGGGCTAGGGGAGGACTGGAAACCCTTGGCCTGGGGGGAGTGCAATGTCCTGCCCCATGGTGCAGTACCCCAAGCCCACAATGCAGGTACCCTCACTGCTAGAACACTAAGCTTAATACCAACCTCTCATCCACCTTCACATACTTAACTATGTATAGTAGACATTATTGACATTACTTTCCTTTTCTGCAACATATCTTTCAGTTATGTGTGTGATTTTGTTGAGCCCGGACTCCAGGCAACCTTGCCCACATACCACACATAGTAAAATAATCATTTCAGAAAGATAATATCATATGGTGAAATGGGGATGCTGGTATTTGAGCACAGGTTTCCTTGTGTCGTAGTTTGCAATTTGACAGCAGACTACATCTCGGACCTTCTCTTTCCATACCATTCCATTTCACTCCATATTTAGCTTTAGAGCAATGTAAAGAGGCAGAGCAGCTGGAGGATCCATTGGTAGAGTCGAGTTAAGGAGGCTGGCTATGCTCTAAGAGCCAAACATGCTCTGCTGGCATGGCAAAAGACCCATACCTGGCTTTCCGCCTCCCCACCGCACAACACATAATCCATACCTGGCACCCTGTCTACCCACCCAACTACCCCACAACATAAGAACCTCATGTGGCATACTGCCTCCTCAGCAGTAAAAACTATATAAATGGTTAATGTGTATTTGTAAAATAGCACCATAGAATACAAACCCATATGAGTGACGTTTTCCGTACAGACTATTAAGGAAAACAAGGCATAGTGATGAAAAGAGATTTTCTCAGGATCACAACATATGTCAATTGTGAACATAGGGATTTAAGCACTATTTTACTGGTTTCACAGTTTCAAACTAAGATTGCAAAGGGGACTTCATCTTCTCCTATTCCATTTTAGAAAGGGCAAAACTAATAAACTGTTTAATAATCTGGCTTCCAAAGTCACATGTTAAAGCCACCTGCCAAAGTATAAGCAAAGTCTTAAATTGGGGTTGAGCCTGAGCGCAGTGACCTGCATATTAGGCATGTATCTCAGCAACAGTCACTCAATCCTCTGATATAACTTTCCTGATTTTTCCTCATTTACCCTATTTGTCTTACCCATCAATCTCCAGTGTCCTTTCTCTGCACTAGATCTTCGATGCCCCTTTGCCTCAATTAACTTTCAAACTTCTGTTCCCCCCCTTTTGCACAATCCCTCAATTTAACCCCTTCCCTTATCTACCTCGCACACCCCTCACATGGCCACATTGCTCAGTCACCCCCTTCAGTTGCCTAGTTGCCCTTCAGTTGCCCTAGACCACCCTGATTTGAAGACGGGAGGTACCTTTTATTGTCCTCCCAAGCTGCACTTTCTTGGAATGTTGGCTGCATAGTTCAGTTCATGAAAGCAAAGGGTATTGCGAGGGGAGTCTCCTTAGGATTTAGTGATGGAGAAGGAGTAAGAAATACCCATCATATTTTGTGTTTTCAGGTAAGGAGGTGTAGGTGTGTGTGTCTCTGGTTCATGCTCAGTTTGTGTGACTATAGTAATGTGTATGAGTATATTTGTGACTGGGTAAAGTACATGTGGAAGGATGCATCTCATCTTTGTTCATGTGAGTATGTGTTGGCATATGAATATATGTGGATGATTTGCATGCGTGTCTTTTTGTTGGTCAGATAAGAGTGTTCTGAACAAGACAAAAAATGAAAATATTAGGGGGTTATTAAGAGTTCAGTGGTAGTGAGAAAATCAGTAGCATTTGTCAAATCATGCCAATTCAGGGTTTGATAAAATGCCACTGGCAGTATTCCGTGCACATTTCTGTCAGTATTGTTGACAGGAAAAATGGTATATGTCTTTGATGCCCCCTCACCAACTACATGTGTTGGAGAAAAGGGACAGAACAGAGCCTTTTCTGCATCAATTTCCTCCTCTAAAAGGTAGGTGAAATGGGCTGTTTTTAAAAGAAGTGTTTATGTTGCAACCAGTATTTCTGAAATACCTCTGGGGGTATTGTTAAGAGAGGCCCAAATACACCAATAAAGAGAAAAAAATCAATAACGGAATACCTCCAAGTGCCTGAGAAAAACCCAGCATCAGTCGTATAAAATTAGCCATTTGGGGAGCGGACAGAGGAGAATCTCAAAATGGCATTAGGAACAACATGGTTGTATGGAGGAAAACTGTCAAAACTGATGTCATAGTTAGTAATCAACATAAAACACTTCTGCTCTCCCATTAAATTGGTTAGATATAGAACATATGGTTATCTATAAGGGAACCTTTTACTACTGATTCTTCTGCAACTAATAACTCCTCTAAGGTACATCCTTATTAGCAGGATATATTTTTATAGCTCCTGCCATTGGTTGGCACTCTACTACTCTAGTCGATAATAGTTATAGTCTAATTGGTCAATTATTTGCTCATCCGGTCTCAGGCAATTTTATGCAGTGCCAAGGTACGTGCTGGTGAAGGAGAGATGGGCGAACTGCTGGGATCCAGTTTAAAGAAGTTACTCCCTTCTCATTCCCAGTGAGCTTGAGGCCTTATCTGCCAATCTGTTCATGTCCTTGGCATGCCGTCTCTGTGTCTGGATGTGATAAGGAAGTGGGCGATGGACTAACTGGGCCTGGAATAAATGGTAATGGTTATATATAAAGCACCTATAGACAGAAAAATGTTTCAAAGCGCTCACGGAGGGTGGGAACATGGGGCAAAAACAATGGTCGCTCAGAGCCCTTGAAATTCTGAGACAATAATAGTCTGCACGGGCAGAGTAAGTGCATATATACATTTAACAGTTGAGACAAAGCACATAGGCCTGAAAGGCGATTCTGCAGCTTTACCAAGTGCATTTAGGGGTGAAGACAAGGGAGAAACAGACAGATGCTCTTCATGCTCAGTACATTGGGAATGTGAAAGTGCTCAGACGGTCACAGGGAAGGGGAGGTCCAAGTGCACCCAGTCGGCGGAGGCTGGGGTAAGTGCAGAGAGAGCCACTATCTAGGATATTTTCTCAAATGCAGTAAGGGTAGGGCGTAGGGCCCTGAGGCAAGTGTGAGAGAGGACATGGGGAGTCTGGGACCTGTGAAACTCTGAGATACACCAGGTCACCAGCCAGCAAGCTGTATGGAGGAAGAGTGTGAGTGGGAAAGAGCAGAGAGTTAGGTTAGCAGGGTAGAGGGAGAGAGAAGGAAGAGGAGAGGAAGGTCTTGAGAAGATTAGGAACTTAAGAAGATCAGGCTCAAGACGGAGGGTGGGAGGGAGGTTGCTCCAGAGGGAGGCACCTGCCGAGGATAAGGAACTCCCTCCAAAACTCTGCTTTGAGAACTGGCTCAGTCATAGAAAGTTGGAGGTAGATGAGCGGAGGGCTTGTGAGGGACAGCATTTAGGGAGGCAATATTGCAGGTAGGTAGGTCTCAGGCCCCAGAAAGTGGTGTTGACAATGCAGAGGGTCTTCAACTTGATCCTTGCAGCCACGGGGAGCCAGTGAAGGGATTTCAGTGCCAGAGAGATGCAGTCCCTCGGCTTCAGGCCAAGGATAAGTCTTGCGGTTCTGTTCTGGATGAGTTACAGAGGGCGCAGTGCAGAAGCAGGGATGTTGAGGAAGTGGCTGTTGCAGTATTCCAGCCTAGAGAGAACCAGGGTCTGGAGACAGTGAGTCGCTGGGGGGAAGTGAGAAAAGGTAGAGCACCTCTAAGGAGGTGTAGCTGATACTTAGACTTTTTAAGAGATATCTGAAATGTGAGAGGAGAAGGAGAGAGTGGAGTTGAAGAAGACTCCATGGTTTTTAGCCTCACAGGTGGGTGCGGGCGCAGGGCTAAGGAAGGCCATCCAGAGTGAAAGTGGGAAAGCGGGTGCAAGGGTCCCAATGCGAACGATCTCAATCTTACTGGCATTGAGGCAAAGGTCATTTGCAGCACACCATGACTGAATAGCGGACCGAGAGTCAGATATGTGCGTGGAGGAGGAGACTGCTGAGGGTAGCCTGAAATATAATTGCGTGTCATTCGCCTAGCACTGGAAGTTAGAGGTGAAATTGGCAATCACACGTGCCAAGGCAGCCATATAGACGAACCAGGGGGATAGGGTAGATCCCTGGGAAACTCCACAGGTTGAGAGAGTGATAGCCGAAAGAAAGGCTCTGAGTTCCACCTGGGATGGGCAGTTGGAGACAAAGTAGGTTAACCATGCCAGAGCCTGACCTGTGATTCCCAGGGTGTCATGGAGATGTATGATCAGGATGCTGTGGTTAAACGTGTCAAAGGCAGAGCAGATGTCAAGGAGAATGAGGACAGAGGGAGTGTTAGTGTCAAGTTTGAGAGCATGTCTTCACGGTTGTTCAGGAGAGCAGTTTCTGTGCCTCTGGATGCTATAAAGCCATACTGATGGTCATGAAAGCAACCAATAGATTCAGTGTGGATGGTCAACTGAGAGATACCCAACTTCTGCAGGAGTTTTCCCAGATAGAGATAGGGTGGTAGTTTACCAGAATGGAGGGGTTGCAGAGGGTTTCATGAGCAGATGGTGCACAAGGGAGTGCTTAACAGCAGTTGTGAACACTTTTGGAAAAGGAGAGATTGCAGAGATCAGCCAAAGCTGGGGAGAGGGAGTCTATGTTGTTTTTAATGGTTTTCGAAGTGCAGGGGTATGATATGATATGATATGTTTTTGTGTTTCAGAGCGCAACCAAGCAAAGGGAGGGGCACAAGGGAGGAAAAAAAATGAAACCAACGCTCTTACTAGGCCCAGTGACATTAAGAACACGCAAGTGCATGGCAAAGGGAAAAGGGGGAAAGTGCGTGGAAGGTGGAGAAGTGGAAAGTGCAAAACAAAGGAGAGAAAATAATAAATAATAAGTGAAATAAATAAATACAGGCAAGGAAAAGGTGGTAGTGCGGCACGCTAGTGGCAAGTGCATGATTGGTCAGATAGGGTATATCGGATAAGTGCAGAGGAAAGGTGGGGGACTGTATGGGTACAGATACAGATCCCAGTGCAATGGGTGGCCCGCAGACAGTGCAGGAGGGCGTCAGGGTGAGCAGGTACGTAGCCCAGAAGGACATCGGGTGGCCAGATGCACTGTGCCAAGAGAGAAAAACAGGTCAGCAGGGGAGAAGAGGGGCAAAGGAAGAGGAAAAGACGAAGGTCTTGAGGTGCTTCCGGAAGCAGAGATGGTTCTCCTAAAGTTTCAAGGTGGCAGGGAGGCTGTTCCAAAGGGAAGCCCCAGCCGAAGACAGATCTACCCCCAGCTTGTTTTGTTGAAAAACGACTGACCCTGAGGGAATTGGAAGTAGAGGAGCAAAGGGCTCAGGAGGGGAGGTATTTACAGAGGGATAGTTGAAGATATTTTGGACCCAGGCCCCAGAAAGCCTTGTGGACAATGCAGAGGGTTTTAAATGTAATCCTTGCATCCACCTGTTTGGATGAAGCCTTCATAGACCACACTTGTCTGGCAACCTCATCCGGTGTGACGGGTGAGAGAGAAGAGAGGGGAAGTGGAGGGGGGCCAAAGGGAGATCCGGTATTGGTGTATGCTGTGATGTGGAAGAGGGGGATTGGGTTTGTGTGATGAAGTGTGCAGCCAGGGCCGAGCAAAGGTCCTGGGTGGGTTTGACACAGGAAGAGGCTGCTGCAGGATTGGCAGACTTTGAAAGGTTCAGCCTTGTTGCTTGATGCTGCGAAGATGCAGGCTTGAATGAAGACTCTTTTTCTTCAAGCTGATGCAGAATCAATGTTGCCTTTGAAGGAGGTGGCAGGCCAGTTTGTCAGATGGTCCGGCCAACGACTTCCATTTCCCCTCAGCTGCCCTACATTTGCATTTAAGGGTGGCCAGATTGGAGTCGTACCACGAGTTGCACTTTTTGGAAGGCTTCAGATAGACAATCATGACAGGGGCAAGAGTGTCTAGAGTGTTGGAGATTGAGAGATTGAGGTTAGCAAGGGCTGTGTCAGGGTGGGAGTCAGCTGCAGGAATGGGAGGAGGAGAGTAGGTGGAGGAAAAGGAAACCACTGTCACTTTTTCTTGGGTCTTGTGAATTTGAAGCTGAGTGGTCGTGCTGGGTGTGCCACTGCAAGAGGAGAGCTTCAGGTGTGATGAGAGAAGAGAGTGGTCAGTCCAAGAGAGAGAGGTAGTAAGAGGGATAGAGAGAGTGAGGTCTGTAGAGATGAAAGCATCCAATGTGTGGCCCGTGGTGAGTGTGGAGCCAGAGGGTAGGACAGAGAGGGAAAGAGAGTTGCCTAGGTTGCAGAATGGTTCTGAGGAGTCAGTAGAGTTCAGATGGATGTTGAGATCAGCCATTAGGAGGAGTTGAGAGGAAGAGGAGGAAAGTAGAGAGGAGGCCAGGTCAGCCCATTCCGAGATGGTTATTGTCCAATATAAGGTGGCCACCGGGAGAGAAGATTTAGGAGAAAGCAAGAGCCTGCAGACTAGGCACTCGGGGAGGAGTAGGCCTGAGTAAGGATGATGGACACAGGTATCCATTCAGGGAAGATCAGCGCCACTCCCAACCCCCTGTCATCTTTGGCCTGGGCGGCCAGAGGATTTTGTAGCCATCACAGAGGAGTGTGTCAAACTTGTGATAGAGCAATCCTTGAACCATGTCTCAGTGATGGCGAGCACATCAAGATCCATGAGTTCGAGGAGGTTGCAAATGTCAGCCGAGTGTTTGACAGTTTAGCGAGTGTTGAGCGTGGCAATGTGGAGCTGCTTGCCATCTTTGAAGGTCTTCCACGGGTGACACAGGGGACAATGCCCCCCCTACCCCGAGGGTGGCAAGAGGGCCAGAGTGATAGTGGAGGATGGCGGAGGAGCCACGACTGACAAGGGAGCCGGGATAATATGTCAGATCAAGGGCACCTGTGCAGATGGGGTTGATGGCACAGTAGGCAAGGGAGCCTGTGCAGAGGATAAGGAAGACACAGTGGGCAAGGGAGCCTGTGCAGAGGAGGAGGAAGGTACAGTGGGCAAGGGAGCCTGTGCAGAGGCAGAGGAAGGCAGAGTGGGCAAGGGAGCCTGGTCAGAGGGAGAGGCAAGGTTAGAGAGGTGCAGGAGGAGCCTGTCAAAGAGATGAAGGTTGGGTTCAGGACCATGAACTACGATGGTTCCATTGAAATAGACATTAATGATGGAAATGGCAAAGAGGTCAAGGAGAACCTCCCAGCGAGTGCCACCATTAATGGGAGAAGCGGCGATAGGAGAGAGAAAGCCGACCATGTGGTGTGTTAACAAAGAAAAGAATGTCAGTGAGAGTTTCTCTGGCGGAAGCTGTGACATAGGTGTCTGCAATAGGAAGGCCAGGGTTGGAGCCCAGAATGTCCTTCTTAAGTTTCCTCCGGCCAGATTTAGAGATGGGAGAGGGATAGGAACCAGTCTGAAATACTGAGGCAAATGCCCATTGTTTCCATCATGTGGTAGCGGACCACTGTTCAGGGCTCAATTGCATCTATTTATTTGATTTTCTGCTGTCTTGATTATTTATTGAGTATTTATAATCGCCTATACACAATGGTCCTCATTCTAAGTTTGCCAGTCCAGAAACACCTGCCCTCTTGTTTCTGGACCGGAAAACTATGTGTTTGCCTGCCATGGCCACTGTGCCCAACAGGCCTCACACTGCCGGGCGCAGTGGTAAGGGTAGGCAAACCCTTCATGGAAGCACCGGCACCATTAGTAACAGTGCTGGTTCTTCAGCGTCCCCACTGCCATAGTGTCCCATAGGACAATTTACCGGCGCCTGACTTCCCGGGCTGTCATAATAGTATTGAGACGGTGGCACCGGAAAGTCAGGCGCCAGTAAATTATTATGGGTCCGGCGGCAACCGCTGGTAGCACCGGCAGGGTTACCGCCAGACTCCAAATGAGGCCCAATGTGTTTCAAGGCGCAACAAGACAAGAGGATGAGAGAAGAGGGATGGCACAAAGAAAAATGATCCTACTAGGCTTTGTGACATTCAGATTGTGCAAGTGCAGTAACGAGAAGTGCAGGACATGGGGAAGGGCTCATGAGAAAAGAGGGTGCCTGGGGAAGGCAGGTGGACAGAGCTAGGGGAAAACAGAGAGGGCATGGGAAGGAAGGTCCACAAGCTAAGTGCCAGATAAGGGGCTGGAAGGACTACAATGGCAGACTGGATTTAGGGGAGCCTGGTGCCCTGTAAGACTCTGAAGGAACCAGGCAACCAGTCAAGAAGCAGACAGGGAGATCAGCAGTGGAGGGGGAGAGGGAAGGAGGAAGAGAAAAGGAAGGTCTTGAGATGCTTCCGGAATGTAAGGAGATCCAGCTCAAGTCTGAGAGGGGCAGGAAGGCCATACCAGAGGGAGGCACCTGTGGAGAAGAGAGATATACCCCCCACTCTGCTTGGAAAAGCATCTAATCTGCAGAGAGTTAGAGCTAAATGACAGAAAGGCTCCAGCAGTGATGTATTTAGGGAGAGACATTTTGATGTTGAGGGGTCCCAGGCCCCAGAAATCCTTGTGGATATTGCACAGGGTATTGAACTTCATCCTTGCAGCAATTCGGAGCCAGGGGAGAGATTGTAGGGCTGGAGAGATGCAGTCCCTAGGCTTGAGGCCAAAGATAAGTCTTGCAGTCCTATTCTGGATTAGTTGAAGGGCGAAGCAAGGAGTTAGGAATATTAAGTAAAAAGCAGTAGTCCAGCCTGGAGACATTGAGTTTCACAGGAGCATGATGGGAGGGGACCCACGGAGGGAGGCCAGAGTTTGAAAGGCAAAGAGGGAGCAGGGGTACCTATGAGATGGATATCAGTCTTGCTGGCATCAAGGCTGACGTCATTGACAGTGCACCATGCCTGAATAGCAGACAGGCAGTCAGGAAAGAGAGAAGAAGAGGAGGAAGCAGAGGAAGGACACTTGAAGGACAGCTGCGTGTCATCCACATAACACTGGAAGTTAGGAGATAATGTGGAAATCAAATCAACTAGAGAAGCCAGGTAGATGTTGAAAAGCCAAGGCGAGAGGATAGAGCCCTGAGGAACTCCTCAGGTGGAGAGTGAGATGTTACAGAGAAAGGGGCCCAGTAGAACCTGGGAAAGTCGGTCTGAGCGGAAAGAGGTCAACCGGTCAGGAGCCAGGTCTGTGATGCCAAGGGTATCACAGAGTCGATTTATCAGGGTGGCATGATTGACTATATCAAAGGCCGAGGAAAGGTCAAGAAGGATGAGAACACAGGGAGAGCTGGAATCTAGATTAGAGAGCAGGTCTTCACAGGCATTCATGAGAGCAGTTTCTGCACCTCTGGCAGCTCTGAAGCCAGACAGTTGGCCATGGACACAACCAACAGATTCCGGATGGCGGATAGCTGGGAGAGGGCCAGCTACTCCAAGAGTTTGCCCAGGAAGGGGGTAATAAAGATAGGGTGGTAGTTTGCCAGACAGGAAAGGTCAGCAGAAGGTGTTTTGAGAGGATGCACACAGGAGTGCTTAAGGAGGGGAAGGATCCAGTGGCAAAGGAGTGATTGCAGAAATCAACCAAGGCTGGAGCAAGGTAAACAATGTTGTCCTTGGTAGTTCTGGAGGAGCAGGGGAGCAGCTGTTTGGATGAGACTTAATGTGTGTGTGTGCTTTTTTTCGGCAGCCACTTGGGGCACTGTATATTCTTTCGTTATGCGATCAATTGCCATGGTAGCTACTTGCACCTGGCATTTAAGGATATATCTATTTCACACTGCTAGCAATTGAACCTAATTAACTTTAATAATTGCATGCTGTGTGCCTTGGGAAACGTTACCTTGTGTGGTTTCAGCTTCTAAGCAGAACTCTACTCGGAACATTGACCTTGGTGCTTGGGCTACTGTCTCTGCATTGTGAGGCCTGGAACTTTGTGTTAAGCAGTTTAATGTCAGGATGCAGTATTTGAAAATTGAGGCCTTGTCAGGTTTGGTCTGAGTTATGGCAGTATGTCAGTTCTTTCTCAACCACGTTAGTGTTCTTCGTGTCTTTTGCATGCCACCATTCCTTATACCCTGATGTATGCTGCAGCCTCTCCCTACCTGCCTATCTCTTTTCCTGCGTGTATAACCCTCTCTGCTTCTATGAATGCACACTACCTCTTGCCCTACTTGTGTCGCACAAGATAATCTACTATTCATGGCGGCTTGCATAACCATTCGTGTTTTACTGACTGTTTTTAGACTGGTTCTCAGCTTGTATTTTCGTTCATGCTTGGGAACAGGTTGGTCTGTGGCCAGACCCAGTGCTGCTCTCATCTGCACATCACAGTATTAAAAAAAAAAAGAAAAGCTCCACTGGTGGAGACAGTAACTTTCTCCAGCGGTATGTCATTATAAAAACACCCAACTCTGACTAAACCCCTTAACTGTAGTCTATTAAGAATGAATACCTGAATATTGCATCTTTGTGTGTATTTTTCAACTGTGCCTAAACATGATTGCCAAAAACAATCCAACAGTTATTTCCATAATGTTAGGCAAGATTGAATGCAGTACCCTGTGGGAGACTGAACCAGCCTTGTCCTCTTGGCAATAGTTATCCCAACCTTTGGTATAAGCATGTACTACACAAGTTGGTAGGGTGACAGAGCGGCCAGGACTGTCTCAAAAGGGGTCAAGGTGAGCTGTAAGGTTGTAACACAGAGTTTCACAATGACAGTTATTCAAACGAACATTTATACACAAAGTTTCTAGAAGGGTGCAAAACATGTAACACTTTGAAATATACTCCAAAACACACGCTTAGTTTCTCTAATCAGATGATACCCATTGGGGATGGCACACAGACACTTCCTACACCCTCAGGTGACTTAAATAGCTAGGACACTGTGGACATTGATTTATCAATGGTACATTTAGAGCAATACTGAGTTTGGTGCAAAGGCTAGATTTGGGAATAAAACAAAGGTTAACAAATAATTAATAAACTGGTAAGTACTCTTTGAACCCTCCAATGCAAAGTAGATTGACCCTTTCCTGGGGAAAAGGCAAAAGCACAAAGTCAGAGGTAAAAAGAGTCTCTAAGGGAGCCAGGACAGCAAATGTTAGTTGAGCAAAGTCTAGGGGAGCTGGAGATCGTCTTGCAGGTAAGTAAAAGTCTTGCACAATGTTTTTACAAAAGTTTGTACTAATGAAATCACTGAAGGGCCACAAGCTGGAAAGCTTGTGAGGGGCCAATCTGCAGCCAACTCTGCAAGGGTAACCAAGACAAGTCTCAACTGACAACAAGCAAGGCTACACAGCAAGAGGTAAGTCCTCTTAGTTTTTTTGGTTAGAAGAAAAACTATTTCCATCTGGCTTCTGTGCCTGTGTAGGTCTGCAGATCCTGTGTTCCTCGGCCTCAGTCATGGGGACAAGAGTTAGGACGTCTGGGGACTCCTTCACCATGAAGAGAAGGTTGGCGGCATCAATGGCAACCTTCAGATCAGTGGCAGTTTGCAGTTTGAACTCCTTGCATCTCTCGCAAACAGCACCACCGTGGTTCTTGGATACCACTATGGACTTTCCTCACATCTGGGGTCCAGCACTCTCTTGAGGTGGCTCAGGCGTGGTCAGTCCTGCTTCAAGGTAGTCCGGAGGATCTTCCTGGAGCTCGGTACTGGCTTAAAAGTGATGCACTCGGTCTGGTTTTCCTCTCCCTGGCACTTCGGTTTCTGCAGCAGCAATGGAAGTACAGCCAGATCCGAGAGGATGTCCAGACAAGTTCACTTTGGGATCGATGGTCCCACCAACCAAAGGGGAGAAGTCGTCCGTTGCAGGGGTTCTCCAATCGAAGCAAATTTGGAGCTTCAGCAATGCAGCAGGGCTTTACCGGGCAAACCAACGGTCCTGGAGTTGCAGCAAGTGTCTCTAAAAAGTTCTTCTTCGGATTCCTTTGTCCAGTGGTCGGCTCTGCATCCCAAGCAAAAAGCCTCACCTTTTATGCAGCTTTCTCCCATTCATTCGCAGCCTAGCTGTCACTCACACAGCAGGGTGGCTGTCCACCAAGGACAGCCAGCCGGCCAATCACCTTTGGGTGCATTACTGTAACCAAGGGTATTAAGCACACAGAGATTCGGGCACCTCCCTCACTTCCTGCCTCTGCCAGACACGCTGCAGCCAGAGGTGGGCTTACCCAGTAAATGCCGCCAAAGACAAAATTAACAAAGTGACCCAACATGGTTTGGCAAGCAGAATACATTTCAAGAAGGACCTTTCCAACAAGAAATGGTGAAAAAGCAGACTGGGCCCATTTTGACAAAATGGGTACCCATGGTTGTCTTACTGCAGTTGCAATTGCAGCCTGCAGTAAAAACACACAATGGTAGTAAAAAGTAAACCACTGCCACCAGCCATTAATTGTAGAAAGGGTAACATAAAAATGTTACATGAGAAACTAGACAAAGGGGATACTAAGTAACCCCTCCAGCACTCTATTGTAAGATAGTGTGTGCTGGGTCTAGAAAGTTATAAAATGTAAGTAAAGACAATTTCACTTCGTTGCTCTTGGAAACAGTAGTTTCAACAATAGAAGGTATTTAAACCTTGGGGATATCTAGGAGATTTCTCTGTGTCAATGCACTGAAGGTGTTGTGTGTCACAATGCAAAGATGATGCCTATGGAGCTTGCCAGACTCCAAAGTCAAAATCACAGAAAAATACATGAGAGAGTGGGAAAAAGGCTCACTCTCTCCAGGTTAGAAATTGAAATTCCTAAAGTCCAGCAGAAGAGCTGGGGGTCTTTAAGGTAGAATGCAATTAGCACATTTCTGGGAATCCTCCCCAACACATAAGAACCATGTAGAAACATCCATGGGTGCTAGTCAATTATTCTTGTAATGAACTCACCTGGGAATTAGATCACCAGAGCATAGAGGGTGCATTATTAGTGAACATAGCGGAGGACAAAGGCTAACAAGAAATGGAGCCTTACTTCTTTGGCAAGCAGGTCTCATGGTAAGCTGCTGAAGATTGTAACTCTCCAATGGTGTATGTGACACAGTGATCCAATTTACCATCCAGGGTCACAAAACCAATGCATGCATTTCCACTGCTGGTATGAACATTCCCATTTGCCTAGGCTCTTCTCCCTCTCACTCACCCACTGAAGCGGCCCACGTGTGGGGGCAATGAAGACACATCTGCAGCATTGCCGAAATCAAGATGTGTGTCTCACCCCATCAAAGCAGAAGTCAAGCAGGCCTTCCAGCACCAGGTACCTTCGAGGCAGGCTGGATTCTGAACAACTTTCCCTTTTCAATATTTTTTTAACATTTCGCTGCTCTTGCCCAGGGAGCAACAGCTCAGTCAGCCTGGGGGGCAATTGCTCTAGTGTCCCCTGAATGGGGATACCAACTACAAGCAATTGCCCCTCAGAGTATTGGGTAAATTCTCAAGAGAAATGGGAAGAGAAATGAAGAGATATGTTCAATAATGCGGGCTATGGAACATGCAAAGGAGCATGCACCATTGGCGGCACCAATGCTATTACCAAGAAACCTACTTGGAATAGTGTAAATATAAGGACTTCTCGGGCACAAATAGCATTGGAGACAGATGTGCCACACATGGAAACATATAGAGGGATTGCCGAAACACATCTCACAAATTAGGGTGGTCAAACTGAAAGAACAAGTGAAAGAAGGTGATAGGGCAGATTGCCTGGCAAGCAGGAGCTCAAACTCAGCCCAGAAGAATCCACTTATTACGGATAGAGCTGAAATTGTCTTGACTGACTGTCAAGAGCACATAGACCATTGTGATTGCAGTCTCAGTGGCCTGACCTAATTGTTTTGTGTTGTTTGTCTCTGACGCAGTGCTTCAACGCCTATGGGCTATGTCCCTGCACTTTACAAAGAAATTAAATACATAAATAAATACATTTAGGCAGATGGTCCATTCATAGTGGTTTTGCACATAACTGACAATAATATCCCCCCACCCCTTAGACAACATAAGCAAATCGCTTATAAAGATTGGGTGCTATGGAAGGGGATATAGGTCAGGTGGGTGTTAGCGATATCCCTGGGAATGAGGCAGGAATTTTGATCATGGGCTTGCAAGCTTACAGGCCAACATAAAGGGACATTCAGGATGGGAGATAATGATGGGTGTAGGTTGGTGGTATGCTATGGATAAGGACTGTAAACAGGTTCTGACAACTTGAAGTGCATGTTGGCAATTTGACAAGACATGTAAAGAGAAATTATTATTTGGAGGCTTAGCTACAGCACCTTGACAAGTAGTCTGCTTGGATTTCATAGCATCACTTCCATTGATTGACTCCTAGAGCAAATATGCACATCTTAGTGAAAGTGGATACTTGCAGCAGTTTGCCGGAAGCTTTTCCAATGAAACTTTTCCAATGAAAATTAACACTACCTTCATGACAGTGAACATCCTAGTAAAACATATTGGGATTGATTCTGGGGTCCCCTCACTGGTGAAAACTGGCAATGAACCCTGTTTGACATCCATTCTCATGAAACATATATGTACATCTGTTCCAATGACACAGATGTTTCACACCCCTTTTGGACCCCAATCAGCAGGTATAGTTAGGTAACTCAATGGCGAATTAAAGAAACAACAACAATGCATATACCATAGGTGAGTTGTATGGGGCATATGCTCAGTCTACATGCTAAATGAACCAGAGCCAAGTACTCACCATATGAAATTCTGTTTGCAACTAGCATGCTGAGCTTCAGGAGGCATCTCCTCCCATTTGTATCAGGCTATCTGAAATAGTGGGAGCAACTGTAAGAGGATTACATCACCAGAGTGGTGAAAGGCATTCACTACCTATAGTAGAAAGTGTAGTAAAAATGAATACTTGGAGGAGAGGCTTACAGCCCATTACCACAACAGACCCATGGATCTTAGAGAATGGTACATTTGGTAACACTAATGGTTTGCAGCAATGACTAAGTAAGCAGGGTTCTGGGAGTGTCTCTATCTACTGGTCTATATCCTGGTTTAGAGTCTCAACCAGATTCTTTAGCTTACTGTCCATTCACAGAAGAGACATATCCATTTGCAAGGGCAGTCCAGCACTGAAATACGAGGCAATTCTCTTCTGAACAAGAGTACTAAAAACAACCCCAGGCACGTGTTTCAGCCAGGTTGGGCCTTGTCAGTGAGGTGGAGCTGTGCCTCTCTAAGAATAGTGAGCAAGGGTTTCACATCTGGATTACCCTAGTAACTTAGTGTGAAACCCAAAGCTACTTAACATGCACAAATTAGGAGGGGTCTGTGAACATTTGTGAGATAAAGAATCTGGGTCAGGCTCTCATAACCAGGACTAATGTCTGGCCGAGGGACTCCTAGAACCCCCTTTGTTAATTTGCATAATTTAAGTAACTTTGGGTCTAACCCTAAGTTACATGGGGAATCCAGACGTGGACCTCTTGCTCACTATTCTTAGAGAGGCACAAACATGTCTTTGGGGTTGTAGTTGGTATTCTTGTTCAAAGGAGAATTGCCTAGCATTTCGGTGCTGGACTGACCCAGGGTAGGAGAAAGACTGATATCTTTTGGATATTTCTCCATTGTGAAAGATAGTGGGACATGGGTACCTATTACAAGTAAATAATAAAACTTGTTAGAACCAAATCAAATGTAACAAATTAGGATATTAAAAAATAAGCAGGAAGTTTTCTTCTGCATAGATGTCACCAACCTCAAGTGAATTGATGTGCATATAAACAACAATGTAACAAAGTAGTAATGAACACATTAAAAAGGTGCCAGCTTGAAAGGTAAAGGAATAGCAGTATGAAATGGTAAATAACTCCAATGAGTGGGGCAATAAGAGTAAAAGCTCATAAATGAAACTGGGCAAAAGGAGGCCAGAAAAGAGACAAGAGCAACTGTGAGTCTGAAGAAGGGAACTTGGAGGAGATTATAAGGAAATCAAAGAAGAACGATAAGGTGAAGTTAGGCCTTGGATACATTTAAAGAAAATGGGAACCAGTCCAGTGAAGTGAGGGAAGAAGAAACAGAACATCCTGGTGACAAAGGAAAAAGAAGACATATTGAACAATTATCAACCAAATAAAGTAGGTGGCAGTAGTCTGGTAAGGAGAGCACACCAGTTATCAAGAGGTGAAAATATAAGGGAAGTTATTAACAATTTTGTAGCCTGAAATATGAGAAAGGTACATATTGTTTTAGATGTTAAATGGAATAAAGTGTGCAAAATATAAAATGAGAAAGAAAGTTAAGGATCAAAGATAATGTCAACATTACATACCAGTGGAAGTAGACAGGGGGAGTTCAGACAGGGAAAGGAAAATCAATGATGGAGAAGGAGATGGATACTGGGTGGATGTTAGAAAAAGTCGAGGAATCAAGGGAAGGTTTCTTTAAATTGGAATGAGGAGGACATATTTGTAGACAGAAGGAGATATACCACAGAGTGAGAAGGTTAAATTTGGCAGAAGATCTGAAGGAGCAGCATTTGGTTGAACGTGATTTAGAGAAGTGATCATGTATGCATCTGATAGAAGAGTGGGGAGGAAGAAAACAAAGTCAGAGTAGAGAGTGAGATGGAAGAATTTATAATTTAAGACAAAAAAGAAAAAGTAGGAAGGAGACAGAAATTGATGGACAATAAGGAGCAAGCAACAAGGTGAAGAGAAAGGGTCAAATGAGATTGCAAATTCTTCCCAGCCTTCAAGACAGACTAATCATAGGCAGTGTCAATAGAACAAAAGATCGTTAAGTTCAGAAGCAGTTGTGATCTCTACTACAGAAGAGCATAGAGATCGAAGAGCTGGAGTAAGTCAAGGCTGGGGTGGTCACGGGAAACCACACATAGCCTAGCATGATGAAGAGCGTCAGAAACTTTAGAGCAAAGGATACTGGCCAAAAATAGTTAACAGTGAAAGGCATTCCTGTAAGAGGAAATAAAGCACCATTCACAAACTATGTTGTTTGTTGGAAATCTCAGCCTCTTGCTCACATGCAAAATGTGAAATGCGCATGCTTAAGAGCATTTTTCAGTAGTGCAGGATGTGCAACCATTTCCGAGGCCTTTTCAATTAAATTGAGAGCTTGGCTTTTCAGTGCTGAAGTCTTGGTCCAATGCATGGGCGTGTAGATGTGTATTATGAAAAAGGTCCTTTCCTTCCGAGGGTGAATTCAAGTGAATTCGTATGCCAATTCATGAGATCCCAACAGGGACATCCTGATTCTAATTCTCATAGAAACCATGGCCAGAATACATTGACAGAACAGGGTGAATAATGACAAAAGGTAGTTGTTCAGTTCAGAATACACAAAGGGAAGAGGAAAGGGGCGAGGATACAGAAAAGATATGATATGACATGATATGAGATTTCTGTGAAATTTGCAAAGGCACTAAACACTCTTTATTCCTTGGAAATAAACCAAAGGAAACAAAATTGGAAAATTTAATAAAGAGAAAAATATAACAATTAAGTTAAAAAAGGAAATGAACTCTGGGGGAATGAAACACTGTGTTGCTTCTTTCCCAGATGCAATGTGTCCTCTAAAAGAACAGGGAATCCAAGTTAAATGATGTATGACAAAGGCATGAATGAAAAAGTTAAATGATGTATGACAAAGACATGAATGAAAATAAAAAAGTAACCACTTGTCATGAGACCATACCTGAACAAAATCCAAAACCCCAGGACAAAAGGGTGTTCCTTACCCTTCAGGTTTTTCAAGGGCTCACAATATAAGCAGTAACAATGACCTCCAACCCGTAGAAAAGTGAAGGCCCTGATAAAATGTCAATGTTCAAGTGCATTTTCATTCCTACATATTACTTGACCAACCAAAATGAACTTGACCCTTAGGATAAGGCCCCAGAGGGGACTACTGAAAGTCAAGTTTATGAAATGCCAGACATTCATCAAATGAAATCTGAATAATCTGCTAACTCACACTTTTCCGTAATTTGGAGATTAAAGATGGAATATTGTGTGCTCCTGTCCAACTTACAGGACAGTGTGACGGACCAGTCCCCATAGTTACACGGTTCCAAGTGACCTTGATATCTAGAGAAGTGCTAGAGCACCTCAACTAAAGAAGGTGGGAAAGCCACTGTGTTTCCCATAAACCTCTCCTTAGAGAATTGTCCAACTTTGACAGGAAGCACATCCCAGTAGATGGGGTTACTGAAATGGAAATCAAATTAGGGTGACATGCTCACCCATCGAGTGACAGCTGTGACTCCCCAGAGTACATCTGTTTTACTGCAACATGATTTATTTTAAAGTCTTTGTTCCTGATAGATTGTGTGAACCCACCACCCTGTGCCCCTAACTTGCCACCTAATCAATAAAATGTGCTTATTATATCTTACTATATCTGTTTAAATGGTCCCTGGAATTTGACTTTAAAAATGCCCTGACTGAGTGGGGATTACCTTGTAAAACACGGAAGCCCCAAACATCACTTTCCTGTCTGTGAAAGAACAATATTAATGTGAAGGGACTTCCATAGAACCTTTGAGAATATATCTCCCTCCAAACAATGAAAGGTTCTCCACTTTGAATGGAAATACCCTGACATTGTTTCCACAGCAGACTGGCAGTGAGGGCCAAGGTCAACCGAAGGATAACTCAGAAAACAGACTCAGTAGTTTAATTCCATTACAAGGAGATCTCATATTCATCTCAGTTCAACTCAATAAATGTAAGGAAATAATTATCACCAAAGTTTGCATAACTCAGGAAGGAAGATTAGTTAGTGAAATATTATTCAGGAAACTACAAAAGGATCAAACAATTCCTGCATTTAGTTTGAATGATAAATGGGACCCTGGACGCAATGCAATGCATTCAAACACTTGATTATAAGCAGGCGAATGCTGGCAATTGAAATCTGAAATATGAAGAGGAATCGTAATTCTTGGGTCATGAGAGAGGCAATCTCTGATTTTTATATTGTAAATGTCGTTCTTCATCGATGTGCGATCCGTTTATATCTTATTAATAATAAAGTCTTGTCCAAAATCGGTGGATACCTGATGGGCTTAAAAGATCTGAAATAAAGCGTTTCATTTACTATTTAAGGAAATACACACCACAAACATTGCCAGGAAACTTAGAAAAGGACCAACATTGTTTAAGGAAGAAGCTTTTATTAACTTCAAAAATATTCTTTAGCATTACTGCCTCCCCTACATCCAACTCCATTAGTCGACATTCAACATGAAACAATCTGAATACTGGTTGATAACGCTAAACCCAAAGTGCCATTTTATCCCCAAATACCACCTTGGAATGGCTGTTGATTCTTGTCCATGGATCTTGCCTATAATACATGTGTCCCATACTAGAACATTGCTACGACAATACGGATTGTACCTGACCAGAAATGCTTTATACCCTACAAGCGGGAATTTTGTTGTGTTAGGAGGATGTTATCAGTGAAACCCTGGAAGAAGTAACAGCATTCACTAGTTTTGTCAATCTGGAAAAATGAATACCCTTCATTTGAATGATAGACGTAACTTGATGGCCGTGGGCCAACCGTCTTATGCACCGAATTGGAGAAATATGAACTGCTATGCTTGACCGACGAGCGGCCATTTTAAATGTTTTAAGAATCGCCATTTTGCTTGTTAACCATTGCTCATTGCTTTTTGTCTAAAAACTGCTTTGCAGCTAGCAATTCTTGCGGATTCTGCTTACTCTGCTCAACTGTTAACATTGTTGTCTGAATATGAAAGGACAAGGTCGCGGGACTGAAGAGTTTGCTGAAACTCCTCACGAGTAGCCCAGAGAGGAATGCCCACGCTCCCAATCTGTAGCCTTGGGAGGAAGCTGCAGGGCATTTAATCACTTCACAGCTGCCCGCCAGTCTCGTACGATGGTAGAATATGTTAGAATAATATAGTTAAAGGCTTGAATTATGCTTCCCTTACGGCCCCCCCTCGCAAAACCCTTTAGAATGTGTCGGCTCCCAGGACACAAATAGTACCTCATAGATAGCAAAGCTTGGAATGTGGCTCTTCCCCCGTGTACAGATTGCTTCCAAGAACAGAACCACTGTGTTCTAAAAGATGCCTCCGCACTTTCTAAATTGCACATTGTTACTAGAATAGACATCAAAAGCATTATAATCATCATACTCGTCGGATATGTCCATCGTCATCCCGAGTTCAAAGGAACTTAATACAGAGGGGTGTTGAACATGACTTTGCTGATTGTATCATTTGCATTTTGTATTAATGTAACTGATGTACGTAATTCGCTCTCTTGCGTCCCTCGAGGTCTAGGAAACTCACGTCGTGGGGCGTGAGATCAGAATTGGCCAATTGATACTATCTTTTGCTTGCAATAAACCCTAGCATTGGGAATTTGAAACCTTGTGTCTGGCGCATCTTTTCGTGTATGGTCATTGCCTTGTTTCCATAGCACGAGGGACCACTAGGGGCCCCTTTCAGTTACTACCTCAATACTAAAGAATCAGCCGCCCAGGAAGACACCATGAGCAAAGATCTCTCTACTCAACTAGAGTATAGCTCTGAAATAATCTTCTGAGAAATATGTCCTGGCTTGTATCAGATGGCCGAAGGACAGATCTGTATGGCTGATGCCTGTCAGACAGACCAGTCTCTAAGTGCAGGCCTAGGATTTGAACCTGTGGTGCTCTGCTTTTTTTGGCTTCCAAGACAAACAAATTGCCCCTTAGCTATCCTGCCGTCCCTTATGGATTTTAAGAAAGTTTGCTCTGTAGATTCATATGATTGTGGACATATGCATTTCTTCACTATACAACGATAGCAATGGGCCCTAATTTGGTGACATTATTTGTAACACTGTGGGCAAGGGAGACATTTTGCAGACCTAAGGGAATTGAGTGAGATGGTACAAATGTGTGGGTGGCCGCTTCCTTATATTAATTGGGGCCTGTGGCCTCGAGTTGGCAAATGTATATTGGACTGTCTATGTACTCTCTGAACACATATATAAACTTGACTTTACATTTGGGGACAGCAGTACGCATGGAAAATAACTCCCTCTGGCTATATTAATATGGCAAATGAGTTCAATATATTCTCCACTTAACACTGTAACATTGTGGATGATCTTGTAGAAAGTGGACATTTGGCTTATGTGGATGACCTATTAATCAATGGGCACACTATTGAAGAACACTTGGAGAAGATCTGCCACATGTTGGCACAGCTAAGAAAAGTTGGTGCATAGTTATTACATCACAGACCACAATGGTGCAGAACTAAAGTAAACTTTCCCAGTCATGAAACCAAAGCCGAAGGTCTTAATCCTCAGAAGAAGAAGGCTGAAGCTCTACTGAAATTGAAGAACCCCACACATCTACATACATTAAGTGGCCTTATATTATGAACACTGTAGTCAGAAATTCATAGAGGATTATGCCGAGATCACTCAATCTTTGATCCATCATTTTGAAGGGTGGGGTTAAGTGGGAGTACGGGGACTTCCAAACAAAGTCTGTGAAACAACTGAAAAGAAGTTTATCCAAAGCTGCCTACATTGCTAATCCCATCAAAACAGGGAATTCTTGCTGGAACCAGGATCTTCCAAAACCTGTTTAATTACAGTCTTATATCAGAAGCATGGTTAGTTTAATAAAGTAACCTCTTACAACAGCAACACTTTATCACCATAGAGATCAAATGTAATGAATGTGTAAAATCACTTCTGTTAATAGTGTGGGCTTTAAATACTACCATCCATTGATTCACAGGGAACCTATACTAGTTGATACTTCTCACCAGCCTCTGCACATCACATATGATCAAAACAAAAAGAGTCCAATGGCACAAGATTGAACTGATCTATATGATTGTGGACAATACATTTGTGTGGAAGATGAAGTGTTAACCACCGATAATATGGATGAGTATCTAGCTTTTCCTCATGGATGAGTATCTAGCTTTTCCTCATAAGATGTATGACGAGAACACCTTTCAGGGAATGCCCATAGTTTATGTGGATGGATGTTCCTACCACCATAGGTCAATGACACCCCTGAACCCACAGCCTGTTGTAAAATTGGTCCCCAGAACAGTCAGATGGCAGAACTGATGGCAAATATATTGATGTCCTTACTTCTGTAAATCACCATCTCCAGGAACTAGTAATCATTACTGATTTGGGCTATGTCTGAAATGGATTTGTTGAGCATTTAGTAAAGTGGAAAGTCAGAGGTATGCTTTGTGCAAACAAACCCTGAAACATGGGAAGTTAATCCAACCGATACATCATTTATTTACATCAAACAACATGACCCTATTTTGAAAGGAAATAAAGGGTCACTTAAAGTTGAAGGTCATTATAAAGCAGGAAACTATTTGACTGATCAACTCACCAAAACATTAGTAATACAAGTGATTTGATTACAAACCCAAGCTGAAAGCAGCCTTTCTATTCTGCAATGGAGTAGAGATGGCTCCGGAACAATTACCAAACAAAAATGAAGACCCAAACATAGCATGATTCTATGAACCTCTAAATAAATATCTAGAAGACCCAGAACACTTTCCCTTATCTGAACTAGATTAGAAGGGAGATAAATATCTTCAAGATGTCAAGTATTAATGACATTTCAGAAGATAATCACAATTAAAGATAAACTTTTGGGTAGAAAATCCCAATCTGGATATGATCAGTGGCGCAGATCTAATGTGAGGTTGTTTATTGGCAACCTGTAGGTTGAGAACTAAACATTTTTTAAAGGGGTATCTAGTGTATGCTCGGTGTCAACTGATTTCTCCCACTCCCCGGGAGCCTCTACAAAAGAAAAGAATGAATGTACCATTGTCTGATCTTCAGATCCACCTTATTGCTCCAGTGACCCGTTCTGCATATGGCAACAAATACATTTTGACTGTTACATGTTTCTTTATCAAGTGTGTCCAAAGTCTTTCCCCACCAAATTGCAAGGTGGAGATGGCAACTATGTTGTTAATGAACCACATATTTTCTCATTTCGGCCCCCCTCAAAAGATTGAGTCCAGTTGAGGGAGGTATTTCACCAATGAGGATGGCTAAAATGCTGGAAATTCTCAGAGTAAAGAGAAAACGACATATTGCCTACAACCCAGCATCTAGAAGCGATATAACAAAACCATAGTAGTAGTCTCAGAGAATATAGTAGCGGATTCTGGACCCAGTTTGAACGTATAATTCCCACTGCTATTGATGGCACTGAGGTCTAAATCTATTTGTGCAACTAAAATGTCCCCTTTTGAACTCATGACTGGTCCGAAAATGGGCATTCCCAAATATCTATTATACCAGACACGGGAAAATGTGTTGATCAATGCCTCTACCACAAATATGTAGATGGAGAAATCTGCTGTAAGTACAAAAACCTACAATGACCTGCAGACAACCAAGAATGAATATTAGGTATGCTATATAGGTTATCTTTATATCTTTCAAATGAACCATACCAAGGTACTTATATTCCTTGCCAGCTGAAAGGGATAGTATAAGATAATTTGTAAGATCTCTCCGTTGCATACACTGTATACATCCCAAAAGGGGAGAAAACCGAGGAGTTATGGGTCCAAGTGAATGAGCAGCTGAAAGCCTGATGCCCTCAAAATTGATTTTATTGTTTTCATTGTCGATTGTCAATTTTTAGATATTAACAATTAAAGATTAATCTACATATGTTGCATAAACCTTTATTTGACTTGGAGTTTTTAGGTAACATACAACATACTCAATTGCAATAAAATATAAAATTGCATTCTAAAATTTCCAGCACAGAAAAAATAAGCAAATCTTAAAAAAAAACATTCAGGATATGTGCCTGAGGATACCTTATAGGACATGTCCAGTTCTTATACATTGAGAAAGATTAAAACACACCCAAAATGAACATGAATTAACAGTTGTTCACAATCAGTCATTGTCCAAATTTCAAATAATATGTTACAAAAATAAAATGCCAGTTTCTAAAACAAGTGCCTCATTTATGGTTTTAACATCATCAGACAAATGTGTGCATTTAATCAGATAGCAGCTTAATGTTTAGCCAAGTGAAGCCTCCTTAGCCAGGCCCTATGGATGTATTTGGAGACAAAATATTCACTGTCCCAATTCCATGTTTATTTACAAAAGGCAATGGCCTCATTCAATATGAAAATCCCCATACACAGTGAGCAACGGCTTGAGGTATATAATCATCAGACTTCTTAAGCCACCACATTGGAATATAAGGTGCGTCACCGATTCCTCCTCAGCCTAGCAGACAGGACATTTACTGTCATACAAGTCGGCCCAGTGCTCTGTACTGTTAGGGAGAAGTCTCAAAAATGTGTTTCACCTTAGGGACCATAAGCAACTTTACAGGATTTTGAGGACTTGATTTTTTTACCTGGAGAGAGTGTGACCCTTTTTCCCCCCTCTCTCATGTGTTTTGAAATGTATTTTACTCTTGTGTGTTCTTTAGTTATGGTGTTTTAGACAACTCCATAGGCATCATCTTTTCATGTGTGTCACACAGTAACCTCAGTGCAGTGAGTGGCACAGGAAATCTTTTCAGGCTTTCCCAAGGTTTAAATACCTTCTCTGGGATAAACTACTGTTTCCCAGAGAAAGTAAACTGAAATTGACTTTACTAGTCTTTTCAAATTCCTAGACCCAGCACACCCTATCTTACAATAGTATCTATCTTACTTACCTAGTATCCCCTATGTCTAGATACTTATATAGCAGTCAAATGCTTCCCTTTCCTCTCGGAATGGCTGGTGGCAGTCGTTTTACAACAAACTACCATGATTTTCCCGACCGCGAACACCGGTAGGGTTAAATCACAGGAGCCAAGTTTTTCAAGATGGCGTCTGAGCCCCCTTTGTTTAAACAGGTCCCGGTCTTCTGTTTTCGCCATTTCATCATGGAAAGGTCCTTCTAGAGTTTTGCTCTGCATGCCAAACCAGGTTTGGTTCCTTTGTTCATTCCTTTGGTGAGCTACAGGACTGTAGATCGCCTCTGGTGCCCGAGTGTCTGGGGTGGCCAGGAAGTGAGGGAGGTGCCTTAGGAGACCCAAATGCACTCTGGTATGATTGGCTGGCTAAGTGTCCGGCTGGGTGAGTCACAGCTAGGCTGGAATTAATCATATAATTCTACGCTTTACAAACTACTTCTGAGAACTTCTACAGAGACTTTACCATTTACTCACCAGAACCATTTTATCCTATCCAAGACTTTAAGCCCATTGACTTTGGCCTTGCCTATTGAATTGCATTGACTCTTTTGGTGAACTCAAAGTATCTGCACTTTCTTAGAAATTGTAATCCTTTTATGTTCTGAACCTATTCCTTTTTACTCCTCCTTCAAAGTATTCTGAATGCCCTTTTGCCTCAGAAACTTAACGAGTATAGTACTGAAGTTTATATGTGTGTGATATTTAACTGCCTCCTTCTAGTGAATGTTTCATAACTGACTTTTGAATAAACGAATAAGTGTTTAACCAAGAAACCTTGAGTGTAAGAGTTTATTTGAACACCTGTGATTTCAGACCTCTGTGTAACATCATTACAACACACATTCCCTCTTGAGACAAGCTACCAAAAACTGTGTAGTACAGACTTATACCAAAGGTTGGTTTTGCTTACACCTGTAGTCATATTGGTGTGTAGTGGTCCCAAAGCGTACTGCATACAAACTCTGCCTAACATGTACATGTTCTGACTTTTAGACAGCCCAGGCAAAACTGTATAAATAGAGCCTGTGCACAAAGAAGTTAGGCTATCAAGGTAACATACACAAATGTAATCTTACCATGAGAATTGTAACCACTACTTCCTGGCCACGCCTATAAACTATAGACCCATAACGACCGTACCATTCCTTCTAAAAATGTTGGATAAGGTTGCATACGTACAAATACAGAAGTACTTGGAAGAACATCACCTACTAGGAGTTAGACAATCAGGCTTCCGTCCTGAACATGGGACTGAGACTGCTCTCATTGAACTTAAAGCACAGATCGACAAGCTTAGAGACAATGGCCAAGCCGCCTTACTCCTCCTCCTAGACCTCTCTGCAGCATTTGACCTGGTCAATCACTCTGTCCTATGCACACACCTACACACATCAGCTCACTTTTCCGTTGAGGCCATCACATTAATTAGATCTTTCCTCAATGGCAGAACCATGAGCGTTTTTTCACCTACAGCTGCAGCAGACCTCACACCCATCACCTGTGGTGTGCCACAGGGCTCTTGTGTCTCCTCCACATTGTACAATATATTTACCAAGCCCGTTTTTGATGATTTGGATCATCTCGGTATCACCTACACGAACTACGCAGATGATACCCAGATCCACCTTCCGCTTTCTGGAGATTATGGAAAGGATTTGGCCTTGGTGAATAGAGTGTACATCATCATCCAGGTATGGATGGCCACTCATGGACTATGCCTGAATGATGATAAAACTGAACTCATAATTCTAGGTACTACCACCAGCCTAAAGAAATTAGGCCCTGCCTATTGTTCTTTCATGAACGATGGCAATAGCATTAAAGTAGGACATGAGGTTAAAACACTAGGCTTTTACTTGGAATCTATCTTCTCCTTCAACAGACAGATGAATTCCTTAGCCTCTTCCACGGCTTACACGTGTCAACTGATCTGTGCAGCCAAACCCTTTCTGTCCGACACTAGCTGTTTTACTCTCCCTAGAGCCATCATACTGTCCCGCCTGGACTACTGTAACGCTCTCTATCTTGGGTCCTCTAAAGCCACCACCAGCAAACTTCAAACTCTCCAGAATAATGCTCTTAGAGCAGCACTGGGTATCTCCAGAAGAGAGCATATTACAGTATACTGCCAACAGAATAATTGGCTCTCTATCAAAGACAAAATTCTCCTATAAACTGCCTCACTCACTCACAAATCACTCAATAACGCTGCCCCTATCTATTTGATCGACAGATTCCATAGACAGACCTCCCTGAGACCCACAAGAACAGCCTGTAAAGACTGCCTTCCTGTCCCCAACTTTAAACGCTCCACTATAGGGGGTAACAGCTTCCCAGTGAAAGCAGCTAAACTGTGGAACTCTTTACCGCCAACTCTCAGAATTGACTTGCCCTATCAGAACTTCCGATCCAAGGTCGTTTTATGGTTGAAAACGTAGGCCTCCAAACACATCCAGGCGCCTAGTCTTTCATACTCTTGCCATCTGTACATATTGTACTACCTATTGCCTGTACTTATTGCTGCCTACCTGTATATATGTATATAATCCTGATATTACTGTGTGTTATACATTCTTGTTGTTCTAACTGAGCCTCGCAATTTCATGTAAATGTTGTGAACTGTTACCTAAATGTTGTGAACTGCGCATAACAAATAAACAAACAAATAAACTCCCATACCCATTTTCACTCTGGTTTGCCAAGTATTTTGGGCTTAAAGATAGAGACTGACAAGAATGTTGCAGATTGACACAATTTCGATAGTTAATAGCCAATTTTTCTCATGACTTGGTCTCCCTTTTAATTGCCTGTGGGTCATCCCAATATTGTCTCAGGCCTAACACAAGCGAGCACTTTTTAACATGACTCAGCCAGGAGATATGACAACCACTAACTGATGTCATTACATGACTCAAGGCTTCAAGGTATTTAGTAAGCTGTGGGGCAGCTCATATCCGCAGCACGTCAAAATCAGGTCTAAACTCTGCCTCCCCATCAATCGGGAATGTTACGCATTTGGATAACACAACTGCATTCGGGGAACTTTGCGTGATCTTGCAGGAGAGAATTAAGTAATTAATTTTCAACAGTACACAGGGGTTTCATGTTAGTTTTTCCCTAGATTCCAGATCCATATAGGGCAGATGCTTTAGCCTGTACCCTATATTTGTTGAAATAATTCTGATCCTCTCCTATATCCTAAATGATTTCCTCTAGGGTGTAATAAAAATGACATACAGGGCCCGATTCATGGAATTTATTGTGTAGATAAAGAGTTTGCAAGTTCCCGTTTTTCGATTCATGGAACACAATGTGCGGAGCTTACCAGAGACTTGTGAGGAATCCGCGTGGGGCAAGCACGTCACTGCGACACTACGAACGCCTTGCGCGAGACTCCTAGCAAAGGGGCGTACCGTCTTGTGCAGTCACTTAGAAAGGGGGAGTAACACGTGGAATGGGGAACAACAAGCGTAAATGTGGGCATTACGTGGGAAGTACCACAGTAAACTACTCGCAATGCCCACAAGGACCCTAACAAAATGTATTCATGGAATCGAACAGGGCGCATCGGCACGCAAAAAAAGACGCACAAATCCGGAAACACGTCCACAACGCAAAATCTGGCGTAAGCGTCACTGCGCACGAAAAACAATGCATAAAAAGGCCACACAAAAAACCAACGCGCGTATACAGCTACAATGAATGTTCAATTGTTTGCAGCAGTGATCATGGGACACCGCAGGAGTGGGAGGATAGCCAGGGCCTGCATTCTTTTACCCAGGACCAGCATTTTTGGGATGCCTGATGACCAGGTCTATGGCAGTTATAGGTTTCCACTTCATATCATATTAGACCTGGTTAGGGAGTGGGAAGATGACCTCACATCATCCACCCTGTGCTCTTAAGCACTGAGCCCCTTGGAAAAGGTACTCAATGTCCTGCATGTTTTGGCCACTGGGTCATTTCAGCGGACAACTGCCACAATTGGGGGCATTTCACAGCCCACGCAGTCACGCTGCCTACACCAGGTGTTGGCAACCATGACTGCACGCCCCTCAGTCCACAGGCACATATACATGCCCACAACACCGCAGAAAGGCAGGCTGTGGTCCAGGACTTTTACGGGGTGGCGACTTCCCTAAAGTACTTTGAGCCATTGATTGCACCCATGTGGCTCTATGTCCACCTAGAGCCACAGAGCACATATATCGCAATCGCAAGCACTGGCATCAACGGTCAGGTTGTATGTGATGCCAAGGGAATCATTACCTCTGTATATGCTAACTATCCAGGGTCCACCCATGATAGTTTCATATTCAGAATGTCACCCCTACACCAGGCCCTGGAAGCTGGGAGGCATGGCAACACATGGCTCATTGGTGAGTACAAATGGCCCTGCACATGTATACATGTCTCACACAGACAAAACTACACCACTGACAAACCATGTCACCTCCACAGGGTACAGTGCCTACCCTCCGAGTACCTACATGATGACACCAATACAGAACCCCACTACACCACCCCAGGTAAGGTACAAATCAGCCCATAATGCAACTAGGGCCATAGTGGAGCATACATTCGGAGTGCTAAAGTCATGCTTCCGCTCCCTTGACCACTGCGGTGGGGAGCTACTATATGCACCACCAGTAGTGTGCAGGATCATTGTGGCAGCATGTGTCCTGCACAATGTTGAAACATGGCGTGGTGTACCGGTGGACATGGTGGTGCCCCCACATCCCTAACCACACACGCAGCAGTGCGCATGGAAGGGAAAAGGGCACATGGCGAGGCTGCCTGTACCCAGCTGTAGAAACATTATTCACCTAAAATCCAACCCCTGCGGAGTGCACACAGCCCTGGCACATTTCAGGTGACAATCGATGATGACAAAGGGACAATCATCTGTCCCAACCTTACCACCCTGAGAATGTGTTCTTTGAAGTGCTACATTGTGTGCATCCCATAGAACTTAAACTTACTCAATTTGGTGTGCACAAAATGAAAACATGTCAGATGGAGTATACCACTAACACCATGCGAAAGTACACATCTAAATTCCAGTATTTCAACTAAACCCTCCCACACTTCATGTCACCTGGTTGCCACACCATTCCATGGCATGCAATGTCAAAACTCAGAAATAAATGGCCAACACATAACATACTGTGACAAAGCATTCAACGGAACGAGTTCAGAAATAACTCACTGTAACACATCAAAATAATAATATACACAGGAACAATTGGCCAGTACAACATACCAGAAACACAGGACCCAATAGTGAATATGTCTGACAGTGACCAATCAAAAGCATGAATATGGAACATGAACAAAGGATGGATCTCAATGTCCAAACAAAAAGGGATGCTAACCATGCACTGGACAAACAATCATGAATCCCACTAGGGGTGTATACACAGGGCGGACTTGAGACTGCCCACAGATATAATGGAAGCTCAACACCTCTGTGTAAGGCACTTTTACACGCTGCACTCCTTGCAAGCCCATGGAAAGTGGAAGAAGGAGTGGCATATGTTCCTGGACCCTAAGGCACAAACAAGGAGTGTACCAACACGAGACAAGCCTGTATGGGTCCAGCGGTAACCTACAGTGGATGCCCTTGGATGCCACACAAAGCAACACACTGTCACATAAATTCACAATAGACCACAGGTAAGACAAGGGAAGGGCAGGTGCACAGATTGCCTGCTGGGAACCACAGCAGTCTAACTCGGAACTAAGGACTAACATATGCACAAGTGAGGATACAAGAATGGCAACACAAATCAACAGTGTAAAATAGTCATTAAAGACACCGAATTACGGAAGGGTCAAAACAAGTAAACAAAAATCAAAAATGCCCATGTTGGACCGGGTGGGGTTGGGGGCACCCATGGGGATGGAGGGGCAGGGTGCACCTCAACACCCACATGTGTGGATGTTGAGAAGAAAAAAAAAACTCCATGGGATCATGGGCCACATGGCTAGCATGAATCTGGAGAGCTATCGCTGCTGTCGCCACCTTCTGGTTCACCACACATAGCCCTGGCCTAGTCCTCCATGGCAGTGGCCATGTGGGACTGAGAGGATTGCATCTTCAACATGATGGCTCAGATTAGTAGGTGGCAGTGGCAAGAAGGTTCACCACGCACAGCCCTAGCCTGGTCCTCCATGGCAATGGCCATGTGGGACTGAGATGATTACATCTGCAACATGATGGTTCGGAGGTCCGCATGCAACACCTCACAGGATGCACAGAGTTCCTCCGAGGTGGTGTGAGTCAACAGTTGCATCTATTGTTCAGACCGTCTACTGCAGGCTGCCTCGAGCGCAGCCAGTATATTTCTGAGGGACCTATACCCTTCCCTGTGGGCCCGACCGTCTCCAACCAGGGATGCCTGCAAAGCCCTCAGTTCCGCCTGTCGGCTCCTGTTTCTGGTCTCCTGTGCAGCCTGTGTGAGTGGCATGTGGACCACCATGCCTACAGATGGTGCTCCACCTGTTTTCTGGGGGGATCATGGAATTGGCCACCCTATCCATGCCCTGAGCCAACATCTCATATGAAGCACCCTGTTATTGTGCACCAGTATACATGGACTGCTCCCACACAGCATCACCAGCTGCTACACGGCCACTGCGTTGGCGGACCCCATGCCTGCCTGGCCCAAGGGAAACTGGCCCTTGATGTGATGCCGCTGTCTGGGGCTGCAGGACTGCATCCCTCCCTTGATTAGCTGTCCCAGGACCAGGAGCCAATACTGTGGAGTGTGACCCTGCAGTCGTAACCACCACAGATGGATGTACCACCACCGACTGGACCTGTGAGGGGTCCCCCCCTGCAGACATTTGGGATACAACAGCACCCACACTTGATGCACTCACCTGCGACAGCACAGAGCAATCTAATTCCGGTTCACCACCAGAGCCACAGGTTTCATCAGAGGCGGACTCATATTGAATCAGGCCCTGGATGGACTGTAGCACCAGTGGTTCATCATGGGCTGCCACACCACGTCCTCCACTAGTGCTCGATTGCGGCTCAGTATCCTGTTCCTCCTCCACCTCCTCCTCTGCATCCAATGCCTCATCACCTGCACATGGACAGAACAAAAAATGAAGACCCATGTAAATAGCACAGCCCACACACATAGCTATCACAATGTTGTCCAGCAACACATTAACATGCCATGTCACTCATGGCACAAACTCCTGCACACACGCAGTGTTAATGGAAGGGATGGGTAGCATGAAAGCAGCCATGGACATGTGTGGAAGGGCTCAACACCACATGTACTGCATGGTGCATAGCACATGCTTCACTCACAAGCACCTGACTGGCATAGTTCAGTCACCAACATCACTGATGCAAATACACAGATGCCACATAGCATAGCCATTCCTTACCTGGCAAACAGCATTTGATGACTACTGGCCCTGAGCCATGTTGAATGGATATGACATGACATTACAGGAAATCAAAAATGCTAAACACACAAGTGTCACATGGTGCAACGATGCAAGCGTGGTGGAATACAGTGAAGCCAGATACACCCATCCCATGATCCCAGGTCACATTGACATCACGCAAGTGAATAGGCACGATGAAGGGGAGATCTGGGGGTTGGAAGTGGGAGGAGGCAGTGCATTACATGGGAAAGGCAACTAAATAAAATATAACCACATAATCAGTAACACAAATGTGGCAGGCTGGTGGCATTGGAAGGGTAAGTGCAGACACCAGGTGTCAAGTGCTGGTAGTGGGTTGTAGGGATACAGTAAACAGCTTCCAAGTGCGAGGGATGCTAGGGAGCAAGTGCATGGATTCAACTGGTGGCTCAGAAGCCCGTGTCGGAGATCAGAGTGTGACCAGGTGACTAGTACATTCTCTCAGTCACCCAGGACTGCATCAGGGGAGAGGAGGGAGAAAGCACAACACATGAAAGAAGAGAAAGTTCACCTCCAGTTCCATTGAGGCAGGGAGACTGTACCAGAGGGAGGCTCCAGCCAAAGATAGACATTGACCACTAACTCATTGCTAGGAGAAGCTACTGACCCGGAAGGAGTAGGAGAGGGATAATTCAAAAGCATGAGAAGGAAGCACATTTGTAAGATTCAGCCCCAGGAGCCATAAGGCCTTGTGGACAATACACAGGGTTTGGAACAGAACAGTCATAGTCAATGGGAGTCAGTGTCATCATCACAGTCCTGGGGAGAAACAATACCTGGCCCCAAGACAAAATGATAATTCTCACAGGCCTGTATTGGATGAGTTGCAGAGGGAAGAGAGTAGAAGCACAGAAATCTTGGTAGAGGCATTTGCAGTAGGCCAGCATAGGAATGACCAGTCCTCTGGAGACATGGAGCTGCCGGGTGAAGGAGAGTTAAGGATGAATACCTCTGAAGTGGTGCAGCTGCTAGGGTGACGTCTCAGAGACGTCAGAGATGTGAGTAGAGAAGGCAAGTGTGGAGTGGAAGGTGATCCCAGGCTATCCGCCATCACAGGTTGGAGCAGGAAGAGGGCCAAGTGAGGCTGGGTAGAGAGCGACATGAAAGGAGGGAGCATGTGTGGTGATGAGGATTGTCATGGTGCGTAGCACATCATTTGTATGCAGTCTGCAGGACTACAAGCCTGTGTCAGTCCACCATGACATGGTTCCACCATGGCAGTCACAGAAATGCAGGCAGAATAGCCAGACAATCGTAACACTTCATTCAATCAACATACACATGTCCTGATGCCTGATACACTGCCTTCACGTTTATTGACAGACATCATAATGTACTAGTTCATGTAGATAGTGTGTAATGTACACATGTTCTGCACTGCATCAACCCACTTCTGAGCCGTGTTACACCGGTCTACATGCCTACTCACTGATGCAATGTCAAAGTGACCAGGCATGTATGGTCAGATTTTCATCCCTTCTCTCTCATTAATGGCACGGGCACAGGTGCATCCTGTGACACATGTACCCAGTAATGGATCTCCCTAGTGGTTGTTTAGCAAAGTTGATTGGTCAATCTGTGGCCTATACCAACTGGCATAGGGCACAGATTGAATGTAGCCTGCCAATCGGGCTGTAATGACTGTGGAGCTGCTTTCACGTGTGTATGTGTACACTTCCACATACATCAAAGCAAGCAGCGTTGTGGCTGCTTGCTTTGCTGTATTGGATGCTGTGCATGTTCACAATACAGTTGTATGGGGAAATGGGTGTTTTTAAATGCTTTCACATGTACATATGCAAGCAGCTTCAATGCTGTGTAGTGCAACATTGTGACTGCTCACTTATGTTTGTGTGAAAGTGTTCATTTACACGTGTCTTCCACAGCTTTTTTGTTTACTGACTAATATGTAGTTGATTGACGTTCATGCTGGTGAGATTTCTGCATTGCGCATGTTATGTTCAACTGGCATGATCCTGAAGGTGCACTGTAGTGCAGTATGTATACGCCATGCCCACTTAGCTAATATGGTGGTGCCTAGCTGTGGAGTTTTTACACAAGGAATGATGGAATAGGGCACATTCACAGCACAATGTGCTCAATCAGGCCCTGAGGGGTGTTGTGGAGGCTTCATGTCCTGCAGCTTGGAGCGTACTGGGCGTTATGGTCCCTCATGCCTGGTTGCAGGCACTTGATTTGCTTGGGACATTCACTATATGTACATGGCCCATGCCACCCGGTACGGGCAGAGCGGCAGATGGATGGAGCTATTTTGGTGATGATGTTTTAGTGATGCATGTGTACATGCATATTACGTGTGTCATTGTGTGTTTGGATTCACTTGCAGCAGTAGTCAATTTGCAGTTCAGACATGCTTATGTGCCATCTCTTTGTTGCCATCCGTCTTGTCTGCCTGTGACATGTGCCTGACCGAGGTGGTGTCTGATGGAGTTCATATACTACTTTTTGTACTTGTGTAGGCTTTGCTATTCATACACATCCATTTCTGCTTTTGGGATGTCTTTGCATATCAAGGCCACTGGATGCATGGCAGGTTCTCATGTGTGTGTGTGACATGCCTGCTTCAAGTGTTGGCTGTCAATGTGATGTCTATGTGTGTGTGGATTATGTGCTTCTGACATGTGTACTCATGTTTCCTTTCTTCCCCTTTTGAGATGATGATGCAATGGAGCCAGAAGATGGTGTTGTCATGCCAGACACAGGGTTGCTATCACACCAGCACCCCAGCACAAGTGGGGGTCATGGGGTGGTAGACCACGAGAACTCACTTGTGTTCCAGACCATCGTGTCTAGGGCTGGCAATGAGTCTAGCCCAGATAATCACTCTGACAACAATGTCGAGTTGGATGTGCATCGGGTCCATTCGTCAAGGGTGAGTGATTCTGATGTGGACACTCCTCTGTCCGCAACACCTGCACTGAGGGACCAGACGGTGGTGGGACCTCCGCCTGTGGTGGACCGGGACGCAGGATCACACTCCACACCAGTTGCTGATGTGCCTGGGGCATCACGTCAATGGAGGAATGCAGTCCTGCAGCCGCGCTCGGTGCCAACCCAACAAGGACGTCGGCTCCTTGGGCCCCGCGAGTGTCAATCCCAGCAACACAGTGGCCGCGCGCCACTGGGGTATACTGAGTGGGAGCAAGCCATGGTTGCCAATTCTGAACAACAGGGGGTAGCAATTGATAATATCGCTCAGAGCATAGAGCGTGTGGCCCAATCTGTGCTCCCCCTGCTAGGCAGGTGGATCTCCAGCAGCGAGCGGCAGAGTCCACAGCCCGCTCGCTCGGGCTGGGCATGGCGGCCTCAGACAGGGCACGCCGGGCTGAAAAGGTGTCTTAGCGTCAAGCAATTGCTGCTCATGCAGAGACACACATGGATGCCATGAGGGTTCACTATGAATCCCTCAGTTCTACTCTGGGAGTGCTCTTGATGACACAGAGGCAGCGGTCAGAGGAGAGGTTGGATCAGCTTCATCATACCATCTCAGCTGAGCTGCGTGCTTGCCGGGAGGTGTATCAGTTGTCCAGCCAGGCCTTGCAGGAAGAACTCTGTGTTACATGTGTTACCTTGCAAGAGGAAGCATGCGTATCACGGGAGGTTCTGCATGCTGGCCTACATATCATCGCCGCACATAACCAGGCTCACCCATCCCGCAGACTTGCTGCCGACGAGTGGCAAGCTGCACATATGTGAGGTCAGGGTACTGTGCCACGTCAACCTTTTGAGGCAGGGGGTGACTCGTATGATGACTTATCTCCCACACAGGTCAGGCTGTGCAGGCGTTGAGTGCATGGAGGTTTTATTTTTGATCTCAACATCATCGCATGTGGGTGTTGAGGTGCACCCTGTACATCCCCCTCCTGGGTGCCCACCCCCCCGGGTCGTATGTCGCCATTTTTGATTTTTATAGTTAGTTTAATTAGTTAATATATTTTGTATAGTTAGTTTAATTAGTTAATATAGTTAAAATTGCTTGTCTATGCTTGGGGTCCTGACTCACATATGCCACTCCTGCTTCCCATATCCATGGGCTTGCAAGGATGGTTCGGTGTTACAAACATTTACACAAGGGCATTAGACTTTTGTCATATCTGTGGCCTGTCTGCTGCTGTACTACTTCTGTTAACACCCCTAGTGGGAATAATGTTGTTTTTTTCCACCGCATATGCGCAATCAATTTTGGTGAGTACATAATTGATATGTCCATTTAGTGATATTGATTGTGATGTGGGTTCTTTTCTTGCCTGTATATGTTCTTGATGCACTTCATGCTGTAGACAGTAGCTTGCACCGTTTGGCTGTCAAAATCACACTGATGGTGGGAGGAGGTTGGTTTTAGGTCTCAAACATGTCCCAGTGACAACCAGCATGAAGACACACACACAGGGAACTTTCCAGCCTTATTAATAGCTTTTCTGCCCTTTCTGAAGGAAAATGTGCCTCCAGACTACCTTTCCCAGCAGACACAGGGCCAAGAACTACAGAAACCTAGCCACGTTGGGTGGTGCACACGTGCCCATGCTTGCACAAACAGAAACACTGGGCGTGTGCTCAGACGTCCGACAGAAGCAGACGTGTTTCCTGGAGCTCCAGGCAAGGTGAGCAGCGCAAGGGGCCACACCACAGCCGAACTTCCTCCAGGCCCCTTGCACATGCATGCTAAGTAGCGCCAGTGCTGGGGAGCTTGGCCAGGCATTGGGAAGAAGTGCACAGTACAGCTAAGACGCATTGAGGAACAAATGCCAAGTAGCTTTACAAGTTGTCAGTGGCACACGCAGGGGGCGTCGCCCATATCCTCCAGTCCCCCCTGCTCCATGGAATCTGCGTTGTTAGTGCAGTAGCGGTCCTAGCCAGTAACTAATACAGCGCACGAGTGCTGTGCATATCATTTGCATATGCAAATTGCCACGTGCACTACCTATCGAAGTACGCGGCTGGCAGAACATAACTTGTTCTGAAGTCGCAGCTCACCAAACGTGTTTAGCAGATGACCCAAGGACCATTCTATCATGTGTGATTCTGTACACATTGGTCTTCCATTTAACTCTGGGCCACGCTCGGATGCCTTACTGCCTTGACAGTGTATGACCCATCACGGGGCGAAGCAAAAGTATACCAACACAGCAGCAGACAAGAGTGTTTGGTTGTGGAGAATTAACTTAGTTTGAGACATGAATGGTGTTGTGTGTGTGGTGAAAATACACACAGATTAGTAACTCACCCTCTCTTTGCAGCATTGAACTGCTCCTGTTACCGGACCTGAGAGTGCGCAGGCAGGAGGCCAGCACTCACCCCAGAGATCAGTCTCTTTTTGGCTTGCATTTGTCCCATTTTGTACAATGTGCATGAAGAACATAGTTTATCTGATTGAGTATGTGTTATTGTCAATAGTTGTATTTTGTATTTTGTCTGCTTTCCCTTTCCCATCCAACTCCCCTCTCCTGCCCCTCTTTCCGGTTATCCTGAATACCAATGCCTGTCCAAACAATGGATCCCTGACCCTCTGTCCCCGCCGGGGTCTGGGAGGCCTGTGTAAGTTTTACCTTGCAGGCGGCCAGACTGCGGAGGGGGTGGTTGGTTCGTGCCACTCTTGAGCCTGGAGACCAGAGCTGTGACACTACCCATCAGTTGTTGCATCCCCATTGTGTAGTGAAAATGCTACCCATCCTGTTGAACCATTGTTGAACTGTGCTACCTTGGTTGTTCTATCATTATGCTTGGACATGTGCTTGGAGATTTTCTGCAACTTCAAATCATTTACTGGAGACTCTTCCAGGGTTTATCGGTGGCTACATGCTTTTTCCCTGGTTTGGGGAGTTCTCTGCGATTTGGTATTTTTACCAGTCAAGGTGGCCTCTGAGGGGGCTGTACCCTATTTACACGCAAGGTAGAACATGGAAACCAAGGGATAGGGGATCCTGAAGCCTGGGTAGACTAGAAGGAAGAATGCTACAGACCCCACAGACCCCAGACACAGTTCTTCAGAAGGTCATGGTGATGTGTAAATGAGGGAGGGCCTTTTGTTGTTGGACAGTAAGCTTGGCCTACAGTGTTTGGACACTCCATTATCATTGTGGGGTACTATGTACATGATGTGTTCTGCTGGTCAATGGCTGTTCCTGTGTTGTGTTTACTTTTCATGTGTCAGAGGATTGTTGTGGTTTGACATGCTGGGGTGTACACATGGGCTATGTTCACATGTGATGTGTACAGGGCACTGAGGGTCACTTGATTTCATATGCATATCCCTACTGACACACACTTACACAATGCTCCACCATACGTACAACCACCCTTCCATGCCCACATGTGCACACAGATACCCTTCTCTCGCACGCTGTGTCCCTGCAGCACATGATCAATTACCATTTGGGGATCGTGTACATGCGTCAATAGGTTAGTTTTGTTGCTTGTCCTTTTTATGTGATGCTCAAGGTGTATCCCCAACACAATGGCTGCTCACTGTGCTGTGTGCTGATCAGTGTGTTACAGGAGATACACACATCACACAGGTTAGGGATTAGAGAATTTGAATTGGACAATGTGCATGAGAAGAGGCATTAAGTCTTTTGTTGATGATACCACTGGTAGCAAGCATTTGTGTATGACTTTGTATGTGTGGGAGGTTGTTGGTCAGTCATTTCATCTGAATCCATGTCAGACATGATTGTCTCGGGCCTCTTTCCATTTATCACATGTCACTTTGTATCTAATTGGTCATGTGTTGGCCTTTTGCTGTTGCATGCCATGTCATGGTGTGGCAGACAAGGGTGATGTGGGTTGGGAGGGTTTGGCTGACATACCGGTGATTGTCATGTCCTGTTTTGCAGGGTGTGGTGTGATACACACCTTGCATGTCTCCCTTTTGGTCACACAGGATTGGTTATGTTTAAGTAGCTAGGGATGCACACAATGTAGGACTTCCGTGGCAACATTCTCAGGATGGTGAGATTTGGACAGTTGACTGTCTCTTTGTCATCATCGATTGTCACATGGTATGTGCCAGGCCTGTGTGCACTCCGCAGGGGTGGGAGTTTAGCTAAAAAATGTGGCCACAAGCTGGGTCCGGGCTGCCTCGCCACGTGCCCTTTCCCCTCCCATGGGCTGCACCTGTGCCTGTGTTGGGGATGTGGGGGCACCGCCATGTCCACCGGTACGTCCCGCAATGTTGCACCATTGTGCAGGACACATGCTGCCACAATGATCCTGCACACTACTGGGGGTGCATATAGTAGCTGGCCGCCAGAGCGGTCAAGGGAGCGGAAGCGTTACTTGAGCACTCCGAATGTGCACTCCACTATGCCCCTGGTTGCAATATGGGCAGCGTTGTATCTGACCTGGGGTGTTGTGGTGGGGTTCTGGATTGGCGTCATCATGTGGTTGCTCAGAGGGTAGCCACTGTCCCCTGGGGAGGTTAGGGCGGTTGTCATTAGTTGGGTTTGTGTATTTGTCTGTGTGTGACATGCATGCATGTGCGCAGACATTTGTACTCAACAATGAGCCATGTGTCGCAATGCTTCCCAGCTTCCAGCTCAGGGCAGACATTCTGTAAATGAAACTGTCATGGGTAGACCCAGGATAGTTTGCATAGACAGAGGTGATGATTCCATGGGCATCGCATACAACCTGTACGTTGATGGAATGCCAGTGCTTGCAATTTTCAATAGATGTGCTCTGTGGCCCTAGGTGGACGTAGGGGCGCATGGGTGAAATCTATGGCACCAAGCACTTTGGTGAAGTGTGCCACCCTCTAAAAGTCCTGGACCAGGGCCTGCCTTTCTGCGAGTGTTCTGGGCATGTGTATGTGCCTACGGACTGAGGGGCACACAGTCATGATTGCCAACACCTGGTGTAGGCAGCGTGACTGTGTGGCCTGTGAGACACCCCGACAATGGCAGAAGTCCGCTGAAATGACCCAGTGGCCAAAAAATGCAGGACATTGAGCACCTTCTCCAGGGGGCTCAATGCTTGGGAGCACAGGTTGGGTGATGTAAGGTCATCTTCCCACTTCCTGACCAGGTCTAGGATGATATGAGGTGGATACCTATACCTGCCATAGACCTGGTCATCAGGCATCCCAAAAAGGCTGGTCTGGGGCAAAAAATGCGGAGCCTTGCTAATCTCCTCCTCCTGCGGTGTCCCACGATCAGTGCTGCGACAAATGGGGCATTCATCGTAGCTGTATATACATGTTTGTTGTTTGCACGCACTTTTATACAGTGCGCGGGGACGCTTATGCCTGCCTTCGTATGGCAGATGTGTTGACGCCTATGCGCGTCTTTTGCCGTGCACAGGTTTCCCGTATTCGATTCCATGAATACGTGTTGTTCACATGCGTGTGGGCGTTCCGTGTATTTCCCTGCAGTACTTCCTCAGTTATGCCTTCTTTTTCACACGTTCCCCATTCCGCGTGTTCCGCCCCCTTTTTGGTGTGCGTGCTAACATTGTGCACTTTTGCTGTGCGCAGTGCGCACGGCATTGAGGATGTTGCAATGACGTGTGCGCACTTGTGCGCCACGCATGCATTAGGCACACATCCTGGGAAAAACACGCGCAGGGCTTTGCATGAATCGCATGTGTGCGCGTGCACTTGCTTTTTCACGCTTGCGCCACGATTTTTGGCGCACATTTGTTCCATGAATCAGCCCCAAAATTTACAATATAGAACCGTTGTTCCATTTTACATAAACTGCAACATGAAATGCTTTAATAACTTGGAGCACATAATAAACCCTATACTTATATGCAATTTAATCATTACAAGCACATGCGTAATGTCAATTAGGTAAATAACACTATACGTAAGAAAATGTGAATCGTAAAGTATGCATAGTTTGCTATACAAACCTTGTGTGCATGTATACTGAAATCATGGTGCACCAATCCTCATGTCCATGTGCCAACAATAATTAAAAGCACATGCATACAGTATTTCTTGTATATTACACTTTTCAAGTCAATATCGGTCGGTAATTCATAGGGTCACTTCTGTCCCCTTCTTAAATATCAGAATTATCACTGATTGCTTCCAGGAAACAGTGGGTCCCTGTGACATATTAATGATCATTGAATAGTTTAAACGTATCAGACGCTTCCAGGAAAAAGTAGGTCCCTGTGACATATTAATGATCATTGAATAGTTTAAACGTATCAGATGGAATGAGCGCTATACAAGGTATAAGAACAGTATCTAAGCTCCATTGATCATTCAAGCCTCTATGATGTGTCTTTGTAGACAAATAATTGTCAAGCATGTTGCTTTGCAGAGTCCCCATGATGGCATAAGATTGCGTAGTACCAAAATGACATCAACTCCTTTCAGTTTTAGCTTGTGAGGAGGCATTAGATGTACAGAATTTTGCTCTTTAGAGACTGAAACGTTGAGCCGGTTATTAACTGTTCATTGACGCTGGAACCGATGTGCATTATGTGAAGAAAAGTGTTAGTGGAAAGAAGTAACTTGAAATTATTCCATATCTTTGCGATAGTGGAAGGTGAAGGTGACCTTGTAGAAAACTGCACATTATGTTTGTTGAAATGATAGCTGTTGTTAAAGTCGATGCATTTTACCATTCGGACAGCAGAGGACAACCTAACACTGAGAAATTGCATCAGCTGAGTACAGAAACACAGAGCAGGATGTTTGGCAGCAACCATTTTGGTGCAGGAGGTTTTGGTGCTGCTATTTGGGCGCAATTCCTGCTGGCAGCAGACAGCAGGGCACAGAGACATTTTGGCGCTAGGATGTTCGGCCGCAATGACATTAAGCCACACCAAAAGAGTGCATATTAGAGGGAAAGTGCACTAACTGCACAGGCATTATAAACATTAGGAGCCTTCACCTGTAACATGGGTGAGTTACAGGTGCAGGATCATAAATGAATGAGCACAACGTTAAAAGAGCTTATATTAATTAAAATAAAGACATAAAAACCAAAATAAAAATCATGCAGACCTTGTGCCAAACGAGCACAAAAATTCAATTAATTATTAACAAAGAAACATTCGGTCTTGAACCCTGGTCTTACAGGGTTGAAACCCCAGCACTGAACTTCTACGCCAGACAGGGATTTGTATTTTGTAATAGCCACGTTTCTTGGCCTGCAATTGATTATATTTTATTTAATTTATTGCATTTGACTACATGCCCAAACCCTTACGTATCATGTGAAATTATAAAAATTGATATGTATTTTGGTTACATGTAGCGTCAGGATGTTTGGGTGTGGAGAGCACTAACTGCACAAACATTAAGAGCACTAACTGCACAAACATGATAAACATTATGAACCTGCAATATGAATACACTGCAATGACATATATATGATAGATAGAACAATGAACATTAATTTGACATGCATTTGTATTAAAAGAACGATAATAAGTATTAGGGTATAAAGAAGGTCATGGTTTACATGTAACCAAAACAGACATTATGTTTTACAAGTTTACATAGTGAACTGCAGGCCAAGTAGAAACTTGCCCATGTTGAAACATCAAGCTCTCTCTGGCCTACTGGTTAAGTGTTGGGTGTTTAACCCTTTGAGACCACGGTTAGAGACCTAATTTTGCTTGTTTTTATTTTTAATGCATGCGTTAATTTGGCATAAGGTCTGCCTGATTTTCATTTTTATTTAATAAATAAAAAAAATGTAATTTGGTGTGGCTAAACATCCTGCTCATTTATTTATAATCCTGCACCTGTAACTCATTCATGTTACAGGTACAGGTTCATAATGTTTATAATGTTTGTGCAGTTAGTGCTCTTTCCAGGTCAAAGCATCCCGGTGCCACATGTAACCAAACCACATATTCATTTGTATAAGTTTACACATTCAATTGCAGGCCAAGTATGGACCTTTTCCACATTGAGACACCAAGCCTTCTATTACCTTGTGGTTAAGTGCTGGGTTATCACCTCTGGAAGACCAGGGTTCAAGACTGTATGATTTTTAAAAAAAAATGTATTTATGCATTTATTTGGCACAGGGCTTTTAGGTCCAGTTGCTAAATGTCAGCATTCAGCAGCTGGCCGTACCACCCATTTGGCAATGCCGCGTGCCAAACCGTTCGGCACTGAAATAATGGCACTGAAATGGGGTGTACTGTACGGAAACATACCAACACATTTTATATATATAGATTATGTATATAGCATGATACAAAATAAAAATAAACTACACATAATACATGTACACCACATTTCCTTCCACACTTTGTTGTTTCATTCTACATAAACTGCAAGATTAACTTCTTTAACATGAGCACTAGCGCAATCACCATATACACATACAGGATTAATTACGTGAGCATGCATAAGGCAAACTATGCATTTCTTACTATACTAACATTGTGCACATGTTCACTTTCTTTAGGATACGCCTTGTAGGCATGTGGAAACAAGAAGCGCATGATCCATATAATTAACTACTCAAAATACTTTTCAAACATGTTCCAAACTTTTTTTAAAGTACACACCTAGAAATAATACATACAACCACGTTTGCTTGTATATTACCCATAGCGATTTCAATGAAATAAAAAGGTGAATTACTGCAAGCACTTCATGTGCATGTAATAACAGGGCATACATAATGTAGACTACTTTTATGTTGCTATAGTAACCATCAATGAAAATACAGAAACACTGCTTAATTTGTTTCACAACTAACAAATGTGCTTATTAAGCTTAACCACCACGTACAGCATTTTTCTGTTTAGAGACTGAAACGTTGAGCCGGGTATTAACTGTTCATTGACGCTGGAACCGCTGTGCCTTATGTGAAGAAAAGTGGGGGTGGAAAGAAGTAACTTGAAATTATTCCATTTCTTTGCGATAGTGGAAGGTGAAGGTGACCTTGTAGAAAACTGCTCATTATGTTTGTTGAAATGATAGCGGTTGTTGAAGTCGATGCATTTTACCATTTGGACAGCAGAGGGCAACCTAACACTGAGAAATTGCATCTGCTGAGTACAGAAACACAGAGCAGGATGTTTGGCAGCAACCATTTTGTTGCAGGAGGTTTTGCTGCTGCTATTTGGGCGTAATTCCTATTAAGCTTAACCACCACCAAACATGGCAAATTTCCAAAACACACCTGTTAACAATGGTAAACACTTCGATTGAAGACAATGACCAGTATGTATGCAAAATAAGTAGCCTTTAAACACTTTTCAAAAATTGAAACAAAACTTCCCACTACCATTATTAATAATGTTAACTGCAATGTATTTCTGCAAATTAAAAAATGACAATCCCTTCTTTGGATGCTTCCACAGAGGCAGGTTAGTAACATAGGGGCCGATTCAAGAAACAAACGTGTGCCGAAAATCTATGCGCAAGCAGGCGCAAGCAGGCGCAAGTGCGAAAAGACAGGCGCACGCGCACATGTGCGATTCATGGTCCCTGCGCGTGTTTTCCTCGGGATGTGCACCAAACCTGTGCATGGCGCACACGTCACTGAAACATCCCGAACGGCGTGCGCGACGCGCACAGTGAAAGCGCACAACCTCGGCGCACACACAAAAAAGGGGGCGGAACATGGGGCGTAACGCGCGGAATGGGGAACAACGCGCAAAAATAAGGGCGTAACTGGGATGTACTGCTGGGAAGCAGACGGAAGCCCACACGCACACGAACCACACATATTCATGGAATCGAATAGGGCAAAGTCGCGCATGGCCAAAGACACGCACAGGCCTAAACACGTCCGCCACACGAAGGCAGGCGGTAGCGTCTCTGCGCAGCACAAAAGCGCCAATATACATCAATGATGAATGTCCCATACTGCTTTTGTGCCTGGGGTTTGCGTGAAGTTTTTCACGCGATCGGGCCTGGGGGAGCGGGCTACGTGTATCACGGGGGTTCGCGTGAAGTTTTTCACGCGATCGGGCATGGGGGAGCAGGCTACGTGTATCACGGGGGTTCGCATGAAGTTTTTCACGCGATCGGGTCTGGGGGAGCGGGCTACGTGTATCACGGGGGTTCGCGTGAAGTTTTTCACGTGATCAGGCCTGGGGGAGTGGGCTACCTGTATCACGGGGGTTCACGTGAAGTTTTTCACGCAATCGGGCCTCAGGGGTTCACGTGAAGTTTTTCACGCGATCCGGCCTGGGGGAGCGGGCTACCACTCACCGTCTGCCTTGCGTGTAGAAGAACGTGTAGCCAACACCCGCTGTGAAGTAATAGCGTGTGAACCCCAACGGCTGGAAAACACACGCACCGCACCCCACGAAAAGCACGTACAGAGCAATGTAAAGGCACGTGGGATCTACAAGCCCTGCCAGGGAAACGCCCGTGCGCGAAAAGTCACAGACGCGCTTACGCACGAAGGGCCTTTGGTCCAATGAAATCGCGTATGCGTGCTGACGCGCTTATGCGCTAAGGGCCTTTGGTCCAATGAAATCGCGTATGCGTGCTGACGCGCTTACGCGCTAAGGGCCTTTCCTCGATTTACACGCAGACGTGCAAGATTTTCACGTGCCAAATCACTCCGTATCAAGCTGGCCACGCGTAAACACACGGAAGACCATGCACCTGCCCAAAAGGCCGAATTACTGCCCCCCAGGGCCCCGAGCAGCCTCCCACGAGCCATCTGCTGCTGCCTGCCTGCCTGCTGCCACCGTGCCCTGTCATTTGGTGCCTGCACATCAGCCATCTGCAGGGGTCCATTTGCTGTTTCCACCCCTGCTGGAACAGAAGACTCCCGACTGGGATACCATCACTCCACAGCCCAGCCCCAGGACCCAGTTGCCCACCCACTCCTGCCTCTGGGGTTGCCATGTCGGGCACTGAAACATCTGGCACCACTGGCAACCCCCGGCCAGAGAGGCAGAGGGGCACCAGCTTCACTGCCACCGAAGTTGGTGTCCTGGTGGAGCAAGTCCTGGGGCAGTAGATGCCCTCTTTGGAAGTAAGCGCGCCAACAAGGAAGGACGGACTCAGATCTGGACGGACATTGTGACTGCCATCAACGCGGAGGGGGTGGCAGTCCGCGACTACCAACATGTCAAGAAGCACTGGGAGGGGGGCCGGGGCCGCATGAGTACCATCCAGATGAGGGTCGCGGAATGCGTAGGCCCAGCGCTCCACGCCCAGATCCTTGAGAGGCAGACCCGTCTGGAGTTGAGCGGTAAGTGGCCAAGCATTGCTGTGTGAGACAGGGCATGTCGCAGTGTGCTGGTTGTCTGATACTTGCCTGTATGTGTGACATAGGCCATGTACGTATGTGTGTGTGCAGGGACGTCATGCATGTGAGACCAGTAATGTGTGAACCACACGGTTGGTGCATGTGTTCAAATGCAACATGGGTTGCCCTATGCGGGATGGCCACATGAAAGCATGCCAGTCTCTGTTCCTGGACATGGGTGGGGGTGAGGGATGGGTGCTGATGCCATGTACATGTATGCTGTCCATGTCTGTGTGTCTGACCTGTGTGTCTGTGACTTGTGAATGCCAGGGATGCATGACACATGTCTGTTGCAATGTTCAGGTTCACTGATGCAGCCTAGTCATCCTTGTATCCACTGTGTCTGTGGTGTACGAGGCCAGATGGATGAAACTAGGGTGAAGTGTGTGCATGTGATAGGCAAGGCCCATGATGCATGTGAGTTCCAAAACAACATTGTATGTTTGAAGAATCCCTTGGACATGTATGCTAATGTCCATAGCATGCGCCATGCCTGTTACCGCATGTGTTTTACCTGCACTGAGCCATGTGTTGTGGAGGGACATGATGGAAGTGATCTTTGACAGTGCCACACATCTGCTATTGCTTCCTGTCTAGGGGACCATTGTACAGTACCCTGATGCTTGTGTTCTATGTCTCCCTCTACACAGCGCCACGTGAAGAAGAGGGCGGAGACGGCTCTGTGGAGCAAAGCGGCGGGGATGCCCCCACGGCTGCAGCGGAAGGGGTGGGTGAGCCCCCGCAGGGGCTTGCAACGGCGGAAGACGGGGTGGAGCCATCCAGGTTGGTGGTTTCCACAGAAGAGGAGGAGGCCGCTACTGAGGCGCACATGGGGCCTGGTGGGGGCATCCCTGCTGGTGCAGGTGTTGCAGTCCAGGGGCAGGAGGCAGCACAGGTCGCCGTGGAGTGACACTGTGACTGCACCACTGTGACTGCACCACCATGCACCAGCAGGGATGCCCCATCCCAGGCCCATCCGCAGGTAGGGTGGATGTCCATGTCATCTGACTCCCCTCCACCTGCGGACGAGGGGACCCCTGGTCCTGATTGAAGGTCCTGATTGGTGTCGTGTTGCGCACAGGTGCAATTCGTGATGAGGTGCGTGCTTCCCGGGAGGAGCATGCACCTCATCACGGAGAGCACCGTGCCAACGTGCCCCAGTTGGGATCGGCCATGGTCGGGGGTTTCCTACATGTGTCTGCCAATCTGGCGACCCTCTCCTCCTCTGTGGAGACTATGCAACAGTCGTTCTCCATGCCGTCTTCCAGCCCAGATGCCACCAGGGCCCCCTGTGGACCTGCCCCGACCAATGCAGGCGGCTCAGTGGGGATCCCATCCCGGCCACAGTCGGGAGTCGGAGGTCCAGCAGGGGTGGACACACCAGCAACTGGACCCCAGCAGATGGAGGATGTGACGGCATCATCGGGCAGGGCACGTGCACGACGGCGTCGGTGGATTCCATCAGCCTGGATGCCGTCGTGCTGGCACAGGCAGTTGCGTCGGAGGCAGCGGCAGGCTCGACGTGGGAGGCATCATGGCTCGGGGCCATCAACATCAGGGGTGCAGGCATCGGCCGGAGGGCAGGAGAACCCTGGAATGGGAGTGGCTTCCGTGTGCCAGCGGTTGGGCCAGCAGATAGGTGCAGAGTGGCAGCGGGCAGAGGAGGAACGGCTTACAATGGTCAGGGCGGAGAACTCCATGCGGAGGGCGCTGAGGCGGGCTGAGTGCCTCGAGGGTCTTTGCAGGGAGTTGGAGCTGGACACTGCTTTATCCCTGCGAGACCTCAGGGCCAGGGAACATGTCCGCCTCCAAGCCATTGAACAGGAGTTCGATGATGCCCTGGCCCATGACAACATCCAGTGAGCCGTTGGACTAGCCGGCTGCCCATGTAAATGGTTATGTAGTTAGTGTTAGGTTTCCTTTGTTTTTGCATTTTCTTTGGACCTTTTGGACAATGGGCCACATTTTTGTATATAGTTATTTTTTATTAGGTAGTGTTGTTAGATAGGTTTCATTTCTTTTGTTGGGATCATGAACCCTGGCTTGTTCACCTGTACATAGTTCACTAAGATTGTCTTTTCTTTTTACCCATGGAGCAATGGCTTTCAATTATAATTTCCCATTGGATTTTCTTTTGTGGACTGTGACTTTGGACACCATTCCTTTGGATTCTGATTTTTGGTTTTGCATTTTTTCACGGACATGCTTCTTTTTACTTTTTTTACATTCCCATTTCTGTTAGTTTATTTTTGATTCAATTCATGTTTTCTTTAATACATATTTTTTGATCAAACTTCAATGTGTAGTATCATCTCATTGGTTTCATGCATATCATGATATGGGTTATGAGATTCACTGACACCCATTGGGTGTATGTAAGGGACATGTGTTTGTTTCCAAACTTGCAATTGGTGTTCTATCATGTTATTGCCATTTCTAAGTGGGTGGATGCAATACTCGGGTGGGTGTTTTGCATTTGGAGGCTGACCATAGGGACCAGGGATCTAGATTGTGATGACATGTTGGCTGGGGAACATGAGTTGGACATGAGTGGGGGCCTGCTGGCAGGTGCCCCACAGTGCTGGGGGGTGTGGGTGCAGGGGAACATGAGTTGGACATGAGTGGGGGCCTGCTGGCAGGTGCCCCACAGTGCTGGTGGGTGGGGGTGCAGGGAGACAGGAGTGGGGGCCTGGTGGAGGGTGCCCCTGACTGCTGGGGGGTGGGGGTGCAGGGAGACAGGAGTGGGGGCCTGGTGGAGGGTGCCCCTGACTGCTGGCGGGGTAGGGGTGCAGGGAGACAGGAGTGGGGGCCTGGTGGAGGGTGCCCCTGACTGCTCCGGGGTGGGGGTGCAGGGAGACAGGAGTGGGGGCCTGGTGGAGGGTGCCCCTGACTGCTGGGGGTGGGGGTGCAGGGAGACAAGAGTGGGGGCCTGGTGGAGGGTGCCCCTGACTGCTGGGTGGCGGGGGTGCTGGGAGACATGCATTGTTGATCAGTAGTGCAAGGTGACATGTGGCTTGGCTGGGGGGCATGCCCATGGTGGATGGGCTGCCTGCGGGACATAAGCAGGGGTGCAGGGTAGTCCCCCGTGGTGTGGGCTGCCTGCATGGGCCGTGGAGCTTGTAGAGCGAACACCTGGGAGGACCCACACGGCCAATTCACGTGTAGTACTCCCCAGAACCCCTGAAATACACGTACCCTGCTGAAATTGCGTGTGGAACTTCCCGCGCACCCCTGAAATACACGTACCCTGCTGAAATCGCGTGTGGAACTTCCCGCGCACCCCGGAAATACACGTACCCTGCTGAAATCGCGTGTGGAACTTCCCGCGCACCCCTGAAATACACGTACCCTGCTGAAATCACGTGTGGAACTTCCCACGCACCCCTGAAATACACGTACCCTGCTGAAATCGCGTGTGGAACTTCCCGTGTACCCCAGTAATACACGTACCCTGCTCGCACGGGGCCAATCGCGTGTGTAACTTCCTGCGCACCCCTGAAATACACCTACCCTGATGGAATCAAGTGTGGAACTTCCCACGCACCCCTGAAATACACGTACCCTGCTCGCACGGGGCCAATCGCGTGTGGAACTTCCCACGCACCCCTGAAATACACGTACCATGATGGAATCGCGTGTGGAACTTCCCGTGCACCCCTGAAATACACGTACCCAGCTCGCACGGGGCCAATCATGTGTGGAACTTCCAGCGCACCCCTGAAATACACGTACCCTGCTGAAATCGCGTGTGGAACTTCCCGCGCACACCTGAAATATACATACCCTGCTCGCACGGGGCCAATCGCATGTGGAACTTCCCGCGCACCCCTGTGATACACGTACCCTGATGGAATCGCGTGTGGATCTTCCCGCGCACCCCTGAAATGCACGTACCCAGCTGAAATGACGTGAGGTACTTCCCGCGCACCCCAGTGATACACGTAGCCCGCTTGCCGTGCTGGTACAGGGTTAGCGCAGCCCTTTGCGCTGGATTGGGGATTTTGATGGCTTTTCCCTGCGCGAGAGGCGTTCTAGGGGGCGTAACTGGCGCTGCTGCAGGGTCGCTGCGCCACTGTGTGCCACTGCTGGTTTTGGTAGCTGGAATCCATGAATACGCTGTGCGCGGAAATGGATTTTAGCGCACGCGGCTGGCGCAGGGATTCGCATGCGCACACTGTGCACCAGCCGCGTGCGCCACTTGTGCGCTGAATTCTATGAATTACCCCCATAGTGTTTATAACATCACACTTACAAGTGAATTGGACTATTACTTATATGTGAACATGTTTTTGAATATTTTTAAACAACAACCTACCCTTTCAGTTACTTTTCAAATGTATTTATTTATTTATTAAGGTTTATTGGATTATTAAGAAAAACAAAACTGTTTACACCAATCAATTACAAACATGTAATACCATTAAATTCATCCCATTCATCATGCCTAACCACCTATACATTACACTCATCAAGTAAGAAATAATTAAAAAAATACATTTAGTTAAAGACAAAAACAATCATAATACTACTTATAATTAAGATATGGATGGGAACATTCAATGAATCCTAAGTAAAATCTTTTTTGACTAGTTCCAACCATTTATGATGCACTGCAGCATTGAGGACACAAATATTCCAAGTCTATAGACATGCCATAATATTTTTTAATATCATTCAAATAATATACATATTTTTCATATCCCTTTCTATACACCTCCAACACACAATCATCTGCAGTCTCTGGCCCACTGTTTAGCTCCTTTTTGGAGTGTACCAAATGTTTTGATCCATCCAAGTCAGGTTTGATTTTGGGGGCAGACAATCTCACTCAGATATATGATCAGGGTGGCATGTGAGCACTTATTTTGCTTGATCTCCCCTCTGCCATTGATACAATCATGTATGCACTCTACTTCATCTCCCTGTAGTTGCCAGTCTTTCTGGAGCTGTTTTGACATGGTTTACATCTTTTCTCTCTGGGTGCTCTCAAGCTCTCTCCCTCGCCCCTTTCTGTTTGGCTCCCCCTGCCATTACCTGTTGTGTTCCCCACAGGTCAGCCTTGTCCCAGTACTGTTTAACATCTATATTCAGTCACTCACCAAACATATAATCTCCCATGGCTTTCATTGCTACTCCTATGCCGATGATACCCAAATCTTAGTTTGCCTTGATATCTCTACATCTGAGACATCAGATAGATTTGAGACCTGCTTGGAAGCCGTGGGAGCGTGGATGCACAAGAACTGGTTGAAACTTAATAGTGTCAAAACAGAGGTACTGGGGGTGGGTCCCTCCTCTGTTTCTGCCCTATGGACCCCTCTTGTTCCCTTCCTCCCTTGGTCCTTTCCCTTCTCCTATTTCCTCAGTGAAGGATTTAAGGGTGACAATGTCCGCCTCTCTGTCAGCTGAACCTCTGATTAGCATTATCTTCAACAGGGCTATTTTCAATGGGCAGTTCTCCATAAGGTAATTCTATTGTTTCCACTTTAGTTATGGGCACCTGTAGTTGCATCTCTAGTTCGGTCAACCCTATAGAATTGCAATTCTTTGTTCCTGGCCCAGCCTGAATATTTGATCCATCAGCTTTAGGTGCTTCAAAACTCAGCGGCTAGAGTTGCCACCTCTAATGCTAGGCACGCTTGTATTTCTCCTGTTCTTTGGAGCTTTCATTGGCTTCCTGTGGCCAAACGTATCCAGTTCAAGACTCTCTGCCTGGTTCATCAAAGTTTTATGGTGCTCAGGCTGACTTTCTTCAGGCCAAGTTTCATCCTATGTGGCTGCCATGACTCTCCGTTCTGCCAACACTTGCCTGATACTGGTTCCTCGTTTTAAGTTTGCTCGCGTTGGTGGCCATTCTTTTTCCATCGTCACCGCCAAACTCCCTTCTGTAGCATTCCATATGAGAGATGTAAAGTGGGCGCTACTACTATACTTTAATAAAGAAGTTTACTGTTTCCTTACCTGCATCCATGATCCTTAATTGGCAATGAGGAAACAGCATGGCAGCCCACCAAGTAGCCATTTGCTGCCGGATCCTGCTTGACTGACTTTCTGGGCATGACCTTCCCCCACTCCTCAAGTGCACCTTGAAGCAGACATTCGTAGCGGGACCCTGCAGCAACACTGCGCAATTAGGTGAGCTGCCTGTGAGGGCGGCAAATAAATTGAGGGACAAAGTCATGCCGTGCACATAAAGCAATTGAGGACAAGTCTGTGGTTGTGCCAGCACTGCTTGGTGTTATGCCTTTTTAGTGCACCACATTAAACAGGCCAATCCTTCATTGAAGATTAGGCTGGGAAATAAGGCAAGCTATTGGTGGCCAAGTATGGATTTGCAGGTGGAGATATTAATCAGGGATTGTCATATATATGAGGATGCCGCAAAAGGGTGTGTTGCAAGAGTGGATATGTTGTCTCCATGGGTGGAGATTTCATGGGTGCAGAATATTTGTTCAAGGGATTTAATTAAGTTCTTAGAAGAGATATGTAAGAGAGAAGGATATATAACTACAATTGTGATAGATAATGCTGTACAACCTGTGTCTGAAAAAATGGAGACATTTCTTAAAGGGAATGGCAGAGAGCATAAAACTAGTCTGATTTATCACCCAGAGACCAACAGAATTGTTGAGAGATTCAATATGGTAATTAAGAATAGTATTAGATATGCCATCTCAGAGAATGGAGATTTGAGGAAAGCAGCAGAAGACACGTTTGTGACGCATAGGTTTACACCTCATGCCACCACAGGGGTTTCACCTTTTGAGATCTGAGGGGGAGGAAGCCCAATATCAGAGTTTGTCCACCTAGGTTGGGTGGAGCATGCCAAAAGGATCTTGATTTTTGTTTGGTGAAGGAAAATTTTACCAAGAGACAGTTGTGTAACACAGCCCAGTTTGATGTTATGAAGGCTGTTAGAAATGTATGGTTGTGGAAGGGGATTGGGTGTGGGTAAAGCTTCCTCATACCAGGGCAGAAAAGGGTATTTGTTGGTATGAACCTGTGAAAGTTGTGGGGAGGTTTCATGGAGCTGTAAATGGTCAGATGGAAGAGTGTGGAATGTTAACAGAATGTTTAAGTGTGTGAATGTAAAACATAGGGGTGTGAGTTCAATTAAACCAAATACTAATGTAGGGAAGAAATGTGTTGTCGAAGGAGATAAAAGAAATGAAGGAAATATGGTCACTGTTTGCCTTGCGCTAGACGTGTGTGCGCAAGACCATTGTATTTGAAGGATTATGTGGAATGAAAACAGTATGTGCTATTTAGTTTCCTAATAGTTCATATCATAAGATCACCTGTATTTCCTTGGGCCTCATTACAACCCAGACGTTGAGGGGTTAACGGAGCCGTAAAAGGTGTCAGCGCCGTTAAACCCTTAATGCCTGATTACGAGGTCCCTTTACGGGTTGCACTTTAACGCCTGCTTTTAGCAGGCGTTAAAAAACGAACCCGCAAAGGGACCTATGAGCTAATTACGGCACCGTAATTTACGGTGCCGTAATTAGCACCTTCCCCATTCCCATTGAGCCCTATGGCCCAAAAATGGGAATGGGGAAGGGGCCATGGTGAATGGGGAATTACCGCCCCGCCAACCTTGGAATGGGGCGGTAATTCTGCCATTCACCATGGCGGAGTCGGAAAGATAACGGCGTCAACCAAGGCGCTGATAGCGCCTTGGTTAACGCCAGGGTCGGAATGAGGCCCATTGTGTTGTGTGTATTTCATGGTTAGCTGCGTTGTTATTAAATCAATTCTGTTCCTGTGCATAGTTCACAGGTTGAATGTCATAGTTCTCTATTATCACAGTGTAAATAGTTTGTTGATATTATAGCGTAAAAAGGGGAGATGTGTAGCATTCCATATGAAAGATGAGTGTAGAATATGGAATGTCGAGTGCAGGAAGAAAGATACAAAAGAGAGACTGTTAGGAGGGTTAGAAGAAACTGTTAGGATCCGGTGGGTGTTACTACTTTACTTTAATAAAGAAGATTACTGTTTCCTTACCTGCATCCGTGATCCTTTTACCTTTACTGTTGCCCCTGGGTGTTTGTGCTCTGTATAAATAAATCTAACATAACATAATCAACCTTTTCTTAACTGGTATGGAATATTAGCCCATGCGCCTGGACGTAGATTAGCGAGCAACTGGTCAAAGCACAAGTCCATTATAGTATGACAATATATTATATTCAATGATATATTATAATATATTATATTGAATTTTGGGCCTCACAATGTAATCAAATGGTTTATTATTAAAAAACCTTGCAAGACATACTTTGGCATTTTGACTTTGCAGATAACCAATGTATATTGTTACTCCTATCCCAAACTGCTGCCTTCAACTTAATCTCTTTACAAGCCAAACCTACATTTAATCGATAACTCACTGAGAATCCAATCTCATTATGAAAGGATCTAACATCCTTTGTACAATCTCACAAAGAACCAAACGAGGATTCACTGTTCATAATTTCACCAAAATTAAATTAAGAAATGAATGATTATTTCTTTCGTCCAATATCTTCAAATAATGAACCCTTCTTGCCATGTTCCACCATGTAAGCAAAGTGGTCAAACCCATTTTATTGTAAATAGCCTCAATAGGAGCAGATCGTCATAGACCTAATGCTGAACGCCATAGTTTACCATCTAACATTTTTAAGCAACCAGGTTCTTTATCGCAAAAAGCCTCCAAGCCATAAGAAGTAAAGGGGAAAATACTAGCTTTATATATCCTTAGGCGACCCTATGCAGAATATCTTTCACAATTAAGAACAAATGTTTTAATTGCATGGAATGTTCTTTGTGTTTTTGCCATAACATAATTGGCAAACAAACAGGGCTCATAGTCATAAATCGGAACTCCTAAATAACTGGAACTCCTAACAAATTCCAATGCAGTGTATCTTTGATGTTCCAAATAAATTTGCAAAATTGTCTTTTTCCTATTAGCCTTGATTATCCTATTTTTTTTTAATGTTGATTTTCAAAGCTTACACATCTTGAAAAGTGTGTTAACTGTGCTGTAAGCCAATAGGAGTGTGGTCGAGGAATAAAGTATTGTCCAAATATGTGAGCTAAGCAATGTTTTGTTAGCCAATATGGGGAGGAGAATTCTGGTATTTTTGCAGCGATTCATTTGCCATTGAGAGGACGCAGGGACCGGAGATAGTTTACTGGGTCCCGCTGTGACCAACAGGCGGCAACTAGAACATCACAACAGGGGTCGCTTGACTTGTCCAGAATAGAGGGAACTTGCACAGTTGTCCACCCTGTCAAACTTGAAGCAGACATTGCTGCATTGGATGAATGAAATATTAGCACCATTAGCATCAGAGCTGTTCAAGACGTTGATGCTAACAGTCACAGACTAAATAACAGCACATGTAAAGTATTAATTACGCAGGACGATTTGGCATTGTACCTTAGTGAGAAGTAACTGTGAGTATATCACACTGATACTAATACGTGTGGTAAAGGGGTTAAAAAGAGATTATGTACCACTGAAACCGGTCGACATCTATGTAGAGATGGAATTCCATTAATTGCCACTGACTTCATTTTCTTGATCGTCAAGGGATAAGTAAGCTATTTCTTCTGAGCCGATCAAGGTGGTATTTAGATTTTAATTAATTGTTTTCAAGACGTGTGTCCTGTGAGAAACCAGAAGGTGTCTCACCCACTAGTCCCCAGAGTCTCTCTCTCTCAGGTGGCCAGGGCACAGCCATCGCCTTTCGATCCAGGCCCTTGTGGACCAGTGTGGGAGGATCACCTGGGTGACTGATTTTAGGGGAGTGGGACACCTGATGGCATCTCCATGCCTGTAACACCTTTACCTCATCCTCTCCTTTGGATATTTTGGAACTTTACTCACCCCCTTTCCCTACACAAACCCTTTCACATGGACAGCCTGCTTTGGAAGAAAACAGACTCACACCCGAGCATTGTACCTGACATGTCCCACTACTATGTTCAGACAATTACTTATAACCACTCAAACTTGACTTCCATTAAGCTTCGCCACATGGATAAAAGGAGGAGCATGAGAGCACACTCTGAGCAAGGCAAAGCACATGAAGGAACAGTATTTTCTGGACGGCAGCTGAATAGGGAAGAAAGACGGCAAACCAAGATGGGTACGCAAGGAGGGATCTAGTCTTGACCTTTCCAGCGAGAAACCATTACTTTCCAGAACCCATCAGATTTGAAAGTGTAAGGCCAGGAAACCAGACTGAAGGATCATGTATTGTGTGCCAATGATACACAGGGCTCTCCTGCATGGCTGACTGAGTCAGGGAGGAACAGCAGCCGCCGCTGTACCATCCTTGGCTCCAATATAAAAGCACCGCCAGAGAGATCAACACAACCAGTGAGTTGGGGAGACCAATGTAAGGCCGGTCTGTGTTGAAGTCAAGGTTGCAAGCGGCAACATTGTATAAAGAGCGAAGATTGGTAACGTGTGTGAGGAAAGACGTGTGGAAAGCTAAATTGCTGATGGATGTTTGAACATTACGGAGGAAAGATACAGCACCAGTGACAGAGTGGTCTGGCACCACGAGGGTGCTCAATCGAAGTGACAGAAACGAAAGCAGAAACATTATAAGTGAAGGTGAATCTAAGTGGTTGTGCGATGGTTTAAGCAAAACTCAAGTCTTCAATTTTTGATACAAAGGGGAAAACGTAGAAAGTGAGATTACATGGTTCGAGCCTGAATGAGGGAGACCAGACTTGCAGGTGATTTGCGCATGCAGTAGGAGTCAGTGAAAGTCGATCAGGGCCGAAGTGATGTGGTTGTATCTTTGTAGACCCATGACAAGGCATGCAACCATGTGTAGGTCACTTCTCGGGGCACAAGGGAGGACGAATGGAGGACTTCGAGGAGGGCATTACCCACATCCAGGTGTAACAGGACCAGTGCTTGAATGGTAGAGCTAAAGCTGTCTGGATGGAGGAAGGACTTGAATTTCCACAGGAGGGAGAGCTGATACCAAGCTGTTTAACGTTTCTTAGCTATGTGTGTCTTGAAGAAGAGTTGTTTGTCGATGTGGAACCAGAGGGATGTGGTGCAGGAGGTGAGCTCGTGTGTGAAGCGATCAGGGTTCATGGTTGATAGCCAGGTCTGTAGGTATGGATGTTTGGTGTTGTTGGTGAGGAATAGGAATTCATTCTTGGAGGGTTTAAGCTTCAAGTTGCATGGGACTTCCAAGACTGGATCAGCGAGAGGCAGGTTTTGAGCCTTTGGCTGTCCTTGATAGAGTCGATCTTGAGGTATAGCTGTGTGTCATAAGCATATTGGTGGATATGGATGTTGTGTGTGGGTAGGAGAGCTCCCAATGGCTCCATGTATAGATTGAAGAACACTGGAGAGAGGCTAGAACCCTTCGGGACTCCACAGGTGATGGGTATCATTGGCGATCTAGAGCAGTCGATCCCAACAAACTGCTGGTGGTTGGCAAGGTAGGACTTGACAAAACAAAAAAAGACATTATTTAAATATAAAAAGTATGTGTGTCTAACAACAACTCAACTAAGTACAAAAGTATACATCTTTAATTAAATAATTGTCATCTAAAATACTCAATACATGTATATAAAAACATGACCACCAAAGACGTGGACCCACATAACCATCACCAAAACAGGGCATAATACTGTGTCACAGTTATTATTGGATATGCATTCACACACTTGTATTATAAACTAAACTGTGACAATTGATGACAATATGGCAATTTAAAACATAATCAATAATAATATACATATATTGAGTATTTTGAGTGACAATTATTTATTTAAAGATGTATACTTTTGTACTTAGTTGAGTTGAGTATATTTTTTGTTGTTAGGCACACCTAATTTTACATTTGGCTGAGGTCTTTTTTGTGTTGTTAGTTTATCTACTAGGGGTAACCTTCCCCGTTTAATACCCTAGAGTCTCTCAGAGTTACAGTTGAAGGTAGGACTTGAACCAGCATAGGATAAGGTTGTTGATCCCTATGCACCGATGTAGGGTGTCTGTGAGCACCTTGTGTTCTACTGTGATGTAAGCAGCCGAGAGGTAGAGTAGAACCAGGAGGCAGGGCTGGCCATAGTCAAGGATTTAGAGTGTTGTTGACCACCTGTATGGTTGCAGTCTCTATGCTACATCTGGATCTGAACCCAGATTTGTAGGTTTGGAGGAGATTGTTGGTGTCAATGTGTTGCTGCAGTTGCACGGCTACCACTTTCACAATGATCTTAGCTAGGAAGGGGACATGGTTGATGGGGCAATATTTACCTAGACTGTCAGGATCCAGAGTGGGTTTATGTCTTTAGGGTCGAGGGGAAGGTGCCTTGAGTTTGGGAGCTGTTGATGGTCTCTGGGTAAAGAAGGAATGCTTCTGCAGGGAGTTACTTGAGGATGGATGCTGGGAGGATGTTGTCTGTATTCAATGTGGCTTTGAGTGTGGCCAGGGTTTCTACCAGGTCCTCTGTAGAAAGTATCCTGAATGTTGTTCAGGGTGTGAAGAGTTTGCAAGGAGGAACTTGAAGTGGGTCAGCCGATGCAGAACTGGTGTCTATGTGCTGGCAAGTCTTGCTGATGTTGTCAAAGAGTGTTGATGGCAGTGGATGAAGTTGCTGATGAAGGCAGTGTTGGGTTTGGGTGGTCTGTAGATGAGATGGAAGGTGACCGTGTCCATTGGGGAGATTTGGAACTGGCAGAAGATTACTTTGAAGGAGCCAATGTTGTCGATGTCAAGACTGTTGCAGGGCTCCAAGGTCTTGTGGATGACTGTGAGGCCTCCAACTAGTCTGTGTGTTTGATACTGTAGCCATCAGGGACAAGAACATCTAGGATGTGGGTGAATGTGATTGTCAGCCAGGTCTTGGTGATGAAGATGGCACCAAGGTTGCGTGTAGTGATGAGGTTGGTGGTGTCTGCTGCATGGGTGATAGCTGGGTGGATGTTGCTGAGAATTGGCTTCCAGGTTGTGGATGGTGAGAGGGTGCTGATGGGCTTGAGGCTGATGTGGGTGAGGTTGCTGCATTGCAGAGTCCAGGCTTTAGGGGAGGGGAGGGGAGATGTAATTGATGTTAGCGTTGTCTGTTGATGGTAGGGATGGCATGTGGGGGTGGAGGGAGAAAACACAGGTCATCTCATGCTTACCGGTTGTCTGAGCAGGGGTTTGGACCGTAGGTCCTCACGGTCCGAACAAGTCCAAACAGGAATTTCCCTTTTCTTTGTCTGCCCCTCACTTCCGACACCCGGGCAAGAGATGTCCTTGATCTAAGAGTTAGGAGAAGAAAGCAAGAGGCAGGGACAAGAAGGTGGATGGGGTTTAGGCTACATGACCTAGATCCACTTGCGCATACTCACCAACTTAGTAGAGAAAAAGGCAGCAAATCTGGAAGGCACCAACAGTTCAGCAGGGGGGTGCTTAGGCCATGCAACCTAGATCCACTTGCGCCTGCTCACCAACTGCAAAGGAAAAGAGGCTGGAGGTCTGCTAAAGTAGGGAAAAAGGGCAGAAAAACAGGAAGGCATGAACTGTTTAGCAGTGATTGACAGGTGAGTGGGGCTTAGGCTAATGGTGCCAAAACAGCTGCTGGCGTGCGTGGCAGCCACATTCAGTTGAACTTGCTTTCACCCAGTCACTCCTGCTCCAACAGCCACTTCTACTATACACTGCCACTGCTTTCAGTTGTCCTTGACTTCACCCCATCTCTCCATCTACAGGTGCCTCTGCTAGCATGCGAGGCAACTGTTTTCTGTTGGCTGCTCTTGCACCCACTCAGCCTCTCAAACTGATGGCCGCTCAAGACAAATGCAACACGCCATTCTTTACATTGTCTATTTATGCCCGTCTCCACTCTGCTCTGAAATGGGTGGCAATGTCTGGCATATGTGGGCCACCTAATTTACCATCCCCCCTCTTCGGCTACAGATTTCCATTGAAAGCTGACCTCTGATGCCATGTGCATTTCACCTGCGATGCAGTTCTTTATCCCTTTAAGAACAAGTATAGGGCTGAGTGTGGGTGATTGGTGCTTTGGTTGGGGGACAGTTGCCTTCTTCTTCTCTGTCTGACATACTAGTCCCATTAACTTTGGGCATCGTCCTTCTGTTACAGGGCATTCTTCCCATCTCTCGGTTTCAATGTTCACTGAAGAGATTATCAGTCAGAGATTTTGTACAAACCATTTTGTTAATGATGCTGTCAGGATGAACCACCACACTCCATAGGGTCTGAGGCAGCAATCTCCACCAAAACCAGGGAAAGAGATAAGCGGCTGTATTACCAATGAAGATAACACCTAATAGTCTCTCTTTTCTTCCTGTAACCACTCTAACCCATTGATTCATCTTCTATGCTCCACTCAACCAGTTACCCAACAAGTTACTCTATTGAGTATGTCTGCTCCTCAGACATTCATTTTTGCCATTCCAACTCTTGGTTAGACTTCACCACTCTATGCTTCAGAGGAGTGAGACAATGCATAGGGGTCTGGAATGGACTAGCCTTGATCCTTTGTGCAAAGCCCAGTGAGGCTGTCCCCAATGCATCCAGGTTGAATGACCCTGTGCAGTATTCGGGTGCTCAATTGGCCAAGCTTAAGGTTGGTCTCACTACCACACAACAGGAAAAACCTTAACGAACTGAGTAGGAGAACAGCATGGGCCTGTCTCCGTTTCCTGTGCCCCACAATTAGCAATTTCCTACAGACAGAGATCAAGCCACACTTTCCTAGGTAACCCTGCAATGCCTAGGTTCGCCCACCCTCCACTCTTCAACTAACCTGAGACTGGGTGATCTGCTCTCGCTATTTCCTCCCCTGGCTATGTGTAGATCACTGCAGCCATATTGCCCTCTCTTCCCATTCCCCCATTGTTCACACTCTGTTCCCTTGTATCTCGGCTTCCCTTACTGTGATGTGTTCCAGTCAAAGTGTCTTTCGTATTTCTTGATGAAATGGCCATATCTCCATACCTAAAAAGCCAAGAAAATTGTTTATTATCTGAAATCTTGTGGTTACTTATTTATGTATTTATTTATTTATTTTATACCGCACTGACAGCCTACAGGCATCAGGGCACCACAAAAACACATCAAGATGAACAAACAGGACAGGACAATAGATTAAATTGAGTGATTTCACAGTATAACTTTAGAAAGGGGGGGGGGAATTATCCAAAAAGATGTGTTTTCAATGCTTTTTTGAAAACCCATATGTTTTCCATGGCTCAGATGGTCATCGGTAAAGAACTCCAGAAAGAGGAAGCGATGGCTGGAAATGATCTGCTGAGACCTCTCGTTCTAGAGTATTTCAGTCTTTGCAGTTGTATACTGGAGGAGGAACGCAAGCTCCTCTTGGGTTGATGGAGAGGGATCCATGCTTTGATGTATTCAGGAGCTTTCCAAAAGAGGGAATGGTGTATTAGCATTCAAATTTTAAAATGGATGTGTTCCTGCACCGGAAGCCAGTGTAGGTTTCTCCTGTAGTTGGAAATGTGGGATTATCAAGGAATTTTCATTGCGATGCGTACCACATCATTTTGGATGACCTGAATGGCTTGAATATTAGATTTAGAGGCTCCACCAAGTAGAGCGTTACAGTAATCCAGCCTGGACAATATCGTGGCTCGTGCTACGGTAACCGCATTCTTTTCTTTGAGAAAAGGCTGAATGGATCTCAAAAGTCTAAGATGGTAGTTGAATGTCCTACGTAGGTATTACACTTGAGCATTGTAATTTAGCAATCATTCCAAGAAGATCCACAGGGTTTTAACCTCCGAGTGGGTCTAAATGATGTTACCTTGGATCAAAAAATGATCAAATGAAGGGTCCAGTTTAGAGAGGGCTTGGTAGGAGCCAAAGACCAGAAGCTCAGTTTTAATTCCATTGAGACAGAGGCAATTTGTGGACATCCATCTCTATCATTTATGCCCAACTATTAGCTTGGGGGGGGCAATAGGTTAAAGGTGCAGGTGCTTGGGTGCATTGATGACAATATGTTGGCGTGTCATCCTAGAGAAATGGGTGAGAATGCAAAACCCTCAATACCGTCTGCCTTTTCTGTTTGATCGATGGGAATCCCTATTACCTGATTGTCAGTGCTTTGGGTTTGTAAGATTTGATCCCTTGCAGTCAATAGTTTATTCTTAAAAGCCTCACTGGTTCGAGAGCAATCTTGAACTGTGGCTATGGAAGGGACCTCTGAGGCTTTAGGTTTTTCAAGGGCTTTGAGAATCACAAATAATTTGCCTGTTGAATTTGAAGCAGTTTGGATCGGGGTATTAAGAACATTTTTCTTTGTCTCCACAATAAGTAATCTGTATATTTTATCCTGTTGTTTCCACTCCATTTGGGTGGCATCCGAAGGGTGCTTTAATCATTGCTGTTCCAGCATCCTTTTCTTCTTTTTTAATGCCTCAAGCTCTGGAGTATGCCATTTCTGGTGTCTTGGGTTGTTTCTGGCTAGTTTGGATTTCTCAGGGGCGATGTTATCCAGCATCTTGCTAAAAGTGTCATTAAATGTAGACAATATTTTGTCCACATAATATTCGGGGGATACGTGCGACATGATGTAATCCAAGCAGTGCTGCAGGTCAGTTGGGCAACATTTTTTAAAGTTATGCCCAGTGACAGATTTCATAGGGTTAGAGGGTCTAATCAGAAGGATAGGGAGTTCTAGCAAGAAGCTGATGGTGAAGTGGTCAGACCAGATAAACGGGAAGTAACAATGTTATTGGTTTTGAGGTTCCTAGTCACCACCCAGTCTAGGATATGATGGTTGGTCCTGGTGGGATCAGAGTTGTTGACTTTATGGTCTCTATGTTTCCAGGGCAATCGCCTCTTTGTCCCCATGGTGATGCAAGGGCAGTGGCTATACCGCTGCTCAGTATAGATGACCCAAAGCTTATCGAGTACCCTGCAGCAAACTTAATAAACATGTTCAAAAGACATTTTATTGTTCATGCCAAGGAGGGAAGATGTTGACACTAAAACACTAAGTTTTACATGGCATGGTCAAATATAACACTTAGTAACACAGGTCTCTTGCTCAGAAGGATCCCCATGTACAGTGGTCCACCATGGGCTCTGAGATTATCTGAACTTTTGCAAAACTCAAGGTTGATATCTGGAAGGTTATTATTATGGAGACCTGATCATCAGTGTGAACATATAACTTTATTATAATTGTCTATTCAAGATAAGTGCATGGTTATGGAGGCCCCCAGGTGGGGCAGTCCTCTGATGCAGACAATCAGCTTCCAACTGACTTTGTTCTTGCCAACAACACTAGAAACATAATATATCTTCTCCCAGTTCCATAAGGGAACCTGGGAGACATTCAACTATATACACATCTTAACACAGTACCATTTACATATTGTAATACATAACAGTTAAGCATTCATCTTAAAAACTGGCATATATTTCAGAGAAACCCTTCAGCCCTCCATGCCATTACAGAAGTGATAGACCATATGCTAATCAAGCTTCGTCCCACCCCAAAAGGATCAGTCCGAGCCAAACTGCTATGCTACTTCTCTTCTGCAGGAGACTAAAAGCAACCTCCAGACTAGTTTCGGACTACTTGGGCATTATCGGTATGGTGCAGCTTGGATATCTAGGTATATCAGTTTTGAGATCCATGTCTGCCTGTTGTTGGGATTAATTCATAACCTTCCAGCCGTTAGCCTTAATTTTTGTATTTGTCACCCAGTTCCTCGCTGATTTCACATAAGCATGGATGCTGTAGGCCAGGAAAGCAGTCAAAGTTGGCATACACAGTTGGAGTCTTGAGTCTTTTGGGTGATTGGTGAATAAATTAAGAGACACGGCCACAGTAAGGCCTTGTTTTGTACTGTCTGGCCTACTAGTCACCTTAATGTTGGGAATCCTCCTTCTGCTTCAGGGCGTTCTCCCCTTCTCCGCATTCCTGTTTTCGCTGTACCCCACACGTGTAGGATTGTAATCCTGCCTGAAGAGACTGCCAGTCTGGGATCCTGTTAAACCCTCCTCTTAATGGAATATATAATGATATCAGATGGGAAAGGACAAAAAGACGCTATGGCTTGTCCATTTTTATCTTAAGCTGCACGCCCATTGCTTGAAACTCCATCTGTACCGTTCTAATTGATTAGTCAATGACAAAAAGAAGAGTGTGCACTTGATAGACCAGTTTTCAAAACTAAAATATGTTTATTCACATATCTTGTAGCATAAATATCACATTTGAATATCTTCTTAAAGTAAGGGAAAATGTTTGTTTACATATCTTGTTACACAACTACATTAGATTTCTCTTGTGGTCTCCAAGTTCTTCATAGTGTTTAAATCCTCTTTCAAAAATAAATTTTGAATTGTCCTCTATTTTTTTTTATTTTCCTTGTAATCTCTTTATTACTCATACATATTAAACCTCTCTTGGTCACTAATAATGTTTTGTCCTCTACATGATCATCACCAGATTGGCTCATCAGTTGCATCAAAATTAGATTTATGTTATTGACAGTGTCTAAAAAATGTAAAGAGAGGAAACACAAGTAAGTTATAATCATTTTTCTATATAATGTTATAATTGAGTATCGTAATTGTTTTGAAGTAAATTTAGAAATAGAATATGAAAACAATTACTTTGAGAATGTTGTTGCAACTATCACTTTTCCATCATTGTTTTTCTTCAATGGATATTAGTCATTTATCCGTGAATGACAGATACTGCTTAGCAGTTGATTTGACAAGAAAAAAAACGGATACATTTGTGATTTGATCATGAATAAGTTAACTAAAAAAGTAATATACTGAATGATTAGCCTTATTGAAAGTTAGTATCACATTTAGAATTATCCACTTACCAAATGTATAGTGGAGCGTCTCTCTTTGTTACATAGCGTGTGCAATTGCACACCATAATGCCACTTGTTGACTCGAAATGGCTGCTTTTTCTTAATTAACATGATGTGAACACGTCACGCAACATGCAATAGTGTCACACTCCCAATGCAACGTGATCATGTCATGATGTGATTGTGTCTGTGTTCAAAATAATACAAAGACACATATTCATGCAGAGTAAATCTATGCAATTTTTATAATGAGTTAATTAAACCATTCTATTGTTAAGTGTTAATGAAAATAACATTTCAATCTTTTGGGGGCAATATTGATAATATTTTGATTTATTGATGAAGCCTCATGTTATTATGTAAAGGTACCTGTTGTGATCATTATTGGCTATTCATTAAAATCATTAAATATGAGTTTGTTAGCAGTACAGTTCAAAATAAGATGACACTTGAATGCATAATATAGTATTTCTATTGACAATAACTTTTATCAGGAAATTGATTGCAGTACTTAATATCCTACAAAAACATTTTTTTTAAAGGAAGAGGAGTTCATCATCCTGGTTTAAGCCTGAATGGCATGTGCCCATCTTGAAAATCCAACTAGAGTCTTTTGTCTGAGAAAAATGTTCTTTATAACCCCATCTAAAGGGTAAAATGATACTTTACACTCCTGTACATGGGAGTCATTAAACAGCGTCATTGTCATTTTATGTTTTCCAATGATGTGCAAAGGGATTTTCATATCATTATTTGATTCCCTAGTGTGTTCTCATACATGTATTTTCAATTTTCTTATAGTGCTATCCATTTACCATATCTTGCATTTGCAGAAAGTACCATGGATTACAAGATGTATATTGGAATTGATAAAAGACTACATTTTGCATCATTTGCCATTAGCTAATATGATTTATTTTTGTTTAACCATCATAACTGTATAGATAGTACATTGTGTAGATGTGTAGTCTCCCTCTGTAGATGATCGAAGCCAAGGCATTGGGTTATCAGTAGGTTCATTGATCATCTGAGGTTTCAAGAAACTAGGACTAATTTGATTCTTAATGGTTGGTAGTCTACTGTATGTCCTTATTGGTTTGTCAGATCAATACTTATTTAAGTTCTGGTCTGTTTTCAATATATTCAAATATTTATTTAGAATTGCTCTCACTTTTATGATATTTGTGCTGTATGTCGTGAGAAACATTATTTTGTTTCCATCTTTCTCACTTTTTGTCTGTGTTCTGGGTCTGAATTAAATTTATTCTTTCGATTTGTTTTCTGTTCTTATAAATGTCTTTGATGTCAATCAATGAGTGTCCTCTTCTTTCGAATGAAATGTTTTAACTACAGTCTTTCATAATTCCTTCGTTGTATCCATATGTAATATTTGTAATGCTATATTTAGGATGATTACTTGTAGCATGTATTATGCTGTTAACTTTTGCTTCTTTTATATGAGGGTGGTTTGCTTCACATTAGCTTTGATGTAAAGATCCAAGTCCATACAAATAATGTGTTCTTTACTATGGTTCATGGTTAGCTTGATGTCGTAATCCTTATTATTCAGATATTCAACATATTGGGATATCATTTCAAAAGTAGCCCTTCATATTATCAAAATGTCATCAATATATCATCGCAAATAAACAATACTATTATGGGAAGTGAAAGCAGGAAGGGAACAGGCGTATTCATTGTCAAAGTAAGCCATAAAAAAGTTTGCATTCCATAGCATATTTTGCACCCATGGCTGTGCCTTGGAGTTGTTAAAAGATTTCCCAGATAAAACTGCAAATATTGAGGGTTAGAGCAAATCTGAACATTTGAATGAGCATTTGGTTGTGTTTGAAATAGGATATAGATGTGGATTTAAGATAGTGATCAATAAAACTGAAATAAATAATAGTTCTCCATGATAGAAATCCCTTGATTACGTTTGATGACTAATGGTGTTAATGGTGATGCCTGCTAGTACCACACCACTGCTAGTACCACCCCACTGCAAGTACCACACCACTCGGTAGGTTATTCACCAAAACCTGTGCAAAAGGAGAAGGGATTGTAATTCCAGCAAAGCATATTCCGAATTCTCTCGCTGGTGTTGCCACAGCCCCAATAACACACTGACTTCTCCCTCAATGCTCCATTCTCCATCTTGGTCATAACCAATTTCTAGATTGCCTTTGTCGTCTCATGCTCCTCCAGTGGCGTGCAGTCATTCTTGGCGATCTGGATTAATCTACCATCAGCTCCTTTGCGAAACGTTTTAAGATTGTTTTCATACAGTTGGCAAATCAGAGAGTTTTCCATGAACATCAGAGGTCTTTCAAAATCACTTACTGAAATTAGAGGGTACAAAATCATGCATCTGTCTTAACCTAGGCCATCCATTAGGTCTATTTCCTCCATCTTAATGAATGTATACATTTGTTTTGGTATTTTATAGTATGCTACTTTGAGGATGCACCAATTACTCACTGATACAGCAGATATGGAGAGATCGGAGTGGGTACATCAAATTATCAAGAACAACAGATGCTAAGCTGTTGTAAGCCTGCAGTGGATGTGGTAGGCCCATAAGGCTTCTGTCTTCACATGTTGCTAATTTCTTTTATGCTGTTCTGGGAAGTGCAACAAAGAAGGGAAGTCTGCTGCAGTCCGCACCAGGAGTGGTAGGGGAAGTATACTGCATTGTTCTTTAGAGGTTCAGAGAAAGCCTTCTATTCCAGACAAGGAAGGCTCTGTATCTGACCCATGCCATAACAGAGGCAAACTAGTGTAGTTACCTAATAGGTAAACACCACCTACAATACTCTTTGCTTCCAGTACCTCATTATAAGGGTGAGTGTGGTGAGTCCAGTTTTAGGCACCACTGGAATTTGGTGAGAGTTTCTAGGGACAGAGATCAGTGTTACTCCCTGTGACATCATAAACCTCTGCACGGCATGGGGCTGAGTGCGTAGAGTGCAGTTACAGCAAGTTAAAAGCAGATAATGGGTTAGTGCCTTATTATGATTTAAATGATGTATAATTTGTTCAGCAAGACTACCTCTGTGTGTACTGCTGATGAACCTGCCCATAATACTTATTTCACCCAAAATACTAATGCCTCCAATGCATAAGAGTGTGAGATAATGATGGCTCATGGTTATATTGTTATATCCATAGAAAGCAGAAACATGCCACCATGTACCCAATGTACTGATTGCTTTCCAACAACTGGCTTGAGCACTGACTTAAGGAAATCACAAGCAGTATTAGATGAGCATGTAGATAATGATTATATTAATGATGTAAGTCTGACTTAAAATTGATGTACGTGAAGCCATTCCTGATAGACTTCTTTCTGATCATCATGAAGAGAAGAGTCTCAATTTTCGATCGCCAACTGAAATGCTGCCTTCTTGATGCAGCATATAGCCGATGGTTTGGATGGTTTGGATAGCTCATCTTGGACAAACAGCCTAAAAGTGACATTAAAATTTGAGAAATGTGGCTTAGATAAAACTGAATTCTCCTTCAATCGGGGTTCTTAAATTGGTGTTGAGCTCCTTCTTCAGCCTATATGATAATAAGCGCTGAAGTGAGATCCTATATCCTAGTCTTAAGGGAGATCAAAATAAAGCTCTAATATTGGGAAACAAATCACATGCAGACTGAAATTAAAGCACCATTGCATCTGGAGGTGAATAATGAGACAATACCTGAAGTAATCTATTCAATTAAAGTAACAGAGACATCTAACAATATCTACACTGGAGACAAGACTTCTTCTAAAAGCACCTCTGACAGAACTTTTAAAAAGAGGAAAGCTTGTTCAAAATTAAGAAATTCCCAAAGATGTTGTAGTCAACCCCCAAAGAAAACAAAAAAATTAAAAAAGAAAGGGGTTCCATAGAACGAGTTGTAGACAATTCCTACGTTCTCTCCATCCAACAGAAGGAGCTACATTGAAGAAAGCTAATTATCTAAAGCATGCAAGATCTACTAATGATTGATCTATGCCCACATCTAAAAAATCTAAGGAAAATCTAAAAAAGTATCAGAGATTCAAAATATTGTGATTTACAACTTTGCAACGAGTTTGGGGCACCCATATTTTTTATTTTATTTGAGATTGTCATTGATTAAAACTGTAACAGAGATGCAACATTTGAGTAAATATTGTCAACTTCACAATTTCTCCTGAATGACAACAGAAAAACACATTCATCCCCAAAGTGAGGGCTAATGCAGCCATTTTTCAGTATAGTATGTAGGTAGGGACCTTACTGCTGATTAATCTCCTACCTAGACGACCAACACTTTTTCCAGATGGATACCTCCACATAAACACCTCTACTCATCACCTTATGAAACCAACAGGGATTCATACTCTCACCCATTATGTTTGACCTCTTCCTAGATCCACTGGGAACCCTCCTCACCAGTCACAGCTACAATTCAGATCCACATTCCCCAGGGCAAGAGCGGAACAACTTAAAGGGACAATGTTCTTAGGCTCCATATGACTATCCCTTGCCATAACCAAGGAGATAATTGGTAGAGACCGTCCTAGCTTTACCACCCATACATTCCCCCAGCCCATCTACACTAGTTTGGGGATGCACCAAGCCCCCTCAGCCACATCACTATATACCCCCAGAGCCAGACAGGGAACCTCTTCACTGTTTGCTGTGGTTCCTACCAAAATGGAGATGTAAATCTCCTTCAGGGTTCTCAATACTACCTTTGATCTCTATTCCCCCTTTATCAGTTATTTCAGTCTACCCAGATACGGCAATGTGCCCTGCTTTGTTGAGGAATCCACCATGCCAGTGACTTAGGGGGCTGAGTAAATACCAAGCCAGTGGATGTTGGACTCATCTGTGTTTTGGGAGGGTTCCCTGATCACGTTTCCCTCCTTCCAGGACATGGCACAGTACAGTTTTATTGTAGCTAAAATACCCCTCCCCAATTTGGGGCTAATACTATTAACTCTATTTTCTCCAACATAGAAATCCAGACACATAGCATTAATCCCTAAATCAAAATCATGGGATAAAACAGCAGGGTAATGATAAGGAACCCCGTACTCAACTGAGAACATTGTCTGCATTCTTTATACAAGCCCCCAGCTCCAGTATAGTATATTCTGCCCTTTCTTTTAAGAGAACATATTTCCCTTCACCAGACACTGCTAACATGTGGGTGTCATTGCATAACTTTACTCCAAACATCAGGGAAGTTATTTCACTATTTCAAAGAGAGATTAGAGTCAGACAACATAGCAGACACATTAATTCAATTGCGCAAGTGTCGAATTCCATGCTGACATGTCAGAAGCTCTCAGCTCAATTCTGGCACCCTCATGTAATGAACTGTGGAATAATCCTCGAAAGCAAAATGGTGGACAGGCCAGGCATAGGCTTGGTCCAACTCTCTGCATCTAAATCAGCTGCAGGTGCACTCAGGAAAGCCAGGAAATTGCAGCCTTCACTCAGCCACACTCTCAGATGCAGACCCGCAATCAGTGGAAAGTGGTGTAACATTATAAAGGCAGAGGAGAGTTGGAGGATGTTGTCTAAGCGAAAAGAGGTAAAACAGGTGCTGGTGGTGGCAAAGTAGCTGGTATTGGCAAAGGAGGTGGTGGTAATCAAAGGACGTGGTAAAACCTGCAGCAAAGGGGAAATTTGTGATAATAGTCGAAGAAAGGAGGAACAGAGGAACAGAGTAAAACCTGGAGAAGAGTTCAAATAGGCTATAAAAGCATAGAAAAGGAGGAAGGCTTTAATGCCTGGGGTGGAGTGGAGTGGAAAGAAATGATAACAGAGAACAGGAGGGAAGATACCAGATTTGTAGTGGAGTGGAGTGTAAGTAGTTAATAACAGTAAAGGAAAGGGGGGGGCTAAAACCTGGAGAGGAGTGGAAAGAGATGGTAATAGCAGATTTACGGAGCAGACCTGCAACTAGTTTCCTTCAATGAGAGAGTTAATAATCCCTTAATCCCACAATGCACTAACAAGGAAATACGGGGATATCCATTGAATTGTAAGTACTGGGAATTGGATACCAGAACCAAGGGGCCTTGAACTTACTGTTGGTGGAGTAGATTGACCTAACTATTTTGTTGGTCTGATTTTGTGTTTCCTTGTGTATGGCACTTTTCTCGTTACATTTCAGTCATCCCACTATACATAATCCTTAATAAACTTTTTGAACAACTAGGTGGTCATGGCATACTTAGCCATCCCCGTTGTTTGCTGTGTGACACCAGGACATAAAATGTACATAGACCCTAATTGAATTGCCAAGCATTGCTGGATATACTTAAGGTGGTACCCCATGAAACCATTTAACTGCAACCTTCTATGCCTCTTGTACTACCATTCTACACCACTTAAATGACCACATTTTGAGATGAGTGTACAGATTCAAGAGCTTTCTCCAGCTGCTGTATCTGTTGTAATCTCCACTTTTATTACTCTACACAATGCCTACAATTATCAGCTGAGAGGTGAGCACCAATCTGAGTGAGATTTGTGTGTTGGGTATTTCTTTAAGCACATGTGTCAGTGGCCCATCACTTGATCTGCCATCTACTGCCACATTGGTGGGATTGTGCAACAATGTAAGTGTATTAGTATTGAAGTAGGTTTAAATGCCTGAACTGTAAATGCCAACAATTCCTAGTCAGGATGTGTGTCAAATTCCTGTATTTAAGAAAAGTATCCCTACAGCCCTTTTAGCACTTTATACCTGATGTCTGCACTTACCCTTGCACTTGTCATCTGCTAGCCGCACTTTTATTTATCATACATTATTATTATTATTGTGTCTTCTTTATTTTACTATTTCATGTATACTGCACTGGCCCCTGCCCATTTCCCCTTACTCCCTCCCCTGCACTTACGCGATCTCAATGTCACCTGGCCAAGTAGGATCACTGGCTCTGTCTTCCCTCTGTTCCCCTCCCTCGCCTCGCCGTGCCTTGAAACACTTGTGTACAGGCGCGTTATAAATGCCATATCATATCAAAGTGGATGAGACTGGGTTGACCCTCGGAAATAAGAACCACCACTAGATTCATGTTCTCACTGTCTTCCCAGTTCAGCCATATATTTATATGTGAGGCACCAAATTAAGGTTGAGACAGAGCGAGAGACTCTAAGCCTTGATCGCAGATTGAACAGCCTACATAAAGTAACTAAACACAGAATTGAAAGTAGGCACAGTATGCTTCAGAAGGAGCCACAGTGTAGGGTAATGACTAGGTAGATTCAGCCGTCAGTCCTGTAGTCCAACACATTTTAACTAACCTGCAAAATCCCCAGCACCACTGAGACAACTGAACATGATTATCCACTTGTCTAGCACAGAAAAGGCCCAAGAGTAACAAAGAAACTGGTAGTTAGGATTGTGGAAGGCACAGAGGTGTTCAGAGCAAGGCAGTATGGTGAGAAAGAAAGACAGCAGGAGAATGAAATAGCGAGGTAGGAACGCAGAACATGAGAAAGAGGAGTGCAGGTGGAAGTAGAAGTGGCACAGATAGAAGTGGAACAGAGGCGGCGAAAGAGGAATGGAGAGTGAACGTGGGCGAAAGAGAAGAAGAGGGATGAACAAAGATTGCAGAGGCATGAGAGGATGAATAAAGAGGAGAAGAAATGAGAGAAAGAAGAGAAGAGTGGAGAATACCAGAAGGTTGTGCAAGATGAACAGGGGACAATGGGGAGGAGAGAAGCATCTAGAGGAGAGATGATAGTAGAGGCGGGAGAAAATAGAGATGAGATAGAACAGGTACAAGCAGAGGAAAACGACTGAAGTTGTGTGGTGCCTGAAGGGGGATATAGGGTTCAGGAGGGGGAGAAGGACTTCAAAATAGAGGAGCGGAAGATGGAATGATGTGGCAAAGAAAATCTGAGGGTATAGGGAGAAAGAAGAGGAGAGTCCCAAGGTGGAGGAGGTTAAGGGAGAGAACAGTAAAGGGAGAAAGAGAATGGAAATAGGAATGGTATTGCATGGGGATTCTGAAGAGACAGAATTAAAGGGGAAGTGGAAAGGTAAGGGGAAGCATGAGCTGCATAAATCAATGGAGGAAGACGAGGGCTAAAGCAAGGTGGAGGAAGTAGGAGAACAAGTGCATGGGTGTCAGAGGGAGAGAGAAAACTAGATGGAGAAAGAGAGAGAGAGAAAGAAGATAGTTTAGGGCCTGGAAGAGAAGCCCACCGAGCCATGGCTGTGCCTCTCATAGGATAAAATGAGCTAGTTAACCCTGGGGTCTAACAGTGGTGGCATTGCCAGGTACTCCCGAAATGCAGAGCAATCAAGACCACCCCAGCTAAGAAATAATCAGCAAGGAACCAGGAAAGAATGATTATTTAGGGGCGAGAGGCTCAGAAACCTAAAGATATACTTTTTCATTTGTATTATGCTGTGAAATCCCACCCTTGGGCCTAACTAACCCAGATCCCTGACTTTTCTGTTGTGTACAATTAAGTTGCCAAACATATTGTGTCAAGTGGTATGTTGATGGCTCAGCCGTGACATAGGACAACCTCAGGTTTTATCTATTGCCCCCCTTCCTCCTTCTGTCCTTCCTCCTTAATATCACTTATCCCAATGCAAGTCAATAGGCACATTAGTTTCCCATTTTGTGCATGAATATATGTGAACACTAACATTCCTGTACATTGCAATTCTGCTGCACTTTTAATTGCGTGTGTGAGATCATGGACTCCTTTATTAAGGAAGATGATTCTAAGGTCCTTGCATCACAGTCTCAATGTTGCAGGTGGACTGATCTGCCCCACTTTGCAAACGTTCTGTTGGAAAAGGTAGAGTACAATACGACTTAGACTTTACAATTTTTTTTGGACTGAAGTGGGTGATGGGGATAGGTTTGATGATGTGTGAATTGTTCTACAATGCACATATTGTACAGCACATAAAAGCATGATCCATGTTTTTCCAATCTATAGGTGTTTATCCTGTCCTTACTTTTGCTTTGCATTCTGGGACTTGGAGTCTGTGTTTTATAATTGAAAAAAGGCAGCCTGAATCTGGTTGTATAATGGAAAATAGCAGACAGGTCTGACTTCAATTGTTTCTTTCAACAAATGATTATAACTTGTGGTGTCACTATAAAATGAGGAGGAAAACCCAGCTTTAAATGCTGACATGCTGTTGCAGTTTTGATATGCATTGTATGTGTGCAGTGAAGTACTGATGTGTTTCTATTATGTTCTAGTCTATCACCTATGATCTTAAATTACCTCTCTTCTGCCTGCTAGATTACATGCTTCCCTCACCCCTACCTGCCTCTGCCCCTCACTTTCTCTGCCTCCACTCTAGCACTTCACCCATCATGGGCACATCCCGAGGACAGCTGGCCGAACCGCCTACCTGCACTTAAAAATGTCCAATGCCGGTTGTCTTTTATGTATGTCCACTTATGTATTGTCCCGGGTGACTGTTCCATGTACTCCCCTCCACAACATAGACTGAATATCCCTCAAACTCACCCCATTCTAAGAAGCTCACGGCTTCCTACCAAATCTGATTTCTTATCTATTGTACGTACTTTTGTGATCAAATGTAGATAACTAAATACATCTAGGAGTTTTTAACAAGGAGAATTGGGTACTGCACACCTACCAATGGACTGAGACATGCAAACAATTTGAAGGCATGCTGTACACAAATGAGACATCCGTCACACTTGAGCTCTTTAACAGGATGACATTTCAGAGGTGAGGGCACCTGTCTAGTAAACCACAGCCAAAGCACCAAGTAAAGGTCCATACCAGGGGTCAGGTTACAGAAACGTCTCACCGGTTCCAGTGCAAATGGGCTCGCTATGCGCACTAGGGCAGAGTTTGCTAAAAACACTGCGACATATTAGAAAACCATTGCACCATGACAAGTGCAGTTTGCACCAGGGAAGAAATTGTCCTAGTGCAAAAACGCTGTGAAAATGTATCTTTTTTTGCAAAGTGTGCCCTAATGCGAATACGAAATGGTATTAGCACTAGGGCAAACTTTGCCCTGATACAAAAATGCCCCAACAATGTATCTTTTTTGCAATACACCCAATTTCTTCCCTGGCGCTTATAACATGCCAAACTGCACTTATCATGGGGCTATGGTTTCTAACATGTGTCAGTGTTTTGTATATATAGGGTAAACTGCGCACTGGTACTAATACAGTGCAAAATTCCACTTGAACCATAGCAAGGTTTCTGTGATCTGGTCCCAGCAGTTTAGTTTTTTCACAATGATTTCCTCTGAGAAAACTCCATAAACCTGAAACAAATTGAAATGTGCATCATTTTATATACTTAAAATACTGTCACTTGCCCGTGTGGTTTAAAATCATCAATTTTGCTTAAGTCACAGCCGATGGATCGCCAAACCCCTCGGGCCTGATTTATGGAACGTGTTCCTATGGGATTGCGCCATTCTAAAACACTTCCATGAATCAGGCCCCTCATGTTTTGGTACTTAATTTCGTGTTTTATAAATGTTAGCTGCCTAGTGCACTTTTAGGAACACCATATAGTGTTGGAGGACTTGGGACCCACTACTATCATTATAATGGAAGTATTAGTGTTGTGTGGAGTCTTTGTGTATTTGGCAGTGGGCACGCCCTGAAAGCCCCTCGACCCCGACAAAGAGTGAACCAAACATGTTACACCCCTAAAAATATGTTTGTGGGTAACACTGATCTGGCCCGTCCTAAGAAATACTTGATTGACGCCCGGAGATGTTTTTGAGCGATTGAGCCACAATAAAACTGTTACATCGAAATAGAAGAGGGACAATTCCATTGAGGGCTATACAGTCCCAGACAGCCAGTTTCATGACAGTCATATGCCATACCTCAGTAATGTGTACTATGTCCTATTGAGCACCCGTGAAAACATTATGTAGTTCGGGGAATGCATTTTGAAATGTGTAGGCGGTTCTGGTAACATATGCCACCTCTCCACTTGTACATTAAACCTGTTTGGCTCATCTGCTCCCACTCGTAGACTACAGTGATAGCACCTGTCTGTCCTGACCTCCCCTGCCCTCCCATTGGATAGTTGCCAACCCCCTAGTACACACCTTCCTCGCTCTGTCTCTTGGTTTCTTCCTTAATGCCCCTCCCCTATGCATGATTGCCTTTCCCTCCTTGCATTATTGCATTATTTGTGAATGAAGTAACAGACTATTGCATGCCTTACATGAACGCCATGTGCGTCAGCTCCATGATCCTGTTTGCAGTCAGGGCTTCCTTCTGTCTGTGTTGGGGATTTGTCATTTTACCCCATAATTCATTTCAGTGTACATTTTGGGAGATCTACATAACAGTGTAGTATCAGTAGTCACTTTCCTTTCTGACAGATTATTTATTTTAATCAATGATATTGCTTGTATTCTTGCTCAGCACTAGAGCCTGCTAGTCACTATATAATACTTAAAGTAAAATAAAGAAGACATTATACAACTGTGCAAGTCTGGTTTAAGGTGAAACGTCATCCTATGGAGAAATGCTTTACGACATTACACAGATGCTGACATTAAAACACATAACCAGATGAGGGATGTCTTTCTCTAGAGGTTTCTTCTGTAGCTCCTAATTAGGACCAGACTTTCTGGGCCCCCCATGAGCTTTACGATGCTGGTCAGGGGCACTGCAGTACACGCATATATATGTAGCCTCCAACTCTTCATCGTCAGGCATAATTTTAGTGCAGAGGCGACACACGGTCTTATTCTCCGATCCTGGTACCGAGGTTTCTTCTAGTGCTGCAGTTACTACTTGTAAGTTTGTATGAGTTAATCCATCACCACCTGTCCTCGTGTTCTTTCTCCTATATACAGAAAAGCATTATCACCTTCTCTCTCACGCCTAGGTTACGAGTTAGCTGCCCCATGCATGGGCTTTTATTGCTCCATCAGTTGCATTGTGGGAGTTGTAGTCCTGTGTGCCAGGTAAATCAAAATGTTCCTCAGTAAAACAGAAGCAATGGCATAGGTCAGAACTGAGAAAAGTTGTCCCCGGTTACATGGGCCACCAGGTAACCCAGATCCCACTCTCCTTCTCATTTTGGGTGAGAGGTTTAGTTTTAGTTTGATACTAGTGTTATGGGAATGAAAAGAAAGAAACGCAAGCATTGGTAAAGCCAGCAAATGTCTACTAGGTACTAAACCTGTTGGCTGTTCCAAGGCAAGGAACAGCTAGAGGACACATGTAATGATTATGATGTGTTACTTATATAGCGCCTTAATCTAAAGCGCTTTACAGAGCACATATTTACATACAATATCACCCAACCGAAATTGGTACTCATTTATCGACCTCGGAAGGATGAAAGGCTGAGTTGGCCTTGCCGGGATTCAAACCTGCGACTTGCAGATCACGGTCAGATCGCAGCAGCGAGCGCTCAACCCGCTGAGCTTTCTTACCGGCTATGTACTGCTCAGACATCCATTATTTAATGATAAGAGCTGACTTTCAAGTGTTTACTGCATGATTCAGCTAGCTTGAAAATACCTGTTAAGTGTCTAATTTGGGGGTATCACGTCCTTTCATCGACAACCGTTTTTACGATGGGTGTTTTGCTGTGGTTTTTTTTTTCTCCAAAAACGTCATTATTTTTTTTGTGGCGGTAGGAAAGGGCAAATAAAGTGCTGAGGGGGTCAGGAATAAAAACAAATAGTTAAATGAAGGTGCGATTTAGGGGAAAACATCACAGAAATTATAAAAACTATATTTCGATTACGTTTTTCGGAAATAAACCCGCGGCAAAACACCTGTTGCTAAAACGGGTGTCGATGAAAGGACATAGAACAGATTTGGGCAGGAAGGACCACGAGTGGGTGTGAACAGCCAGAGGGATTCCCATGGCAACGAATGATCAGTGTGGGTAAAACACCAGATAACACCCAGAGGCAGTGTGTCCCTCCTCACATCCCATCTCCCTCCAATCTGTACTCCTATGCCAACAGCAGTGGCTTTAAAGGTGGTCCTAAAGCCACCTAGTACCCTTAATTAATCAGGGGAAAACTGGAGGAGAGGGCAGCTGAGAACTGTGCTCTTGCTGAACAAATGTCTCCCTTTCTTTCATCGACTCGCCCTTCATTTTGCCTTTCTTCTTCTTATTTCTTTGTCTAAAAAAGCTGCAGATCCTACAAAACGATGCAGTCAGAGTCGTGAATAAGGTTTCTAGAATCAAGCATGTATCATCTTTCAGAAGGAAACTGCACTGGCTCCCAGTGGGAACCCGGATACACTTCAAAATCAACATGCTGACACACCCGCGTTTGTTTGGTAAAGCTCCTGCCTATCTAAAAACACAAATTAATGTCCAGACTTCCACTAGGACCACAAGATCCAAAGACTCCAAGAGATTGTTATGTCCGAGAAGTAAGCGAGCTAAAGGGAAAGAAAGGTTTTACCCAGTGAGGGCTGCTAGAGTCTGGAACAAACTGCCAATAGACCTGCGTTGCAAGGAGAGTCTACCTGGTTTTAAAAAAGCGCTAAAACACTCTTATTTTCTTAAACTGCTGTGCAGTACTGCTTCTCCTGGGAGCAGATCCCCACACACTGAGTTTCATTTGACAATCTACTTACATTGGAAATCCCTGTTTTGATGATCAGGAAAGTCCGCAGGATGCCTCTTACATGGACAGCCGGGTCATCTGGTCAAATACTTCAGTCAAAGATAGTCATGAGCATCCATCCCTCATTTGGCTCTCCTTAATCATAGGGCACAGTCAGCCTGTAGGCTTTCCCAGTTACTATCTCCCAGGTAAAATAATCCTGCAGCAATCTGTAGTCCTTTCCAATCCAGGTAGTATTAGGCAGTAGTGTTAGGATTCACCCGGTTCTGTTTCAGGCAAATTCTGTCCATGAGGATTTTTAGGCATCTCTCCCAGATGGTTTTTAGGAAAGTATGTTTTTACTTCCTAGCTGGTGCAGCCACTTTTTAACTCCAAAGTGTCACCGCCAAATAGTGAGATCAGGAGACTGAAAAGCATTTGCCCCAATCAGCCCATAAATCTGTCCAGGAGCATTTTCCACCCCTAGCGACCGGGGGTGGGGACTGGTTTACAGGGAACGGTGGGGATTTCCTTGTAGGCTTCCGCACCCTGGGCCTCGTTCGTATATCTTGTCGTAACCTGTTTTATTTCCAAATGTTCTCATAGGAAAAGGGTTGGGCTTGCTGAAAATGTTTACTATCGGGCCACTTTGAGCATTATATCCAGGGCCTCATTTGGTTCCCAGTCCAACCCTGCTAGTGACTGTAATTGAAATGTGCTAGTGACATTGTCATCTGCATGGCCTAGTGATGCCACAAATGCTTGTGATAAGAAGACCCTACTACGCTAGAAACTACGTCTCACTCAATTCAACCCCAATTCTCCCCGTCAGCTCCCTCGATCCACCACAGCTCCTGCATTAACCCTGCGGCTCCCTTGTTTGTAACCCCACTGGGTGTGGCCCCCATTTGCATCACAGTTAGGTTCGCACTTTATAAATCCCAAACATACATTCAAATCAAATGGTGAGCACGTAGGCTTGTGTTATGTTGTACATTGTAACATGCAACATGCCTGCTTTTTATTCACCCACATGGATTCTTCTTTCGGGGAAATTACAATTTTCCATTTTCCTTGGGTTAGGAAGCAGATTGATGCTGTTTTACAGCTATATCTCTGATGTCCCTTTTTGGGCAGGATATTCATGCTGCATTCATTTCCTGTTTCCGGTCTTACTAGGATTGGCGACATTACCTTTTTTCTGTGGCATGCTCCAGCAGGCTCTGCCCTCTTTGCCCACTTGGTAGCCCTGATGTGTCTGGCTGTTCCCTCGCTCTTTGCATTTCTGCTCTCTACCCCACCTCGTGCCATGCTTGCACTTACCCTTCCTCCACAGCTGTTCCCCTTGGCTTTTCCTCCCAGGACAAAGCTAGAACCTTACTCCACCTATCAAACTCACCCCCCTCCCCACATCCCTGCCCCAACCAAAGACAGAGCCCCACAAAATCCCCCAACTATGGCCTGAGTCCAGTAATATCTGTTTCCCAGTCATGTTAAAGACTGTTTATTAGTGCATTATTTGATGGTAACCAACAGTGCAACACGAAATGGAAATGCTCTACATAGTGTAGCAAACACACATTATCCATGCTCCAGTTCTACAGCTCCTCCCCTCGTGCTTTGAGGGCATACCAATGATATATAGAGCGCTATATAAATGCCAAATAACATAACATGAATGAGACCTGCAGTAGCCAGAACAATGCAACATTTATTCATATTAATTGTGCCTCAAATGTTCAGAAAAAACCTCCTTAGTTTCTTGGTGCGATCTGTACGAGTATTAATATGGTGAGGAACAGTCTAGCGCTCCATGCCAGATTCCTCCAGCTTCTAGGATCTATAATAATCAGTGGCACTGTTACTACTTATCTGTGGTACACAGTGTATCAACCTGGGGGTTGGGACAGAGGTTAAGGGCTAAATTGGCCCGACTTTGGTATGGGGCCCTTGATGCACAGTATCGCCCTGCCCCCATGCCACAGTCGGGATTTTGGCGCTGGCTTTCACTCTGTAAAACGGGACCTCAATGATCACCTCCAGTAAAGCATTGATGCAAGTAACGGACTTATGCATGTTTTTTTTAAATTTATTTTTTAACCATATATACCGGTTTGAATTTGGACTACCTGCCAATTATAGAGTATGTTGCGGCTGAAATTCCTGCTGCACATTTTCTAAATCAATGCCACACTCTACTTAGGCATTCTGGAGTCAGGGTCGATTCTAGCAACTTGACGGTGACGAACACAGGTGTGCATAATTGCAACAAAGACAGCAGGTGATAACGATTGGATGTTATTAGCAAGGCATACAAAGTTAAGAAAACAATACACATTAAATAACTCTTACCTACCCGGCTTTCTACTAATAATATTGACGTTTATCTTCAAAAATATAATGAATTTTGCACGTACCAAATTCTTTCAGCCCCAAATTGATATATGACAAGTTATTTATTTATTTATTTTTTAGCACAGAACGATTATTTTCAACGTAGGGATTCATCATGCAATAATACAGATCAAAAGACAAGGTACACACACATGGGTTTGCATTATTGGCACCCTGTGTGGGTGGGGGAACCAGCCAATCACCTCCATCCAACACTAGGCCGAATCCTGCAATGAACTCCCACCTTTTGAGAGAGCTAGGTGCTGCTTCACACTACCAACTTGACTCCATTGCAGCCTGTGCACTCCTTGCTCCCCCCCCAGCACTCTCACTTAACTTGCCAGTCTCTCTTTGTCAATTCTGCCACGTGGCCACGCCCCATCATTCTTCCATTAAACTGCCAAAGAAAGCGAGAAGGGACGTGCTCCTGAACCCTGCTTGTGTTCTAATGGTGGCCATCTTTTGTTGGGTCAACGTCCCCGTTGATGTAAGGGCACACAATCGTGTGTGTGCCCTTTCATCAAAGTAACTGTTTTTTTTTGCTTCAAACTCTATTGGTGGGTCTGCTCAGGCGGCTATCATCCACGTGAGACTCCCACGACGGGCATTAACACTAATAGTGGAGTATTGGTAGAATATGGAGTATTGGGAGCTCATGTGAAGACAATTACATGGCAGATACCCTATAACATTACTGTGTTTCCTTTCTGTGTATCCCTGTGTTAATTAAATCATTCTACCCTCTCTTTTGGAGCAATTATGTCTATAGTCTCATAGTACTTCTCCTGAGGAATGTAAAGGCCATTAGCATATGGATCCCATGTAGACCTCCTTTCAGGCATCAGGATGCCCGCAATGGAGTCTGTCATTTCTAGAAGAGACTGCATCACACACATCCCGCTTGTCAGGCTGCTTCCTCCTTAAAGGAGTGTTTCTAGTGGCAATCACGTGCACTAGGAGAAATGTGTGCCCCCTGATCTGCAGGGCTCGACATCTGTTAACTCAGCCAGATGCACTGTTTCTCAGATGTGACCCGTCCTTCCCAAGGGAGGTGGTCTCAAAGTTTCACTGGTCCCAGGAAGTGGTTCTTCGCATCCTTTTTAGTTTAGGCTATTGGGTGTTGCTTGTGACTCCCATACGTCCAAACTATTGCATTACAGTTCAGATCAGGAGGAAGGACATGACGAGGGACACAGAGGAACGACATATGAGGAGGGATACACAGTCAATAGGTGCTGTTTGGTTATGAGCCCACCCATTGACTGCCCATGGCCATGTTAATCATTATGGCCATTCCCACCCATTCCTACCACGCCCCACCCAAAACTCCTCCTCATGGGAACTCTTTGAGCTTGCTTTAATCAAGCCATCTCGATTTATGCATAGTTGTATGTTCAGCGTGCTGACATAAGGTGCAGGCTGCCTGGAAGTTCACTGTTATGTCCAATGCCATCAGGACTGGTGGACTGAGTTGTCCTGTTCAGTGCTTTCAAGTCCACCTATTATTATTTTAAAATTTTATTTATTTGGCATTTATATAACGCTTTGCTCCAAAGTGCTATACAGAACACACTTATAATACAATAAAATGAAGTTGTAGACTAGACAAAATGTTCACGGTCAATATTAGGAGTGATGGAGATGGCTTTCGTGGGAAATAGAGAGTAAGAGGTCATAGAGAGAAGAGAGAGGGAAAGAAATTTCCAGTAGAGTGGAACAAGCAAACTAAAAGAAAAACATCGTCATTGAGCACATGGGGGGCAAGGAACTGATAATAAGAATTGAGACTGAGAACAAAGTCACAGAGAGGGAAGATAAAAAACTACGAGATGAAACATAAGCAGGCGCAAGGTCATAGAGAGATTTAAAGGCAATACAGAGAAAATTATATGTAAGGCATGAATGAAAAGAAAGCCAGTCCAGAGAATATAGCGACAGTGAAATAGACTCATGACGAGAGAACAAATATACAAGAGAAATAAGTGTTGAGACAGACTTTAGAGGTGCTAAGCAAAAAAACAGGAAGACCAAAAGTGTAGTAGAGCAATAAAATAGGCATGAGAAAATAAGTGAGGAGATCAAAGGTTTAGTAGCATTACATGTCAGAAAGGGCCAAGTTGTACAGATGTTAAAATGATGAGAAAGACAGGAGTAGAGATGATGGAAATGTGATGAGATAAAAAAATAAAAAAAAATCAGTATCAGAATAGAGACCCAGATTTTGTGCAGTGCTAGAGATAGCCAGTAGAGAAGAAGGAGAAGAGACAAAGGAGGGAGGGGCAAGAGGGGGCATAGTATTAGCAGGGAGAAAGAGAACTTGGTTGCATTCTAAACAAGAAAGTGGTCTGACATCCAGGATTTAATGGCCAGGAGGCAGGAAGTAAGATTGTCATGGATAGAAGGTGAAAAAGATTAAAAGGATTTTCATCCACATAAAAGTGATGAGATAAGCCAAACAATGAATTAATAGCAGCAAGAGAAGTATAAAGAGAGGAAAGAAAAGTGAAGGAACACTGTGAAGAAGAGGTAAAGTATCAGAAGAGCCAGTCCAAGATACTGAGTGTGTACGGTTAGATAGATAAGAACAAAATCAAGATAAAACAGAGCCAGAGAAACCAAAATGGAAGAGAGAAGATACAATTAACGTATGATCCACTGTGCCAAACGCGGCTGAGAGATCCAATAGAATAAGGAGAGATGACTGTTGAGTGTTTGGAGTAACGCGCATAAAGCGTGGGCGAAAACAAACTGTAAACAAGAAAGAACAGAGTTATCCATTACAAAAGTGGAGACCTGAGAATAAATAAGACGCTCATATAGTTTTGAGAGGTAGGGAAGAAAAGAGCTTGGTTGGAAATTCGAGGGGAGAGAAGGATCTAATGAAGGCTTTTTCAGAATAGGAAGAATTGAGGCATGCTTAAACGAAGAAGGGAAGGTCGAGGTAAGAAGAGGAAATATTAGTCTTCAAAGGAACGGTACTAGAGAAAACAATAAAGGGACAGCCTAATTACCTCTCTCAAAAGTCTGCCTTTTCAGCCTGGTAATGGTTTGCACATTTTGTTATCATCAATTAGAACACATCTGTTGGGTCACACTGATATCTTGGTAAGTTAAAACAAAATGTATTCAGTTATCAAAAATCACTGCATAAATAAAACACATACATTTAGTTTTTGTGTGCTTTTCTGCAAAGGCACACAGTAAAAAGACACAAACACTTATCTATATTTCAAAAGGCCCTCTCTGGGGTTAGTACGTGACAGATCCTATTATGTATGTAAGTTCACTAATGAATGTATCACCAACGTTGTCTTTTTTTTAAAGTTTTCTTTTTGTATGGAAAACTTCCCATCCAGAGGCAATTTCTGTTAGAAATGGACACATTACTTTTTATGTTCAATGGATATGTCTACATATGTTTCTGCTAGAGTCACATTTAGGCACCATCCCTAATGTCGATCTCTCTTATTTTAGCCCTCTTCAGGACAGAACATTTCTCATTCAGGGGAACATTCTGCACATTGCGTTCATAAAGGAGTATTCATTTCAGACAAAACATCCTCTGTCTAAATAGGGCTGCATGCACTCTGCAGTACTTTCCTAAAAAGGCAGAGTGTGAAAGTTTATCTAGATCTTTTAAAAAATGTGCACTCAAAAACAGTGAAGTGTGGCAGAGGAATTGCTTATTTTTGACATTTTGCATTACGCACGTTTCCTGCATCTTGTCAATGTAGACAGCAATGAAATATCCATACAATTTATTTTTAAAGATGAATCGCATAGTCCTCTGAAGGAAGGACTATCTAAGCAGAGCTCGTGGTTCAAAGAAACAACATCTACAATACAATAGCATTATATTTTTTGCCCATTAGCAAGTCACACCTTTTAACGCCCCCCACACACCTTTCCCTGGGCTGTCTGGCATGAATTCCAAAATCTATTTAAGCAATAAACCCCGAGCCGCAGGACATTACCGAATCAGGTAATGCCCCGGGGGCCCATAGTTACAGAATCCCCCGAGTAAGAGACTTATTGCTATTAGTACCCCGCCTGCAAGACCGGGGTACCAAAAGCATTATTTTCCTGTTCCGAAACGCTGCTACGTTTTGGAACAGAAAAAAAAGTAATAAAATGGCCGCCCGGGAAGGGAAAACAGGAAGTGAAAACGGCCGCCATGGAACGGAGACTACACATAGTCCCTTCTTCCTTTCCATGATGGCCTGCTGTGGATTGGGAGCAGACACGCTTGGTACAGAAGTGTTCCCATCGCGTTTGCTCATGAAAAAGGTCCAAAAAGAAGGTAAGTGGTGTTGGGACGACGGGGAGGGGATTTTTTGGATGGGGGTAGGGGACGAGGGAGAAAACTCTTACCTGAATCGCCGGCGGGGAAGGACGGCAGCCTCCAGCCCTGTGGTGGCTCAGAGCAGGGATAATCCCATTATGAGCCTCCTAATTGGCTGAGGTGCTGCCACCACCCCCGCCGGGGGCACAAAGGAAAAGAACATCGGGAGAGGGATTCCCGGTCGGGTAAATCCCTGACGAGGGCCAATCAGATCGTAACAATCTGATTGTGCCTTGATGGGTACTAAATGTACTTACAGGCTGCAGCTGCACTTCGGGCCTCCCAAGTGTAAGCGGTTCCGTGCAGAGTGCCATCCCATTCTTCCCTCCTCCTCTGGCTTCAGAAACAAAGCTGATGGGCAGCACAGGCAATAGTGGAACCCACAAATAGCTCTTCAGGAGAAAAGCTAGCGCTCAGCACCCCCCTCAACCTGCTGTTGTTTGGCTTCTGTGTGATGCCAGCTACCCTGCACTGCCTTTCCTGAATGTACCAGGTAGAGAGGATGTCATGCTAACTGTTTGTAGTCACATTTAACAAATTTGGCTTGTCTTTTACCCTTATCAACTTCAATACCATTTGGGACATCTTTCTCATCATGGCCCCCTACTTCAGCATTCCTTCTCACATATATGACCCTTTCTTACATTTTCCTATGTTAACCATTCAATACTGTTCTCCAATAAATGCAATAATCAGGAAGGTTCAACTCCCTTCATCCTTCATATTCGGAAGGCACAGATATCCCTAGTTACGCATTCCATTGTTCATTTCATCACTACAATGTTTCAATACAAAGCAGTCTTCCCCACGCCCTGAACTGTGTCTAATTTTCCATGCAACAATTCATCACTACCATTTGCACTTTACATATTAATCAAACTTCAAACAGTCTAATCTCCACTCTCCTGCTCAGAAAACCGAATTACTGCACACGCAGACTCATTGATCTTCATCTCTACGCCTTCCTCCCTCTAGACAAAGTCCTCGACTTTGCTACCTGCACTCTACAAGCTACCAAGATCCTCCCCCAGATCTACCGAGCAATAGCATGCTGCTTGGCTCTATATGATGTCTTTTCAGGTGGTCGGTCAAAAAACCGAAAACAAAATATCGAATCACAAAAATCCCGAATCCAAAATCTCAAAAAAAAAAATCTCGAATTATTTATTTATTTATTTATATGTATTTGTGGGTTCGAAATAAAAACGTATTAAAAAAAAAATTAGAGAATTTTTTTTTCGACATTTTGGATTCGATATTTTTGTTTTCGATATTTTGGAATTCGGTTTTTTCACTATAAACCGTCTTTTCAAGTCCCTTCTGCTAGTCTACAAAGCTATCAACAAACTTGCACCTCAGTACCTGTCTGATTGTATTTGCGTTTATTCACCATCTCGGTCCCTCCGATCCTCCACACTCAACCTCAGTGTCCCATACCCTCTATGGGTTTCCTCTCATCTAGCTGCCTCACTTTCTCCCTACTCACCCATTCAACTAGAACCCACTACCCATCACAATCAAAGCCAGGTCAACTTGGATCAATTCAAAGCTTGACTTAAACTTCACTTACTTGCTCAAAGGGGGAGCTCCCAGTGTCCCTTCCTTACCTGACCTCACCACTGCCTCCAGTGACAGTAATACATATTACTCCTATTTAATTTGAATCACTTGCTCCTTTAGGGTAGTGTTACCTTTCTAAGTCACCTGTATATGCACCTCTTTTTATTAATGCCTCAGCACATGTTCTTATCTTTGTGCTATTGCAAAGGCACCCTTCGTGGGAATGCCTCCACCATCTTCAAATTTGTTATTGTAAGTCATTTCTGATCAAAATTCAACCCTGTTCTTCAAATAAATACAAATACAAATAAGTTATCTTTTCAGGTTGGTAAAACTTGTCGTGCGCTGTGGAGCCTAGTTAATCTTGATGCTGGCACTCCTCATATTCCAAGTAATATAACTATTGATCAAACCATACATGGCTTTGTGGCATAATTGTTTTGCATGCGACATCCTGTACAGCACTTACAGAGAACATGAACAACACTGTTGTTTGGATGTACCTTGTTCTTACTGTGTCTGGTCTGAATGGATGTTATTTCATGAGTGTTCTGAGAGTTGAATGTGATGTAAGTGTTCCCTGCTGAATGTTTCTTGACTGACAGTTGATGAGATGCTGGCTGAGAGAGAGGGTGCTCGGTAGATGTTCCCCATTGTACCAGTGTCCTATAACCTATGGGCTTACCTATACTATGCTGTAACTGTTGAAGAAGATTTCACTTTTCACCTGCAGCTCCTGGTATCTTTGGAAAGGCCACTTCATAACAATGGGGATGAACTGAACCTACCTGTGTGCTGAGGACAGCCGAGGACATCCACTGCCCTCTCTGTGGAAATGTATAATTAGCCAGCTTCCCAGGAAAATTACCAGTGGTAGCCAGGAAGATGCTAATCCTGCTGCTTGACATGCTCCTTTCCTGCATAAAAAAAAGAAATCTGTTTCAAGGCTGTTGTAGGTGCATCTACTATTGCCGATAAAAGTCATACAAGGTGAACCGGTGCAAGGAAGACAGTTATGTGGACCACCGCTACCTTTATAGTCCTGCTCCAGTGGTGTATTCTTGTATTGGCAGGACCTTTTGCCATGCTGTGGGGCCAGAAAGTGCCATCCGATGGAGGTTTGAGGGAGAGGAAGCAGCAAGCCTGCTGGCAGCATACAGAGGAAGAATCGACAAGCTCCCTTCTAATCAGTGCTTTCTTAGCCGAGAAGGCACCGAGAAAGGTTGTTGAGTGTGACGGGAGCGTGAAGTGCTCTGCGCTCATCAGAGTCGCATTAAAAATGATGATGTTTATCGGAACGTCAAGGGCAGCAACAAATGCTGAACGTGGCGTGTCCAGGTTCATGGATACATTGTTCTGGCATGATGGAGAGGCTCGAAAGAGGAACGTTATGATGTGCTGCAGAGATATGGGGGGCAAAATCTGTGTGTACTCCTGTTTTCTATGAAACAACAGTGCCACGGGAGTGCTGGGTCTGTTATTATCCGATACCACGATTTCTGAAGATATACAAGGGCAATTTCGGAGCATGGTACCTTGATACAAGAGACATTAATGTGGCATGGTTTGTTTTATTTTGCAGTCAGGGTGACACGTTTTTGGAAGTGCGTCCCTCGATGGATGAACGCGCAGCACTGCAGTGAGGTACTAACGGAGTGGTGATGCAATGTCATACAGTGGGGAATTATCAAGATGAATGACTTCTCCAGCCTGCATGGCTTAGAAAAGGTGTCCAGTCATAATATCGAAAAAAATGTCGAATTACAATAATGTCGAAAAAATTATGTCGAAAACAAAAATGTCAATTTTTAATTTTTAAATTTTTTAATTTACATGTTTTTTTGTGGGTTCCGGGGGTAAAAAAATGGGTAAAACAAAAAAAAATACCAAAAGGGGGGATTGGGGGGAACCCCCCATTTCGAATAAAAAGAAACCAAAAAAAGAAATTCGACATTTTTTTTTTCGACATTTTTTTTTAGACATGGGCCCTCATTAGGACCCTGGCGGTAAGGGGTTTACGCTAGCGTTAGCTGCGCCGACCCCTTACCGCCAATTCCGAGTTCCCAGAGCGCCATGGTCATTTTTCCGCCCGCTTTTTGCGGGCGTAAAAATCCATGGCGCTATGGGACCTCGGTGTTAATTACGCCACCGTAGTGTACGGTGGCGTAATTAACACCTTCCCCACTCCCATTGAGCCCTATGGGGCCGAAATGGGAATGGGGAAGGGTAAATGGGTCAATGGGGACTTACCGCCCCGCCGACCTCGGAATGGGGCGGTAAGTCCGCCATCCGCCATGGCGTAAAGGGACTTTGCGCCATGGCGGAAAAGTCCGCCGATGGCGGAATAAATCCGCCAGGGTCGTAATGAGGGCCATTATGACTTTCGACATTTTTACATTCGATTTAATGACTATAAACCCTTAGAAAATGTATTTGTGTACATGCAGGGAAAGGCATGGCATCACCAAAGCACACCAGTTTACTTGTGTAGCATGGTGGTGACGTTCATGTGGGCATTAACAGTAACATATTGAGTAAATGTAAATATTTGTTGACTGTGATGTGTTGCCTGTACAGCATCCCAGCCAGGCAAAACGATGCAGGTTGAGAAACAATGGGCTATCGTAGGATCAGACTGAGCTTTGCACAGCAGAAGGCATGTGTATTGTTTTTAGTTAGGTTTGACACATATTAGATACTCACATAGAACAACACATAAAGAGCAACACATGTATCGTTGTTGAAGTTGTAGAGGTTATAGATAGGGCAGTATTATAGGGCATGTGTGTATTTGTTGTATCCAAAGTGATGGTCTGAATTTAAGTGTGCAGGAAGAGCTGAGAGAGGTGGAAGATGGAGTCAGACAGGTACTTTGATAGAAATTAGGTCAGCGTGTTAACATGGCACAAGTGTTGCCATATTGGACGTTAACACCTATCAAACCATGAACAGAATAGAATACAGGCCCTGATGTGGAACTGTGGCCTTTTTCCATTCCTCAGGAGAGAAGTGGAGGTCAGAGGCACCCGTGGTGCACAGATAACCACTAATTCTATTAAGCTGCAGGGCCCGAATATGGTGGGAATGGAATGTGCATTTCTGGGAGAGCAGGTAGGGATGCAACCTTTGAAGGAGAAATTCATGAGAAGAGGGTATAAGGGTTTGTGATGCCAGGGGGTAAGGAGAAGATTTAGCAGACTGATACCCTCCCCAATGAGCGGCCATCCCATATAAATTATAAGTAGACACAGAACTGAAAGAAAATAAAATACATCCCTGAAATTTAAACTTGAGTGGTGCCCAAATCATGTCCTTACTGGGCAACTGGGGTTTTAAGGAGATAAGTTGGAAGCCGTGTTTGGAACGTTCTGTGATTTGGGAAAGGAGGAGCACAGGTGATGGTAATACATTTAGTACAAGGTCGGGGAGGCAGCTTGTGTGTGCCATGGTGTCTGGTATAATGAGAAGTCCTATTGTCTGATCAAAGCAAAGTTGGCTTTGCCAGCTTACTTTGATCACGTCTGGATCAGAAGGATGCACTTGACATGGCAGTCTCGATTTATTAATGTGTCAATACGTTTAAACTACCAATCTCGTACCTGGATACAATAGTGATGGTTCCTGTATTTAGGGGAATTGGTTTAGATAGGATGTGGCCAATCAGCCCAGGGACTGCAGGGGGACATTAGCATGTTCTTTAGGTGGTAGCCAATGAGGGTGGTGGGATAACATTGTAACCTAAATATTAAAATTCTGGGGTTTACCACTATGTAACCTGTAACTTTGTGGGAAGTGACAAGCACTGTGTCAGGCCCTTCATCAAAGTTTTTTCAGTTAATTTCATAGGTTTTTAATATGCCTCTTTAATCTGCTACAAGTTCCTTATATCATACGGTCACCCAACATGTAAAATATGGAGTCTGCGGACAGCGCGGTAGTCCGTGGATGTCGGGCTCTATTTACAAGGCTCAGAATCATAGGGGAGAACTAAAAAAGATGTACCCAGCAACTAACAAACAGATGTACCTAAAATCACAACTAATGTTTATAACATGCAAACATACCTTTATGTACAAACACATTAAAAAAATGAGTTATTGTATTATTCAACACACAATACAATGGAATGCACCAATCACAAACCATCACTGTACACTTCATATCATCTCCTCACTACAACTCGGCATAGAGATTGAGAAACACCAGTAAGTGCATTGTATTGATTTCTCAATTATTAGCTTTCATTATATAAACATGTGTGGTAAGACAGAAACTCTTTTTTTCTCACAGAAATGGCAAGCAAACTTGAATGGTTAGAGGAGAACTTCCCAAAAGAAGAAATGAGCAACGATAACATTTCCAATGGTATTCAATAGATATTCTAATTTAAACAAATAGTGTATATTGTACGAAACAATATGAGGCTAAAACAATCATTTCTATTTTTCTTACAGTGCATAGTTTTCAAGAAGAACCCACACCACAGTTTAATTATACCCAATCCCCAGAATCACAAACAGAAGCCCTATCTCCAACTATAAATAATTAAATCATGAACTTGTCCAACAAATTAGATGAACTTAGTAATGATTTCAAATAATATGTGAGAAATCATGTGACCAAAAATGTTCCCTATCACTATCCTTCTTGCACTGGTCCCCCTTTTCCCGAGCCATCATCCCCAGCAACTTCTGAACATTTTATTGAAAGACGCTTTGATGAAACTTCACTCCCTTCCATCACTAATAATTATTTTACAAAATTTCCTGAGTCTTCCATTTATGCTTCCCATTCCGATACCCCATCCCTTTCCTGAATAAATGTTTTGTTTATTGTTGTGTGATATTTCCTATTTTTTTAAGACTCCCTGTTAGGTAGAATTATATGCAGTACCCTTTGGGAACACCACACACAATTAAGACTACAAGTGACAGTACAAATTACCTTTGGTACAAGCCTGTACTAGACAGTAAATGTGGTAGCGATGGCTGAGCAGCCAGACTTATCTCAAGAGCAAGTGAGCAGTATCAATAGTTACATAAAGGACAGCAATTGCTATGATCCAAACAAACACTGACTCAAGGTTTCTTAGTAAAAGAATATACACTTATTTACCCATCAGATGTGTAACATTTCACTAAAGTAAAGCAGTTTAAAAATCACATTCTTAATACACCACACCACTCTCAATAGGTTTCCAGACAAGTTAAGCTCACAAATGAAGTGGGAGCAAAATGGCACTCCAGAAATTTAAAAGGGAGGGAAAGACAAAGTTAGGCAGAAATTGAACAGCACCAACAGGTTAGTAAGCAGGGCAATCTAGAAAGAGGAACTACAGTGATGGAATCAAATCAAAAGACTTAGGGCCAAAGTCAATAGGACAAAAGTATTTTTTCTCAAGATTACACAGCTTAGGGTAGTTCATGGTTAAGTTCCGGACGAAGTTGGTCATCAGAAAAGTTAGTTTAAAGAGTAGAGAAGGACAAGCCCTCGGATTGGAGAAAGATTTCACACAGTTTCACCGTGGCTGAACGAAACGAACAACTGGATTTGCACAGTACCTTTGAATGGAGAAGAAGCTTTAGCTAAGGCGGACGTCCCTGGTAGTTCCTGCAGGCTCACGGTTCCTTAAGCGACTGTCAGACTGTCACTTGTAATCTTAATTGTGTGTGGTGTTCCCAAAGGGTACTGTGTATAATTCTGCCTAACACTCCAATTATGAGCCTGGGGACAATACGGCTGTCCAGGATGTCCGCACATAAAATGGACAGGCACGATGTCCAGACATGTCCAGTTTTACATGACGCACTTTTAATTAGTCTGCAGAAACTTTGCCTGTTTTATGAATATCCAGCCCATGTGACCTGCGATTCCTGCCCGAAGGGCGTCCGCAGACGGCCGTCAGGACCACAGATGGCCATGGATATCATCATGTGACCGCTGCCATGCGGCCGTGGCCGCAGACTGTTTAAAAGTGCTTTTCCTGACAATCTAGTGTGTTTCAAACAGAAACTTCACCCTTTCACAGCTCCCAGACCCTTTCTACTTTGATCTGGCAACTTTGTTCAAGACCTTTTTTCGTCTAGGTTGTCCGCAGACAGTACAACTGTCTGTGGATGGTTCCTCAGAAGGGACAAACCCATTAGTTTTCCTCATTCTCAATCGGTTTTTAAAACTGAACCAACAAAACGTGTCACTGAATTTCAATATTTCTTATCAATTTCACAAAAATTGCTTGAAAGTATTTTGAATGTTTTCCACAAAAATCTGATTAACCACATCAGTTAGATGGACTCCATATCGCTGATAAATGTTGGCCCTATCAAATTTAATGTTCTCATTATGAAACAATGTCATGGCAACATCTCAAACAAAAGCACACACAGCTTTATTGGTGTCGCACCTCGCTTTTTCCATTTGCAGACCGAATCAGGTCTGTCTGTGGGCAATGCGTGAAAAAATAGTATTCGAATTAGGGAACATTTCCTTCAACTTTCCCAATGTTTCCTTCATTGCAAACTGCAATGAAATGTCAGTCACAATCCACAAACTGTTCCCCCCACAATGTACAATAATAATGTCCGGATGTTTCAATTCAAACATATTTGCCTAAAATGTGAGCAAGTACACCCAAGTCATGTCTCTCACTCCATACCAGAACACTTCCAAATCAGGGAATCCAAGATTGCTGGCTATTCCACAATGCTCAGCATACACTTCAACCAATTGGCCCAATAGCCCCCAAAATTCAAACACTCTGCCTGCTGAAAGACATTGCCATGGTCATTTTTAATACTCTCACAACTCCAACTAACAAAACTGCTGCTACTCTCTCTTCCTGTACACCACACCCAGGAAACCTGATTGGCTGATACTCTGATGTCTGTGGACCCCATGCAGTCTCCTTTCCATGCCAGGCAACCTTAAAAACGCGGAAGTGGCACATACTGTCCACAGACTACCACAGTATCCGGGGACAGATCATCCATTTAAAGGGAAAGGGAGTTGGGAGCTTTACACTTAATTTAAACAATTTATTGTGCAATGGTGGCTCTAAAAAGAGACTTTTTTTAGTTTTGATTGTGTTTTCCTTTCCTGATTTTTATTTCTTAAAACAACTTACAAATGTTTCATATACACTGTACATCTTTTTCACATAAATATTCTCAGTGCATTTTAATATTTACAACGACCATCTGAATCCCAAAATCAGTAACATTCACTCCATCACTTTGAAAATTGTCTGCATCATACTTGATGTTTTTATTTCCAAAAGAGGCATCCCTAAAACATTCAAAAAAGCACATGCACCTTTACTTACATGGTGCCTACCTTGTTCTAGTTGTGCACAAAACACATTTGGGCATCCCGATATATCCTTTGGATATATTACTGACAAAATAATCTTTGCACATGGAAATAGTTCCATTAAGCCTTTGAACATACCTTGTATTGCAACCTGCAAATATAGTGGAGTAACGTAGCCCAAACTATTTCCTCCACAATGAACAACAATAATCCGTGGGCATTGAAAGTGAGCCATAGTCTTACAAAATGAGAGTAAACTTAGCAGGTTTAGCCTAGCTACTGTAAAACACCAACACTACACTCCCTCCAAACCAATAGTACCAGAGATGCCACACAACTCAGTGTACCTTTTCAAATTATTCATCCAACAATCTCCCAAGATCCACACAGATGAGCTTTTTTTAGCCATAGCCACATCTATCTTCCCTACGCACAACAATCAAAACACCTACTTCCCTCTCTTTCTGTAAACCACAACCAGAACACCTCATTGACTAATCTCTAGAGTAACCCTTTCCATGCCAGGCATCCTTGAAAGGCATGGATGTTGCACATGACATCCGTGGACATTGCGGCCGCTCAAAGGTGTGGGGCAAACATTAAACACAATTTAAGTTATTTATCTTTAGTGGTGACTCTGAAAAGAAACTTTAGTGGTGACTCTGAAAAGAAACTTTTTTTGGGGGGGTGTCTTTGTTTTGCTTTTATGTACAGTAGTACTGTACACTCTACATATTCCTTTACAATTTCCTTACAGGAACCTTTTCTATGCATTCCTGAGATTGTAAAGGAAATTGCATTTCCGACAATTGTGAGAAGAGAATTCACACCATCAGAACTTATATTATAATTCTCAAAAGATGACATTCCTGCAGCATATAAAAAAGCAGATACAGCTTTATTGACAAGCTGCCTTTATTTTTTCAATTTGTGGACAGAAAAAATGTGTTGGCCATCTCCATGTTTGCCTCTGAATTATTTCAAAAAAGATAATCTTAGAAGCAGGAAATAGTTGGATTAGGCTTTTAAAGAAATCCATCACGGCAACTTGCAAAGACACTGGAGTCACAAACTCCAAACTGTCCCCTCCACAATGCACAATCACAATTCCTTGACATTTAAAGTCAGGCATACCCTCACATAATAAAAACAGGCATGCCCAGTTTGAGCCACAAATTGCATGCCACAAAACTTCCACTTCTGCCAATCCAATATTTCTAAGGATGCCATGATATTCAGCACAGCCCTTCAATGACTGAATTGAACAGTCCCACAGAATCCACACACTCTGCCTGCTCAAACACATAACCATAACCATTGTCAATGTTATCATAACTCCTGCAATTAAATCACCTACTACCCTCTCTTCCTGGACACCACACCCAGCAAACCTGATTGGCTAATCCCCAAGGTTCCCTTTCCATGCCAGTTATCCTCAAAAGACCCATATGTGGCATGTGCTGACCACGGACTACTGTGGTGTTTGCGGACCCCGTAACTCAGGGGCAGCCCTTCTATCCTTTTCACTTTCATGTTCTCAACACTCCCTCATTGGCTGCTTTCAAAGAGTCACACAACCATCCACCAATCACATCCAATATCTCTACACCTAACCCTGTCATCTCACTTCAACAATTCAGATGCACACTTGAACTCTTAGAGAACGTATCTCCTGTCAATGAAAGACATTTGCATCAAGAACTATTGTGCAACTGTCCAAGATTTCTATTTCCAGATTCAACAAGATCTGCATCTAACAAAATATAGTACAGGTATGCTTTTATATTTTTTTTAAAAAATGTCTTCAACTCTTCCACAAATATATGTATATAAAGGGTTCCTGCTACTTACTATGCAATAAGCTTCTCAATAATCATATTCTCTTATTTAACCACTCTATGCCATGCATGGCAGCATTCATTGCTTGCTCACATGAAGCAGTAAACAATTATAATGCTCTGCACTTCAAAATGTTTCTAATTACAATTATTGTGATAGAATTAAAACAATGCACATATGCATGTATAGTAGCACTGTGTCACTGTTCATAAAATAATGGAAAAGCACACAAAATAGATCTGTAAGAGGATTCAATTCAACACTACAGCTAAGTCAATGCCTAGTCTGGGATACTGAATGGAAACCCTTATTGATATATCTTTACGTCCAGTTCATGCGTTCTGGATGACTACCCCTATATAACACCCCTCTCTTGGAATCCCCCTGACCCCACTGAGCCACGAAGTAGTTCTGTTTTGCAAGTTTAAACGGTTTATTTGATAATTTAAACAATTTATATATATATATCACACTTTATAATAAATTAATAATTGAATATCACACTTAATCTGAGCAGTAATCAATAATGGATAGTCCGGCACTAGCACACTTCTTTATAATCAATGATGAGTGGTTATAGGATGGATACGATAGCAACAATACTTTTATGGTTTCAAATGGATGCAATGTGGAATGAAATGCAGTACAGAAAATAACTTGATAGGATTTCAGCAAAAGACAATGTAATCACTTTCTTGGACAATTCACCCCCCCCCTTTTATGCACTGTAAGGAGATGAAGATGACACAGTTCTTAGGAATGCAATCAAATAGAATTCAGTTCAATTCCCCCCAGCAGCTTATACAACAGATAGGAGTTTTGAAACACAGGCAAAATGCTTTGAAAATGGTGACAATGCAGTGAGAAATATGCTGAAAATGGTTTTAATTCCCTTTAGGAGGTTCAGGGTGAGTGAAATATACTTGGGATGAGTTCAGGCTCACTTTAGCAAGGATCTAGGAGTAACTAGCAGGTTAAACGAATTTTTGGCAAAGGAAAGGAATGAAGCTGCTGTTTTCACACGTGGCTGGATTTTTAACCAAATTGCAAATCGCGGTAAAATTCGCGAGTGCGAGAATCGTGATCACGGCAAAAGTATGAGGAGTAGGAAGTCGGTTCTAGGCTAGTTGTAATTCTAGGTTCTAGATTCTAAGCTTTCAGAGGAAAGTTAAACCAAGTTCCTAGCCCAAACGGTTCCAGAGATACGGACGATTAAATAAAGGTAGTTTTTCGGATTTTAAATTTTAAAAGTTCAAAGCGACAGGTTACAGCTTGCAGCTAGAAAATGACAAGTGACAGCTTTGCAAATGACAGGTGACAGTTAGGAGGCAGTTCTGGTTAGATTAAAATAGATTGAATTATATTATTTTAACTAAGAGATTGGTTCTGCACAGTTCTGCTAGGTACTCGCAATATAATTTTAAAAGGAATGGGCCTCGCCACGGATCTGGTCAACAGGTTTTCTTCACTCGCCACGGACGGTTTCTGCGCACAGCGTCTGGGTCAGCTCTACTCTGCTTGTCTGGTCTGGGTCTCTGGTTCTGATCAGGTACATACATTTAGAGTAATATCCTCTTTTCCGCTAAAAACCCCCCTGAACATACCACTGGGTCCTAACACGTCTTCAAATGTGCACAGAAAAATCACAAGAATAATGATATCACTTATAAAATTTTCACAAGTCCGCTCTATGAATGATCCATCTTTTTAGATTTATGTTCTGGCCCCAAAGGGGTGTGGTTTCCCAGGTCACATGGTGTAGAAACCAGTTTATCCAGTTTCTGACAAGCTCAGAGACCCTGCCCCTCCCAGCTTCTGCCAAGAGGAAGCTATTTTACGGTCCCCCTAATAAACCATCTGCCTGGGCCCTGGAAGATCCATTGTTCAAAAGGAAGCCATTTACGACTACCCTAATAAACCATCTGCCTGGGCCCAGGACAGGCCTTTGTTCAACTCCCTGTAGCTGCTCCACCCCTAATCTAATCAGAGATGTGACAACTCCTTTTGGCAAGGGGAAGAGTGGCTGAGCAGTTTTTAACTCCTGTGGGGGTAGATGTCAGGCAGAATTCAGTTCCTTAAGCCAGGCCCCAGCTATTGTCACTTCTAGTTACCCAGTTTTCTGCATTCAAATAAACTAACAATTTTTACACATGCAGCTAGAATGCTGATACATTCTAATAAAACTATGACATTTAAACAATTGAAAACTATGTGACACTCAAAAGTAGGTCACTCATTTCTTTTAAACATTTAGATTTCTAGTGTCTTTCAGTCCAAATTTACTTAAACTGCTGAAATCCACAGCTCAGCCAGTTTTGCTATGAACATTATTTTAGGCTCATCCTCTTTCCAGATTTTGTATGCCCACAAGACTTTATTCTGTCAAATGTCTGCTGGTGTTGAGTGAGATTGTTGGATTTTCTGCAATGTTTGAAATGGGCATTCTGAGCTTGCCTTCAGAGAAACAAAGGGTGATTTTTAAAGTGCTTTTTAGCGAACAGGCACTGCTGTTTTTCTCTTTGGCACCACATTTCACTCATGGCTCTTCTGACCCAGCACACCCGCACCGGGGGGTGGCAAGTCAGGCGACCATTTTGGTGTGCGCACAAACTGCGCGGTTTTCATAGATTCTGGCGCACATGTGGGATTTTTCGGCCATCTTGGATTTCCTAAGCCCACAGCACCAAATGTTGTAGCATAATAGTCCAAACGTGGGTCAGAACACCCAACAAACCCCCCTGCCCGACTGCACTTGGATTGAGTCGAGGGGATGTCGGGTGCTAAGGATGTTGACCCACGTGCTCGGAGGTCCGCATCATCTTCTTCCAATTCCGCAGATGACAAAGTTCAGCATCCTTTCCTCCATCAGGGGTGGATCAGTCGGTTCTCCTCGCCGGTCCTGATGGGAGTATTGGGCGGTACACTGGGCCCCTTGCGTCTCTGCTCCCGGTCTCCAGATCGTCCTCCTTGGCCAGTCTCCAGGTTTTCTTTCTCCTAGGACGACAAAGGAAGAGTGGCAATACCTATTCATGGACATTTCTCCCCCACCATTGATATAGTGGGGTGGCATATATATTTTAGAACTCAACAGATATGAACATGCACTATTTTTTTAAAATTAAGAGACAGGAACACATAAACTTGAGAAACACAGAATTTGATAGGCTATAGGTAGGATCTTTTAGGGTTGGAATTGAATTACTCTGGAGCGGTACCCTCTGGGATTACCGAGGACTCCTCCAGTTGCTGCAAAGTGTGCCTGGGATGGCAACACTTCAACTGGTTTATGTGGACCCACTTTCTTCCCCCTCTGCCAAACCGCCTTTGGGGATGCGGATCTTGTAGGCCACAGGGGAGATCTTGTCTATAATCTCATAGGGTCCCTTCCATGTAGGCAAAAATTTTCGCTGCTTGGCCTGGTTCCTTTGGAAATTGTATAGATAGACCCGGTCCCCCACCTGATATTCCTTCCAGGAAGTTTTCAGGTCATAGTGGGTCTTCATACTCTCAGCTTATCTTTCTAGATTCCGCTGAGCATAGGCAAAAGCATGCTGAAGGTGTTTCCTTAAATTCTCCACATACTCATGAGTTGTGGAGGCATTTATCAACGTTTGCTCTTGGGTTCTGTAGAGCGAATGCTGAGGAAACACCATCTTGCGTCCAGTCATCAACTCAAATGGTGACATTTTGGTTGCAGATGAAGGGGTAGATCTGATGGCCATTAGGACCAGTGGTAATCGGATATCCCAACTTGGCCCAGAATCTGCCACAAACTTCTTTAACATGCTCACAATGGTTCGGTTGTATCTCTCTACTGCTCCAGAAGAAGCTGGCCTGTAAGCAATGTGTAGCTTTCTCTTGACCCCCAGTATCTCCCACATCTTTGTCATTACTTCACTGGTGAAGTGGCTACCTCTGTCTGACTCAATCCTTTGAGGTAGACCAAAACGGGAAAAGATGTGGTTAATCATCAGGGCAGCTGCTGTTTCTGCCTTGCAATTTGGGGCTGGGAGACATTCCACCCACTTGGTAAACAAGCATGTCACAGTCAACATGTACTTATTTCCTCTAGACGAGCGAATCACAGGGCCTACGAAGTTGATTTGTAAATCTGACCATGGCAGTGTCATCCCCCTCTTTTGGAGAGGTGCCCGGTGTGTGAGGGATGTTGGCTGAAATTGTGCACACACAAGACAACCCTTCAAGTATTGGTTGAGGTCCTGGCCCATGTGTGGCCAGTATGCAACCTCGCTTAAGATTTCCAGTGTTGTGTGAAACCCCCTATGACCAGCGGTGGCTGCATCATGGGCGTGACTTAACATCAGGCTTCGGAATGAGCTAGGAACCACCCACTGATCGTGGCCAGCTTTGGATTTCCTTACCAACAAACCGTCTTGGATCCGGAACATTTTTGGACATTTCATCAACACTCTAAGGTCCTCTTTCCCGTTGTAATCGGTATCCGTCAGGGGAAAGTTCTCAGGGTCCTCAATGTGTTGGTAACATTTACCAATTATTGGATCCCCCTTCTGAGCGGTAATCAAATCAGCATCAGGGGTCTCCTTGCTCCATTGGGCAGTTGACAGATCATTGTGAGCATTTGTCTGGGACCTAGTGATAGCAGTGACCTGGATTTCCCCCAACAGGGACTCTATTTCTATTAGATCCCCTTGGATGGCCCCGGTTTTGGCCAGCTGATCAGCTAAGTCATTTCCAGTTTTGTCTGGTCCCTCTACTTTGGAATGACCCTTGATTTTTTTCCAATAGATGGTCATATCATTCGAGGTGACCAGATCATCAATGTTTTGGATCAACTTCCCATGTTTCAAGGGTTTGTTATTAGCACATAACATGCCTCTGGTTTTCCAATTAACCAGGTGCTCCACGAACCCGTTAAGTACATAATCTGAATCTGTGATTATGACCAGTTCGTGGAGTTGATGCTGGACAGCAGTGAGGATGGCCTGATGCACAGCCATCAATTCTGCCACCTGACTACTTCGGGGACCAATTTTGTATCCAGCGGAGGGTTCTGGGAACTCCTTCACCCATGCATTCCCTACGCCAGCCACCAGTTCTTTCTCCCCGTCGTTGTCAACATGGTACGAGCATCCATCCACATAGACAGTGGGCATTCCCTCACACTTGTCCTCTTCAAAGACTTTGTGTGGGGAATTAAGGTATGCCTCCGTGTTGTCCTTGATTTTTAGACTTTCGTCCTCGAGACAGTTTTCTCTGGCACAATCATGCAAGTCAGCCAGACCTTGCGCGAGGGGACTCTTCTTGTTTTGGCCATATCTGACCTCCACAGGAAAGCCTTGCATTGACAGAATCCCGGAAGTAATTCGGGAATTACTCACATTTCCAGCCCGGATTCTGTCACTTTGGAGATATTGCAGAGGCTGTTGTGGAGTCTCCACTATGATGTTTTCCCCATGGATAAACGGGCGGTAATTCTTCAATGCCCACACCGTTGCCAGGAGTGCCTTCTCACAATCGTTGAATTTTTCCTCCACAGAGGATAAAGTTTTGCTCGCATAGGAGATTACTTTATTGACCTTGTCATGCTTTTGATATAATACTGCCATCAAGCACGTATTAGAGAACCCCGTCTCCAGGAAGAACTCCTTGTTTCTGACAGGGTAAGCTAGGCAAGGCGCTTGTAAGAGGCTTCTCTTGAGTTGTTTACCGCCTCAGCTTGTTCTGGACCCCATTCCCACTTGACCCCCCCCTTCAGGACATGAATCAGGGGTCTGGTGATCTCTGCATAGCCCTCAATGAACTTTCTGCTGTAATTAGTCAGTCCAAGGAGGCTCCTTAGTTCCCGCAGAGTTGCGGGGTCTTTCAGTTTCTGAAGTGCTTCCACTTTCTTTTCCTGGGGACAGAGACCATGAGGAGTAATCTCATGCCCCAAGAAATTAACACGGGTTCTACACCACTGTGCTTTCTGAAAGGAAAGTTTTGCTCCGGCGGCCCTAAACTTGGTCAGAACATAACGGATCTCCGCTATGTGTTCCTCCAGAGATGAACTTTTGATGAGGACATCATCTACATAAGCCAGGTTACCCCTCGCACCCAGGTCGGGCATGGCCTTATGTAGGAAAATGTTGAATTCATTGCCGGAGTTGAGGTATCCGAAGGGAGTCCGGGTCCATGTATACTGCTGGCCCCCAAAGGTAAAAGCCAGCTTGTATTGGTCCTCCCTACTGACCGGCACGGTCCAGTATCCATTGGTCAGGTCTAATGCAGTGAATACCTGTGACCCCTGAATCTGGGCCAGCCCTTGGTCAATGTAGGGAAGAGGCCATTGGGAAGTATGGACCCGTTTGTTGAGCTCCCTAAGGTCAGCGCAGAGTCTCCACTGGCCGTTTGGCTCTAATATTCCCAGCACCGGATTATTGAAGGTGCTGTGGACGGGACGGATTATTCCCCTGGACTCAAGGTTCTTAATTATTTCAGTAAGGGACTCCATTGATGCGAGAGGCAAGCGATATTGCTTCACAAACACTGGAGTCATGCCAGGGTCCATGGGGATTGTTGTTGTGTGGATGTCGGTTCGACCACAGTCATATGAGTCTACCGCAAAGAGATCTTGGAAATCCAAGAAGACTTGTTTCAACTTTTGCTTCTGTTCCAGAGTCACACAGGCATCAGCTAGGTTGACTCTCTCTTCCACCATCTGCCTGAAGCCTGGAAAGACTTCTGGTTTGGCTATCTCAGCGGCCTCCTCCAGCTGGGTGGAGAAGTCCCTGGTCAGAGTGCTGATTTGGACTGGAGAAAAGCAGCCCTCATGGATCTGGAAAATCACCTCATCCCTCCTGAAGTCACAAGTCACATCTTCCTTACCATAAGGGCAAGAAGTGTACACCAGGAAGTTCCCCCCATGGCGGGTAAAAATCCTGTCTGATGTTGTATTGTCCTCACTGTCACTGTCAAAACAGTCCTTGGGGATTGGTCCTAACAGTTCATTTCCTAAATCGATGGAAAAATGTCGGTCATCAACCGCCATTCCAATAATGGTGCCTGCGGCTAGAGTAATACTCTTTAAGTCGCTGTTATCCACCTCTATTAGAATGGTGTCATGTTCTATGTTGACTAATGGAGTTGGGTTTACCCCCAACCCTTGCTGTTGGAGAGAAGCATTTAGGTGTATATAAGCATCAGGGTTTTTCAAATGTTGTCCTCTATTAACTTTCACTTCCAGGGAGAATTGTCGGGTCCTTTCTGGGATGGTGACTTCCTCTTTGATCTGAATCTCAACTGCATAAGGTAGCAATTGAGCTGACCTAAATGCTTTTTCTGGATCATCAAAGCCCATGGGATTATCCGCTAATCGGGACCAAGCTTTGAAGTTTATTAGGTCCAAACTAATGGCAAAGCAATTGAGAATGTCACTGCCTAAGTAAAAAGCGGCAGTGACGTCTCACACGACCCAACAATTGTGGACTATGCTCTTGTTGCCAATGGAGATTTTGAGCATACACCTGCTTGGCAGGAGATGTTTGGAATTGGGTGCTTCCAGGTCCATTTCCCATTTGTCTATCAGTTTGAATGTGGGAATGGCTGGATCTTTTAGAAGTTGGAGGAACATGGCTTCGCTGATGAAGCTCTTACCGTTGTTCACATACACTCGAGCGAGAACAGAGTCCTTCCCATCATTTAACTGAACAGGGATGAACAACTGCTCTCCAATTTGCTGAATATCAGCCAGGCTCTGAGCTGATTTCACATCTTTCTGGACTATAGGAGTGGGAGTTTCTGATTGTGGATTAGTAAAGAATTTCAGGGTATTTCCTTCCAGTGTGGAATACCACCTTAAACTGGAAGGGAGGTTGATTTTCAGAAATAGAGAGGACCCCCCATCACCAGTCTGTTGTCCTACTGCTATTACTGTCACGTCTGGAATTTGGTTATTCTGGAAGTGGAATTCTACTTGGTCAGATTTTTGTTCAACCATGTGGCATGTGCCGTTTAAACTAACATGGTTGACACTCTGTTTTAATTTTATGGGTCGGCTAGTCTGGGTCCAGAGGACCTTGTTTACGCAATCTATTAGGGGTGACAACCTTCTCAGGAGGTCATTCCCCAGTAAACAAGGGGTGCCCTCTGGAGTCACAACTATGACCGGGTGTTTCAACTTGTGTCGCCCAATTTTAATGTCCAAATCTGCCGTCCCCTCGACGGGAATTTCCTTCCCGTCAAAGTTCTGGAGTTGTCCAGGAAGTGAGGTGAGAGGAATTTGGTAATTCCCTCCCCTTCCTGCATTCAGTTCATCAAAGGCCCTTCTGGACAGAAGGGTAGCTTGAGATCCCGTGTCCACCAGCGCTGAAATCGTACCCTGCCCCTGTACTTGTACCGGGGCATAATATCTTCCCTCCTTCTCCTCAAGGGGGCACAGATAATGCACATTTTTGGACAACTGGTGGGCTAACTTTCTGGTTTTGGACATTGCAAGAGATGAAATTTGGGCAGAATTCTGTGGAGAGCCTTGGGAATCTGAAAGAAAAAGTTGGCAACTGGAGATCAGAGCCATTGTGGGTTCCCCTGGTTCCGGTTCTGGGCTGCCCCCCCCTTTTTGGAGGCAGTCATCAGGATGGGTTTGAACCAGGGGATTTTGGTATTGTGGGTTCTGGGATGAGATGATGGGCGGCAGTAGCTCAGTCTCCATATCTCCCCAGTCTGAATTGGCATCCCTTGGGACCCATTTTTCCTTGGGAGGAGTTCCACCATCTCTGAAGGAGAAGGTCCTTTCCCCAGGATCCTCTGAGGATCGCTCTCCCTCAAATTGGAAGACCTGTACTTCCTCCACAAAGTGGGTCTGTTTGGGTCCTTTGTTTCTCCTACCTCCCCTCTGCTCCTTGGGAGGCGGGCTTTCAGGGGCAGGAGATTTTGTTTCCGGTTCCTGGTTTTCCAGGGGCTGTTTACAAGTTGGGAAGGAAGCTTCCTCCAAGGCTTTACACCCCCCTTCCCCTTGTGCCTCCTCCCTGGGAACAGGTGTGTTATCGGGGTGCTGCCCCCATCATTGTTCTGGAGCACCAGGTCCAGAGTTTGGGGCATTCTGCGGTGGCATGCTCATCTGAGGGTTCTGTTGAGCCCTCAGTATGTGACCCAGATCCCGTGCCATATTTGGCACCTGGCGCTCTAACTGGGAAACCCGCTCAGGCTGATACGGGGCTCTATTTTCTCCCCTGGGCTGATCCCGGGAAGGGTAGCTATCCCTTCTCTGGTAGTACCCCTGGTTGGGAAGATTTTGGTACCCCTCCACCCTTGGCCTCCCCTCTCCCGGATTAGGTTGTCTGGGCTCAGGGAATTGGGGAAAGAAGGATGGATGATTTTGGGGCTGGAAATTGGGTGGATACCTGGGGAAAAAGTTCTGCCCAGGATTTGGAGAATTTTTGCCCTCCTTGGGGAAGTTAGGAGGGAAGTTCCCCGGGTCAGGTGCTTGGCTGGATCCCCCCCTTGGGCTGGAGGAGTCCACACATAACCCAGGATTGGTCTGTTTCCCTTGTAACGGGGATTTACATAGTCAGGACAGCGAGGGACCTCATTTGTGGGACTACCTCTTTCACTCCCTGTCTGTGACAGGCCCGAGGACCTTCTGGGCCTACCATTATTAGGTGCAGGTAGGTTTTTAGGCCCCCCCATCTCCAAATCCAAAACGGGGGTGACCTTTACCTCTGCCACCTTGGCAGCAGCAGGGGTGCTGTTGGTTTTGGGATTTTTCTGGGTATTGCTTTTATTTTCTATGGGCTTCTGCACCTCATAGATCCGGGTCGCCTGTTCAATGACCCAGTCTAAAGATCTTTTCTCATGAAAATCTCTCACGAGCTGGGTCATTATATATTTGGGCAAGGGATGGAAAAATGTATTGACAAATTCTCTGCTGTCTGTGGGCACCCTTCTGGTGGTCTGCGCAAAGGCACGTTTCAGTTCTTGCACGAATTCTTGTGGGGCCTGATCCTCCCCACATTGCAAATTGTAGGCTGCCTTTTAGAGCCTCTTGAGGATTTCTGTGAACAGAAAAATGTTTCAAGATGGCCGCCTTATAGGTGGACCATCTTAAATGATTTTGGTCCTCCAGCCCCGCAAAGAAACTATTCTATACTATGGGTCGTCAAATGGAGTATTCTGGGGAGAATGTCCATTTGACGTACTGGATGCAGCTACTGCTGTCCTTCAAATGGAAAGTCTCCATCATTTGCTCATAGAGCTCCAAGTGTTCCCAAACAGAGTACTTGGCGTTCTTATGATAAGGCGTGATGACACTCCTGATTGCCTTAATCTGTTTCAATGGGTCCTTAAGCAAGGCCCGTTTTGCCTTATTGGCCTTTTTGGTTCGGGTAACCCTTGTCCATTCATCCTCTGACTCAGAGGCACTGCTCCCAGAGGTTCCTGTCTGATCTTCCAGGTTTTCCCGGATTCTGCGAGCCTGGGAATGGCTGGCAGAATGTGGGGACCTGGTCTCCTGTGTCCTGCGCCGTTCAGAGGAGTCTTCAGATTCCTCCTTGCTGCCAGGATTTGATGGGTACCCCCCCACTGACCTAACTGGGCAGAAGTTTTCAGGATGCCCTTAATGGACCTATTCTCCTGGGGTTCCCCACTAAATTGCACTGTGCTTGGGTGCCCATACCCGGATGCCCGCCCATCCATTCCTGGGAGGTACTGGCCTATGAGCCCAATGCTTCTGGCTGTATAGTAATCTGCCATCCCTGTGGCCCGGTGCTCATGTGCGCAAGGGGACAGGGGGGTGGCAGAGTCCAAGGACTGAGAGAGATAAATGCCTCTGGTACTAGGGCTCCTGAGGTTATGCTCAGGAGTTTCCCTTTCCCAGCGAACCTGGTCTCTATCCGCCCCTGCTCCCTGTTGCAATGCAAGAGCCTGCGCCTTCAGTTCCTCAGTTAAGGCCTTACTAGACTCTATCAGTCTCTCCTGCATCGCTACCTGTTGTTGGAGCCTATCATTGTGCTGGCAGAGAGCCTCATTCTCTCTCTGCGTTTCCTGATTGGTCCTGGAGCACTGGGCCAGTCTTTGCTGCAGGAGGGTTACCTCCTGAGCTGTGTCCCTATTGGCCTGCTCCTTTCTTGCCAGAGCATCCTCCACCTTCCTGGTGTGCTCTAACAAGTTCTGGTGTTCTTTCTGGAGGTCACCCAGTCCCTGGAGGGCCAGGTGATTTTCTTCCATTTTCCTTTTTAAGTGGCAGACTTCCTGGCCTAAGGTATCCCTTTCCTGACTAAGAGCCTGCATCTGTGCCGCCAGGTCGTCCCTTTGCCTTTGGAAGGCACCAGTTTTCTGGCGCTCCTGGTCTAACTCTGCCTGGGTATCCAGGTCTTTCAAAATCAGTTTATTGCTCTCTGCCTTCTCCCTATCTAGGTGGCTTTGCAGGGTGACTACCTGCTCAGCACATGCCCTATTGAAGTCTAACTGTTGCTCCAGCTTTTTCTGGCTCTGCAGTAGGGAGTCCAAACCTTCTTGGTACTCCTTCTGCAAGGCCAGAAATCTGGTATCCTGGTCCGCCTTTTCCTGTTGCAGCACATCCATATCCTCCTTTATTTTAGTGATGTACCGTCTGCTGTCATTTTCGGACTCCTGGCTCCTGAGCAGCCTCTGCTCAGAAGAGTCCAGATCAGATTGGGCCTTCTGTAATGCCAGCAGTTGCCTACTCGCCAGATCTTGGCCTTCAGCACATTTGTCCTGCCTTGCTCCCATATGTAAATATAAATATGACGCTACCCTGGCAATCTTGTGGTGCTCATCCTTGGCCTTCGGGGCCATGTATAGTTCACTCAGGGCCACATGTAGGGGACCCTGATCTCCCCATGTATCTGACCCTGTTTCAGTGACCTGTTGCGCGATTGCCTGCAACCAGACCGTTTGGTCCTGATGAGTCCACTCACCTCTCACAAATAGCTTATGTAAGAAGTGTTCTCTGGCTATTTTCATATCTACCAAGGTCGTCATTCTAGAGATTGGTCTCTGTCCTGACTTACAGAAGTTTGTATTTTATTTTTGCAAAACAGACCTTTTCCTTAGAGCGTTCCTTTGAGGAGTGCTTTACAGCGTAACACAGCGTGGTGATCCAACCGGATATGTGTATGTGGTCAGCTGGCACGCTGTATTAATCTGCACAAGTGATAGATCTAACCCAAACGTCCGGCTCGAGGCCCCAATTTGTAAGAGGATTCAATTCAACACTACAGCTAAGTCAATGCCTAGTCTGGGATACTGAATGGAAACCCTTATTGATATATCTTTACGTCCAGTTCATGCGTTCTGGATGACTACCCCTATATAACACCCCTCTCTTGGAATCCCCCTGATCCCACTGAGCCACGAAGTAGTTCTGTTTTGCAAGTTTAAACGGTTTATTTGATAATTTAAACAATATATATATATATATATCACACTTTATAATAAATTAATAATTGAATATCACACTTAATCTGAGCAGTAATCAATAATGGATAGTCCGGCACTAGCACACTTCTTTATAATCAATGATGAGTGGTTATAGGATGGATACGATAGCAACAATACTTTTATGGTTTCAAATGGATGCAATGTGGAATGAAATGCAGTACAGAAAATAACTTGATAGGATTTCAGCAAAAGACAATGTAATCACTTTCTTGGACAATTCACCCCCCCCCCTTTTATGCATTGTAAGGAGATGAAGATGACACAGTTCTTAGGAATGCAATCAAATAGAATTCAGTTCAATTCCCCCCTAGCAGCTTATACAACAGATAGGAGTTTTGAAACACAGGCAAAATGCTTTGAATATGGTGACAATGCAGTGAGAAACATGCTGAAAATGGTTTTAATTCCCTTTAGGAGGTTCAGGGTGAGTGAAATATACTTGGGATGTGTTCAGGCTCACTTTAGCAAGGATCTAGGAGTAACTAGCAGGTTAAACGAATTTTTGGCAAAGGAAAGCAATGAAGCTGCTGTTTTCACACCTGGCTGGATTTTTAACCAAATTGCGTATCGCGGTAAAATTCGCGAGTGCGAGAATCGTGATTACGGCAAAAGTATGAGGTTCTAGGCTTGTTGAAAAGCTGAGATTCTAAGCTTTCAGAGGAAAGTTAAACCAAGTTCCTAGCCCAAACGGTTCCAGAGATACGGACGATTAAATAAAGGTAGTTTTTCGGATTTGAAATTTTAAAAGTTCAAAGCGACAGGTTACAGGTTGCAGCTAGAAAATGACAAGTGACAGCTTTGCAAATGACAGGTGACAGTTAGGAGGCAGTTCTGGTTATATTAAAATAGATTGAATTATATTAGTTTAACTAAGAGATTGGTTCTGCACAGTTCTGCTAGGTACTCACAATATAATTTTAAAAGGAATGGGCCTCGCCACGGATCTGGTCAACAGGTTTTCTTCACTCGCCACGGACGGTTTCTGCGCATAGCGTCTGGGTCAGCTCTACTCTGCTGGTCTGGTCTCGGTCTCTGGTTCTGATCAGGTCTGTGGGTCCGGATACAGCGGTCTCCGGTTCAGCTGGTCTCTCTCTGGATACAACACTGCTCTCTGGCAAATGGCAAGAGTTCTTGCAAAGAATTCAAACAGCTCGCCTGGCTGTGAATAGTGGCAATGATTTGAGGCCTGCTAAAGAGGGATTTAGCTTGTAGTTGACCTCTCTGCTACAAATTCTGAAGTAAAGTCTTGGTCTCTGAAGGTGGATAGATTGAAGTCTCTATGTTGGCTCTCTGGAGGTTGATGGAGGTAAAGTATGGATTTTCCCGGCAGAGCGTCCCGCAGCAGGTGGATCTCCTCTCTAGCTTCCAGTGGCTCTTTTTATGTCTTTTGAAAGTGGGTGTGTGTGCAGCATCACTAGCTAGCCCCTCTCTCAACTGCCCATTGGTCAAGCTTTCCTTTCTCTCTTGATTGGGGAAAAGAAGTGGAGTGTCAGAGCGATGTCATTTAATGACTTGCAGAAAGGACACTCCCCTGTCAAATTACACACAATCTATATTTGACCTAAAGACATATTTCATAGATACACAGTGGTTTGAAATTACATGCACCCATCACATATCACATGAGGTATACCCTGTTCATACTCTGCTCTTCCTGGGGGCTTGGGTTCAAAAATGGCAACATATTTCACTTTTTGGTCGGGTTACCAATATTGGATTTGTCCCCGCATTTACGCAAATGTTCGCAAAGCATGTGGGCATTAGGTGGTGGAGTGTCAGATTTTTAACATACATACATTTAGAGTAATATCCTCTTTTCCGCTAAAAACCCCCCTGAACATACCACCGGGTCCTAACACGTCTTCAAATGTGCACAGAAAAATCACAAGAATAATGATATCACTTATAAAATGTTCACAAGTCCGCTCTATGAATGATCCATCTTTTTAGATTTATGTTCTGGCCCCAAAGGGATGTGGTTTCCCAGGTCACATGGTGTAGAAACCAGTTTATCCAGTTTCTGCCAAGCTCAGAGACCCTGCCCCTCCCAGCTTCTGCCAAGAGGAAGCTATTTTACGGTCCCCCTAATAAACCATCTGCCTGGGCCCTGGAAGGTCCATTGTTCAAAAGGAAGCCATTTACGACTACCCTAATAAACCATCTGCCTGGGCCCAAGACAGGCCTTTGTTCAACTCCCTGTAGCTGCTCCACCCCTAATCTAATCAGAGATGTGACAACTCCTTTTGGCAAGGGGAAGAGTGGCTGAGCAGGTTTTAACTCCTGTGGGGGTAGATGTCAGGCAGAATTCAGTTCCTTAAGCCAGGCCCCAGCTAATGTCACTTCTAGTTACCCAGTTTTCTGCATTCAAATAAACTAACAATTTTTACACATGCAGCTAGAATGCTGATTCTAAGTTTAAAACTATGACATTTAAACAATTGAAACCTATGTGGCACTCAAAAGTAGGTCACTCATTTCTTTTAAACATTTAGATTTCTAGTGTCTTTCAGTCCAAATTTACTTAAACTGCTGAAATCCACAGATCAGCCAGTTTTGCTATGAACATTATTTTAGGCTCATCCTCTTTCCAGATTTTGTATGCCCACAAGACTTTATTCTGTCAAATGTCTGCTGGTGTTCAGTGAGATTGTTGGATATTCTGCAATGTTTGAAATGGGCATTCTGAGCTTGCCTTCAGAGAAACAAAGGGTGATTTTTAAAGTGCTTTCTAGCGAACAGGCACTGCTGTTTTTCTCTTTGGCACCCCATTTCACTCATGGCTCTTATGACCCAGCACACCCGCACCGGGGGGGTGGCAAGTCAGGCGACCATTTTGGTGTGCGCACAAACTGCGCGGTTTTCATAGATTCTGGCGCACATGTGGGCTTTTTCGGCCATCTTGGATTTCCTAAGCCCACAGCACCAAATGTTGTAGCATAATAGTCCAAACGTGGGTCAGAACACCCAACAGATCTTTAGACCATTTTTAAGTGGCACTCAGTGTCTGCCAGTGTAATATGTTGGCCGTACATGCATATATCCCAACAGCACCCATTCCAATCTATACATTATTATTAAGTGTTTATTTTTTCCTTTGCATTCTGTCACTTCTAATTAACTTCGCCCATCATAAAACTCAAATCACAACTCCCAGAATGCAAAGAAAAAATATGACTTAACGTCAAGATTCAAAACTGCCACATGCATATCAAATAAACATATAAATTGCTGTGCTTTTCAAAATATTTTTTGAAGCATTTTTAAGAAAGTCCAAAAATTCAAATCTGCTTTTACAGCAGAACTGTGTCACTTTTTCATAAAAGAAAGTAAAACAGATAAAATAGAAGTGTAACCCAGTTGCGGTACTAAGTGTGTGCCAGTTTAATATATAGACAGTAGATGTATACTTCCTAACATAACCTATTCCAATCTTCAGCTGCTAATGCAGTCTCTACATTCTGTTACTTGTACTTCAACTTTCCCAATGAAAAAAGGGAAACTACAAGTCCAAAATGCCAACAAAAAATCAAAGACTACATAAACACCTATAGATTAGAATGCATCATGTTTGCAAGTATGCATATACTTCTAACATATTAAACTTCCACACACCAATTGCCATTTAAAAAGTGTACCACTTATCTTTTTCATCAACGTTTACAAAACGTTACAGAGCTTCTACCAATACATATACACATTTCTTACCTTTCATGTAAATGCTCAACACCACTCCTCCTTCCTGCATAAATATGAACCTTGCTCGCTAAAATTGCTTCACCATTACCACATATCCCCACTAACTTTCTTTTACAATTACAGGAAAGAAGCACATTACCAAAGAAAACACTCAAAAACACATACCATTTGCATTCAACAAAGTAAGTGCATTAATGTACCATGTAGATGTATGCAATTACAACAGCACAGTTCCACTAAATATTACCCTAGACTACTATTTTCAAACCAACACTTCTGTCACTCTAGCCCATTATATTCCACCATTCACACTCTTACTTTTCTCATCTAGACACCACCATTGCAACACCCACTCTGTTGTACAAAACAGCATAATCACCCTACAGGTTTGATCACACTGCCACACCCTTACTAACTAACCCAACACAATCACACCTCTGCAGACTCTTACTCTCAGAACCTTCCCAACCACACCTAACATACCACCTCACAATCAAACAACACCCTATAATTATAATTGGTTATTTATAACGTGCTTAATACCCAGAGGTTTCTAAGAGCGGACACTGGGATCAAACCAGTGTCACTCCGTGTCATTTTGCTTATAAGACAAGTGCACTGCCCCTGAGCTATCCTCCTGAGATGCTATACACCTCTAAAATCACACCCACAAACCCATTCACCATACTTGCATATACATTGCGCAAATTTCCAAAGCAACATTTCTCTTTTCCCAACAGACATGACAAAATGCCTCCTAAAAAGTTACTCAGTAAAAAAGAAAGAAACCATAGAGCAGATAAGACTAAAACTAGAACATGTAGTCATCCACCTCTAAAACAATTTATAAAAAACATTAAAACAAAAGAGCTAGTAACCTCACTGAACAAAACAAAACCAGCCACAACTAAATAAGGTAAGTCCCCTCTTGCAAAAACAAAAAGTGAAAGAAAAGCAGAACTACTAATAGAAACTAACCCTCCATCTACCAGTGTTAACGTAGTCACGGTAAAGCAATCCAAAAAATTATGTTACAGAAAATGTTCCACTGTAGAGTTCTTCACAATCTTATAAAAAACATTACAAAAGCCACGATCCACCCTTAAAAACTAAATGAATCAATACATCACAAAAAGTACTTCTAAACATGGGCAGTGTCATTATAGAGACATTTTCAAACTTCTGTGATGGTGAATGTATTCACATAAGCAGCACAGAACCATACTTCAATGAAGAAGCTTATAAGCAAGAACAATAAAACACAATTGCCATACAAAATAATGTTGAGGGTATGAAATGGTGGAACACACCATTATGACAAAGTAAACCATTATAGAAAAAAGTCCCCAACAAACTTTGAGCCAAATGCTTCTTTCACCCAAACAAACCATCCAGTGTACAAATGGGCATGCAGCTCAATGTGTAATGTATGCCAACAATCCTTTAAATCGTTACAACAATTCCTCAATCGCTAAGTGAAACTAAAAGACTAAAGTAAAATTAAAACTTTACAAAGCATAGACTCCTGTCCAGTGCACATCCACATGGGCCTGTGAGGTCATTAATTTCCTGCATTTTAGGAACTACTTGCAAAAGCACTTTCCACCATATCAAAATGTTAGCGACATACCATTCTACTATACAGAATCTTGTGCATCGACTATACTATTAAAAAAATCCTGCTCTAGAACTGCAACATTTAAGTAACATTCTCTTCCGAGCATTCTCAATGTCACTGGGCCCAGTAAGATTGTTGTTTTTGTTCTCTCCCCTGTTCCCTCCCTTTGCCTTGTCATGCTCTGAAACACCTGTGTATGAGCGCGATACAAATATAATATCAAATCATGTCATATCATACACGGAACAGCCAAAGAAGTGCTTCAAGAAATAGAGCACATCCAACGTAAATGCCTCATAAACACCAACATCCTAATAAAGACACACAAAAAGAAATAGGAATGTTTCAAAACACAAAACACATCTTCTGAAATAACAGACCAAATATGTACAAAAGAGCACAAAGGTAGTAGATCTAGCCTACAAAATAGAAGACAATGAAGAATCCCAATGGTTCCAATTAGCTTTATAGTTAACAGCAGAAACTAAACACAAAATAACTAATCCCTCAACAGTTTGCAAGTACTCCAACACAGAGCTTGACAATAACCAAATACCAATGCATGCTATCACTAATAACGTAGAATATTCCTACTTCTGAAAGCGGTTAACTTGTACGAGAACATTATAATACAAACAGCGCACCCATTTCAAGCTAAAATACACCTTCAACTGAAATATCCCAAATTACCTCCATCCGAGTTACTAAAGGACATCCGTGGCAAAGTAGTATACTTACCATTAGATCTAAAAGAAAATGTACAAACTGTGGGAGTACAATGACCAACAAAAGACAAATAGAATTTGGCTAAACTAGTCGACTTAAACGAGGTTAGACAAGCCCTACAACATTTAAAAGAAAACAAAATACTACAAAGATATAAACATAGAGAAAAACTTGAGAGAAACCAACCAAATTATTCAAGACTCATCAGCAACTGGCAAATTTGAACGTGTAGATCCTGTTACTGCAGCCAACATTTTAGACCAGTATACCATTCACCAACTACACTCCAAAGACACAAGTGACGATGCATTAGAAACATATCAAATGCATCAAGCCAAAGGATCCCCAATGAGCATGTGGGAAAAAAGTGTAGAAGCACGATCTTTTCCTCTACTCTTTCCTACAGGAAAAGGAGGAAGATATGATGAAAGGTCCACACAAATTATTGCATCAGAATATCAGTCTTAAAGAATGTATGCTGCAGACCCCAGATTCAAACACCTCCTCTCTGAAAGTGAACTAGCAACTAACTTCCCAACTAGCATTTTATGGAGTTAGACACACATTAAAAACAGGCTACCCAACTGCTTAAAAAAATAAAAGACAAAGATGAAGATTTGCAGTCAAGTATCACAAATCTCTTGGCAGTCATGTTTGGTACAAAGGCCCACCCACATGGTTTGTTACTTTAAGTTGTGCAGAGTATGGATGGGATGGCTTGCACAACTTCTTACGCACTGCAAACAAAAATAAAGATGGAATAGATATAAAAACACCAGTAGAACTCTGTTCTCTTGACCTTGTCAATGAGTATAGGTACTTCCACAATTGCTTCATTTCTATGCTGCGTGTTATCAACAATAAAACGACCCCTCTGTTCGGAGAAGTGTAACACTTCTTTTGGAGAAATGAATATCAATCCAGAGAAGCACTACACATCCACATGCTTTTGTGGATAAAAAATGCTCCTAAATGTGGCCATCATAGTGACACCACTGTTTTACAGTTTATTGAAAAATACATTACCAGAGACATCCATTCAGGAACCAAAGATAGTAAAATAAATACACAAGTGTTACGCTGCAGAAAACATAAATGTGGAAAATACTGCCGACGTAGATATAAAAACATAGGCAAATACTATACCAAATGATGCTTTGGCTTCCCTAGAAAAGTTTGCAAAAAAAACAAATAAAATAGCTTGATTTCTTCTGTTAGAAACAGCGTAAAAAGAAAATCCCCTAACAATACATACAACATTAAAAGGGACGAAGCAACCGAGTACATCAATGATTGCAATGCAATCATTGCCCTCTTGTGGTTTGCTAACATAGACATACAATACATTGCAGACAATTCCACTACAGTTGCAAGATATTTCATAACCTCTCACCAAAGCTGAGAATACAGAGCTAAATGACCTCTGGGATGATATATCATCTGACAAAACATTATCACAAACAATTGTACAGCTTTGGTATAAACATGCTCTCCCATAGAGAATGATGGTGCTACGAAGCTGCAGAGCGTTTAAAAGGTACAGCCTTATATGGAAAATCTGAACACATTCTGTGGCTGAACCTTGGACCAGCTTCATCCCGAAAAAGAGTACTAAAATCATACCAAGACATAGAAAACATAGCCAAAAATGATCCCAACAGCCAGGACATTTTAAAAAACAATTTAATTGACACATATTACCCATATAGAAGTATGCTTTGGAAAACATATGTCTGTCTGACATTGCCCTAAACTATACCTACAAAAACAATGTCATCCTAAATGAGCTGACTGGCAAATATTCAGTCTCAACTTGTGAAGGAAGCCTAGTGAAACTGAAGTGGGAAAAGTGAACAAATGGCTCCCACCAATCCCCTCTCAACCCTGGCCTAGAGGATCAGGACCCAGACACCCGCCACGAGAGGAGTTTGCCCATCTAAAAGACGACCAAATACCCTGGTACAGGAACATACGGATGTGCCCACTCGCGTGCCCACCCGCCTGCCCACCAGCCTGCCCTGCACATGCCGACACCTGCGGCATGGATGAACTCGACTGAACCATCCAGCACTAAATCAACACATCGTTAGAGATGCCATGACGACCTAGCCAACGGTCAGCACACCCGTGCAAACATGTACACTGGACACTCCCACACCAATCCACACGAAGAACATACTCAGTGCTATGACGTAGGCGACGGACACACCCACGGACGTGCATCTTTATTATTTTTCACATAGACTTTTCAAAATGCAGAAATGCAAGACGCATAATGAACTCATCTAAAAAGCTTGCTCACGCTCCATAATGAGAAATATAACGAAGACACGATACTGGGGATGAAGCAATATGGTGCCATAACCTAAAGAACCTGTGTATCAACTGGCTCCACCTATGCAACAGACCCAAGTAGGCCGCAAGCAAAAGCTTTCATGAACATTGAACGAGCAAGAGTTTGGTTTCTGACCCTGCAGAATGAGCCCGACGAAAGCAGACAGTCAAGGGCACAATGTTGCAAACTCGCATACCGCAAGCCGACGCCAAGGTCACACCTGCAAATTAAGCCAGGCACAAAGTGGGAAATGCAATATTAATTGTGCAGAATTCTGCTTTAACCACGGTCCCACCTCACATGACCAAGCCGAACCTGATAGGGTGGCAAGCCCAGGAGGAAGGAAGGCGCCTGGATCCCCCGTCTCAAGACACAGGCAGATACAATTAAGCGACTCAATGGACATCTGCGGCGGTGGGAGTAGTCGGCCTTCCAGCACATGAATAAATCCTCACATTGTCTGCACATACCCATAGTGAAACATTGTTACAAATGACAGGTGCACCGCGAGCTGGGAACAGCGATGGTCCCAGACTGGGGGGCTCGCCGGTGGACCAATCAGAACATGGGGCTCTTATCACTGACGCCATTAACATTGACCAATCCTCAGGGGTCTTCATGTAACAATTTTTATGTATCAAATTGAAGGGACAACCCAAGTATACCACCTGACTGACCCTTAACCACTAACAACGTTCTCTATACGTATGCTATACTAACCCTACCACTCGGGGAACCAATCCAGGGTGGCGATAGGTTTTTTGCTAACTTTCTCAGGTGACGCAAGGTAAAAAGGGCCTGCGAGCCCCACGACGAGGAGAGAGTGTCAGGACGGACACGTACGATCCTCGACCCATCCCTGCCGTTTTGTTTAATAAACAGCAGAACCACCTTGCTTCTTGCGTGTGTCTCATACTCTATCTCTTTTTTGGGATATACGGGAAGAGTTGGGGCCTCCCTGCCCGGAGGTCCGCGGACGGCCCAGCCGACCCCGGGAGAATTTCCCCCCGACAAGTTGGAGGCACTGCTGAGATCTGTTTAAGGTCCGCTTTTATTTTATTTTTCCAAGTCCTCCTGCTGCGGGGAGCTCCGGCGGCGTGGCCCCCTCTGCCGCTGCCCCCTTTTTGAGGACTACAGGACCATCGCGGAACTGCGAGAAGACCGGACAGCGCAATCCGGATATTGGCCCTCGGGAGCTGGTTGAGAAGTATCCCGCCCGCGGTTGGCGAGTGTCCAGACGTAGTCCAGACGAGGGGAGGTGGCGAGCCGCTTGGAGGGGTGCACGCAGTCGAGCGGCCCAGCATCAAGAGAACTTGGTGAGTATGCCACACCCAACAAGCAATGTGAAATTGTGAGGGAGGGGGAGGAATTGAATACGGGAGGTGGGAGGTGTTGCACAGGTGTGCGGCGAAGGTTTGATAATTTAGTGTTGGCAATGAAATGAATGGTAGCCGGACGAGTGCGAGAGCAGTCCGCTACGTTACCGGAGAGAAGGGGGCGAAGCACGAAAACATCACGTGTGACCGCTCGCAGACACTGATTGGCCTAGCTCGCGACCATGTGTAAGGGTGTGTGTGTGCACCGTTTCCTACGATTTGACAATTATTGATCAATGAGTAGATGAGGATCCCTATTGATCGAGCAGGAAACTCGATAGATAGATGACGTTTCCCTGTAGGCGGTAGCTAGCTAGTTGCCCAATACGGAAGATAATTGGCTGGTTAAGCCCTCCTATCGAGGGGCGTATCACACGCGAGGCGACGCAGCGTGCGCAGTCCGATTATATTTATTGATTACCTTGTTCCAGGAGTGACAGGAAGACAGCTGTGGGGTTAACGGGGGTAGATTGCAAGTGTATTTTGGACTTAAAGAATATATGAAGAACTTACCAGTAGATTGAAGAGATGGGTGACGTCACCAGTAGGCCTTTCATAGGACATCTCGAGAACCAGGCATCTTTATTTTTGAGTGACGGGGAGGAGAGCTGTGTTAAGGGCGTGGAAATGGAGGTAAAGGGTAATGAGTTGATCGGGGGGAAGGCGAAAAGGGGAACATGGCTGCGCACGGAGAACGCCGGCCACGGCAAGTGTAGAAGAGGGAGGAGGAGCAAAGTGAAAGTAGGACGGCTGTATAAGAACATCACAAGGGGCACGCAGTCGCAGGGGGCTACGCGCGCCTCGGCCGCAGGGGGCCATAGGGTGTTGTATAAAGGAAGAAAAGAAAGAAAAGGATATACAAATGTAAATACTATATTTTACTAATTTTCCTTAGCGGACTATCGCAAGTCCCCAAACTTACGGGGCCAGGTAAAGATATAAGGCTGTATATTGTAAACTGTTAGAAAGATAACCGCTACCAAATAGGGGAAGGATAACAAGTGGAGCGCTACTATGTCATACGGGGCAGGTTCGGGAGGGTGGGGGAACACCCTCACTACCCCGCTGCAACACATATGTAAAACACTGTCACCCCATAGGGAGAAACTGATCAAGTATAGCATAGAATGGACACAGGGGACGGACAACAAAATGACGACACCATGGCCGCCTAATGGTAGCTTCGATCCATATACCCTACATTCACTATTAAACCATCTGCATAATACATACAAGGGGAAGAAGTTGACACACCACGTGGAGGTGTTCAACTTATGGAGGATGTTACAAGGGTCCCGACCAGGACCAAACGGAATGTTCATTGTGGGGGAAACAACGGGAGATAAGGAGATTAAGGAGGAGGGAGAGAATGGGGAAAAAGAGAGTGAAGGCACACAGAACACGGGGAACGGACAAGAGGGAGGAGAAATAAAAAAGGAACAGAGCGACGATATACCACTAGCGAAGGTAGTGAAAACAGAGGGAGGGGGGTTGTATCCTTTAAGAGAACTAGGAGAAATAGCAAGAGAACAATTAAGGGCTGCTGAGGGGTACTCGAACCCGGCATACAGCCCGCCTCCATATACAGCTACAGGTGGCCACACGGGAGGGGAGCGGACTAGTACGACGGGATCAGCTCATAGGAAGATGCCAGCAGGGGAGGGGAGGACTGGAGGAGAGCAGACTACAGACGTAGGAAATGATGAGTGGGTAGCTGCGCAGATACTATTAAAATTACGAGGTTCATTAACAGGAGAAGAGAAGGAGGTAGTAAGGAAAAATGGAGGAGGATAATACCAGGGAGAGTGAAATGAAAGGGGAAGAAGGGAAAAGAAAGGGGGAAGAGCTGTTACGACAAAGGGAAGAGATTTTGGAGGAACGATTAGCAGAATTAAGGGATGAGCAGAATGCACTGATCAAGCAGCACGAGAGGGGGGAAGGAGAGAGAGCACGGGAAAGGAAAGAAGGTAAGAATGAGTTGGAAAAAATGAGGGAACGAAATGAGGAGCAAAGGAGAGAAGCCGAAAGGGTAAAGGCAGTAGCAGAGAGAGTATCAAGAGCAGCACTGAGTGAAAGGAAAAGAGAGGAAGAGGAGAAAGAAAAGGAAATGGCAATATGGAAGAAGAGATTAATATCAGAAACAACAAGGAAATACGAAGAAGGGAGGATGATAGAGAGTATATTAGAACGGGAGAGGGAGAGATGGGAAAGGAAGAAAGAAGATGAAAAGATATTGGAGAAGATGAGTAGTGAAGTAATGGAAGAATTAAAAAAGAAAAGAGAGGAAATTGGTAGAGAAATAGCGGAGAGAAATGAAGGGGAAAGAGAAGATAGGAGAGGGGAGAGTGAAGTAAGGAGGAATGTATATGGGGGTACAGAAGTAGCAACAACATCAGCACAAAGGGGAGCGATTGGTAAAGAAGAAAAGGGAGGAACGGACCTAATAGACTTAAGAACAGTAACGGTTAGGGGGAAAAAGACAGATTGGGGGTTGCCATTTACGAATGACTTTTGTAGTGAGAAAGAAGAAGGAATAGAGAAGGAAGGACGAAATAGTGAAAGGGAAAGCCTAGATAAATTATACACCACCCGGACAAATAGAGACTCACCATGGATCTGCAGGAGAAAGTAAGAACTGGAGAGAAGTGAGGAGGAAGAGCAAGGAATAGCGGAAAGGCAGACACGTGAAGCCACACCGTCACCATCCCGTCCTACATGCTCCACAACCTCACGCTCATTACGTGCAACATGCCCATCTAAACTCGCGCCCTTCACAAACGAACTGACACCCTATGCAGGAAGGCTTAGAGACCTCCCTGGACGCAGGCAGGGAGAACGAATACAGACGCTCACATTAAATAAAGGAAATGGTGAAAGAAGGGGAAGTGATGGAGGAGAAAGAGTCCAGAGCAGGAGAAATATGGGAGAAATTGGCGATGTAGAAGAGACGGAAGAAGAGGAGGGGTGTGAGGACTCGATTTTGTGGAACCCAGGGGGTCAAACGGGACACAACTTAATGCCACTTCTGGAGAGGGGAGGGGTTAGACCACAATACGTCCCTTGGAAGAATGCAGACAAAGAAAATATAAAGTGCAGACTCCCATCATTAAGTGGAGGTGCGGGTAAATGGATATATGAAATGGAAAAACACACCGCAGGACAGAAATTTGCAGTGGGAGATGTAATATCAATATTAGGGGATGCAGCGGATGACATCTGGAAGAGAGCGGGCTTCCCCGAGGTCACAATAACAAACACATCACACGATGGGGCACCATTCGCAAACTGCAGACATGCATTATGGCAGGCACTGAGGGTACAGTATCCAGACACATCAGACATAGGAGCAATTACCTCGCGCAAGATGCGTGAGAACGAAGATCCTGTTGATTATATCCAGGAAATTCAAGAGAAGTGGCGTATGGAAATTAGAGAACAATGGGACAAAACACCAGCAATATTCTATCATATACTAGTACAGGGGCTCCCAGAAGCAGTTCAGAAACAACTGAAGAAAGTAGTGGGGATGGAAGCAAAAGCATGGCCAGAAATACAACTGACAATAGTGCATCATTGTAGGACATGGCAAGAAAAAATGAAAAAAAACGAAGAGGATAGGAAAACGGAAGAGGCTAAACTAGTACAGAAAAAACTTACTAAATACACGATGGAAGGCGCACTAATAACTGCGCCTGCAACAATGACTCAAAGCCCCACACAAGTAGTGGCTGCACAAGATCCCTCCCAAATACAATCATCGCAGACTGTAACACAACAGATGCCGCCACTCCAACCATACACGACTAACATGGGAGGAGGATACTGAACGGCAGGAGCTGGGTATTATAATTACAACAGGGGAAGGGGAGGAATAATGAGAGGGAGAGGATACGGATATAACACACAATAGCAGGTGGGAGGACTTAGAAATTCCTACCCCACCGGGCAACCAGTATACCAGGACAACACAGGAAGCTTTCCATGGCAGAACAGGGAACCACTGGTGTGTTGGATTTGTGGATTGGTAGGACACATGTCTCGCACGTGTAGAGTGAGACCAGGCACACCATCATGGAGTGAACAGGGACAACAAAGGCCCACACAGGAACAGCAGGGCATCCAGCAACAGCAGACATTGCAACAGGGAAATGAACAGCAACAACTAGTAACACAACAACAGCTACAGACATATTCACTGCCACAACAACAGGTAGCGATAGCACAACAACCCCAAGCACATCAAGTACAGCAACCTGCACAAATCCAAGACCATAACATGACCTCTACCAATACCCAACTACAGCAAACACAACTGGGTAGGGTAACGATCATGGGACACAACCCTTACACAGGAAGTGGTCAATCATTATACCCTCAATAGGACAGCCCACAGACGGCCTTGGTGTGTCCCATCCTGTCGGTAACACCTAATAGTGCGGAGGAACCACGCATAGAGGTAACGATAGGTGACAAAAAATTATCATTCCTTGTTGACACCGGGGCGACCCGGTCTTGCATAAGGGAAGGTAAGTTTAAGATGTCAGGTGAAGCCATGAACACCCAAGGATTCTCTGGGGCTAGGGGGTTGGTTCCCTTTACTCATAACATTCCCTTATCAATAGGGGATTATGACATGTCAGTCCCACTTTTATATTCTAGGGCCTCACCAGTAAATATACTGGGGAGAGACATAATGAGCAGGTTGAATATGACGATCTCCTTTACGGAGGACGGCATCATTTGCTCCACTCCAGGAATTAACATGCTCACTGCACGACAGATTATGCAAGCATACTCTGGACAGACAGTGATTAGGGCTGAGCCAGTAGATGGTGAACTGTTCCAGTACGGGACAGACATGGCATTTGCATGGATGCCAGGGATAGAAGGAAAGATCTGGAGGAGGCCAGCAGCCTATTTGTTTAGACCAGAAACACCAGCCAATGAACCAGAAGGAAAGGTGATTTCAGTGGACATAGAGAGCATTATAGCAACCGCTGATTACATTGCAGTACATGCCCAAGACAGAGATGGAAGAGCATGGAGGGCAGTGATAGCACTAGCGGAGGGATGTAGACTCACCCAGGTGTCGGATGAGGAGCTCTTCTCAGGAGAAACGGAAGAAGGTGAAATGGTATTTATAATGAGTGTGGAAATATGGCTAAGGGTGAGGTACAAACAAGTGGCACAGAAAATTGCAATGGCACTTGAGGCACCCACGTCCACCCCAGTTCCCTTCTTTGAGGAGGATATGGCAAAAGTACCCACATCATTATGGACTACTAGCCCCTATGACGTGGGGTGCATAAAAGCATAGGGGGAGTAAGAATAAAATTGAAAAAGGGTGCAATTCTCCCCAGAGTGAAACAGTACCCACTATCAAAAGAGGCAGATGAGGGCATATATGAAACAATAACGGCCCTTATAAATAATGGCATATTGGTCCCATCAGAATCACCATGCAACACAGCTGTATACCCAGTGCGCAAGGCTAAAGGGGGGTCTTGGCGCTTCATACAGGACCTCAGGCCGTTGAAAAACATAGTGGAAGCAGAATACCCCATAGCAGCAAACCCGGCCACAATATTGTACGGCATTCCAGAAGAGGCATCACGGTTTACAGTGATCGACCTTAAAAATGCCTTTTTCGCAATACCACTGCACCCAGACTCACAAGATCTGACAAGCTTCACTTACAGAAACACAAAGTGGAAACACACCAGATTGCCACAAGGGTACTGCGAGTCACCCTCAATATTCAACAGAGTAATACAGATGGATTTGGGTAACATTGAAGTGGAAAACACAGTGCTGCAGTATGTTGACGACATAATAATTTGCAGCACAAACGTAAAAAGATGCAGAGAGGACTCATTAAAGATGCTGACAATATTGGCTGAAAAAGGTTACAAGGTAGACAAGGAAAAGTTACAGTACTGTCAGGAACAGGTACTTTACATTGGTCAGCTCATACCCCAATATGGAAGAAAGATTGCACCACAAAGAGCACAGGCCATTTCAAATACACCATTGCCACAAACAGTGAGAGAATTACAGCAGTTCCTGGGTCTGTGTAACTACTGTAGAGCATGGGTATTTGATTACAGCTCATACATAGGACCCCTACTTGAGGCGTTAAAAGAAGCTAACAAAGGGGAGAAAAAGTTGGGGTGGACAATGGAAATGAAAGAGACTTTTGATGAACTGAAAGATGCAATATCAACCGCTCTGGTACTGGCCACCCCAGATTATGAACGACAATTATTTATATTTTCACATTGTGACTCAGCAGTAATGAAAGCAGTGTTGGCTCAAAAAACAAGCATGGGCTACAAACCAGTAGCATTTTACAGCGGCCACTTAGATCCTGTGATGTTAGGTCATTTCCCTTGTGAACAAGGTCTCGCCGCAGCTGCTTTTGCGGTAGAGAAAGCATCAGCAATCACCATGGGGTGCCCAACTACACTGTTTGTGGAACATGCACTATTTGCAATATTGAATAAACCTAAGTCCACCGAACCACGCAGAGGGCGTCAGGTTATGAGATCATCTTATCTAGAGCTGAACTATCGATTGTTAGATGCAGCACGGTCAACCCTGCAAGGTTTATAGCAGAAATAATTCAGGAAGGAGACTATGCACACGATTGTACAAAGACTACTGAAATGTACTCATGTACTAGAATGGTTGAAGAGAACGCACTAGAGGGAGGTGAGCTCTTGTTCATTGATGGGTCATCAACAATTGACCAAAGTGATGGGATAAGAAGGACTGGGGCAGCAGTAGTAAAAATGACGGAGGTACCGGTGTATGTGGCGATGAAATGCGTACAATTACCACAGCATTACTCTGCTCAAGCAGCTGAATTAGTTGCACTAATCTTGGCGTTGAAGGAAAGCTTTGACAAACGAGTGACCATATATTCCGACAGTGCATATGTCACGTCTACTGTCCACTCAGCGTTGTCCAAATGGAGGAGAAGAGGGTTTAGGAGAGCTGACGGCACTCAAGTGCAACATGCTCTCTTATTGGCTGAACTAATTGAAGTAATAAATGACCCCCAAGAATTAGCCTTGGTCAAATGTACCGCACACACTAATGGAGAAGATGATATCTCAAAAGGGAATGCAGCAGCAGACGCACACGCGAAGTATGCTGCATATTTTGGCGAGATATGGAACCCCCCAGAGTCAGAGAGAGGGAGAGGGAGGGGAATAGCCAAGGAGATGTTGATAAGAGAAGGGTACACCCATCTCCCAGCCACACAGATAATGGAGCTACAAGTGGCTGCACCAATGGCAGAAAAAGAAATATGGGTAAAAAGAGGATGTACAATGTCACCAACTGACGCACTATGGCGCCAGGGTAGCACTGGAAAGATGGTAATGCCACTGGCACTATTGAACACCGCCCTGAGCCAACTACACCACCCAGCCCACACAGGCAAGGAAGTCATTGCAGCACGAATTAGGGAAGATTGGTTCTGCCCCGAGTTAAATTCCCATGTGTCAAATTTTATCAGCAATTGTCTCACATGTCAACAGTTCACGGCCGGTCACACGCTGAAGGTGATAAAAGGTACTATACCCCGGCCAGAAGGACCCTTCCGACACATCCATATTGACTATGTTGATATGATCAACGTATGTCAAGGAAATAGGTACATGATTGTAGTTGTATGCCCATTCTCGAGGTGGATTGAGGCAGGGCCCTGCTCACACCCAGATGCATTCAGAGCAGCTAAATTCCTAGTGAGGGAGGTCTTCCCCAGGTGGGGAGTGTGCGAAATACTGCAGTCAGATAATGGCCCGCATTTCGCCAATGAAATGTTCCAGCACATCACATCCTTACTTAACATCAAGCATAAATTTGCATGTGCATATCACCTGCAGGCCAACGGTATATGCGAACGCCTGAATGGCCTATTAAAGGAGGCAATTGCAAAAATACAGCAAACAACAAAGAAGAGTTGGCTGTATTGCCTTCCGCTAGCCCTATTTGAGCTAAGGAATAGAGCAGGCTCCGACCACCACCTCACCCCTCACGAGGTGGTGACCGGACGTCAAATGCGCCTTCCTCCGACGCCAACATCAAGAGCATTCACCGACCATGAAAACACCGCAACTGTCCTTGGTGATGAAATGTACCATTATGTGTCTTCTTTGATTACTAGTGTAGTGTTTGTGTCTCAACAGCTCGAGCGCACGCGGGGCGGGTCTAAGAGTGATCAACAAGAAGACGCGGATGAAGAATTGGAAAACGGAAAACTGTGCAAAATTGCTAAAGGTGACCACGTACTACTCCGCAATTTCAACAGAAAGTGGAACAGCCCACGTTTCACTGGCCCCCACCTGGTAGAGGAAGTATCAACGAGAGCAGTAAAGCTACAGGACAAACGTGCCTGGAATCACCTACACGACGTAAAGATCTGCAAACTCCAGACCCGCCCTAGCGTCACCGACAGGGCCCTTGGAAGAACAGCAACAGCGTCACCAACGGAGGAAGGGACTTCTACCGCAGCTAACGGCCTAAGTGTCCCCATACCCTGCCACCCCCCTGATTCCCCAGAGACAATTACTGAAATAGAAAGGGGTAATTACCATACCGCCCACCCCATGGTCACACGATCAAAGAGTAAAGAGACCTCTGCCAGTTGAGCCCAAACCCTCTGCCCATCGACCCCCTATCCACTGCAGTAATAACCCAACTGAAGGACATTGTTTTGCACATACACATGTAAACACTTGAATGTTCTCTTTTTTTTCTCTCGCACATGCAGGTACGGCGTATTATTGTACTGCTAAGAAAACAGATAACTAACAAAGTTCACTGCCCAGGAGTAGATGATACCCTCAGACAATAACTACCCTGAAGAATTATCACACCAATTTGTCTATTACATAAAAAGGCCAAAGTACCTGAAAAGGAGGAGGGTATGTGTCTACTACACAGCATTTCTCTTGGCCATAGAACAATCAATGCCCCACCTCCACCCATACTTGCCTGTCCTAACAGATAGATCGCTTAGATTGGCGTGGGAACAGCTCTTCGCCTGGGCACTGAACGACTACTTGATAGGGAGAGCTTGAAAACAACAACTAACACTAATAACAAGCATATTGAGAATTTTCAGGCGGGCAACTTTAACGTCGCAAGAATTAGCTGCCGGACTGCAGCAAGGTAAGAGCAAAATGCCTTGCTGCAGAGACTAGCCTCTGTAATAAAGATGATAGGGATTTTGATGATCACCGGGTTCTTGGCTGCCTTTGTATGGCAGAACAGTTATGCTATCAATATTTTGCTATACCCCCACCCCCGGCTGCAACAGGTGTTACGTCAGGTGGTACTAGTAAAATTCCACACAAGGGAAATAGAGTTAAACGCAGCACATACCCAGACAATAAAGATATTGACAACTACATACAAAATTCAGCACATGTCTCGAACAACATGTGGTACCAACACATGACTCAAATAGGTAAACAAACAACAGAAGACAGCTGCTACGTCTGCTCATTGATCCCATACGCCATGAGCGCTTCCCGAACTTTCGTTGCCACGGAAATAGATGAAAAAACAGCACAATGTATAATATACCTGGCACTGTTCCAAACGAAAGGAAGATTTCAAGGGAACACGGTGCACCTGGTATGGAAAACACGAGACACATACCCGTACGAAAATAACTTCCTCAAGAGTTATTTGAGTTACCACAAGGCCAGTTTTCATGCTGAAGCATTCAGATACATAACAAGTGGCCCGGAAAAAGGGGCATACGGGAGGAGTTGGGGCCTCCCTGCCCAGAGGTCCGCGGACGGCCAAGCCGACCCCGGGAGAATTTCCCCCCGACAAAACTCACCAAACCCTGTCTAATTAATCATATTACATTATCATGTAAATGTTCACAACATAGAGAACTGTATTACTTGGCCCTACTAAAACTTTTTAAAACTTGGAGAAACAAAGTTTTATTAGGTGACAATGACTCATTTGAAGCTGTATTCAAAGCAAATGAAAGCAGTATAACAAACAGCAATTTCAAACAATACAAAAATATGTTGGACAATGAACACCAACAAGAGGAAGACATTGAAGCTCAACTAGACAAAGACACTCCTGAGGGAAGTTAACCTTCCCTTACAGGAAGCCAAGAACCACTTGGAGAACCACTCATTCTAAATGAAGCGGAAAAAGCAATGACTGAGGTAAAAAATGTCTGAGGAAGACTTGTCAGTGCTGGATTCACAGCTAAATGATGAACAACTCACCATTTAGCTAGAAGTCACTCAAGAAATTGAACATGGTTTTAAACATGAAACTGAAACCTGCAGCTGTAAACATTATAAACCTCTGCTCTTGTATGTAAGTGGTGAAGCCGATTCTGGTAAACATTCTTGATTGAAATAATGAGCACATTTATACAAAACATAACAAACAACCATTCAGCTGTGGTAACAACCCCCACAGGTTTATCTGCATACAACATAGGGGGTATAACTTTACACTGACTACTACTCCACTCCGTAGAACACCAAAACAAATTAGAATACTTTAAATTATCAGCAGAAGCTGCTAGTGAATTATGCAGAATTCTAAAACAAATGAAAGTGCTCTTGATAGATGCGGTAAGCATGGTTTCCAACTTCACTTTGGCTTTAATTCATCTCAGAATGCAAGAAGTCCTAAAAACCAACATCAACAAACTGGTTGGAAGACAGTTTTTTATTGTTTTCAGAGACCTCTGTGTGGGAGTGAGGGGTCGTTTAGGCCCCCTCACACATTCAGCACACAATAACCCACTTGCTCATGCATTAACAGGGGCGCCTCCATTGCCCGTATGCTAAAATTAGCATAAGTGGGGCTATTGCAGGGTACACTTGGCTTCCATTTTGTGTGCCCTCAACTCCATCTTTGGACTAGACCTCACTTCGATAATACAAAAAGGCTTCTCTCCACTCTGCAGTGCCGCACACAGCACACTCATGGCCCCCACCTTTTTCTGCACTGTCTGAAAGCCTCACAAAACCCTTTCTCCGGATGCACCAGGAATAATTAAAACAAATAATAAAATGTATCATATCACTCCTCCTCTGTGATCACTGTCCTGTGTGTGAACCAGTCCGAACCATGCCTTGTAGTTCATCCATCTCCACAAACATGCCCCTACTCCCTTGCCCCCGCTGTTGGAAAATGACTGCCAATGTAACCCTGTGCCCTCCTAAGGTATTCTCTTGATGTACCAGAAGTGTGACCCTGCTGTACAGCCCACGACGGAGTGCCCCCAGTAAACCCAGACCTCTGTCATAGTATATTGTGCCCTAAAACTAACATATGTCATTACACTCCCCACTTGTCTTGATGTGCTAAGAACCCCTCAGTCGACCATGTTATCACAGAGGACAAGCCCTCTAACCCCTGTACCCTATAAATGTCCCAATGAAAGAGTGTTGTAGTCACATGTATGCAATTTATAGGTTTTGAAGATGTATTCAAAGGTATACTAATGATTGTTGTTTATTATATGTCTAGTGGTAGTTTCTCATGCCAGCTTTCTTAGTGTCAACTCTACCTCGCTGTGACCTAATCCTCACCCCTCCCGGACACAGGTAGCTGGACCTCGTGACGCTAACCCTCCCGACATCTGGGCAACCTATCTAGAAGAATCAGCGCCTACAATAACATATGTGCCTTCACCCTCCAGCCAATCCTGCACTGTTGTAGTACCCTATGTTAGTTGTGTCACATATGACGCTGTTTACCTTTATAATTCTTTGTAACTGTGTTGTTTGCCAGAGTGCTCTTGAGGCAGCAGAGTTCTCTGGATGCCAATTTTATATTGGATGCCAATTTTATATAAACTTACTAAACTTTGCAACCTCTTAATCTTATTCCCCACTGGGGTGTGTTGCATTGGTTCTGCATTGGTAAAACGTGGAGTGAGCCTTTACCTGTCCTACAGTTAACACCAGTGAAAGGTCAATCTATTTTCAAAACATTAGGACACAAACAATGCCGCAATACCCTCGGCAGCATTGGAAATGTAAATATCTACCAACATTTTCACTACAGAGGACTAACTCAAAACATGAACCAGACGTCAGATATGCTAGTATTTTAAAAAAGCATTAGAGCTGGTCTGCTTACTAAAGATGCAAAATGCAAAATGCATCTTAAATAGTAGACTAATCAATGAGCTATATGGACACAACATATCTGCTCCTGATGTCATGGAACAATTAACTCAACAAAATCTAAAATATGTGTCCTTAATGCCAACCCTTGCAAGCTGTATTCAACGAGACAATGTTGAAAACAGAAATGCAACCCATACTGCATATAAGCTCCACAGACAAACTAGAAGTGCACGGCATGACATTTCCTATGTGTCAACAAGCAACAGCATGACTAGATAGCATAAAAGAATGAATCTCCCACACAGCAGGATTGGAGAAAATATTGACTTTATGTCTAAACTGCAGAATAATTCTAAAACTAACCGGTCCTTGCAGATCTACTCACCAGAGAAGGAGGAGCAATCCTGCATCATGGACCAGGATCGCTGAACATGAGAGCATGGCTCCAGCAGCCCAAGAGTTTGGAGGATACGAATTGCTGGCTGACTACATGGAGGTCATTGCCAAGGCCAGGGCGTCATCGACTATTAAGTGCTACGGTCACAAGTGGAAGCGTTCTGCTAGGTGGTGCTGGTAGCAGACGATCAACCCTCTGAGGGTCACAGCCCTGCAGATTCTTCCATACTTGTTTTCCTTGGCCAAGGCAAGTCTGGCGCATGCCTCTATCAAGGTGCATCTGGCTGCAATCTCCCGCTACACCAGGTCTCCAAGATAATCTTCTCTTTGTTCCCACCATCTCATCAAGGAGTTCCTCAAAACACTGTTTCAATTGTTCCCGCCGGTGAAGGCTCCTGCCACGGCGTGGGAATTCAATGTGGTGCTGACGAGGATCATGGGGACCCCCTTTGAGCCTATGCATCAGGCCCCTCTCAAGTTACTCTCATGGAAAATGGCTTTCCTCGTGGCCATCACTGCAGCCAGGAGAGTAGGTTAGATCCAGGCCCTTTCCTGCAAACAGCCATATATGACTTTTCACAAATTGAGGGTGGTGCTGCGGATGCATCCCTCCTTTATGCCAAAGGCTCCATCGAAATTCCACCTCAACATGCCTTTGGTGTTGCCTGTGTTCTTTCTGAAACCTTTGTTGCAGGCTTAAAGGACTTTGCACTCCCTGGATGCTGGTATTTGTATTTGAATTTATATTTCTTTAATTGTATAGCGCATCAAGACCCAGAGGCAACTGAGCGCTGTTCATTACATATAATGATGATGTACAATAACACAAATGACTAATAACAGACAGAGTACTAAAACAGTTGAATAATCCTAGCAGGATAATAAGCAAGTATCCATGACATGATAATGAGGAAAGAATCATCTTACATTAAAACAGGTAGTGGCAAGTTACATGGATAAGTACAGTTGTAACGGAAGCTGTTTTAATTCGCTGTGTGTAGGTTCTGATCCTGGTTTAAAAAGCCAGATTTTGACTTTATTACGGAACACAGTAAAGGAAGGTCTGCCCTTATAGTGACAGGAAGTGTGCTCCATTTTTTTGCAGCCAAGACAGGGAAGCTCACACCGCCTGCTCATTGTTGGTTGATCTTGGCATGGTGACACTATGGGTCTGTGCAGATCTACTCGGTCGCATTGATGTGTGTCGTGTTATGGTGTCACAGTGGTAAATAGGTGCCTGGTTATGGAGGCAAGTGTGAGTTATGGACAGTGCTTTGAGGTCTATTCTTTGTTTGACATTAAGCCATTTCAGGTTCTGTCTAGCTGATGTGATGTGCTGTTTCCTCTGGATATTAAAAGCTGATCTTACAGCATTGTTTTGAATGATTTGCATGTTATTGATGTTGAGTGGTGATGTTCCTAAGTGGATTGCATTACAGTAGTCTAGCTTTGATAGTACTAGAGCTCTTGCTATGGTGATGCAATTACTGGATGATAAGTAGGGACGACATGTTGTGATAAGTTTACAAGTATATGATGTTGTGGAGGCTAGGGCATTTGTTTGTCTTGTCATGGATAGTGTAGCATCAAGGTAGATACCAAGTATTTTCACATCATTTGTTACTTTAATGATGTTGCCGTCAATGTTGAAGGCTTCAAAGGCTGGTCCTAATTTGTTCAGTTTATGCGGGGAGCGAAGCAGGAGGAGTTCAGTTTTGTCGTTGTTTAGACATAAACCATGCTTGGCCATCCATATTTGTATAGTTATATATATATATATACATATATATATATATCATTCAACTTTTTACTGTCGACAGCATAGTCACCAGAGATGGGTATGAGTACCTGGGTGCCATCCGCATAATTTGTATATGTAACACCCAGGTAGTCAATTATGTCAAATAGAGGCTTGGTGAAAACATTGTAAAGTGTTGGGGACACACATGAACCTTGTGTGTGCCCAACCACAAGAGACTGGAGTAGGGGCTGCTGATGCAGTAGGTGCAAAGACCCTCATAGATCTGTTACTGAGGAATGATTTGATCCAGGTGTTCATCTGATTGGAGAAATGAGCTGTGAATGTCAAATGGTTGCAGAGGATTTCATGATTCACCAGATGAAATGCTGCTGATAGGTCGAGTAGTAAGAGGAGGGCAGACTTTCCTTTATCTTTAAGTCCTTGGATTTGGGTCTTTAAGTCTATGAGCGTGGTTTCCGTACCGTGTCTTGGTGTGAAGCCTGATTGTTTTAGGCCTAGTAGATTATTAGTTTCCAGGTATTGCTGAATTTGGAGGTAGGCTGCGTGGTCCAATATTTTTAACAGGAAGGGTACCGTAGTAATAGGTCTATAGTTGGAAGGGTTATTGGGATCTAAGGTCGTTTTTTTTTAATAGTGGGAGTAATCATGCATCTGGTCATGCTCTGAAGGTCTATGTGGCATGCACAAAGAGTTTTCGGAAGACGTCTCAACTGTTTGTGAACTTAGGTCCTGTGAACCGTGGGAAGGCCTTGTCCAAGGATTCCATCTGAAGGTGGTTCTCTGGCTGCATGAAGGACTGTTATCGATTGGCGAACCGACTGCTGTCCAGCCATCCAAGAGCACATTCCACCAGAGTGATCGCTGCAACGACAGCATTCCTGTCTGATGTGCCTCTGCTGGACATCTGCAGGGCTGCTACGTGGAGGTCTATGAACACCTTCACAAGATTCTACTGCGTCAACAGGGTTTCCAGGGAAAAGTCCAGGGTCAGCCAAGCAGTGCCACGCAACCTGTTCGCTTAAAGGTGAGCCTGTTCCGGAGGTAAGAGTATTTGTTTCTATTGAGCCTTGTCACCGCCCGTGGTTGTGTAATGTTGTACTTCTAAGTATTCTTTATTCATGAGCATGTGAATCCATGCCAGACCCCATGCTGGAGAAGGAACAAGTTACTTACCTGTAACTATTGTTCCCCAGCATGGGTCTGGCATGGAGTCACATGTGAACCCTCCCTCCTGCCCTTCTGCCGCTTTTCTTGGCCATGCTGCCACTTTACGAGGTACCAAATCTGAAGATGGCTGCCAGAGGAGGGGCTTAGGCAGAGGGAAGTCATTGGCTGGAGGCAGTATGACCCAGAGTGCAGTGATCGGTTTGGAGGAGAAATACACTTTGTAAGTGAAAGTGAAACTGTTTTTAATTTTACTGAGGATTCCCATTCTCACAATGGGGAATATTCATAAGCATGTGAATCCATGCCAGACCCATGCTGGAGAACAATCTTTACAGGTAAGTAACGTTTTTCTTATGTATCACTTTCACATCTGCGTACACTCAATGGTCTATTCCTAGTTAACTTTGATGCAAACAATGTCAATGCTGATATTCCTTGATTCCTGTAATACAACAGGCTACAGACAGCATACACACTATACACCCCTCATCTAGCTATGTACCCCTGTACCTCAAAAAAAGAAACCTTTTAAAAGACAAGTAATACAAACAAAAGCTATAGCAGATTTCCCAACAATACTGCTAAAAAAACAATGACCAACTCCTTCTGCATCAAACAATAGAACCACAACCACAAACCTGTCTAGTACAAAGTCAACTTCACATCCATCAGAAAAGAAAGACATACATGTCTCTTCTCCAGAAAGAATTGCAGACCCATCAAATGATCCACAAACAGAACTCTATTTAAATTCAGCAACACAACTGGAGTAAATTGTTATGCTAGTGTGACAATGATTCTTCTCTTTAATTTGCCACCAATTGTTCACATCATTTACTAAAACGGATTGGACCAGTTGTCTTTTCAAATGCTTGTCCTTCACAGAAATGCCAAAAATAATCCTGACAACACTTACAGTGTTTCAGGTATAAGGCATGAATTGGACTACTGTGCAGGAATGGTAAAATTTACAATAAACACACATTAAGATCAATAAGAATTCCTAATGTACTTACAGGTACTAGAAACCAAAAAAACATTCCTATAAATGAAATCTTCCAGATTTCATACACGTGTAAACATAAACACAATCTCTGGATCCATGTTTCACAAGAAAACATCCCTAATGAACGATTTGTATATGTATCCATACCAAATGCTGAATCCATTCCATTTCACCAGCTTCTGCAGAATGCAAATCATGGGATATTATGCCCTTTTTACAATTCAGACAATCGTTCCACCATACAAATAAACTCGCATAGCCAATATGGCATACTAATGCTTCTAAGGTACAATGCAAATGGTACTAAAAATAACTGTTAATTTACAGGCTTCACACACGGCCAAGTATCTCTTGGAAAAAACATTTCACCACAGTAGGTATAGTATACCACACTGATGCCACAACCACTTCAGTGCACTACACTGCATATCTAAAAAAATAATTGGTCGGTTTGAATGTAACAATACCTCTGTTACTCCAAATCATAGGTTACTAGCAAATTTAACAAATGCCTACTTAATATTCCTTCAACTCAAATGCAGTTACTAAACTATAGGACAATTAACAGTTAGAATAGGCCAATTGGTATCTAACTACTTCAAAACACCCTTCCTTCCAAAACACTTCAAATACGCCATCTCAATCTTATAATACAAAACATCTTCTAACCTTTAATGTAGTTAGAATACGTCCACGGGTATCTAACAACTTCAAGCATTCCCTTAATCACAACATACTTCAAACAAACATACTATCACCTTTACACTCAAGTAAGGGTAATTGTTTTAAAAATAATAATAATAATAATAACTGAACAATGAAACTATGGTATGAAGGTTTTACCATTTTAAAGTTAGAGAACCAATCAAATTTAAGTGCACAGCTTTAAATATATAAGTGGTGATAATGACTAATTCATGTTAGATGATAAATATGGATAAATATGGGGGACAAGACACACAAGACTTACACTCACATAATTGTAATTATTTTTTTAGTACGGATATATTTTTGCCAATGACCCAATGATTATTTTTTGTCAAAACAACAGCAGCGTGTCATAGACAAATGTTGTACCAAACATAGGGCTTCATTGCAAGTTAGGCGGAAAATCACTGATAAATCTGCCAAAAAATGTCCCTAAGGAATTACCATTACTGCCACTTGATGGAGGCGGTGTAGTTCCCCATTTTGTTTTTTTGCTGAATTACGATGGTAGAATTACTGCCACGGTAATTCCGCCAATTCTGCCGATTTATCAGTGTTGAGTGGGAAGATTTACCTCCAGGGTTTTCCTGGAGGTAAGTCCTACACTCAAAACAAAACCTCATATTTTGCCCTGGTGGTAAAATTGGCAGTAAATAATTGATTACCACCCATTTACCATTTACTGCCTAACTCATAATGAGGATGATAGTACTCATAATGTATTGTTTATGAGGGTCTAAAAAAAGTATATGTAAAATTGTATACAACTACAGCTTTTAAACTATCCTGCTTAACACATTGTACTGTTTTTTTCCCTACAAAAATAAACCAGAGATTACAGCTTCATAATGCTATTAAATTAAGTAACCACAGCACTTATAATCATATGCACAATATATGAGGACTATCCTCAATTGTACTACAATCATAAGTACCATATATAGTTCAATTACATCATTCCTCCATATTACAAAACACTTTGCACTCCCACTACATTACATAATATACCATGACAAAATATCGACCCCATACACAATGACACTCCTACCAATCAATGCCGCAGGGAAGCGAGCAGCATTTGTGGAGGCACTCCGCAATAATCCTTACTCCTCCGGAGAAAAACAATACTCCTACCCACTTAATATCTCACGAATGCCAGCAGCTTTCGACAAAGAAAAAGATTGCTGCAGCCGAGCTACGTCATGTGGACACAGGCACCCCTATCCATTCATGCACCATAGAATGCAGCTATGGCTATGGCATTCCGGTTTAGCAGCGTACATAGCGGTCCACACTGAAACCGCTGACGTACCTCAACATACCTGCCACCAGCATACAGTGGCTACCAATAAAAATAAAATTCAGCATAGCTGGGCACTCTTCAGCAATATCACTCTATGCTAAACCATCAACAGTGCCCACCCACATGCCAGACATCTGGACTGCTTACTGGAGCCTAGCCAGCCATCTAAGTCCTAAGCCAGCGAAAAGGCACACAAGCATCTCTTAATCTAAACTCTTAGAACCTCTTACACATTGACTGTGGTCACTGAGGGCGTTCCAACCACAAAGCGCATTCAGGCCATACACACGGGGAAAGACCACTATATAAATAATGAATACAATATGATACAATACAATACACATATTACTACTCTGGTGGTTGCACCCAGTGCACATATTCTTGGGGCCATGGTCTGTGGCCATGCCCCCCAGAATCTGGCCACTTGGCTCAACCACCACAATACAATTAACTAGATAACACAGTACATACCATACACTGTCAACTAATAAAACTCATCCTAACCCCTTGCAATTGAAATGATGTCCGTGGGTGCCAATATTGACCACAGACTCAGTGGCATTTCCAAACCGTTTTTCACCTATATGAACATTTCCACATTACCTTCATTCCAATTCCCTACCATTTATATGTCCTCTTCGAGCCATCAAATAACGCCAGATGTCTTTTCCAAGCTGTCCGTTCACAGTGCTGTCTGCAAACTACTGCAGTGTCCGTGGACAGCTAAGACACCTACCCAACCTTTTTTCAACCTACAAAAGAGGCCCATATCATCTTTCCTCCACTCCCCCACCCTACCCATCCCCTCTTTCCACCACCAAACAACCCAAAATTTGTTTTCCAGACTTTACACCCACTCCCCACCCCGAGGACACTGGTGACTGTCATAGGCTCCAACATGACGGGTGTTTCAAAAAATATAACGCACCTCATGCTCTTCACCCTCCAATCAGTGGGCGCGTCTGATGTCTGTGGACCTCATGCCATACCCTGGACCAATCAGAGGCACATCCGTGGACCGAACAGGAAAGTGAGTCTGTGCACCAAACCCAGATATCACTAATTTCTTTTGACCTACTTTTTGGTCATTTAAAAAAAATACTGAATGGATTTACACCAAATTTACAAAAGCATGCTTTTGGTACTAATCTGCCACTCCTGTCGCACATTTGGTAAAATCTGACCAGCGGTTTTGGCTGTCGGAGTGAGCAAAATTATTTTTCCATTGCATCTATAGGAAAAAACACACATTTGGGAACCCCCTCTTTAACTTTGCCCTTCCTTACCGAAACATCACCAAAGTTCAAGGGATCAACCTGACGGGGTCATATACGTTTCTTGCAAGGTTTCGTGAGGATTCGTCCAGGGATGGCAAAGTTATAAGCCACCCAAAAGGTGTTCTTCCAATGGTGGGTTGAGCAACTTAACCATAACTACAGGCCCTGTAATATATAAACATTTATTATGGTTTGCATGCTACTGTGGAAACAGCAAATACTCAGGACGTTCAGGTAAGGAATAAAGGAATATAGGGCCTTAGCTATTAGAACTTAGAGGGTTGCTTTTAATCATTTTATTTACTCTGATTCCTGTACCAGCCATATTCATATGATGAACTGAAAAATAGTCCAGACTGCATCATATTGTTTAAAATCTAACAACAGAATGTTCATCATCAATGAATGACAAGTTATCTTTTTTCTATACAGGAAGGGACATGGCTGCAGGACAATCACACAATATTGAAGGACGAATCATGTCATTGGCCAATGAAACTGGATTCACTCCATCAACGCTTGTGCTTCTCGGCATTCCAGGGCTGGAACCATACCACATCTGGTTTGCAGTCCCACTGACGGCAATCTACATCATTACTCTTCTGGGGAACTGCACTCTTCTGTTGGTCATAAAGTCAGTAGTGAGCCTTCACACGCCCATGTACCTTATCGTTTGCCAGCTGGCCTTCACTGACCTGATGCTGTCCTCTTGTGTCCTTCCTAAAATGCTGAGGATCTTGTGGTTTGATGATGGAGAAATAGGTTTCAATGCCTGCCTCATGCAGATGTTCTTGAGCATTTTCTTTTTAGCATTGGAATCCTCCATTCTTTCTGCCATGGCATTTGACCGCTATGTTGCTGTGTGCAATCCCCTGAGGTACTCCTCTATCCTGACGAATTCACTCCTAGTAAAAATTGCAACAGCAATTGTGGCCAGAACCATGGTCATAGTTGTCCCTATTCCACTTCTTACCATGAGACTGAGGTTCTGTGGCAGGCAGGTGTCCCATTCATATTGTGAGAATATGGCTGTGGCAAGACTTTCCTGTTCTGACATCACTGCCAATAATATATATGGCTTAGCTGTATCACTTTTGATTGCACCAATGGACATTGCATGTATTGCCTTGTCTTACATTCTAATTCTCAAGACTATTCTGCATCTCCCCCTCAAAGAAGATCGCATCAAGGCTTTCAGCACCTGTGGCACCCATATTAGTGTTATATCAGCCTTCTACATTCCACTGTTTTCCTTTGTGATGCTTCACAGATTGCATCATAACATTCCACTTTATATGCAGGTGATTTTGTCAAACACATGCCTGTTTTTATCACCATTAATTAACCCTTTAATTTATGGGTTAATGATGAAGGAGGTCCAGAACGCGATAGATCAACTATTTCAAAGGGTAAAATATACTCTCACAATTTCTGTTTGACTGTTGGCATGTTTTAACAGTTTTCAGTTGTATTTTTGGAAGATTCCCTCATGAGGTGGCCTGTCTCCTGTTCTGGAAGAGTCATTAACATTTTGCAAATATGACTGTGATTATATCAATACTAAAACAAGGGGTGTGGGCAGGGACATGCAGACCCAACCGCACAAGATCCAAGTCATGCCTAGAATCCCTCCTTGACCTAGATTGAGTCCTAAGAAATAACTCATTCTGGGCCAGAGAAGAATGAAGGGCATGGAGGTGGCACACACCTATTTCAAATAATACTGTGCATCAAGAGATCCAAAAGTCATCATACTATGTGGTTCTGTTTCCCCCAAGATCCACCAGAAAATAGAGATAAAACACACATAAATGTCAGAGAGAAAGTCAAAGGGGCTCTTAGCCATTTGTTGTAACTCCTCATCTCAGCATGAATGCATCATCCATAGATGAGGACACAAGGGACATTACTGGACAAATACCACAACTACTCGGTACTGCAAATAGAGGGCTAAATGAAAAAGGGATCTTGTGCCTTGTTTTGTTCAACAGTTGAACTGTATGAGCCCAATAGCAAACCCTATCTGCAATGTAGGCACATGTAGCTTGAGGCCTACTAATAGGAGCTGTGGAAGTAATGGTGCAGGTTTGTGTCAGCATGCTAGAACAACCCCCAACCCGTAACAACAAACCGAGGGACAGAGAACAGTAGTCAAGCTAGTGGTCAAATAACCCAATGCTGACATGTTGGAAACCAAACCACTACATCAGTGGTTGATGTTTTCATGCCATGAGGCTAACAAGGGCAAAGATAAGCTGTAGTGTACAAAGCAAGTTCTTTATGAGTAGTTGGGAAGCATAACATTGGGTGACTAGAAACGTTTTGCTATGGACTTGTAGGTTCCACAGAATCAGAAGGGACTGCGAAGGCCATCCAGCCAAGGCAGACTTGGTTGAAGTAACATTACAACCATAGTACTGAGAACCAGGAGCCATGTAACCAGGACAGTTTATCAATCTATCGCAAGAAGTGATTGCTTATTTAATTAATGTATTTGTACTATTTTTGAATTAGTTTTCACACTATGCCTGCATCAGTCTTACAAATGCGAAACAAGAATCTCAGTCCTCAATTAGGTAAAAGAAGACATTTTAAAAGCTAAGTTGTATTAACCATATAAGAAAAAGGTGATCATAGATGCAAGGGCTCAATAAATCCCATCTCGATGAAGTGCAAGGGCTCAATAAATCCCATCTCGATGAAGTTCAAGGAGAAATCAAATGATCACAAAGTCTTCTTGAACTGGATTTCCACTAGAGGACAAAGCACTGTTTTGTTTAATTTGGTTATATTTGGTTTTGAAGTGTGCCAGTCAACAGAGAACCGCTTCAAAGTGATTTAGAAGATTGTGGGTATTACAGAAAAACAGGATGAGATGGACAATGCACAAATACATTGTACATACACCTTACACTAGCAGGTGATGTGCAAGCGGGTATCAGTCAACGTAATCAATCATTGTACAATTTGCATCACACCGGGGCGGGGAGTGCATAAAACCATTCAATTTGTATGGGAAGAAAACTCCTGATTGTTATATAATGATAATAATAATAATAATAATAATAGCCGGCCACCAACGTGGGGCTTCAAAAACGCTCTTATATCCTGTTTTGTGATGTGGTTTTACTGATAGGTCATTGTAATTAAGGCAATCCACTAAGCCATCAATACTATTATGGGTATGGATCATAGCTGGCTATGAATATCACTAAAAACAAAATAAAAACAAAATAACAAATGTTTTGAAAAGTTATTTTCGGTTGGTGGTTAGTCTATCAGACAGTTCTAATGTAAAGTTACATTTTCTGTGGTTGGATTGCAGTTTAAATTCTAGTGAGAGTGTTTTCTAATATTTAGAATCAGCCACTGTCAGCTTCCTCCTTTTTAGAGACCTTTTTACCAAAGGCATGGTCCAACGTGTAACTGGGAGTAAGAAGAGGGATGAGGTGGGATACCCTATTTAAAAGTGTTGCATTGTAATGTTGGTGCGTCTGCAGATCACAATACATAAAAAAATGTTTTTAAAAAAACAAAATTAAATCTGCGCACATTTAAAAAGCTACACAAACAAAATGTGCAGCAGGGTGCTTACCGCCTTCCCCAGTCCCATTGAGCCCTATGGGGCAAAAATGGGAATGGGGAAGGGCCAATGTTCAATGGGGAATTACCGCCAGCCAACCTTGGAATGGGGTGGTAAGTCCCCATTGAACAATGGCGGACTCGTTACAATAACGGCACCAACCATGGTGCTAATAGCGCCATGGTTTAGCGCCGGTGTTGTAATGATTGTGTGTTTGTGACAGCAGATTTAAGCAGAGTGTTTTTCGGCACAGGGGGGCAGTGAATGGACTGTGCTACACTGTTACAAATCATTGCTACAAATTATACATAGGAGCGGAGTGAAGCTGACATTGTAGGTTGCCGTGGGGACTCTGATAAATTACTCAGCACTCTGGTGAGGTTTGCTTTTGACTGCTCGATCAATAAGCACATTTTCTTGCCTGTAGGCCCTTATCTTGGAAGGACGCAACGCGCCACGCTGGTGTGCGTTCGTGAGAGCGGAGTGAAGTAGATTGTTTTTTTCTGCGCAGTCGGGCATTCAGGCGCACATATGGCTGGTGACTGGCAGGTGACTATGAAAAATGATTAAGGTACTGTTGTAGTATGGGCTCAGGCCGTTCTGGGTGGAGTTGTTAAACTGTTTAGGTGCTTTTATGGTGTATGATCTGCACAGCCAGAAAAGTCATATGGAGAGCAAAGGGTCTGGCTAAAATGTTAACAAGCCTCTGACCAGTAGGAATGTGATTAGTAACGTGCCTGTTGAACTAGGAACTTGAAAGGTAATTGCAGATATGCATGGTGATAATCAATGTCAGATCATCAGGGTCAAAAGCCTTTTACAAGCGGATGACTAAACATTGGCAGAGGTAGTGGTACGGGTAGAATAGAAGGCAGGATATCATGAACAGATTTCCACCCCAACTCCCAGGGAATCCCGGAGTTGCCCAGAACAACAGTGTCTATTATGATCCACTCGGGTGAAGCCTCATTGGTCAATGCTAATTTGGCAAGGCTTTTTTTTTTATAGGGATAACTCTGACACATCAAACTCTGTGATGCACATTGATACTGAGGATGTATTGCTGTGTCAGCATATTGACCTGATTTTGGATGTCTCTATACTAGCCCCTACCATTTCAAAGGAATTGGTGAAGAGAGTACTCCTATCGTTGGATTTACGCTCATCTATTACACCAGCCTGGGACGTTGGGTATGATGCTGCTCTCCACCGTATGACTCCAAAGGTGTCAGCGTTTCTTCTCCGATTTGACTGACACCACAGCTAGAAAACTGCATTTTGATGAGTCCCCCCTTGTTTGCCCAGCATTTTGAGCAGGCCTCTAAATCTGTGGCAAGAGAGTCTATGGTTCAAACCTGGTTTCAAATCAGGGGGACCAAACTATAGCCGTCCCTTCCTTCCCTGTGCTATCACGAATACTGAATACAACAGATAAGGGTGAGGACATTTCGCATTATAAAATATGGGAAGTAAAGGCAGTTTTGAAGGACCTGATGGCAAAAATTAATTATATAGAAGGATTTGTCATGGCCTGTGGCAAACCCCTAATTGAAAAGGAAGATTTGAAAGAGTCCTGCTTTCGTTGTTGTGGGGGGTTATAAAACAGATCGCGGGTGGCTACCTTGAAGGGTCCTCAAACTACGATAGTTCAAGGGCATGACATGAGGCGTTCAAGTGGCCTGACTGCTTCTTCTTCTCGGCTTTTGCCAGAACATGTTGCTAAGGATGTAGTAAATAAACTTTGTGAGGAGGATGGCAACTTGATTCCTCCTGCAGAGAGAAGTCTGATTATGATTCAGACTTTGTGAATGTTCTCCCTGATGTGCATTTTGTGGAGGGTGTGTGTTTGCCTGTAGTGGAAGTGGATGCCGTGCCAGAAAGCATGAATGATAGATTGGGGAATAAACAGTCAAAGAGGAAAAAGACCAACATTCGAAGAACTTACCTTAACAAGGGGCTAAAGTGTCCAGTTAGTTTCTTTGTTCCCTGAAAGTAGATACAGACAAATCCCTGGATTATATTGTATCAAAGTTGGTGCCACTATTCTAAGTGTCTCCTCCCATTCAACATTCATCATTTAAGTAGTGATGGAATATTGGTTTGCAGCAAGGGCTGGTTGATGTTAAGAATACTACATCTGGGTTAAAAGTCAATAGAAAAACATCTAAGTCACCGACCAAAGGTAAAGGTTTGATAATACGTTTTTCTCAGCCAAAATCCTTACCACCTGTAATCAATTGTGTGGATGTGAGCTTGTTAAGTACTTACTCTGAGGGCACAGAGGGTGACTTGCATAGTTTAATGGATCACATTAATAGGGACTTGAGTGTAGCCCCAAATAGGATACTGATGGCCAACCCAATGATATCGGCAGAACAGAGGGGTTTAGCGACTCCGCAACCTACAGTGCAACTGTTTTGTTGGCTTTTCAAACTTTGGAAGAAAAAGGAGGAATTATGTTACGCAAATGGGTCCCTTTGGGAGCTCAGATTTAGTAGCTGCTGATCAAGAAGCAAAGAAAAACAACCCTTTAAAATACAAAGATGTGATGACTTGGCCCCTGGGCAGCAACTGGTTTTTGGTAAATTGGTAAATTGGAAGGGCCTTCCAAGAGGGGAAACTTTTGTTGCAAAATCCTCGGAAGAGTTTTTCCAGAGATGTTTGCCCTTTGAATAGGCAGTATGTAATTGCCTATTCGGGGAACTTCCAAGGTTAAAATCACTTACTACGAAAGAGCTGGCCCAGGTGGAGTTCATAGATAATTGGCAGTTAGATGTAGTAAGACTGGGATTTTTCTCCAAACTGGTAAAACACGTAGTTTTATCAGAAGCCCCTGCCTTTAAAGAACTGGGCTATATAATGTCAGTTGAGCCGGCAATGCTATGTGCAAATAATGAAATAATGCCAAGTAATCAGGTATTAATGCCCCTGTAACCGCTAGTAATCCAAGTCAAATCAGTAATTGATAATGAACCGGGAGTATTCAAATTCTGTTGAAAAATCTGTAACATATGATTGGACTTTTATATTATCAAACAAAAGAATACATTGAAGGACATTTGTAAAACTTTGTTTCTTGAAACACACAAGGATTTAAACATCTTGGATCAAATTATGATATATGGTCATCCTGTGATATAATCTGTCTCTAAGAGACGTGGTTGCTTGTGTAGAGAAAGGCCTCAACGCTCACACCCGAAAAAATACAACCTACTATGGAAAAAAGTCTCAGCACACCTCTTTCAAGGAGAACACAGTTATGATTCCATACAAATAGAAATGCACGAGCAAAGAGCTCTGCAAAGAGCTCTTCTGCCACAGAACGTTCTGGCAAAATGAGTAGTTTTCAAAGGCATGCAGCATCATCAGTGACAAAATTACATATGGTGCAAATCTAAATGGCTGGTTGGCGCCACCCTATACATAGTATAACTGCTACATATTGGATGCCAGGCCATTGGTCCCAGCCCCGTCTGACCATCTTCATCCAAGTGGGCAATTCCGCGTCAGCAGGCACAAAGTTGCAATTCATTGCTTGTTATGCGAAGAAAAACAATGCATTCCCTATCTCTAACCCAATGTTCATCTGGTACTGCAGACATGGGCTGTTAGGAAGAATTCTCTGTTTAGGCTGAATTTCCTAACCTAGTGAGTCCCCCAGCAGCTTTGCTGGATTTTGTGGGGTTTATTTTTTTCTCCTGCCAAGAGTGAGACTCTTTTACCCTCACTCTTGGACATGACTTGAGAGTGTTTCTGTGACTTGCTATGTGCTTATGGGCTAGGGGGTAATTTTCCCCATAGGCCATCATTGGTTTTTGAATGTGTGTTACACAGCACCCTCAGTGCAGTAGCACAGGGGTGTCCTAGAGACCCCCAAACATAGACTCCACACCCTGGGACTGACTACTGTCTCCCTGGGTCTGTAAAGTCGCCATTGACTTTACTAGTCTTAACTTAGGAACTTAACCAGTACAAACCATCTTACTGTGGAAGTACTGGTAGGGGAAATTAGATTGCCCCTGGGTCTGTTGTCGAGGGGGTACTGTCCCGTCCCCCCTCGCCGAGTTCTGGCTGGTGGCAGTGGATACCACGGAAATATTCCACCGGAATATTTCCCAATGGGATTTCCCATTGTTTTTGATGCACCACTTTTTGGTGCAATGTTAAAGATACCGCCGGTTTATTTATTTAATATAAATTCACCGGTTGGGATTTTTTGCCGGAACTCGCCGCCAAAATGGCGTCTAGGTTCACTTCAGTAACCCTGAACCCGAGTCGAGCCTTTGTTCCACTTTTGGCGGGCTTCTGCACAGAAGCCCTCCAAAGTGGTGCCATTCTGTCTGGGTACCACAGGGGGTGTGGGAGGGGGTTTAGGCACCCTGAACTGAGTTGCCTTGCCAACTCATGTCGCACTCTAGTGTGATTGGCCCAAGTGGTGAGCCACCCCGCTCACCACTTAGCATGTTTTGAGTGACAGCTAGGCTGTATGAATGGGGGTTTGCTGCATAAAAGCAGGGTTTTTGGGACTGGTTCTTCAGAAGTCGCCACAGGACCTAAGAAGCCGAAGAGGGAGAAGCCGAGCCGACCTGCCAAGACGACACCACCGGTGAAGCCCTGCAGAACCGTCTCACCACTTTTCCCGACGACAGAGGAGATCTCCCGCCGGAGAGTCTTCTTCCCTTAACTGGTGGGGACAACCAGTTGCTGCCTTCTTTTCACCGTCCCGAAGCATCTCGTGGCCGCCTTGCCTGTGCCAAGCACTCTGGCAACCGGGATACCACTTTTTACCTCAACCGCGAAAGAGGGGAAAAATCCTTTGTGACCGGAAAACTCCACGGCTGGCCTCATCCCTGGTAGTGCAACGACCTGCAGCTTTCCCCTACGTTGAGATCACCTCTTCCTCGGGACGACGCCGCGACTTGCACCCACTACCAGGAACGACTACCACCGCTGGAGGAATCTTTCCACTTTTAAAGGTACTGTGTTCCGCCCGGCCTCCCTTGCCACCGATTGTACGAGGTAGATTTAGCCCTCGGCTCTCGAACCTGGGTAGGTCTGGGACACCCTAACTAAACTTTTCAGAACCGTAGCAAAACCTTTTCTCTCACCTGCAAAGACTTGTGACACTGTGTGATCTTGGGCACATTTTTCGCCTGGCTCCCTCTAAAGCGGGCCCCGAACTAATTCTCCTTGTTCCACCATTGACTGTCTTTGCTAACCTTATGTGAAAAGTGTTTTACCTTACTGCTCTCTTTATTTCTGCCTTTTCCCTCCCTTTTGGTAATACTTGTTGGAGTACCATCTAACGTTAAGCGCTCACCTCTGGTTGGAAATAAGTGGGGTTAACTTAGAATTGTCCAACAAATGATTAGGGATGTACATATGAGTAATAGTAACTGCGTTTGACTTTCTCATCTTTTCTAATGTGCTAGTGTAATTTATGAGTGTGCCTTTAATAAATAAGTTTATACTTTTACACCTAGCTCTGGTCAGTGTTTGCTTGTGCTACTGTGCCTCTGTACCTATTGTGTATCCTCTGTATACTGCCTAACTGTTCTTGAGGGAAGTATGACTGCTCAGCCACAGCTACCACAGTGAATCTGTGCGGTGCAGACTGCTACCAAGTGGGTTTACTGCCAACACCTGTAGTCTTAAATCTTTTGCAGTGGTCCCAGAGGGAACTGCACAGGTTTCTGCCTAACATGGGCTAAGAAGAGACCTTGAGGCCATCACTTCTAAATAACTACAGCTCGATTCCAGACACGTTGGCATCCTCCCAAAGCATCCTACCCACATTTTGGCTATGTCGTTTTATCCCTCCCGGCAGCTTCCAGTGCAAATCACGTGATTTATGGTGAAGGCAACTAATCCCTGTCTTCTGATCTGTCTTGTTCGATTGAGGGACCAACGGTTTTATGGTCGGTGGTCTGGGACTTGCTGGTACATTGGAATGCCAGGGGTCTTGGGATGAGGGTATTTAAATTGTATTACTTAAAGTTGAAACAGTGAAGGTTGGAGGGTTGTGCCCTCCTTCTAGCGGGATTGCTTTTTACAGAGAGCTATAAACCCCATTATGGCCTTGTGGGATATGAAATGTTAGCAACATGAGATAATGGAGGGTCTATTAATCTCTGCTGCTCTGGCCTTTCTCCCCAGTGCCCGATCATCAACCTTTTCCCGCACGCATGCATTTTATTTCTATGTGTTTGACTCCGGCCTGCAACCGTGGCTTTAACAGAGAACAGGACCTTGATTCCAACATGGCTGCAACTATCAAAGATGGTGTTTGGTTCCCCATGTATATAATAGTAAAAACGTACACCACACTCCCCATGTAATTGCCTCAAGCAACACCCTCCTCCCCTGTACCCTCCCTGAGCCCCGACTGCACACACCCAGGTCTCTGCCTCATTCAAAAGCACTGTAGGCGTGGGATGAATGTCTCTCCTTCCCAACATTCTTCCCTTTTGTTAATAATACATTAAAAAACGTGCATGCGAGTCGGTTGCCCTTTTCCCCCCACCTTTCCCTTTCTAATGTTTCAGCTTCTAAATATGGAGGTGACCCATCCTTTGGTACCCATGCCCTGCACATGGGTCGCATCTCTCCCCTGCTTGTGCATATTGCTCAGGAGTACATGCCATGTAAATACACCCTCCATCCTCTGATAAATCTACCCAGTACTCTGTATAATGCTTGGGATCAAGTGGTGGAACTGTAGTGGTGCCTGTGGGGGGTCAAAGTGTTCCTCTATGACAATCATACGCGGCTTGGGTCTTCTGTTTTTACTGCATTGTCTTCTCTACCACAAGGTGCCTCCTTTACCCCAATTCAGACCATCATCATTGCACTGCTAGGCACTCCTTTGACATCGAAGTCCCAGCTGGCAAGTGCAGAATATGACGAATACGAACACGAGCACAGGAAAGAACATCTTCACATAACCCCCATCCAGGATGGTGCCCATGAAAAAAGGTCCTCAAACCAGTCAGTCTCTTTTATGCCTGCTTCTGTTTGCATTTGACTTCTGAAGACGTGCCGTGCCTCTATCATTTTGGTAAGGAACCCATTCACTGCATAGTTAGAAGGTAGGTAGGTGCAACATGCAATCACCAATATTTGTGCAGATCCCTCCTTCCATGGCTTTGATGAGGTCCAGCACGTAACGATTCTGCAACTTCATCAGCCAGATTGTGTGAATTTCCATCTTGATTGCATTGAGGCCTTGTTCTTTGTCATTGGCCAGCTGAATCACTTCCCAGCGCACTATCTGCAAACACTTGGCATTTGCATCTGTCTGCACTCTGGGGAGAAATAGTGATACAAAGCATTTCTCTTCCATGCTGTCAAGTTTATATTCATCTGGTATTTCTTTTAGTAGTTCTGAGGAATCCATTGATAGAGAGTTTGATCTTCTCTACTTCTGCACTTTTTCTTTCTTACCCTTCTCAGGCAGGATGTGGAATATATTCTTTTTCGGCAGCACTGTGGTGAGGCTGTCAGGCCCTTGTGTAGTTGTTGGAACTGACAAACCACCTGGTCCCACTATCACATGTTCTTCAGGGACCACTAGGAGTGCTGAGTACAATGAGGTCAGGCTGCAGGTGCCCCTCCATGATGGCGGAAGGTGCAGAAACACCTGCTGTCCGCACACCCAATAGTTAACCATCATGGCAGCTGTCCTTTTCTTCAGATCTGGGATGTATAAAGTCTTGTTGCACCTACTATTGGCCCCCACAAAGACGCTTCCTAGTTGTAAAAGCACAGTTTACATTCTTCCTGCTTTTGCACTTTCACTGGTTTCTCCATCGCTTCGATCCATGTGAGTTTTGCCCCTTGCTCATTCCAGTACCTGATCCATACATTGTTCTCTTTGTCTATTGCTTCTTCTCCAAATCCTACCAATCCTCCTGCTATACAGCTCATTGTGACTTCTTGTCATCAGGTTGCCATGAATCTGACACGTTCCAGCTGTAGATACAGTCTTTTCAAGCACGTACACTCTTGGGGTTTCAGGCACATTGCAGTTGGTCAGGGTCCATCCACTTCTAGTCACACACCTTGTGCCTGGAAAGTGCTTAGCAGCCTACATAATGACAGATGGAGTAACTATTGTGCCTCCACAATAGGGATCTCCAGCGGCATTAATAATACTTTGGGGGCTCCCGACGTGTTTGGAATCAAGGAACAGATGTAAAAACTTCCATTAACTTTTGTTTTCCCACTGAGCTCCTGTCTGCGTACCATGTGTTACTCATTTCTGGATGGTGCACATCTTCTACCAAATCTAATCCAAACCCTTTATACTTGTCATATCTAACTTTTCCACTTTGTCTTTTAAGCCTTGACAACCTAACACAGCGTGAAACACCGGGAAAGAAAGTATCATTCGCAACAATTTTAGAAAAAAAAACTAGAAATGAAAACCTAAGCAGATCTGTGAACTTCCCCAACTGTTGTGTAACAAGTTTATGATTGACAAGTATTAAGCTGTACATCGACAAGTGAATTATGGCCATAGTGCCACTTGTTTTAGTTATATGTGCCGTGATATTTGCAACATTGTCACACATGAACAATTCTGTAGAACTATTAGTGAGCAATGCACTGTTACTAGTTGCATTACTATTTACATCACTACTAGTTGCATGTCCTAGCCCCCCTTTTTTATATCACTAGTCCATATAAAACTACACCCTTAATAAATTCCTTGTCCAAACGTAAACATGGCGAATACGCAAACTACACAGTGTACAACGCAAGAGAATAGTTACACATTTGAGAATTTTTCTTTTTATAAATGGAGTTGTTGAACCCCTACATTTCCATGGTAAAAAGGAGGAAAATAGTAATAACAAAGAGAGAGAAGAGGTAGATAAAGAGAGTTTTGTGTGCAATCAGTGCTTAGCAGTGTGTTTGTATTTCACAGAGGTATGTTCGTTGTAAACAAACAAACAAGGAACAAAAATGAAATACACACGAAAAGGTGAAAAAATAAAAGAACCGACATACTAAATTCCACCATAAAAAAGTACAAAAATTGAAAATCCCATCAGGGAAAAAAGGAGCGAAAAAAGGAACCAAAATCACCACCTGCATAGAAAAAATTTTATCACACGTGTTTTCTTAAAAAATATGCAAAGTTGAGTGTTTGAGCGTAGTATTTAGCCTGCATGTTTTCAATCAATGGGACATGGGCAGGGGTGTGGATGGGGGTGCTTTACGAACATCAGACCGATGCACCAATACCACAACTCACAAACATTTACTGCAAGGGGAGTAGCATAAATGACCTCCAAGGGGTCAGTGTATCTGGGCTCACTCCACCAGCGAAGAAAATACTTTACAAAAATGAAATCACCCAGGAGAAGCTGAAGAGGGGGTGGCGTAGGTTGTGAATCAGATGCAGCATTGGTGGTGTCTTCAGTTCTTGGCAATGCAATCTGTTGTGAAATGCATTTTATTGCTTTGGTCAAGGCATGTAAATAACTACGTAACTCGTCCCCCAGAATATACACAGCCCTGTGAGCATCGGATGCTCTCCTGATTGGAGATAGGGCCTGTGAATGCTAAACAGTTGGAGTGGTAAGCAGTGCACCCAAATACTTTTTTAATGTGGTGCAAAGCTTAGACCATGTGGGATGTTTCAACCCACGCATCCAAGCCCTACAACTTCATTGTGCATTACTGGCAGTGGAAACATCGTAATGGCCGCCGGAAAGCATGCTGCTTGCCAGAAATCATGATTTCTCCCGCCTCACTGGGCCCTTCAAAAAGCTCCACATAGATTACATTGAAATGGTAAACAGGTGCAGTACATACAAATACTAGTAGTATGTCCATATTCCCGGTGGATAGAAGTGGGACCCTGTGTTAATGCAGATGCAAAATCTTCAGCTAGATTCCTCGTGAGGGAGGTGTTCTCCAGATGGGCATTTGTGAAGTACTGAGATCCGATAACGGCCCCCATTTAGTAAATGAGTTTTTTTTAACAAAGTCACTGGGTTGTTAGGCTTCAGACACAGACTATGTACAGCCTGTAGGTAAATGGGGGTGGGGGAGAATTGAATTATTTGCTAAAAATAAAGTTAGCGAAGCTTTGTGATACACTTAAGAAGTGCTGGCTCTACTGCCTGCCTTAAGCTGTATTCAGTTTGTGCAACCAGCCAAGCAAGGACCACCACCTGTCACCTCATGTTGAAGTGACGGGAAGGAGGATGCATATGCCCGTAGCTCCCACACAAAAGTGTAGATTGTATGGGGGGGAATGTAATGTATATTTTAAAACCATATCGACCAGTCCAAGCTTATATCTTCCCAAGTAACCATCAAAGTGCATCATCAGGCCCCAACAGACAAACAAGACACAGCAACAGAAGAACCTCTTCAGCAAGAACCCGCTGACAGAGTCTATGCAAGATAGAACACACAATGCTGCAATCAGCCAAAGTTCATGGGACCCTATAAAGTGGAAAGAGCCACACAAACTGCAGCAAGCCTTGAGTCACCGTGCCTGGGGGCATCTGACTGATAAGCACAACAATACAAGCACAGCACCACGCTTTTGAAGATGAAAAAGACATTGGGACTCACCATGAATCAGCAGCCAAAGTTTAGTCATTTTAAAAGACTATTAGAAAGTATATTAAAAGAATGAAACCTTTCGGGCAAAGAGAGCAAACACAGCAGCTAGTATTCAAGAAGCCAAAATGAACAAGGGTAGAAATATGAAGATGGTATTCATAGTGATATGTTGTCTATTTTCTCTCCTCTTCTTTCTTATGCACTAATGAAATTAATGAGATTGGGTATTAGATGTAATAGATATAATGATACAAAAGTAGAACATGTAGTTCACTCTTAGGGATAACCTTGTGACCAGACACAAAAGCAAATTGAACGAAGAAGAAAATAATGACTTGCAACATCATTCAGATGCTACAAATGCATGGTACAATACTATTAATATTATTATTATTATTATTATTATTATTATTATTATTTATTGTATTGAGTGCAGGCCTAGCTTTGACAGGTAACAGAGTACTTTACAGAGGTATGCAACAGTACAGATGCATAACAGACCACTTTTCAGTGGTAACAACAAAACAGAAATAGAGCCAGGGGTAGGATACAGAGGAGCAAAAGGAGGGGGTACAGCTGTACTGGGTGGCATGGAGGAGAGGTGCAGGTGGCATCTAGCCAATCAGGAGGTGGGAGGTGTGATGTGATGGCCTAGGTGTTGAGGAGACGTCAATAGGGTCCAAGTTAATGAATCATGATACGTATGTGGGCTTATCCCACACACAGTTGGCACCCCCAGACTGTTCTTATCTAAGGAAGTGCTGACTTTCAAAGCACAGTGCTTGCCACATTTGGTAATTTGTAGAAAGGGCAGTTTCAGGGACACACAGTATGAATCAAGATGGAAAAATATCCTAAAGTGAATGTAAAGGGATATGGAAATATGAAAAATCACAGTGTCCTGCAAAACCACAGATGGCCATTGAAGGAGCAACCTTTTGGAACAGGAAATGGGTGAAGGGGAAAGCAGTGTTTAATGCAGAGGAACTAATAGGATTTACAGAAGAAGAAATAATGAAAACAGATGAAAGTTGGAGAAATATGTGGGCATTGCATGTGAACAAATTGACCAGTTCAAATCAACATGAACAACCAGTAAAAGTACAGAAACTTGTTTGATCTTCGTTTTGTTTCAGGGGCAAAGGAAAAGTGCCGATTGGCTCCAACAGCAATTGTAATCGAACACAAGTAATGCCAACATTAAACGAGGGTATGGCCACAATCATGGACTTCCTGTGGCCGTGTTACACCAAGGCATATTTATATTTGCCACCCTCCTGGAATGGATATGCTTATGAGTGACTTTGTATGCCCCTTTGTTGGTAATCCCAGAAAGTCATGTAGAGATGGCCAAGAGACAGCCTGGGTCCCCTGCAATGCCCCTGACAATCACAAGACACATGAACTCACAAACAGCAAAAAGGAAGAAACAATCTAATTACTTTCAAAGGAGGCAAACAAGGCCATGCAGAAGATTCCATCACAATATTGACTTTCCTACAGAACTGAAAAAATGTTCACCTCATTCTTAGCTCCTGGAATGCAAACTGCCACCAATGCTAAATGGATCCAGATCGTCCGCTGGAGCATAATGGGACTTTCGAATGACACTGAACATGGACTCAACGCGATCGGGGAGGAGCTTCATGCATTGAGACGTATGGCACACCAGAATCAAATGGTGCTCAACCTTATCACAGCAAAGGAAGGTGGCATTTGTAAGAAGATTGGCAAGACTTGCTGCACCTACATTCCTCCAAATGACTATGTTGAAAACAGACATGGAAACATCAGGAGGGATTAATAAAGATGAAAGATTGTTATCAGTCGTCAGCATGTGGATGCCTCAGTGGCTTACTAACATCTGTCTCCAATCTTTTTTTTAAATAATTTGGTGTATTTATCAAATAATAATAACCTGTTGTGTGTCTAGCAGAAATAGACCTTTTCGCCTTGCAGTTGTGACAGGTAATGCCACTCCTCCTTGGAAAGATGAAAGCTGCCAAACCGTTCCAGGAACAAAGGTAGGAGAAGTAAAGATGGTCACTGCATAGGCCCAGATGGTACCCTTTGGTCTCTACCCCCGATCCAGAAAATTACTTAAGAGTGCTACGTAGACCCCACTGCAGAGAGGGAATTACATTTTTTAAGATGCAACCCTTGGGAATATGCTAGGTGTGGAGGGGATTTAAGAAATATAAGCAAGATATGAGTGCCCAAGACTATGGGCTTCATTACAAGTTTGCCGGTTTGGGAAACAAGGGTGCTCGTAAGCTTACCAGAACCCTTGTTTCCGGGCCGGCAAACTAAAGGTTTGCTTGCCAGAGGCACTGTACCCGACAGGCTGACCCTGCTGGGCACAGCAATCACGGCAGGCAAAGTCATCACAGAGGTAACAATAGTGGCAGTGCTTCCATGTCCCCATCCCCAGAGAATCTTATGGGACTCTATGGGAATGGTCATTAATGAAATTACCAGTGCCTGACTTCCTGGCAACCAAACTTGGAATAGGCAATAATTTTGTATGGGTCTGGTGGCATCCCACTAGTAGCACCGGCAGGGTTACAGCCAGACCCATAATGAGCCCCTATATACAACTGGCAACAGGAACGAGATAAAAATAATAAGGAGAACATGGAGAGATTTGTCTCTCATTGGAGTAAAGGGGGAATGTTGGGTAGTACATCCAATTCACTCCACGTACATGTAAATACAAGGTTTTGAAGTTGCGGTGAACATTTACACAGTATAAAGAAAGCAGCCACACATACACACACACAGAGAATCCCAGGTCTAGGCCCACAAATACCCTAGTAACCATGCTTAAGTAACCATATCCCTGACTGGCAAGTAAGTCATAGTGTACAGACCTTATACTTGAATATAACCACATTTCCCTAGCAAATATAGTGGCACTCAAAATTAGCAGGGAAACATCAAGGGACGCTCATAATAATACATGTTGGCCTCAAGACCGCATTAGCCATCTCTGAAGCATGAAAACCCTCACCCTCTCAGGAGAATATATCAGCCAGATCCTTGCAAAGAGATACACACATACCAAGCTTCATCTTCTCCCATCAAGACTGAATGCCGCACAGTGATTGGTTAAGGCAAGAGGAGCAACACTGTTCCCAGGCCTGAAATACGGTAGTGAGGTCATGAAAAAGTAACAAAGAAGTATCAGGCCCCACAGCTAAAGGACACACACTGCTCATGGATTGTTCAAAACACATCAGCTTAGTCGAGTTCCCAAACCTGTGTTCAAAGGACATATGACAATTTATGTTGCTATTCAGTGCATTAAAACGTTTCATAATTAAGGTCACAAGTTGTCAGGGATTAAACACCAAGCAGTGAAATGCATGTCCATCAATACAGAATGATCAAGGAGAAACACTGCCCTTTGTAGAAAAAAACCTCACAGAACGAGATCCAAATCTAAGATAGGAACCATAAAAATACATCATCAAACCAGTAATTTCAGGGATGCTTATGAACAACCCAAACACACCAAACACAATATTAATGAAGATTATAGTTTATAATATTGACAGATATATATTATTATCACTGTAAGAGAATGAAGCTTGCCAGCATCTAAGCCCCCAACGGAGAAGGTCAGCAGCAGGGCAAATGGAATCATCAGAAAAGAAGAAGAAACAAGTAATGTTTCTAACAAGGAGTTGCAAAATTGAACTGATGATGAACAGTTCACCATGATGGGAATGGTAAGCCTGTGCCAACCGATGAGTTCTTTTCGTAAGAGGATGCAAAGGCCACACTGACACATCTCACACAGGTATTGGTTAACATGAATTAGGTCAATCACTCCAAACATGCCCCTCCTGGAACTGCTGTCCCAGTGCTAAATCAAGATTATACAAAATGAAAAGAGTAACAATCAACAAGCACCATGGGAAAGGAGATGATCTCAATATTAATTAATTGAATAATGTCTTGCTTCGGTCACAAAGATATAATAAGCCAATAGGGCTAAGTATTGTATAGATTCACCTACAGTGCAAATGATGATGTCCAATTAGAGGCCAGGAAAGTGTGAATAACCGGTAACATGTGTTGCCATTTCACCTTTATTGTCTGCAATATCAAATCAGCCATTTTCTGTCACCATGTTGAATGCCTTTTGGATAATTCCCTGGCCTAGGCTGTGTTGTAATAAACCTTTAGTTTTTCTCACATCTCATGCATTATTTTTCAGCTCTTTGCATTGATTTGATTATTTAACTTGGACTTAGATTACAGAAGGGAAGGAATTGATTTTCCTGATATTTAGGAGGTTGAGATAAGCCTCCATTTCAGTTTTAAAGATGAAGGTAGAGCATGTGTGTGAAGGGTCGTAGAAGGCACCAAGGTTTTCAGCTTAAATAAAGTAGGGAAGATTGCCCAATAGGGGCAGTCCATTCAGAACTGCTTGATCAAATCTCTTCTACACACGACCACAAGCAACCTCAAACATTTTTCGGCCACATTGGGCATCATCAGCGGGGATTAGCTTGGGTCTCTAGGCCCAGAATGGAACGGGACCCACATCTGGGCATACCTGTTCCCCTCGGGGTGACTATAGCAAAACAAAAGAGGTGATGGCTGGAAGGTTTAGAATTAATCTTCACCTCTGGAATTGCTCTGGGCAACACTCCAGACAATTGTTCTTCACCTGCCAAGTCATTACAAAAGGGGAAAGCCCATATGCAAATCAGACTTGATCATAAAGTAGAATGCTGTGCTGTGATTGGTGCAACACTATGCTAAAGAAGAAGGGTATGTAGAATCCGGACATGACAACGATATGGGACCCACAGGTGCTGAAAGCCTTGAAACAGGGCTTCTTGTGTGGAAGTTGCAGAACTGCTCTGAGAATCAGTGTACAATACAGAGAATGTCCAATGGCTCTTAGAGAAGAGAAAGTGACAAAACATACACACTAGTAACAGTGATGTCAGAACAAGCCAGTTTTGCTACAGCTATGTTAACACAATATGGATGGGCAACATTCCTGCTACAAAATGGCAGTCTGAAGATGAGGAGTGGGGGAGGAGTGATCAGGAAAATGGCTCTAAAAATAGATGATGCATCAATTTTTGCAATTAGCGAATTAGTTAAGATAACAGAGTATCATAGGTGTGGCACACAGCAATATAGCGGTCGATTGCATTGTTGAAAGACCTAAAGATTCTAATACTTGAAAACATTGCCTCAAGATACAATGAATAGGGCAAGCACTGAAAGAGATTAAACCATCATTAAACCAGCATTTTAGGAAGAATGCAGGTGGACAGGGCCAGATCATAGAAGGCCAACATATTTTTGCAGCTCATACTTATTTGTGTGCTTTTAAGCAGTGCATACTGGGGATGCAAGTCATGGTTGAATTGCCTAGCAGATGAGACTTAACCAGGTCCCCAGCGCCACCAAACTACCCCAGTTATCCACTGCACCTAGCCTGCATCCTGATCAGTGTCCTCTATAACCTCACAATGTGACCAATGGCCAGTGCTCATGGCTTGCTGTCATGGTCATTCTCCACAATCTATGGGGCATGGTATTCAGCCATGCCACATGCCCCAATAAGCAAATCAAAGACATGTATCCATGCTGAGGCCCGTCCCACTGCACAGGCACCAAAGTTATGTCACAAATGTTTGTACAAAGGGACTTGGAGCACCTCTACTGAGAACGAACACTGACAAATAACCTGCTTCATGGGAAGTTGTCCACTCGGGAGGGTCTACAACCACGTTTTAGCTCACTGTACCTTTCACAGAAGAGAAATAACCATTTGCATATCAGTCTTTGTCCCACCCACAAGGGCCGTACAGCACCAAAATGCTAAGCAATTCTCATCTGAACAAGAGTACCAACAGCAACCCCAGGCACGTGTTTTGGCCTAGTTGGCCTCATCAGTGAAGTATAGCTGAGCCTCTCTAAACGCAATGATCAAGGGGCCTATGCCTGGATTGCACAGGGTAACTTAGGGTGACACCCAAAGTTCCTAAAAACGTGCAAAAAGGTCTGGGAGCCCCTCTCCCGAGAATAAACATGGCCAAATGTCCAGTTCTATGGGAAGATGCCCCCTCCAGAGGGTCTACAACTATGTTTTAGCTCACTAAGTAACCCAGACTAATCCAAACGTGGAACCCTTTCTCACTGTGTCTTAGAGAGGCTCAGCTTCACCTCACTGATGCGGCCTGACCAGGCCGAAACACGTTTCTGGGGTTGCTGATGGTACTCTTGTTCAGAGGAAATGTGCCCTTTTGGGTGGGACAAAGACTGATATGCAAACAGATATTTCTCCTCTGTGAAGGGTACAATGAGCTAAAAAACGTAGTTGTGTACCCTCCTGAGTGGAAAGAATTCCACAGAACAGGGTATTTGACCCATGTTCACTCTCAGTAGAGGGGCTCCCATGCTCCTTTGTCACTATTTTGTGCACTTACTTTTTGACACTTTGGAAAAATAAAACACAGGACAGATTTGCAAAGCATGCTTTTAGTTCCTTGCGGATGATGATCCTCACACAAGTTTTCTGCAATCCCATCCAGCACTTTGGGCTGTAGCCGAGAGCAGAGGTTTATTCCCCATTCAATAGGTTCTATGTTCTGTTGCTGTAAGGTTTTTTTAAAAATCGTTTTTTTACAAAACATTTTTAAAAACTCATAATAAATTAGCATTTTTATTTTTGTGCTGGTCCCCCACATTCCCTATTATTTAATCCCTATGCACAAACACCCCAACCTTATATGCCCTAAACCACCCCCCATTATTTTTCAATGATTTATTCTGTTGAATATTTTTAGTAAAAAAAGTATTGAAAAAAAACTGCCAGCAAAATAACAATATACCATTGAAGCCTATTCCGATTTCAAAAGACTTTACCATATAGCCGGTGCCTGGCGGCAATGCGCACTGCACCCCCATTGCGGGTCCCGGACAATCTGGCCAATCGCCATGGCCACAGGTTATATCACTAAAGGTATACCACTATTTTTTGTGCCTACATTATGACACTTTTCAAAAAATAAAGCACAGACACATTTTCGAAACCATGCTTTCAGGTCCTTGCCAATGCTCCTGGGACAAGTTTGCTACAAATTCATCCATGTTTTATCTTTTGAAAAGTGTCAAGATGTAAGTACAAACAAAAGGGATATAACATAGACATAATCCATTCACACTTTGCACAAACATTCAAGGTTGGGGCTAAAACCTTTTTTTGATAACATTTGTGCAGATTCGTAAAATGACACCAAATGTATAAGCCATCTACAAATGTTGGGACCCCCCTTCTAATTGTGCTCCTCTTGACAAAATCAAACCAAACTTTATAAAAACATTTAAAGTTGGGTCTAAAATCTTTTTTGCAAATTTGTATCTAGATAGGTCAAACGGCACCAAATGTATACGCTGTTTAACCATTTTGGGAACCCACTCTTGGCGAAACGGCACCAAATATTGCAAAAACATTTGGGGTTGAGGCTAACATTATACTACAAAACCTCATGCAGTTTCATTGAATGACAACAAGGTTATATGCTATTTGGTAGCAACCACACCTCCCTAGCCTCATGAGATGGGGCGCCCCCCTCGGGAGGAGTAACAACACCTACTGAATCATCAAATACCCATCCCATAATGCTGCTGGCTTCCCCATCTCTTTCCAAAGTAAATCTGGACAGGAAATCAACATTTTGCAGCCCTTGCCCTTTCGATTTTCCACAAGGAAGCAGAAGGGCTGTAGATCAAGGAACGAGCACATAATCCTAGGGTTTCTTTCTTTCTGCAGACTTAGCCAAGTGACTGGTTAGTGGTCAGTTACCAGTGTACATTTTCTCCCTGTCATATAATACTTTAGTAACCCACCACCCATTTAATTACTAAGGAATCCAGTTCAATGGTGGCATAATGAAACTGCTTCCATCTAATGTATAAAACTGGATGCTCTATCCCATAGTTGTCTTGGGTTAAAATTGCCCCTATACCTACTTTGGAAGCATCCATCTGGAGGATAAACTCTTTATTGAAACGGTGACCTTTTAGGACAGTCTCACTATACAAGATCTGTTTCAATGTATTGAAAATAGCCTGATCCTCTTTCTGCCACCAGAGTTTTTGTCATTCCGTATTTTTCAGTGTATCCGTGAGGCAGGATGTTATGGCCCTATAATTGGGAATAAACCTCTGGTAATCACTGGTAAGACCCGAAAAGGCCCTCAGATCTCTTTTGGTCTTTGAGGTATGTGTTACCCGTACAGCCCTAAACTTTTCTAATCCTGTGGGAATCAACATGTGTTCTCCCACCTCGATAGAAATGTTGCTGCTACTGTGTAAGTCAAAACCTATAGTTTCACTAGTAGATATGGTGGGACCAGTGGCCTGACTGCACAATTTGAAATATTTCAGGGTTCCCCAACTTGGCTCAATTAGGTCAGATCCCACTCCTGGCACCACATGTAAGGGTGTCAAAGAAGGCAACACCACAAAGGTAGCATGGTGTTGGTTATAGACTTTTATTTAAAAAAAAACTGAAAATATGTCCTTGCTATCCCTAAGATCTAAAAGGGGTATCCCTGCTGCAAAAATAATATTACAAGTGTCTGTCAGGAGGTCCGTCAAATATTAAACCACTGTCCTGTATCAAAACCTACTTCTAGCCCTCACACTATAAATCTAAAGAGTAAACTAACACAAAGTTCCTTCTTTAAAGAGAGTTGCTCCTTTCTCCTGTTTATGGATTATTGTTTAATCAAAATGTTCTTTCAAACATAGACACCAGGGGGAATGACTCACTTCCCCAGAGTTGCAGCTTTCAAAACAGTCTTTACACAATGTTCTCTCCAGGCAAATGGCTCCCTTCTCCTGGTGTGATTCTGTACAGGTTCCTTTAGAACCAGGGGAATGACTCCCTACCCCTGGCATCACCAACTTGACTTGTATTTCAGAACCAAGAGAATGCCTCTCTTCTCTTGGTCTGCTGTTGACATACAAAGCCAAGGGAATGACTTCCTTCCCCTGGTGTATCTCTACTTCTGCATTATTACCAGCAGAATTACTCCCTTCTTCTGGTATCACTTGATATTCAGAGCTTTCAGATTGAAACACACTTTGCCTTTTTACTTTGAGCAATATCCCAAATCTTCTTAGGATCTCAGATCCTTCTCTTGTGACTAATGGACCTATCTCCACTGCTATGATGAGGAAGATGTCCTTTCTGCTTTAATGTCTCTTTGTTGGGGTCCCCGACCCTTATTATATCACCAGTGGTTCCCTTTTCCCCACTGTTTGCGATGTACAGTAGGATAGCTTGTCTTGGGAGGATAGCTCAGGGCAACGCACTCGCCTTGGAAGCAAGACGACGCAGAGCAACACAGGGTCGATCCCCGGGTCCGCGCTTAGAAACCTCTGGGTATTAAGCGTGTTATAAATAACCAATTACAATTACAGGGTCCCAGACCCTTCTGTGGTGGCCAGTGGGCTCTTCTTCCCCACTGAGATTGTGTAAAGGGTCCCAACTCTTCCCTGGTGGCCAGTGGACTTATCTCTGCCACTGTCTTGAGGGTGACTCCCTCTGGTATTTGCTTGTCATTGCTTTGGGACCCAGAAACTTAACTTGCTTGGGTTTCAAACCTTTTTTTCCTTTCCCTTTCGCTAGGTCCACTTGCTTCACACTCCTGCTAAGTACTGTCACATGGAAGATTACTCGTATCATCAAGTCCAGTTAACTTACACTCAGTATCTCCAATTAACTTTTGTTTACTCTCAAGCTTTATGCCGCAATCTGTTCCTGCATTTCACCCATTACCTTTGCTGGATTCGGACCGCGCTGCCAGTTCTTCCTGGGCCTTGCTTTGTTTAGGAATGTTGCACAAGCATTCCTCGTCTCTGTGGCTCCTGCTGTAGGTTATTTGTTCCCGCTGGTTGGGCTGGAAGTGTAGGCACTTTTACTGGACCACACAGTCTACCTTCTCAATGTTGCGCTACCGCTTCTCAGCCTCCAGCCATGGTCCCAACCAGCTCTATATCTTGTTTTGGTATCCACTCCCTCACAGAGCACTAGAACGTTTGCTCTCGTTTCATGAGTCACTCTTCATGGCTCCTTGCAGCCACCTCTTCTCGGTACTTGCATTGGAGTTCACCTTTGCTTTTCGGACAACCTGAAACTAATATGATGCTACATTTTACATCTTGGATTATCTTCTTCGTCTCAATTGGTCAAACTGACCTGATATTATTATAGTACCTGGTTGTGTCAGTCACAGGGGTGTGTGAAAGGATGCTAGAGGTTTCGGGTAGGTGTGGGTCCAGGTGTTATGCTGTCTATCACCCAGGTGATTACCTTATCCCCAGTAGGGGAATCCCTCCCCATGAGGTCCTTCCGCATCAACTCAGCCCAAGTGGCACTATTGGTTAAGGGCCTCACATTCCTAGACTAATGAGAAGGGGCTCCCCCTTGGGGAGAAGTGACGACACCTAGTGAATCATCACAGTTGCTAAAAATAATGATAAAAACTATGATTACAATACCTTCATTAATATTAAACATAATAGTAATAGTAACACCATAATCAAAACAGTATTAATGCAAATATGTTTTTTTCTAAATTAAATTTAATGTAATCAGAGTTTTCTAGTTTACAAGAAAAATGTTCACTGATATTAGCAAATTATCATACACTGTTACTTTATAAAACCGATTTGTTTATCCATATCATTACAGTCCCAAAAACTATTGATCCGCGACTACACAGAACACATTCTTAGTTCTAAACATGCATAATAAAAAAATAAATGTACAATTCCATGGGTCATACATTTTCACAGCATTTTTGCCAGTCTTGTTCTCCTTGGAGGAGGACCTTTTCCAACTTTTTAAGAATATCCCCAGGAATTTTGCAATCGTTAGTATCAGACCATGGTTAGTTGTTGTCATAAGTCTCTCGCACAGGGCAGCATTAGCAACTGCAGGAGTAGGGTGCACCCACGGACCTAGCAGGCAAATCCTGTCAGTCACAGAATTCTGACATGCCAAGACCAGGTGTTGTATTGATCCCATGATATATAATGTCTTGTATTGATTACAAAATGATATGTAATGTCTTCTTAAACCACTGACAAACACTAATGTCTGACACAATAATTTTTAGTGACCTGTAATTGTTTGTCACTTATAGATTTAAAAAAGAAATACTGTTTAGCCTTTTCATTAGCACTTGTTACATCACGTATAACTTCATCAATTACATTACTGGTAACGGGGTGAACTTACAACACCAAACAGGACTGCTAGGGAGATTTACCAGTTGTATGCTTAATCCCCTCTACTAATGAGACCCCCCACAACGTTTTGCGAGACTTTTTGACCTTTTTCTTTCTCTACTGAATGCGGGGAGCCTTTTTCCCCTCATTCATTCTTATTTGCTCTAGACTTTGGGATGTTGGTTCTTTACGTTTTACCTCATTCCATGGAGTCTTCCTTTCCTCCTATCTCTTAAAAGGCATCTATGTTAACTTTTGCAGCACACAGTACCATATGTGTAGTGTTGCTGGGGACCCTTTGGGTTCTCCTCTGAGATTCTTTCAAATTCTTTAAGAACTACTGTTCTTAAGAAAAGAGGGATAATTTGTATCCTCCCTGAAAATGTTAACTTATGTGAGATTAGCACACATCAAATTTATTTATTTATTTATTAGAATTCTTATATATCGTGCCACATGCCTGAAGGCCTCAGGGCGCACGTAAAACAATACAATACAGACAAATAGAAGAGACCAGAGTGGAAAGTGCAGGATCGAAGAAGGTATCCGACAAGGTAAGTGTGTTGTTTTAGTCAGGAGGGTGGTTAAATAGAAGGGTCTTCAGTCCTTTTTTAAAATCAATCGTCGTAGTGACGGTCCTCAGAGACAATGGAATGACATTATCTAGAGTGCTAAGGGGCTACCTAGTATACCCCTTCTCTATCCCCCTGTGACGTTTTGGTCACAGTGACAACCCTATAGTTATGGCTGGTGGCAGTGGACATGTTCTACCAACTTGTGTGTTATTTTTTACCGCAGTCTATATTCACAGCCTCGGTTATGCAGAAAAGGTTCACCTATGTTCTAACATGGTGGCTCCTTTAATTGTTTGCCTTTTCTAGTCAGGTTGTCCTTTCTATGCCCCTCTTGTACCGTTCTGGGAGGAGGAGGTCTGAATGTGTGTTTTGCCTTTGGTGGGAACATTGGGGTAGTCCGCCTAGGCTCCAGTGTGTCTGCGAGGACAGGAAGCAGTAGAGGAGTTTGACACTCACTGACCTTTGTATGCTGTATGAACCGGTTCCAGTGGCTGTCCTGATTGGACAGCTTCCCGACCCTTTCTGTATACTGCAGCGAGAGTTTGCAGAGGAATAAATGTGAATTCTGAATAAAAGGTGAGATCCCTGTGGCAGAAGACAAGCTGACCACTGAAACAGAAGATCCAAATCTGAAGATGACCAAGCACACCTGTAGACCCTGCCAGTTACTGTAAAGCAAACACTGCTGTACTGACCCTGTTTTCTTATCATCAGAGGAGCTCCGAAGAGCTCCTTCCCTTTTGGCTGGTGCGGCCAACCAGTCTTAAGATGAACTGCCAATAGAGCCATCCCCTGAGGTGATGTGACCTTCCAGGGCTGCAAACTGTGCATACCAGGGTATCTCTGCTCTGACCCATTTGCAGTACAACGTCTTTGCATGGACGAATCCTCCCAGAACCTGGGTGAGCTCCAGTTGTACTCCAGAGGCATCCCACGCACCAAATTCCCTAGAATGCAGGACTGCAGAATCAAAGTAATCGACCGGGCGGTAGCCGTTCACTGTTGGAGCTGATAAAAAGGTGCCAAAACTGCAGACCGACATGGGAGACTGAAGAAATCCTTGCTGAGGGTCCTTATCATGATTATTGTTGAGACATATAATTCAGAGGCCTTCCTTTCATCACCAGACAGAGGAATCAGTAGATCAGGTCAGTTGAAAGAATCTAGCTGCATTTTCTTCAACTACCCTATGGTCCTGCACGGTTCAAGGTAGAACTCATCTGAACTAGAATGATCACTCCAGTGTGACTGGAGTGTGATACCAGGTGTTTGGGTATCCACCCATACCTCTTGCCCAGGCTTCACAGATTGTGCACTTTTAGGGAATCCTTTGCAGGGTCCTTACAACTTGTGTTATTCCTCAAAAGCATTTTATTTAAGTTACTGAAGTATCCTGAGGAACATTACCTTTTCTGCTGCTGCATAAGACTTTTGCTCCTATCCTACACTGATTTTGATGAACTCTTGACTAGTTAGGGATTGGACTCTCAAAGCATTAGTAACCTTGATAAGTATTGCCAAGAAGTAAACTACTGGTGATAGTGTTAACTAACCCTTCTTTTCCTGTCTACAGACTTTGTCCGAGCGACTTTAGTAAATTAATGTAAGTGACTTTTCTCTGTAACAAATGCAGGTGCGCAGTACTACTATTTAAACAATAGAACTATCATTACTGTCATTTCTGTAACAATTGTAAGCGCAAGCAACTACTATTGAAGCAGTCACCCATGAATAGTAGTGTTACTATTTCATATGTGTGTTGGCTATTCTAAATAAGTATTTTCTCACCTCGCCTTGTGTATACAAGAATAAATGTATATTTTAATAATACTTTCAGTGTGTAACAGTTTCTTTGGACTATTGTATTGATTATGTTGATTGTAATTACCTACATCATCTCATCCTCTCGAAAAGAAAAGCCTGGCTGCTCTGCCATTCTACCAATACTTTGGGTAGTAAAGACTTATACCAGGGGGTGGAGACCTCTATAGCAAGGGACAGATTTATAGAGTTTTACCTCCAGTTGGACTTTAGAAAAACTCCCCTAACACTGGTGTTACAGCTGGTGGGATTGAGTAGTGTTATATTACATTGACTCTGGGTTGTACCTGTGTCCTAAGAATCCATCAACAATGCTTGTTACCTATACTGTGACTACTAAAACACTGTAAAATGGAGAACTTTAAAGCAGAGGCTCCAAACAATCTTACATTAGATAAACTGAAAGATATGTGTAACAATAGAGGCCTCAGTTATAAAGGGAAGGCACATTAATTAATCCAAAGCTTGTAGGATCACCAAATTGTTGTGAGTAGGTCTGTAACCCCTATTCCAGGAATTGGCATGCTGACAATGATTTAGGGCAAATGGTAAGACTTAATCCTCATCTTCCACGTCCAACTCTCCTAGCTTCACTAATGCCCACATCTAAATTGTTCTGGAAATTGAAAAGCAAAACATGCAGAGAAATGAACTGAAGAAGGAACTGCAATTCTGTTGTATCTTGACTGTCGTGTAGTCAGGAGAGTCCTCTGTCCACAAGTGCCACACAGGGAGGAAGAAAATACACTCCCTGTGCAACCCTTGAGGCCACAGGTGGGAGATCTTCTTCCTCCGGAACCGCAGACCCTCCGAACCCAGGACCACTGCTAAGAAAGCACCGGTAAAGTTATGCGCCTAACAACAACCACTAGCCAAACATAAGCAACTGGAACGGTCTTACCCACTGGAGCGGTGAGGTACTCCTGTATACCTATGGGGGTTTCCGGGATTCTCCAAGGGCCCTCCTTACTCCGAGGGAAGTGCCAGAAGGCCAGATGTGGGTTTAATGGGCCGGGCCCACCCGTTGTCAGAGTCCTGAACAAGAACCAAGTAAACGTAGTGCCAAGGGATAAAGCAAGCAGGAGTCCAAGAAGCAGATCCGTGATAGGCAATCCAGAAGACAAAAAACCAGGGAGATCCAAAATCAGTCCGTGAGGCATTCCAAGGTCGATATCCAGATGATCAAGAAATCAGGTACGTTTCGCCGAACAGTGTCCAAAATTAAACAGTTGGGAAGCATCGGTTGGACCAACGCGGCTGTTTAAATACTGGCGCTTCTCTTCCCGTTCGGACACGTGATCCGCAGGTTCCGGTCACGTGATCTGCAGGTACAGTACGTGTGCGTATCTTTTGGGTCACGTGAACCGCAGCCATGTTATGAGAGTGGCACGCATTCCTGGTATGCGGAAGTGCGACGGCACAAAGCCAATCCTTCAATCGCCATGGGAGTCGCCACTGAAACGGGCGTTGCAGCGGGCGGGTAGCAGCATGCTGGAGTCCAGGTGATGGCAAAGTAAGCGAGTAGGGCACAGGTGGATCCCGGAACTGGGCATGGGCGCGGGAGGAACTAGAAACAATGGCGGGCGAACTGGGGGGACAGGCAACCTTGCTAGCCGTCGTGACAAATTCAGAGAGAAAGAAATGCAGAATGAGTATGATATGAGGAAATTGTCGCTTGACTCCCCTTCTGTGTCACAGTCCTCTTTGCCAGATGCCTCCAGTTTCAGGAAGCCTTGTCTCCCCAAGGATTTGGTGAGTGTGTCTGATGTGAAGATTGACATTCTTGATTGGTTGGGATCCTTTGAATTTACATATAAAGTACAAGGTATATGTGAGAGTGAGCTTATTCCATGGGTTATCTCTAGGCTTCCCAGAATGGCTGCAATGCTGTGATGGAATTGAATGGTGCTGAAAGAGAAGATTACCAGTTGGTTAAGACTGCTCTCATAGCCAGCTTTATGAAGACCCCTTCCCAATACCTGGACATGGTTTAGGGACCATAGGAAGAAAGATGGAGTTAATACTAGCTGCTGACTTGTGGGTAGGCAAAAGGGATTCTGAGGCTCCTCCCAGGAAAGTGGAGGCAAACAAGAATTGGAAGGATGTGAAAGATCATTCCACAAATCCTCCATCAAAAGAGACCCACAAAAATCACAAGGGTCAATTCACCCATAAACCTTATAGTGCCAATGGACCTCTGGATTGAAACCAGAGGGTGGCTACCAGAAACTCCCTTTCCAAAAAAAGACTTTTGGGAAATGTGTGGTTTGTGGGTCTGGTGACCATATGAAAGGAGATTCCAGATGTAAGGGTAAACCTTCAGGGATCCCATTTCTCCTTAGCCTTCACCCATGATGGGGAAGTTCCAATGACAAGTGCTAGCGATCACAGTCCAGCTCAGCTGATGAACCCATTGGTGTTCAAACTAGAGTTTCTTTAGTATCCCTGGAATTCTGGGAACAACAGAACATAGAGGTCTATAATTCCATTCCACATAATACTAAAGAGCATTGTTAAAACAATGTGCTCATCAATGGTCAGGTCACTGTGGTAGATGAACATGTCTTTCAACCTGAGGAGGTTGCTAAATCCCCCAAAAGGCTTACAAAGTTAGCAGGAGGACCAGTGCAAATGTTTCCCATTTTGCCAGCTGCAATGGAGTGCACGTATATGACTGTAAGAATCACTGTTCGTTTTCAGTCTGAAGTGCCTGGCAGGACACTTTTAGGAAATGATTTGAAGGTTGTGGGTGTAGTCTCCAGCACAGCAAAGCCTCCTCCTAAGAAAATAAGAGAATTTACAGGAAAAGCCAAAGTGACAACCTTGAGAGACTGCCCCACTGAGGCCAAGGAGAAATCTAGAATCTTCAAAGGAAAGAAGTGGCTCAAGCCCAAACCTTCCTCCAAGAAGAGGATTCCTGTAAAGGAGAAGCTCCAGGTCACCCCACTGTCAGCTGAGGCTGCTTTGGTAACAGAATAATCCCCTGAAGATCAATCTATTGATGATTCAGAGATGGAGGAGATTCAACCCTCTCTGTAGGATCTGGATCCTAGGGACCATCCTGAGCTGCAGACTTTACTCGCAGAAGGTTGTCCCTCTAGTACAAACTTTAGCAAGGGCCAAAGAGAGGATCCCTCTCTTGATGTCTGCATCAGCAGACAGCTTCTCAGAGTGAAGGGCAAGAATCTGGCAAGCACAGGCTCTACTGGGAGGATGGCCTCCTCCACAGTGAACCTATGGAATTCATTCCAGAGGACCTCAGGAGACTGGTGGTACTCCAGGAACAGAGATCCACATTTCTGCAATTAGCCCATGAGGCCCTTCTGGCTGGTCGTTTGAGTTCAGTAAGGATCAAAAATAGACTCTCACTATATTTCTGCTGGCCCAAGATGTGTGCAGAATTAGAAAAGCATTGCAGAAGCTGCCACACTTGCCAATTGTCTGGTATGATTGTATCCAGGAATCTGGCACCCTTCGTGCCCCTCACAGTTGTGGGAGTTCCTTTTGAGAGGGCGGGGATTGACATTGTTGGTCCCCAAGACCTCCAACTTCTTCAGGCAACTGCTTTATCCTGGCTATAGTGGACCATGACACTAGATACCCTGAGGCCATAACATTGAGAACTGTTACTGCTCAGGCAGTTGGTAAGGCCCTACATTGTATTTTTACTAGAGTAGGATTTCCTAAGGAGGATGTATCTGACAGGGGGTCAAAAATGATGTCACACTACATTCAGGCCATTTGGAAAACCTGTGGGATCCCCTACAAATTCTCAACATCCTACCACCCCAAAACAATGGGTTGGAAGAAAGGTTTAATAGAACTATGACAAGCATGAGCAGTGCTTTAGAGGAACACCTTAGATAAAAGTGGGACCTTCTACTGCAATGCCTTCTCTTTGCCTACAGAGAGGTGCCTCAACCTGGAGTGGGCTTTAGCCCCTCTGTACTCCTCTATGGTCATCCAGTCAGATGCCCTTTGGCCCTTATAATGAAAGGTCTTGAGAGCATACCAACCTTCAATCCAGTATGGATTACTCTATGTGCTAGGCCTCGGACAGAGGATGGCACACATGATCGCAGAGGCTTCTAAGAACTTGAAGGCTGGTCAGGCTTCGGTCATACATTGGCATGCCCAGAAGGCCAACATGGTGGAGTTTACTCCAGACCAGCAGGTTCTTATTATGGTCCCTTTAAGACACAGATTTACAGGATAAATGGACAGGACCCTCCAAGATTGCAGCCAATCTTGGAGAGGTTAACTATTTGGTGGACTTGGGCAACCGCAAAGAAGCCCTAGTGTCTTTCACACCAACTGACTGAAGGCGTATGCCTCAGCGATGGGAGCATTGCTTCTAGCTTCTGATTAAGATGAAGACTAGAGTGAGCCTCTCCCATATCTTCTAAAATGACACCCTTCTAAGTTTACACTGCAGCAACAAGAGGAGTGCAAATCTCTAATCTCTTAAATCAGTTTGCCCCTCTGTTTACACCTACACCATGCTTGACCCCTTGGGGCCAACATGACACTGGTGATAGTGTACCTGTGAAAAGATCATGTGAGGAATCACATTAACAAAGAGGTAAACAAGATGCTTGACTTTGAAATAATTGAACACTCCAGAGGTCCATGGGCTAGCCCAGTTGTGATAGTACCAAAAGCAGGTACCAAAGAAATGTGTTGACTATAGGGACTTGTATTCAGTTACCAACACATATGCCCATCCTTTGCCAAGAACTGATGAACTGTTGGATAAGCTAGGATCAGCTAAATTCCTCAGTACATTAGTGGTTATTGGCAAATTGCCTTGACTGGCCATGCCAAGGAAAGAGCATCTTGTTCTACCCCAGAAGGCCTGTACCAGTTTATAGTCATGCCTTTTAGGTTGAAGAATGCACCTGACACTTTTCAAAGAATGGTAAACCATGTTCTGAATGGGGTAGAGAACTTCTGCATGGCATACGTGGATGACATAGCAGTGTTCAGACCTAACTGGAAAGAACATCTTATCCATCTAGAGCAAGAGTTACAGGCTATTCATCAGGTAAATCTGACCATCAAGGCAAATGTCAAGTTGGGCAGAGTAAAATGGTCTAGCTTGGGCATAAAGTAGGCGTAGGTGAGGTCAAGCCCTTACCCAGCAAAAAGTACATGCAGTACAAGACTGGGATAACTCTACTATTCAAACACAAGTGAGTTCCCGTTTAAGAGAGGATATAATAGGAACTTTATTGAGAACTATGGGACCATAGCTTCTCCTATGAATACTGCGTCATTTCCCAAAATACCTGAAGAAGCTGAAGTGGAATGATGACTGTGAGAAAGAAATTCAGGGGCTGAAATATGTCCTCTGTAAAGATCCAGTGCTGTGAGCTCCAGATTACACTCAGGCCTTCTTAGTGCAGACGGATACATCCAATAGAGGGATCGGAGCAGTCTTGAGCCAATTTGATAGTAAAGGCAGGGAGCACCCCATCTGCGTTATCAATAGAAAATTAAAAGATAGGCAAACAAGGTGTGAAACGATTGAACGTGAATGTTTTTCGATAGTATGGGCCCCGAAGGAGATTAGGCCATATCTATAGGGACCTACTTTCAGTATTCAAACAGACCACCAACCATGAAGGTGGTTAATGCAAATGAAGGGGGAAAATCCAAAGTCCATTAGTATTCAGGGCATTGACTTCAGCATAGAGCATTGGTCAGGTACCCAACATAAGAATGCTGATGGTCTCTCCAGGAAGTCGAGCGAAGTGAGCTCTGAAGAAGAGGAATGTGAATCTATGGTTTTGCAGAGTGACGCAGTGATGATCTTACAGATGTGTCTCGCCCAGATGTGATTGGAAACGGAAAATGATATGAAGCAATTTTCATATCTTTATAATGTAAACATGTGTATACACATTAATATAAACATTTATATTTTTTAATAATCACATGTACATAAAAAATCATATAAAATATTTTTTACAATACAATGTATAGCTAAATCAATATAAAACATATTTTTATATAAAAATGTATATCAAAATCATTTTTTATATACAAATGTACACAAAATGTATATTTTTATATACCATTTATGATATTTAAAATGGTTATGTAAAGTTCCCCCCACAAACAAGTGATATAAAAAATGTTTGATATCAATTTTCCTATAGAAATGTATAAACATCAATGTGTAAAACTGGTACATGGGAAAATGTTGTTGGATGGCCTATTAGGACTCGGCCTGTCCCCTCGAATGGGACAATGCCAAGTGATATTCCTTCTCAGTCTACCTGGACTAATGGGCTCTTTAATTCCACCATCGATTATATCTTTGTGGGAAGCTGGATATTTCAGAAATGTTTCCGATTTGAAATTATAAGTACAGATCTAAGCGATCATTCACTGTTTACTGCCATTATGACATTCCTGTATGGGGGTTTGGTGGATTACCACTCTAATTACCTGACTGATACCCTTTTGATTAGTAGGGACAATCGAGTCTTGTGGTCCCCGGATACGGTCCAGCAAGTTAACGAGACTCTTAACAGAATTATTTCTTCAACAACCTGGGAATGGCAGTTTGTTACCTTTACAGTGGTTAACTTTTAATGTGTTTTGATGGATACACTTGAGGCAAGCTTACCGCAGACAATCCAGAGTGCACCTGAGCCTAAGAAACATTGTCACTCATATAGCGGAAAAGAGAGCTAAGACGGCTTGTAAGGAAGATTCAGAGTAATAGGCTCTTTACCACCCCTGAGAAAAATGTTCAGTTAAGTAGATAACATCAATCCTATGAAAACTGGTTGCGTGCATCTCGTTCTCCGAGGAATCAGTTGCATGTTGAGGCTATGCTGACAGCTCTTTACAACAAACATTTCCGGGTCTTTTCGAGACTCATTAATGATACAGACACCCTTCAGTCTGGCAGGTTGGTGAATGCCATCTCAGAGGATGACTGGGTACATCACTTTGAGTCCCTCTATGCTGAACCTGTGAGGTCCTCTATTGATAAGCCAGTTGTTCACTTTCCATGTAACAGAATGAAATAACATCAATGTAAATTCTGAGGTTGTCCTTGAAATAATCAATGGTATTAGCTCTTCCCGGGCTCCAGGTCCTAATAGTTTGTTAAGCTATCTATTTAAGTCTGATCCGATGACCTGGGTGGGGATTTTTTCTACCTTGTTCACTCATATACTATGGACGGAGACTCACCCCCCTTCTTGGTCACAGGCCCACGTTATTGACATCTACAAGAAGGGTGTTAGATCCAATCCATGTAATTATATGCCCAAAGTGATTCTGGATGCTGATAGCAAAGTAATTGCCACCATCCTTCTTCAGCATCTAGAATCCTGGGCAAGTGGATCAGGGAGAATTTTGAAGTGGCAAATAGGCTTTAGAAAGAACATGGCTACATCACTTAATGGTTCAATGATCACATGAATACAACACCTGGCCTGGGGGAAAGGAATCAATCTTGTCAACTTTGCCTCTGTTGATCTCACATCAGCTTTTTATGATGTTCATCGAGACCGTCTTTGGCACAAATGGCATGGGTGGGACATTACATCCTGTTTGTTGAGTCTGATTGTCAACCTATATTACCATTCCACAATTCAAGTTGGTTAAATCAACATGGACTGTTGTCTCATTCAATATCCAACTCTAACGGAGTTAGGCAGCGGTGTGTGTTGTCCCCCTGCCTATTTAACTTGTATATGGCAGGCATAGGATAACATCTACAACCAAAGGCCCTTGTAACCCCAAAACTTCATTGTTTAGGACCTTTATGGCTTGCCTATGCAGACATTTTTTTAGAATCGTTGACAGCATGCCCATAGGACAGCAGCACTAGCTTGAAGGATTTTCCAAATTTGTGGAGACGCAGTGCACATGTTCTAAATAAAAACTGTCTTTTAGGTGGCGAATCAAGGTGGAGACAATTGCCTCCATACTTTATCTGGGCATTTTGGTGAGCTCAAATAGTAACAAAATAGTACTTCAGTCTTGGCTTTGTGCATGTGCAATCAAACTATCGAATCAGTTGTGTAGAGTTGACTCTAGATATGGTACATTATCCCTCCTACCATCCATTTATCTCTATGCTTCCCAGAATGACTGCAATGCTGTGATGGAATTGAATGGTGCTGAAAGAGAAGATTACCAGTTGGTTAAGACTGCTCTCATAGCCAGGTTTATGAAGACCCCTTCCCAATACCTGAAAATGGTTTAGAGACCATAGGAAGAAAGATGTAGTCTTGTGGACAACTTGGGAGTGAGAGCCTGAAACGCCTAGATGGGTGGATTAAGGGGCACAAAGTGAGCATTTAAGATGGTATGAGATATTTTGTAATACTAGAAAGCATTTTTGATGCCTGTTCCCCAGAGCAGAGACAGCACCTTGCGGACTCTAAAGAACTAGACAGAAAGAAGCTAATACTAGCTGCTGACCTGTGGGTAGGCACAAGGGCTACTCACCTGGATTATGGGGCTACTCACAGGAAAGAGGAGCAAAGAAGCATAGGATGGATGGGAAAGATAATTCCACATATCCTCCATCAAAAGAGACCCCTCAAAAATCACAAGGTTCAATTCGCCCATAAACCTTATAGTGCTAATGGACCCTCTGGACCCAAACAAGAGGGTCCATTAGCCAGAAACCTATACCAGAGACCAGAAACCCCCTTTCTAAAAAGGATTTTGGGAAATGTGTGGTTTGTGGGTCTGGTGACCATATGAAAGGAGATCCCAGATGTAAGGGTAAACCTTCAGGGATCCCATCTGTCTTCTTAGCCTTCACCCATGATGGGGAAGTTCCAATGACAGGTTCTAGTCATCACAGTCCAGCTGATGAACCCATTGGTGTTCAAACTGGAGTTTCTTTAGTATCCCTGGGACTGTGGGAACAACAGAACACAGAGGTCTATAATTCCATTCCAGATACTACTAATTAGTATTGTAAAGACAGTGTGCTCATGTAGGGTATTTTGTGGAGATTTGGGGCCTGACGGTATTTTCTTACCGCCGAAATATAACTTAGCAACAATCACTCCTTGTATTCAGATTGGGCCATGTACAACAATAATACAGTGAACATGCATTATTTCAGCACCCAGGCATGCATATTTGGTATGCGTGGGTGGTAGGCGTGGTTGGTGGTATTTTGGTGAGCATAATTCCCTTGTTTTATTTGTGGCCCCAATGTCCAGAATCCCTTATCTTTGCTTAGATTTTTCGTGTAATCACTAGAGAGACCTCAGACCTACATTTTAGGAATACCACATTTTTCAGTGTTAGTGTTAGTGTGCCACCATGGGCGATCTCACTGACTTATTTACGACAGAGAGCTATATATGGTAATCTTGTGGTAATTTCCACTACCTTATATACGGTAGAGAGCTATGTTCAGAGAGTCTCTCTTCCCGTTGGCTCATGTACCTCCAACGAGCTATGCTACAGTCACTCACAATTGTTCATACTGAATCTGACATGCACACATCTGTCTTAAAATGACCATTGCACTGTTTAAAATCTCCCCACATCATCAGCATTGTAATGGTAAATAGTAAATACACCACCCGTCTGTTTTCAAATATTTTTCTGTATTATAAAAGTTGCAATTAAACACGATCTCATTCTTTACAGAAATAAATAAAATGGTACAGTAAAAGCATTGTCTATGACACACTGCAAAGAGAGTGGCGGAGAACAGAACTCAAATTGCAACATTAGCATTTGATTAAAGCATGCACAGGAATCCTACACTGACTGCATATTATCGTACACACTCAGCTCCCACACTTCTGTAAATACCTTGTCTTTTTAGTTGTTCTCTTTGGCTGTTCTCTTTCTGAATGTGGCTCCCTTGAAGATTAACTCCAGTAAAAAGGAACGCTTGCCTTCTCAAACCGGGGTCATTGCCTGGAATTCTCAGCTTTTGCAGATAGGAATGCCTCAGCCAGTGGAAAGGTCCTTCTTTCAGCTCTCCCCAATCTCGACTGACTTTTTTCTTCCTCAAACTTCCCCCAGCAAAAAGCCTGATCACTCCCTCTAGCATGATACTTGCTATGACGCTGCTCCAATCAGAATTAATCACGCCATCTCCTCCTTCTCTACACAATGGCTCATTTTTATAGTAATACTTTGTAACCAACTGATTTCCTGTTCTTTCGAGCCCATTTGCTTCCTGTAGTTATGTGGACAGGGCAGCAGAGAGAACAGAAAAAAAAAAAAATGGATGTGCGTTTAAAAGTTCACTTTCAGAATAGGCCTAATTCTGCAGTGGAGACACATTTTTATTAGTGGATTATGTTTCATTAGTCAGGTTAGTTGTCAGTAAGGTTAGTTATTATTTTCAAATGTGTCTCTCGCACCATAGGCATTTCAGGTGAAAAATAGTGTGCATTTTTGGGTGTGCACATGTGCTTTTAACTGTAAAAATAGATTTGCATCTTATATGTTAAAATCGTTTTTGACTGAATGGCCTGTCTTTCCTTGTTAATCTGGTAACACATATAGCAATGCACCGCACCCTTGTGGTGGTGCTGCAAAAAAAAAATTGCTACCTGTGCAGTAGTGCTGTACTCTGTGCTGTTTGCTACCTGTGTAGTAGTGCTGTACTCTGTGCTGTAACACGCCAAATATCCTTACACTCATCAATGGTCAGGTCACACCTGCCATTTGAGACATTGGGGCCAACAGAACTTTGGTAGATGAATGTTTCACAATGTATACAATGTATAGCAAAATCAACATAAAAATATATTTTTTATATAAAAATGTATATCAAAATCAATATACAAATTAAGATTTTTCATATGGAAATGTATACAAAATTAATATTTGTATACATCATTTTTTATTTCAAATGGATATGTTAAGTTGCCCCCTAAACAAGTGATATAAAAAATGTTTGATATCAATTTTCCTATAGAAATGTATAAACATCAAGGTGTAAAACTGGTACATGGGAAAAGGTGGTTGGATGGCATATTAGGACTTGGCCTGTCCCCTCGAACGGGACAATGCCCAGTGATATTCCTTCTCAGTCTACTTGGACTAATGGGCTCTTTAATTCCACCATCGATTATATCTTTGTGGAAAGCTGGCTATTGGAGAAATGTTCCCGATTTGAAATTATAAGTACAGATTTATGCAATCGTTCACTGTTTACTACCCATTTTGACATTCCTGTATGGGGGGTTTGGTGGATTGCCACTCTAATTGCCTGACCGATACCCTTTTGAATAGTAGGGGCAATCTAGTCAGCAAGTTAACGAGACTCTTAATAGAAGTTTTGCTTCAACAACCTGGGAATGGCAGTTTGTTACCTTTACCGTGGATAACTTTGAATGCTTTTTTAAGGAAACAATTGAGGCAAGCTTACCGCGGAAAATCCAGAGTGGACTTGAGCCTAGGAAACATTGTCGCCCATATAGCGGAAACGAGAGCTGAGACAGATTTTTTAGGAATATTCAGAGTAATAAGCTCCTTACCACCCCTGAGAAAAATGCTCAGTTAAGGAGATTACATCAATCCTATAAAAACTGGTGGCGTGCATCTCGTTCTCCGAGGAACAAGTTGGATGTTGAGGCTAAGCTGACAGCTCTTTACAACAAACATATACAGGTCTTCTGGAGACTCATTAATGATGCAGATACCCTCCACTCTGGCAGGTTGGTGAATGCCATCTCAGAGGATGACTGGGTACATCACTTTGAGTCCCTCTACGCTGATCCTGTAAGGTCCTCTATTGATAAGCCAGTTCCCTTTCCATGTAACAAAATGTATAACATCAATGTTAATTTTGAGATTGTCCTGGAAATAATCAATGGTATTAGCTCTTCCCGGGCTCCAGGTCGTAATAGATTATTAAGCTTTCTATTTAAGCTATCTATTTAAGTCTGATCCGACGACCTGGGTGGGTATTTTTTCATTTTTATTCACTCATATGCTACGGACGGAGAATCTACCCCCTTCTTGGTCACAGGTCCACTTTATTGCCATCTACAAAAAGGATGTTGGATCCAATCCATGTAATTATAGGCCCAAAGTGATTCTGGATGCTGATAACAAAGTATTTGCCACCATCCATCTTCAGCATCTAGAATCCTGGGCCAGTGGATCAGGGAGAATTCTGAAGTGGCAAATAGGCTTTAGAAAGAACATGAGTACATCACTTAATGGTTCAATGATCACATGTATACAACATCTGGCCTGGGGTAAGGGAATCAATCTTGTCAACCTTGCCTCTGTTGATCTCACAGCAGCTTTTGATGACATTCATCGAGACCTTCTTTGGCACAAATGACATGGGTTGGACATTCCATCCAGTTTGTTGAGTCTGATTGTCAGCCTATATCATCATTCCACAATTCAAGTTTGTTTAAATCAACATGGACTGCTGGCTCATTCAATCTCCAACTCTAATGGAGTTAGGCAGTGGTGTGTGTTGGCCCCCTGCCTATTTAACTTGTATATGGTGGACATAGCATACCATCTACAACCGAACACCCTTGTTACCCCAGAACCTCATCATTTAGGACCTTTATGGCTTGCCTATGCATACATTTTTTTTAAAATCTTTGACAGCATGCCCATAGGACTGCAGCACTTGCTTGAAGGATTCCCAAATTTGTGGAGAGTCACTCTTTGTCCATTAATCCCACCAAAACCAAGGTGATGCAGTGCACTTGTTCTAAAAAAAAGTGTCTTTTAGGTGGCAGATCCAGGTGGAGACAATTGCCTCCATACTTTATTGGGCATTTTGGTGAGCTCAAATAGTAACAAAATAGTACTTCGGTCTTGGCTTTGTGCATGTGAAAAATGCATGTCAAATTATCAAATCAGTTGTGTAGTGTTGACTCTAGTTATTGTACATTATCCCTCCTACCGTCCATTTGCTTTTATGAAGGGATAATTGTTCCAAAGATCCTACATGGGATCGAAGTTTATTATCTGGTGGCAAGTCCTATGTCTCCTTTGCTCAGTCCCACATTCCATTATATGTTATGAATTAGGCCTAATCTCTCTTAAAGCTGGGGCCCATTGGAGATACCTCTCAATATATAGGAACATCCTTGTACCCAATGAAAGATTATTGTTTGAGGATCTTAGAGTAATCTGTCGGGAAAAGGGCATGGGTGTATTGCAAGAACTGGAGGGCTTAGGCTCCATTTTAATGTCTGAGGGTGGTTGTGAGTCTGACGATATAATTGGGAACCCGTGCAAGGCAAAACAAGCACTTTATGATTTTGATTGGTTTCATACCATGGATGAATTTCATCAATATGCTTTGATGGGTCATTTGAGGGGATCACAAAAAGCGGGGTACTTTAGCTCTTTTCTTGTCGATTTCCCCCAACAAGTGTACCTGCCATCTTTTTATGAACTTTCGGTGGAACTTAATTCACGCAATAGAGATGTTGGTTCGATACAGACTTGTAAAGGATGAGTTTGCTGTGTTGTAAGTTCTTCCAAGTTGAGCAATGTCAATCTACAAAACATTTGTTACTCCTCTGTAGTGCTGTTCAAGGACTGAGATGGAATGTTTTTTTAGAAAGTATGTCCACATTTTTAATAGCCGAGTCAGTGAGTCTATGTGGAATTATTGTTTGTCTGGATCTACTACCTCTTGTTGTAGCTGTTGCAACATTTTTTAGAGTTTTGAATATGGATACTGATTTTTATGTTTCTTTTTTTTTCCTTTTTAATGTTTCTATTATCTTATTTTGTATCATAATGTGAATATGCTTCTTTGAGTTACTTTCTTTCCCTTATGTTTTTTTCTCTCATCATTTATTTTGATATTGATGATTTTAAAGGTTAATTTGTTTTTTAACCAATAAAACATAAACAAAAAAAGTATATCAATGTTATATGAACTGGCCTTGATACTGAGTGTGAATAATGAAAGGCAGTTTGCTTTGTAAGTAAAGTGTGCATCCCAGAGCCTGCACAAACGTTTGTATTGAATCTACAGCATCTTGTGCACGGCTTACATGTGTCCCTCTGCTGCTCTGTAACCCACCAAAGAGCTGGGAAACAACACTGCTGGGTGGTTTTATCTATGACAAGGCCTGTGGAATCCTAGGAATGTGGTGACTCACAGAGCAGAATTCTAGCCACATCAGCAGAATACACAGACTGTCTTTATATTTATCTCCCCAGAATACAGGATGTTTTGTGCCAGCTGTGTACAACCCCAGGAAAATACACATGGGCAATGTTTATCAACACATTTCAGCTGGCAGAATGATGATACAGGAAACACCTGTAGGCTGAGGTTCATTTTAGATGTTTTCTGTGTCCAAATCCATTCTCTAATTTTGATGAGCATGTCGGAAAAAGTGGTGCTAGGCCCAGGAAACAGCTTGGACACAGGAAGCAGCTAACATTAGATTTGTCACAAACCCCCTTTCCCAAGTAAGCAAAAAATACATGCGTTCAGGAAATATGTACATGTTGTTAAGCTAACAGCAATGGGGGAGGGGCTGTGTTTGCACCTCTTAAAATGGTGTCTCTGACTGCAGCAGGGGTGCTATTAACCACCGTGAAAGAGCCCTGGATTGATGACCCCCTGCCGGCACCAGTTAATTAACCAGGGCCTTGCTTCTCGGCTAGATTTGATCGTGGGTCTGAGGACACTGGGTGAACCCCCTGAAAAGCCTTTTAACTGGAAGCTGGACCTGCTTTTTATTCATTGTTATTTTCAACAACAGCAAAAGGTGAGCATGGGGGTATTTTAAGAAATTTGCTTTAATGTATCTTTCCTAAAAACATACAATTTATGTGGTTTTATTCAAGCTTGATAGGGCTTTTTGTTTACTGTATTTATTGATAGCCAGGACTATTTTGAGAGAGGTCGGCGGTGACGAGGCGCTCAAAGGCACTAGGTTGTGCATTTTAAAACTAAACAGTATTAATAAATGTGCTTAGAATGCTAGTCAGCCAGAATAACGCAGAGGTACTGGTAGTGACAAATTGTATGTGTGTTTGTGTGTGTTATCACATGGGAACAGAGTTTGGGAACACGTTGAAAATGTATTTATAGCGCTGCTACCCAATCAATCAGACACTCCCACAACCAACCAGATACTCACACAATCAATCAGATACTCATACAATCGATCAGACATTTCAATTGTAAAGCTTGGAAAGTGTGAGGTCGAAACAGAAAAGTCAGTGACCCAGTAATCACAATCTGGAATTCTCTGATGGTGCAAACATTTTGATATTCTGCAAAGAATGTTTCCTAATTTATTTAGATCTTTTTATGGCCTCACCGCCACCCTTATAGCTGTCCCATACATTAAATGAATAATTAAATAAACCCACACTGCACTTTTAGTGCACTTGTCTTTTTGTGATGCAACATATTTGCACGCGCACAATGCAGTGTTTTAGATTCACAGCACCAATAATATATTTTGAGTGTGTAAAATATTCAGCACAGAGGGATTGGAATACGCCAAAGATCACACATGTTGTGTGTTTAATAAAATAATTCTGTTTTTTTTAAAGGGATGCATGTGTCCGGGTGCTACATCTTACTTGATATGTTTGTGGATGTGTAAAAGTTGGCTTTTTTCAAGTCACTATGACTGTACCAGTGCATGTTTTAGATTGGGTTGGATTAATTCTGTATTCCAAGTAGGTACTATGTTTTATTTTATTCTGCATGCAGAGCGAAACAAAGTAAAACAATACATGTCCATTCTCTATCTGCAAGGGAAGCGCAGAGTGTTGGCCCACATTTTTTACATTTTTTAAAGCAGCGCTCTGTTAACTGTATTAGCAATTTAAAATCTGGTTCTAACTTTTTCAATGTTTTGTACAATGTTGACATGCCCCAAGATGCAGTGGATTTGAGTATTTGGCAAAGGCCACACATCTGGTGCAGTGGTGTAGAGCTATTCTTTTATATAAACAGATTTAAATTTCAATGTATTAGGGCCCTGTACTTGGTTGTTACATTGGATTTAATATGTTGACACTGACATTGCAACACGCTGTGTGTTGGTATAATTGTAATATTGTTGGTGAATTCTCATTGTGTATAAGATGCTTTATTCTGAATCTATGTTTTTTTCTTGTATATTTAGCAGCATTGTGTACCCCAACAGATGGATGGCACAGCCGGCAGACTCTCCGTATGTTGATTGTGGAAACTAACAATCGACAGCCGTTGGATTTATGGCAAATGATTCATTTAATGCAACACCCCTCAATTCCTTTAGGGACCAGAAAGACACAAGGATGATTGGGGCCAGCCACAGTTTCAGTATTGCCAAAGGAGGCACTTTAAGACGGATGAACAGAGGGGGCAGAACAGGGTGTGTGGGGGCCACAACCATTTTTAAGTGTGAAGAATTGTCCTGCAGATTTCAACCCCCTCACTATTTCACAGCCGCCCTGCCGCCTCTATTTTTAAATCATCGAGATAACACAGGCGATGCATGCATACAAGCTGAGTGTCTGAGAGTTGGTTGTTTGAATCTGCATGTTTATTTTTTTGTTGCAGTACAACTTTTTCTCTCTGCATTTACCTGATTGTGCATAATATTTTTTCTTTTCTGTGGTAAATATTGCCTTTTACATAAATAAATATTTGTTCAAAATCATAAAATGGGCTGGTTCTTTATTATGTGTTCCTTTTTATTATGTATAATAACACTCATTGTTTGTTGATAATTAAAAAGTTATTTTATTCAGAGATGTAACGCTAGCATGTGGTGGGGACAAGCAATCCGGGATAAAGAAACTGTTTCTATGTTTTTAATCACACATTGTAAGTTAAGACACAGAGTAGAACTCTATTGCTGTTCCATTGCATTGCTGACATTTTTATTTTCACAGATGATTCTACAAGCTCTTGACATCCTTCCATACCTGTCCCTTTGTCTTAATATATTTCCAACTACTTCATGCTGGTGCATGTTCGCCCCATAACAGCTGAACATAAAGATGCAAACTAGGTTTATAAACAACTAATTTTTATTAAGATTTAAAACAACCATTTTTATTCAGATTTTATTCACAATAGTTTGTGTTAGCAGATGTTGTAGGGTTATCTTGTTGCCAACAAAATGTGTGGTGGCATGTTCCATCTGCACTTTAATTTTTAAAAAGTTAACCTTCATGGGAATTTTAAGGCCTTATTAATCTCGCTAGTCTGCAAACTAAATGAACTCTACACATTAATAAGTATGTATACATCAAAATTGGTGCATTTGACTGTTGATGAGAGATACATGTGCATATGTACACATCCTTCTATACATGAAAATGTTTGTCATGGCAATGTGACACAGTAACATGTTTGGGGCAGGCGGCTTGGGGTTAAATGAAATAATGCATAGTAATTATACATTTTCAGCGTATATGTATAACTCTTAAGATGTCTGAGCTATAGGTGTTGGGCATTTCAGCAATGAGAGCTAGAATTTTGTATTCTCCAGCCATAGAAAGCAACACAATAAAATATATCATAACCATTTAATTGCAAATGCAAATCCTTGGGCTGGTCGAATGAGTTAAGGTGGTCATAGTCATGGTAACACACTTTTATAAAGCTAGTGAGAGTGTTGTGCAAAAAAGAAAATGAACACTAACCTAGAGTGTTAAAGTAAACACCTCTTTTAGCACTGACCGTAGGGCAATAGGCCGAATGATGCCATATGTCACAGCAAAGCCTGTCATTTAATTATTAAACATATTGATGCTTTTGTACAGCACCCATTGCCAAAAAGAGGTACAGTGTGTGCATGCTTGTGGCTGCAACTTTGTTGCTGGAAGGGATGAGATAGAGTTTATTTACAGTTTGTTTTCAATATTGTGATTATAAAAATCACTCCAAATTCTTGGAAGGCACTGTCTGTGAATATACATGTGCCGGGGTGTGCATTTAACAAAAAAGCTACTTCTCTTAACACCCTTTGGCAGCAGCCCCACAGAATGATCACAATTTAAGCCTGATGATGCTGGTGCACATCCACAGCTTCTGTCTACTTATTTAAGTGCTTTACAACAGTATGACACAAAACCAACTGTGCCAGGAGTCTAATAATACATTGTGAAATGCATCCTACACTGTGGCTAGAGACATAACCAGCGCATCAGTCTACAGAACCCTAAATTCACAGTCCCCGTCTTTGGAGCTAACTTCTCTCTCAGCACTCGACCAAGCAACACCTGCTGAACCCATCTTTGTATAGATTTTATATAAATGCTATTCACTTATATCAAAACTAATACTAATATAACATTTATACACACTTCCTATACAAATATACATTTGAAATAAAAATCTATATCAAACATTGTTTATATCCTTTTTATATCAAATGTATATTAAGTTTATATCAAAACCTATCACCAGGGAGTGGGACTAAGGCCGGAAACAGGGGGTGTGACCACCAGTCAAAATGTAACATGAGAGAAAAGGGAGCTCCTTTTGCTACTAACACATAGTCAATATTTTCTGACTTAACTTGCAGCATACCACTGAAGGCTTTTTTTGACTAAAATCCCAGTGACATACTGGACTTCTTCAGTGAGATTAAAATGATTGATGACCTGCACATCAAAATAAAATGCAATATCTTGAATTTGGCCCTGGTGTGCATGGTTAGCCATCCAGCCTCCTGGTGATAGGAGGAAGTAGGATTGATTTGTGGGGGAGTCAAAAAGAGTCCAGGTACCAAAGTTAATCTTTTCAAGGTGACATAATGCATAGTTTGGATGACCAAAGACGAACCTGGTACAGTAGTCAGGTTTAAGGAAGACAAGAGTTGTTAGGAGATGTGCGGTAGTTTTGAATGGAAGGTTGTGCCTGATTTTACTGATATTTAGCAGGCTGAGACGAGCATCCATTGCAGTATTAGAGATAAAGTTAGAGAATGTGTTTCAAGTGTGTAATGGGAAGTATATGGCACCAGGTTCTTTAGCTTAAGAGGAGTAGGGACGACTATCAGGTGGGAACTGGATAGGCAAGAGAGGAGGTGAGCAGAGAGGCTATGGGAGGAAATAAATTCACTATAGGGTAGGATCAGTAAATATGCTGGCCTTCTTTACAACTTAAACAATTAGGACTGGGACTACACTTGGTGCAAAAATAGAGATGACAAATGAGGTGAAATATATAAGGTGAAATTATATAAAACCTTTCTTACTTTTGGTATACAAAGGTAGCCAGAAAAATGGCAAAAGCAAAACCATGTAAAGGGAAAACATGTTGTACAATATAATATTCATAGCAGTGTATATATCCAAATCTGATATGTCACCACATGTATTAGTCAGTCTGATTTTTTCAGCAAGAAGGAAGCCGTGAGAGGATTAACACTCATATCACAAAGAAAAACACATCATCTGTTATCCGAGAGTACTAATAGCCTTGAAAAATACTGTATTGTCTTAACATTATTAACACATATAAGAGGAAAGTGAGTTTTGAACATGTGGGATGTGACATAACTCCAAACATTCACACACTCAGTAGGGAAAATCAACACAAGTGAGTTCAGTCCTGTGAGTTTTGTATCTTCAACTCAGTTGTTAAACAAATATTCCCTTTTAAGAACATTCTTCAGCAGAGAACGTGCTTTGTGTAATCTGAAGTAGGGTTCAGTTTAGTTTTCAATGTCTCTCAGCATTAGCAACACTGGGGTCTCAGTGACAGGATCCTTTTCAGCCAGTGGTATTTTATCATGCCAAGTTGTGCACCCAGACATTCCTCTGATGAACGCATTCTTAAAGAAATTGCTTGATAAAAAAACGCTTGAGAAGATTTCTGAGAGCGCTCTTTTTGTAATGGGTGTCATACAGAGGTGTTGCTAGGGGGGGGGGGCTGAGGGGGCTATAGCCACTGGTTTTTAGGATGTAGCCCGGATAGAATCTCAGGAGCTACAACCAAAAGGCTAGCTAGCCCCCAGTCCAGACAGTTCGACATTAGCGTAACCCCGGGTCTTTTCCCAACCTAGCGACACCCCTGGTGTCATAAATGATTGATCTAGGGTTGACATTTAGGTGCATGCCATGTTTCAGGCACTGGGTCAAGCAGGCGACCATTACACGTTTCAACCGAGTTCCTGTGATATGTGCACAAATGATGGATAGATGTTTCTGGAGGAGAATAAAAAATAAACATTTTGCTGAATGCTTTCTTGAGATACTTGATTTTTTAAGCACAATTGACAACAACAGTTGACCATGCATAAGAACAGATCATAAGGCAAGAGTCAAACACACTCTCAGCTAAGAAGTATCTTTTGGAGCTCTTGATACATGCCCTGTCGTATCTCCTTCATTGTCACTCCATAAATGAATGGATTGATTAAAGGTGAGAAAAGCAAAAATGTGTGCGCCGTAAAAATGTGGACATACAGTGGAACGCTGTGCTGTGATTGGTGCAACACTATGCTAAAGAAGAAGGGTATGTAACATCTGGACATGACACAGATATGGGACCCACAGGTGCTGAAAGCCTTGGAACAGGGCTTCTTCTGTGGAAGTTGCAGAACTGCCCTGATAATCAGAGTATAGGACAAGGCAATATAGAACATGTCCACTGGCCCTATTAGAAGAGAAAGTGCCAAACCATAGACACTAGTTACAGTGATGTCAGAACAAACTAGTTTTGCCACAGCCATGTTAACACAATACGAATGGGCAACATACCTGCTACAAAATGGCAGTCTGAAGATGAGGAGTGGGAGAGGAGTGACCAGCAAAATGGCTCTTAAAATAGAAGCTACAGCTATTTTAGCAATTAGTGAATTTGTTAAGATAGCAGAGTATCGTAGTGGGTGGCACACAGCAATATACCCGTCGAATGCCATTGCAGAAAGACTGGAAGATTGTAATATTTGAAAACATTGCATGAAGAATGACTGAATAAGGCAAGCACTGAAAGAGATTACACCATCATCAAACCAGAATATCTCTAGCATTTTAGGAAGAATACAGGATGTTAGGGCCAGGTCACAGAAGGCAAGCTGGGAAATGATAAGGTACATAGGCTGGTGCAGAGACATCGCTGTTTTTATGACCAACAGAAGAGTACTGTTTCCCAGAAGAGTGGTAATATAGATGAAGCAGTACAGCGGAGCAAACCATATGTGGTACGCCTCCAGTCCAGGGATGCCCATGAGGACAAGCGTTGAAGGTGTGAATCCTGTGCCATTGGTGGATGTTATGATGTCCCCATGATTACTATATGGTATTCCTGAAGACATGTCCATGCCTGAATACATAAGAAAATAATGTGTAATATCTTGCTTGGGATCACATTTTTCATTCCAACCATCATGCTGCAGAATGAACAAGAAAAAGATCCAGGTAGAATACCACATTTAAACAATAGTGCTTATTGATGTGTACAAATGGATGCCTATTAGAACACAGATCTGCATTCTTATAAAGGCATGTCTGCAGTTCTTCATACATGTCTATATATGAATGACTCCATATGTAATTTCACTGCAAAACAGTTCTGACTTTGTATCTGATATTTCAACATATGATAATTCTCATCACTTACATTTATTAAGATAGAACAAAGTAATCACTTTTTTCCTAATGAAAATGACTGTGCTTACACTAGTACATACAGTCATAGAGTTTAGCGTAAGTCTGCATGATGGTAAAAATAAGGTGTTGGTTAATAACTGCATGTCCAAATTGGTGGCTGCAGAATTGATCACAGTTTTTCATGCGCATTTTGCTGCATATATATGTTGAAGGTGCGTATACGGGAATAATTAATGTAGAGTGGGTAAGGGGGGCTGCGGAAGGAAAGAGTAAATTGTAGCTGTTAAATAAAACTATTCGACCAATTCTGCAACGACCAAGTTGGTTCGATGTAATCAACCAAAACCAAAAATGATGCATTGCTGCATTTTGGTGAGTAAAGACTTTTGAGGTGCTGATCCATGTGACATTATTATCAATACCAGCATATTACAGAAGCATGTGTTTTTCTTCATCCAGAACACATGAAATGCGTTCAAAGTATAGTATAATGCTCTGCAGAAGTACAGGGATGGGTAGTGGCTCGACTGCCTATTCAGTGCCACACTGCAGCATCACACTACTCGTAAATCAGCAGTGATCCCCATCATACACTTTAACAGAAACATCCTGAGAGATAGGCCTCCTTCAACTTTTGTGGCGATGTTTTTCACAAGTACAGGCTATACTCTGAGGGGTGTGTGTGAAGGGATGACAGTAGCGGCCCACACAGCAATAGTACAAAGATTCAAAAATGAAAGAATATCCAATCTAGGCCCTATACAAATATATACTATTATTAAACAATGACAAGTAATTTAGAAGACAGAAGAACATAGCCACCCCTACAGACGTGGTATATGCTAGCACTCTAGGTACTTGGGTAGGTGTGTACAGGCAAGGAACTGCAGCAATGTCAATTTACAAAAAGGTTACGTCTTTGAAGAACAGGAGTGAAAATGGGAACTATTAGTCAATATGGTCCCAAAAAGTGTACCTGGGGGATAGGACCTCTTGACAGTTCCTAATACTTGGTCTTAAGTGGCTTCACATCATCGTCGACCTGGGATTATCAGTGCTGTCTTTGTAGTCAAATTAGGTATGAGATGTGTGAAGTCCTGTTGATCTAGTGTTTAGTCGGCATTTAGTCAGCCTATTGTCGGATCGAGATGGGTTCTGCTCATTTCTAGTCGGTGCTAGAAAGGGTTCAACAGGTTTGAGTCCACTATCAAGTCGGTTTGCTACAATGTGACTGCTTTCTTCTCTGGTGCTCCTCAAGAGCTCCAATCATGCTTTTGAGAGTTATGTTAAATCTCTCAACTAGGCCATTGATCTGTGGATGGTATGCATATGAAAAAGTATATGATACCCCACATTCCTTCCACATGGCACATATATACTTGGTCATGAAGTTGTTGCCTCTATCAGACACAACTTCTTTATGGAAGCCAGATCTAATAAATATGCTCAGCAATGCTCTTGCAATTGGCTTAGCAGTCACAGTGTTCAGTGGGATGGCTTCAATATACCTTGTGGCATCATCAACGACCAGAAGGGTGAACCTACAACTAGAGGATGTAAGAGGGGAAAGGGGACCAATAACACCAATCTCTACCCTCACATATGGTATGCCCCCTACAGGTAGTGGAAGCAATGGAGCCTCAACTTTTGCACCACTTTTGACATACATCTGGCGAGTAGCACAATACCTGCAATTGCATTCGCCCTGTGCCACCATCTCAGGTCAGTAGAAGTACATGGTTCACCTCTCCTTGGTCTTCTTGATGCCAAGATGACCTGCAAGGGGGAACTCATGTGCCAATTGCAGGAGGAAAGATCTCACCTGAAGGTGAACCACCAACCTCTTATGGTCTCCTTCAGAGTACTCTGTGGGCTCACTGTACATGAGTCCACCTTCCCAATAAAGCCTAGGCTTCCTATGGGCTTTACCCTCTAACTGGGAGCAGGCCTGTCTCCTGAGCCCTTCAAGTGATGGGTTATGATGTTGGCCCTTTCTGAACTCAAGGTGCCCCCTTCTGTAAGTAACCTCTGCAGTTCAGGGTGATAGTGAGGATTGAGTGTTTCACGTAGCCCCTCTTCCTCGTCAAGTTCAAGTGCTTGACCAACTACCTCCACCTCAGTGGTAGGTGAGTTAGGGGGGATATTTTACTTCCATTTTTTTAATTTATTCTCTCCTTTAGCCTTAGGTTTCCCCTTTTGCTTTGGCTGGCCCTTAGGCCTGGCTAAGGCAGCCTTGGTCTGAGACATAGTGCTTTGGTATTCTGCATTGTACTCCACAATAACTAAGTCTTTGAGGTCATTCCCTAAAATATCTTTTCCAGGGACTTGCATCGGTACACTAACAGGTATCATGACTACCCCCACCATTCACAGCTAAAGTAACAGGCATATATGCGAACCTGAGAGTGGGCCATCATCTAACTTAGTGGGCATCAGATGAGCTCTGTTCAGAGCCTCGAAACCAGAGTAGCATCCACTACAGTTTGAATGGCCCCAGTCCCTAATGGCAGGGGTGTCTATACCATCCACCAGAAAACTATCTTTAAAATAATGCTTGTTATTATCAGATATGGAGGCATACGCCTCAGCAACTCTAGTTTCCCAGCATCCCAGGGAAACTAAAACTAACTTAGATCATGACCCATCGGGTAAGGAATCTAAGGAGAAGGATTCCCCTGTGAGTATGTATTCCTCTTCATAAAGAAGTGCCAGATTCACAGAGTGGACCCCCAAAGTCTTACCCTTACATCTGGGGTCCCTCTTCACATGTGCACATGCTCCACAGGCTACACAAGATCCACTGGACCTTTGTATATAGGGAGGCTTAGAATGTCCACTATAATGCTTGGGACCATTAGTCCCACTACCCTTTCCATGTTCACATGGCTTATTCCCTTTATGGAACTTTTGGTGGGCCTTATGGGAAGTATTTTTTATCAGTAGACCCACCCTCTTTCTGCTTTTTTCCCCTCATTGTGTTTATCAGAAGCACGTTTGTCCTTATGGGACACTCTATGGAAAACCCAAAGATCAGCAGCAATGGCTAGCTTCTTAGGATCTAACTCCTTTGCAGCTGGCAAACGCTGCTTAAGCTTGGGGGAACAAGAAGCAAACATATGTTTCAACATAACCAAATTGACCATGCCTTCAAAAGTTGTTACTTTATGGACTTCTACCCAACCACTCAAATTCTTCACGGAATCAGTCACAAAAGACATCCAAGTAGTACTTACTATCTGTTTTCTTGTCTCCTCTAAATCTATTTAAGCATTGAGCAGGAGCATTCCAAAACATTGATAATGGAGCGTGCTTCAATGTATCAAAATCGTTTCTGTCAGCCTCAGACATATCCATACTAGGGCTGCAGCAAGAATAGGGAAGTCTGCTGAGCAACCATCAATTTTATCAGGCTCACCTACTTCGTGTACCTCACAAGCGTACTTAAAAGCTGTCAGACAATCAATGATATCATACTAAGAAAATCCTTAGGAAATCTTGGATGAAAGGAGGATCCAGATCTGCTCCCAGAACCTCTGGAGGAGCCTTGAGACCCTGGCAGTCAGGCCAACTCCAATTCGTCGTCCCTGTCATTCTGTTTCTTTATACTAACAAACTCCAGTTTAGTCATGTTAAAGTCCAACTCCTTTTCCCTGAGCCTAGGATTTTCTCTCTTAAGCTCAGACAAGGCCTCAACTTCTAAAGTTGACATTGAAACATGAGAAGACCGCTCTTCTTGTCCATTTTCGATAGTGGCAGTAACCACAAGTCCATTGCTATGGCTGGGACCTGCCCCAGCATCTACTGCATCACTAAATAATAGGCCTCATTCCGACCCTGGCGTTAACCAAGGAGCTATTAGCGCCTTGGTTGACGCCGTTATTTTTCCGACTTTGCCATGGTGAATGGCGGAATTACCGCCCCATTCCAAGGTTGGCGGGGTCGGTAATTCCCCATTCACCAAGGGCCCTTCCCCATTCCCATTTTTGCCCCATTGGGCTCAATGGGAATGGGGAAGGCGCTAATTACGGCACTGTAAATTACGGTGCCGTAATTAGCTCCTAGGTCCCTTTGCTGGTTGTTTTTTTAACGCCTGCAAAAAGCAGGTGTTAAGTACCAACCCGCAAAGGGAACTCGGAATAGGGCGGTAAGGGTTTAACGGCACCGGTCTTGTTAACGGTGACCGTTAACCCTTACCGCCCTACTCGGAATTACCCCCAATGTCTTGGGAACAAGTCTAAGGAAGACTACACCAGTGGACAACACAGGGGTACCCAAGTCCTTATCTTCACTGTTGAGCATCAACTTGTTCAGATGGATTTTGAGAATCTGTCCTGGTCGACAGATTTTAGGAGGCCACCCTAGTTATAGTGAGGAGCGGAACTCTGTGAAGTTAGTCAACTCCCGATCAAGGTAGCAATGGAGAGCAGTCCCTGCTATTCTCAAGAGAGTTTTGAGCGGGATCAGGCATCCTCAATGAGTCAATACAATTAAACACTGTACATCATGATTAGAACATGCACAGTTCTACTAAACCAAACGCGTTAGGTTTGCTTTGTTGATCTTGGAGCCGCATTTCATGGTGTCCCCAGAGAGTCATTATGGGAATCAATGAGTGGATTAGGGGCACGCGCTGATACCCTAACTGTGACTAGAAGGCTCTATTTGTTTAAATGGATTTCTAGAATATGGCCTGGTGGACAGATTTTACTGAGAGGTCACCCTAGTTATAGTGAACAGGGGACCTCTGAGAGGTTAGCCAAAACCCAATCAAGGTAGCAATGGAAACGCAAATGTGCGCACTGACAAGAATGCAAAAATTGTAAAAATGAATTTTCTTACAGAAGCTCATTTTTAGGCACCTATAAAATTAACCTAAACTCCCAACTGTAAAAAGCTAAAATGATACAAAAGTGTCCCCATCGCAGTGCATTGTCAGGTGCTGTGCGCAAGGTTAAAAAGTTACAAAAGTGTAAAAGGCAAAAGGGATACATATCTTTCCAGTACTGAGGGTAACCAGTGATTACATTGTAGGAAAATATAGAGACACAATAAATAAATGGTTAAAAATTACGAAAAACAAAAATGAAGAGGGTAACAAACAGTGCCAGGATGGAAAAATATCAAAATATTGCCAAGAATATAGTATTGCAGGTTTGAGTTTAAGTGGTTAAACAAAAAACAAGTACACGCCAGTTAAAAAAAAGTGTAAAGTGGGGACAAAAAAGAGGAAAGACAGGTATAAGTGGACCAAAGGGTCGGGCAGTGTCCCCCCGTAAAGCATATTAGCAAATAGCTAGAAAGTAATATGGTCAAAGTGAAAAGACATTTAAATTTAAAAAGCACTAAACCCGGATTGTAATTCTTAAAAAGTCCACAAGATGGCAATCACACACTATAGTAACAGTAGGTATATAGATCTGCATGTAGATAGTATGGGCGATGTAACAGGTGTGTCGTTATTATTATTTTTTTAGCTATTAATGTGTCTTTATAAATGTATTTAGATGTTTTGTCATCAATACAATTACATATAACCATACTGACAGACTGAAGGGCTGACCAGTTTCCCTATCACAAATTAGCAAAAGCCAGGGAAGTGAAGCTGAGGGCTTTACTTCCCTGTAAAAAGTCAGCACAGGTTCAAACACAAAAGCAAAAAGAAAGAGGGGGTCAATAAGAGCTATGCAGGGAAAGTTGCAAAAAGAGACATCTTTCATAAAATTATTCCAGCAATACTGCAATAGTAAATGCTGGGTCATGTGGCACGTTGTCCCAACCAGTTTAACCTGGGTGTAAGGCATGGGTGAATACATCGGCCAAATATTGTTTTTAATCTTTATAAATGATCTCTAGACTGAAGACAGATGAACCACTTGTTTTGGGGTATAGGTCCAGCATTCTACGTTTAGCGGAGGGTGCAGTTCTCTAATCGAAGACACACATGGGGCTAGAGCAGGAACTTGTTTGTCTTTGATCTTTATGTTTGCAAAGAGGGCTACTCAACAATCTCACAAAAACAAAATATATGGTGTTTACTAAAAAGAAAGTTGCAGAGAACAGATTTTTAATATAGGGGTCGTACACAACTGGCAGTGCTCTACATTAAAAATATGTTGGGATATGCTTGTCCCAGACAGGGCTGGGGATAGACTAGGTTGCCAAAAGCAATGTAACATTAGAGAAGTCCTGTGGAGGAATTGTACAACACTGGAATAGGGCCGTTGAATCTGCACTTTACGTGTATAAAGTAAATACATCTGTGTTTTATTGGCCAGCCTTGTGGGACACATCAATTTAACAAGTTTGAAGTGTATGGAGAACACATTCTTCAAACAGTTACTAACATTACCAATCTAAGTCCCAAATGCAATACTAAGATTAGAACGGCACAAGGGGATTGACTGCATGGCTTATTTTAAACCAATTTTATATTGGACCAAATTGTGGAATTCTCTGCACTTAATAAAATATAGAGCGTGCCTTCGAGACATCAGCAGTTTACTTGGGCCCAACAGACTCCACTACATTCTCACTACCATATGGTCATTGGGAATGGAGGACATGCTTAGGAACCCAAGCAATATGGCACTCTTTCCAAACAACATATGAAAGAACAGGTATCATGTAATAACTTTGCATCCAATTTATCTGCTCCTATGAAAAGGTCTCTAGTAAGTGTCCCTCAAGAGCAGCTCCAGGCTGGAGCACTACATTCAAGCTCTTGACACAGGCTTTGGCAAGGTGCTTCTCACTATAATGAGATTGGGTATTTTACCAATCGTGTCGGTCTCTACCAAGTGGTCTGCTGAGGGTTCACAGATGGGTATAAAGTTCTTCTTATGTCCAGAGAGCCTAACACATGCTATGCTGTTACATACCTTATATGAATCACCCCAGTGCTAAAATTATGTTCCACCTCAATTGTGTACAAGTCATGGTAATTTTATATGATGTAACTGACGGTTTGACAGGATACAAAGTCGCTTTATATTTAAAGACAATTACGAATATTAGGGCCAACTATATGATATTTTTAAAAAATGTGTTACTGTTTCTGTTGTTTTTATGTTTGTTAATGCAATGTGATTATTTATATTTGTACATATTTCGAAATAAACATGACATGATGAATGGGAAGGAGTTACTAGCTGGTCAGATAGAACATTTGGCTAAGCACTCGCCCCTGATATCCGAGGGCAGCCTTCTGTGACACGTTCAAATTCCAACTTGATCAACTCAGCCTTCTGAGGTTCATAAATTGAGTACCACTCTGTGGGATAATGATGTATTCTGTTATTTCAGCGCTCTGAGACCTATGGGAGTGTAGTGCTATATAAGAAATACATTAGTATTACTTCTAAGGAGAAAATAGTGCCAGTGATCATCGTGCATGACATACATGCACATGACTTTTCTAAGCTGTATCTTGTAGGATAAAATTCCAGAATAGCTATTAGACAATCCAGAGACTAGATTAAGTGGCTGTAAACGAATGTGTCATCTTTTTTTAATGAAATAGAATATTAACAATGCAAAAATAATACAATTCTTTGGAGAATAGAGATTACAATCAGTGGCTGTAACTAAGTGTGCAACACAAAAGTGTGTTTCTTCTGGCTGCCAATAGTAAGGATTAGTTTTCAAACTCTAGGCCAGGCCTTGAGGGCGGGATCCATGCCGGGTTTTCAGGATACCCTTCATTATTATTCATGAGATACATTTCCATACAATGATTCTAAATGTTTGCACATTTTTCCTCATGAATATTAATGAGGGATATTCTGAAAGCCCGTCAGGATTCCAGCCCTCGAGGCCTGGAGTTGGACAACCATAGTAGTGTATTCCAGGGACCATCTTGCAGGCCATGTGTGCATTTCTTGTCAGAGAAAAGTAGGAGACAATCTCATACTTGTTTGAAGCAGACAGGAAATTACATTCAAGGACTGTAACCGACCTTAAAACACACCTGCTATCTTCCACTGCCTGCTACTAGTAACTGGTGTGAATTCCAGTTAGCAGCTTGTTTGACGTCCAATTCCTCGGCCTACCAACATGTCTGAAGCACGTAAAGGTGGCACATTGTAATACAGCTCAATACCAGTTTATTTCAGTCATAGCACTAATAGCACCTGTTAAGAAGAGTATAATTCCACGAATACAGAGATATGAGAGAAAGACAAAACTACTCCTTAACATGTTTACAGTGTTGTTCAAACACATCCTGGAAGATCAAAAGTTTGGCATGTAGCGGCCAGACGGTCAATGACACAGCCATTACATTTGTGCCATGATAAGCATGTTTTTAGAGAGTACAAAAAAAACAATAACATGTCATCTGCACTGTGTCCAAAATAAAACTGTCTGCCAGAAGACTGTGGTCGATACCACATTTTTCCAGCACAATATGATGTGGTGCAATGCACTGTAGATGAAGATCCAAATGTCCCTACCAGAAGTTCCACCCCCAGGTTGCCTATATGTTGGGAACCGGAAATTGTGACACGTGCAGTACCAGTGAGGACCCCAGTACCACAAAGAGTTCTTGAAACAAGATATCCATTGAGAAAACCCAATGTGCATTATCAAAGAAATTATGGTTTTCTGGATAAGGTCGCGGAAGAAGTGTGAAAGTGGATGAAAACATTACTGGTGATGTCACACGGAGCAGAACTGACGCACACAGAAAAGAAGCAAAAGACAAAAGAAAATAGATATTCTTTAAAATCTGAAGAGGAGATGTCGAAGATAAGTGACATTTCGGGATCAAAATGAAGATGCTTGTGCAAAGAAACGCTGTAGAAAATGTAAAGTCATTTTAAACGTGTACAGATGCTGTAACGCAAGTAGACAAAATCATTCTAAGGCTGGCTACGTAGTGAATAGATTGCGGCGATGTGCCAATGTATATACATAGGAATATATGGAATCTGGATGTTCCATGATGCACTTTAGTAAGCTTAAAACCCTGTGAATATAAAGGGCTTGTGTGTGGTTCAGTTGGAAAATAGCTAATGACGAAGGAGAATTTAAGACAGTGTTGCTGGTCCATGACCAAGTGTCAAGGCCACTGTGACCCTGGTTGTCTGTCAAGAAGCTACATGAACGTGAGAAAGAAACAAACTTCTGTTTGTGGTGGGATGAAAAAACACTGAAGGAGTGAAGAGTTCATCATTTAATAGTATTATATGCAACGATGAGCTTGAAAACGTGGTCTCCAGTCACATGGTCAGATGAAAATAGACTTTGGGTCGAGCTACACCGAAATCAGAAGATAAGACCATGCAAAACTCCCTTTTATTCTCAGGCACAGAGAGCTTCTGCAAAGCCAAGTTCAAAGCCTTAATTGAATGGCAGACCGCAAGAGTGATGATGGCTGTTCAGCTAATTAGGTGGGGAGACATGACCAGGCCGACCCTCCCAACACCTGGGGTAACCAGCTTGCGTGCTGCTAACAACTGGAATATTCTACAAGGGTACAAGTGTCCAACCAATTGTAGAGGGCCACATATTAAGGAGCCCTATAGTTTGAGTAGCCAATGAATTGTCATGTATTTTGTGACGATGAAGATGACTTGCACTAGAGGAGGGCTTAGTTGTCCACCTGATTTTAGGGACCCAATCACAACCCCCGTCAGTATGGAATGTATATATAGATGTTCAAGCCTATCACATCCCCAAGTAGGATTTTGTAGTTTGCCACGTAGTGTGACGTCAATGATGACAGATTTTTGCTATAAAAGAAATGTTTTTTTAAGTGATGCATTCAGATTGTGCTGTACGACGTCCGATGATGTCTGTTGTAACTCCCTGTTTTAGATAATTGCAAATAAAACAGTACTACGTTTTGCCAACGTCCTAAGGGGGTTTGATCATTTATATATGAGTAAGTTCTGCATCCCCATCCTTCTCTAAGTATTTCTACCTCGACTTAAAAGACCCCAGGTCCTGGGGATCAGAACAGTATTAGTCTGAAATCTCAAGACCCGAACTCTGCAGTCTTCCGACCATCAGCCAATCGCCATTCCATCACAAGCACATGATGTCACCACCAAAAAGATTGCTGCAGAGGCAACACTGAGCTGGACACTGGTCCCCAGCTCCCAGTCCCAGCTTCAGTGCAGTGTGAAGGAGAGATTTGACCAAGCGCATCAACAAAAAAAAATCACAGCATAAATAGCAAAGTGTTCTTTCTTAATGCCAGTGTGTGAAAATGCCATCTATGGACTGTTCTTTTTTTTAGGAAACTGCACTTCACATCAGTTTATGAGTAAAGCTAATCATAGCTTGAACATTCTTAGTTCAATATAGCATTCATCCAATCACATCACTAGGGTCTTCCTCACCTGAATCTTCCTCTGTGTTTAATGACAGCAGGTTTTCAAGAGGAAGAGGATTCTTCGTTTTTCTTGTAGATCGTCGGTCTGCCAAAAAGAGGGAAACAGCTAACAGGCTGTAAAACCCCTCTGATTAGAGATGGTGGTTCCTATGGTGGTTGGCGTGTTCAGGAATATTGTGGAGTCAAAACCAAAAGCAGTTGGATATCTGTACTTTCCAGTGCGATGGAAAGCACGGAGCCAGCAGCCCGAATGGGTGTATTCACAAATAGTTCCAAAAATGCAGAGATAGCCAGGTGAACAGGGCAAAGATTAGGAAGCGCTAAGAGCTGGTTCGTAAATCAGTGGAATGCAGCCCCAGCAGAACAGGCAGTAGAACAGGAGCAGAAGGCAGAGGAACGAGAACACGGCCAAAGAGGGAGGCAACAGCCCAAGGGCCGTTGCTCCCGAAGCTAGAAAGAAAGAAAGAAAAGTAGCTTCACAAAGCTAGAAAGAGCATAGGCACTCTAGGAAAACAGTGTCTTACCCAGAGAGAACAGCATGGAGAGGCAGCGCAAAGTGTTGACTGGGAGGTCCGTATAAAAAGACATGGTCGGTGCCATTTTGGGAAAAGACTAGGAAAAGTCTGTGTTCTAGTGAATGAGGCGTGATGGCACACTAATGGTGCCAGGACCAGCGATTCCATAACCTCCACAGAGATCGAGTGATGACAGCACCAGATTTTTACAACAAAATGATTTTTGTATTGATATATGCTGTAGATCAGGGGTCTTCAACCAGTGTCACTTTTGGCTCCAATTCCCACGATCCCTTACAATTGACTATGTAGGGATAGGGGTGATGAGAGTTGAAGTTCAACAGATCTAGATACCCAAATGTTACAGATCATTCTTACTCATGGTGTGGTTCTTAAGATGTTATGGATGACAACGAGCATCAGCCATAGTTTCCATAGTCAGTGTTAAAGGATTTTGGGACTAGTAGTCCAAATATCTGGAGGGACACAAAGAATAATCACATCACTGTGATTATGTTCACTAGCAGACAGAGTGGCTATGATGGCCAACTAGCTGATATCACCATCCCCTGTCAACCAAGAGGGTAATCAACTACCATCTTGGTAGCCGTCCGCTGTCAAATCAAAGTAATCCATGTTGCAGCCATGAACAGTCATTTCTCCTCCAGGTTACTCCTATGCAAAGATTTGATGACAAAGGCCACAGAGAGTTGACATCTGGGTGAAGATTGTCGAGGTGGTGAGACTATAGAGCCTAATTACAAGTGAGGTGGTAAGGGGTTAACGGAGCCGGTAAAGGTGCCGGCTCAGTTAACCATGTACCGCCTCATTACGAGGTCCCCTCGCGGGACCTGTTCTGGACGTCTGGTCAGACCAGACGTCCTTTGCGGGTCCAGCAAGGGGACCTGCATGCTAAAAACGCATGCTCCCCATTCCCATTGAGCCCTATGGGGCCTCAAATGCGAATGGGCATGGTCCGGGTCCGGGTTCCCTGAATGGGGAAGTACCGGGCCCTCCAAAGTCAGAATGGCCCAGCATTTCCCCATTCAGGGACCACGTACCAGGACCCGAGTTTGGAGGCAGCCATGCCCCTATTAAGGCATGGCTGCCTCCAAACTCATAATGAGGCCCTATGACTAATCTCCTAACGCATACAGTTAAACACAATTGCTGCTTGCTAAGAGTCTAAGAGCCTTGCTAACCTATACATTGTCAAACCATTCATCTTCCTTGCTTCACACCTACTCATTCATTATATGGTGACCTATTTCACGAGCCATTGGAAATGATTTCCACGAACAAGAAGATCAGACATTTGCTGGCCATACAGTCAGGGTCGGACTGGGACTAGAAATGCAGCCGACAAAAAGTGGCCCACAACAAACAATGTGGCCCACATTCATAAAATCCAGCAATCCCCGACGCATTGATGCACACTACTTGTGATGGTTTCATACCTTTATGGCCACTGTTGGTGAAAACAGTTTGGGAACCCCTGTTACTGCGCTGCAAGCCCCAAGAAAATCAATTGTGCTCATTGCTGCTACTATTGGGTCAGCAAAGGCAGCAGTAAAAACTCTCCTCACATGAACAAACAGGTAAGGCACAGACAGCACAGCAGCAGCATATACTTCATGTGTGGAAGGAACCAGCTCAAGCATTAGCAGTGCAAGCTTCCATGACACACATCAAGTAGAGAGCAGTAACCACCCTCCTTCCATCCTGCACTGCAAGTAGAAGATACAGTGGCAATGGAAACTTCATGTTTACCTTTGACCCTGCACAAGCAACAACAGTGCAGGTTCCAACCCACAGAAAAGGTAGAGCAAGTGTCCAACACCCAACAGAGACCGTGCAGATAACAGCAGTGCAAGCTTCTATACCACAACAGGTCCAGCACAGGCAGCAACAGTGCAAGCATCAGACTGGCAAGGTAGGTACACAACACTACCAGCAGGGGGGAACATGTTCTCCTTCAGAATCATGGCAGGGTTTTCAAGGACAGAGCAGTTGTGGCACATGTCAGACGTGCAAGCTTCAATCACACCAAATATCAGCGGCATTGCCGCATAGGGTTTTTGGAGGGGTTTGAGGCAGCAACCCCTGTGTAACACATTCCCTCATGTTGTATGTGCCACATGAACATATTCCCTCAAGTCTCATGGAAAGTTTGTACCTAGAAGCAGTTGTATGATTGCTGCTACAGAGTCACTCACTAACACAAATTCTCGTGACTCTCAGTGAGGCTCTCCTGCTGAAGCTAAAAGCAGCCAAACTCTCCCCTTCACCTTTGAAAACAAAAACACTTAAGGACTGCTGCTTGAAGATGAGCTGGGCCCTGCTCCCTCTTACCCCTCCAAGCACGGCTCTGACATGCAATTGCTACTATCCCATCACCATTTCCATTGCCTAAAAAGGTGTGCATACAAAAGGCACTGCTGCTTACAAATTAATTGTTTAGAGTAGTATTTGGCAGCGCAACACACGTGCCTCCTGACAGCTCTGTAAGTGACCGAGAGGTCAAGTTGACATAAACCACAACTTCGTGGGAGGAGCTAGAGCGCCATTTGCCCACTGGTCGATGGCTGCCTGTGGAGTCCCTAACTTGTATATAACAATGTCTCAGGCATTCAGTCATTGCAATCCTGTGAAGTACTTTATGGCAGACACACAGGTGCACAGCATGCCTCTCAACCTTTTCCTTCATCACAGCTGGTGAAAAGAGAGAGCCTAGATTTTGGCAGTTGGGAGCCCATTGACGTTAATGGATGTGCAAAACGCTTGATGGGTGAGCGACCTGACTCCAAGGTGGGCGTCACCTGCCAAAAGCATGTGAGATGAGAGGTATGTGAACAGTCAGGAGCACACACATTCACACAGACATCAATGAAAGTAGTTAAAAACTGCATCCTTCTGTTGCATGTGTCTGACTTGTTCACATAGATTTTAAGAAGTGAAAATCCACCAGCAGGACACATGTCACAACAGTTTGAACCTCTGTTGTATAAATAAAACAGTCGAGCTTGGCTGGGTTATGCAATCACCCACTGTAGTCTGTGTCCGTTTTGACGTTGTTACCCACCTAGCTCGTATTTGCAGAAGAAATCATTGTCGGTTGAGGCTGGCACAGAGGCAGGCACAAGCAGAGTTCAACTATAGATGACAATCAGCATTCATTACTGCGTGAGTATTAAGCGCACGGGCCCGTCTCCATGAATGCTTGGGTAGCATAAAGACTATTGATGTGTACACATTGTGCAGATAGCTCAATGTGTTATCAGCTCTCATAGACCCTTTCCAAAGAAATCAAAAACAGAAACGCACACTTGTACAAGTCATTGTCCCCTTTCGGAAGAAAAATGCATGCCTCAATAGCATGCATGCGGAAATAGATTTTAATCTATTCCATTCGGGAGATGACAGCCCTAGCCTGTGTCTTCTTTGCATTCTGGGATTTGTAGTACTGAAGTTATAATGGGGACATTCAGTGCTTTATGTCCCAGAATGCAAAGTAAAAGACAGAATGATATAGCATCACCCGAGTCGCCCTGTCGTCTGCAATAGATTTATTAAATTAAATCTGCTGAAAAGAGATTTTTATTCAGTCTGTGCATCATATTCACACATGCTCAGATACAAATCCACACGCACCTTTCATGAACTTGACATATATGCCAGCATGCCTCAATCATTTCAGGGGATAGCAGTCTAGGGCTGGTTTTATTTTTGTATTCTGAGTCTTAAAAACCTGTATCGCTCCGTTATAAATCTAAGGACTACAAGTCCCAAAATGCAAAAAATACTACTAAGTCACAACTAGCATCTACCGAATGAGGCATGCTAGCTTGTTGGCTTGTCTCATTTTCACGAGAAAAAACAGATGTGTTTGAACTACTGGCAACCTGACCAGAGGTGTTGCTAGGGGGGCTAAGGGGACTATAGCCCCAAGTTTTTTGGCAGTAGCCCCGGATAGACATTAATGGGCTACAACCAAAGGGCTAGCTAGCCCATGTAGGGTGCAAATCCAGCGTGACAGAAACTGAGAGGCCATGCAAGGCCCCTATTGTGAGAAAGAAGCTGGCTGATGTTGAGACCCATTGGAATATGCAAGCCAGTTCAAAACATTGTGTTCCAACATAAGGCCCAGTTAATGAAGGGGCATCTTTCAACTTTTTCAAAATGGACAGGAGCTCAAGCGAAGGAAAATGTGCCTGAGAACTGGAAACTACTGGATGTGCCAATACATTGCAAACACCTGTGTGGCTGAAAAGGCTGTTTTCTTAAAATAGGAAAATCTACAATTTTACTTAAAGGGACAGATAGCAGCATGTTACATTGACTTCAATGGAGTACAAGCCTTCTGATCCAGAAAGCTAAGGTCAAGTCAAGTACTTTGCATTTGTCACAAATAAAACCCCTTACTTTTCAACTTCAAAATGACATAATTTAAAAGGAGAGGCCCACTTGTTTAAACGTGAACACTGGTTTACCATGGTCAACTTTGGCCTATGTGTTAACAATGCAGAAAGGAAGGCTCATGCCTTTCCCACTAGTATATTAAAGAAATAATGTATTCATGTACAGCCAATCCAGATACCATACAAAATGTTATATGTACAACACATCTTTTCAATTTAAAATTCTATCCTTTCAGAATTATGTCTGTAGCTTATTTTTCCCCATTGAATTAAAGACTGTCTATCGAACACTGACCTCAAAGACCTTAGGCCGAGGGCCCACCAGAAACAGCAGGTCTGTTTCAGTAAATCCAAAGAAATACAATCGTTTTAGATCAAATGTGTGGGAGGGTTAGATAAGCCAGCCAACAGAACTGACCTCTTCGACTGTCATGGGCCAAAAAAAATGTCTCTCAGAGAATGCTAATGGATCCTTAAAGACTCTGGGCCTCATTATGAGGTTGGTGCTAGTCATGGCACTATTAGTGCATGACTAGCACCAGTAACGGGACCGTGTCCACCCTCGTTAAATGGGGATTTACCGGTCCAGTCCGACCTTGGCAGGACCGGTAAGCCCCCATTGTAAAAGCCATTCCCCATTCCCATTTGAGCCCCCATAAGGCTCAATGGGAAGGGGGGAGGCATCAATAATGGTACGTAAAACCAGGTGTTAAGGGAGGGACCCGCTAAGGGACCTCGGAATAGGGCGCAAAGGGATTACCGGCACCGGTGTCATTACCGATGCTAGGTATCCCTGTGTGCCCACTTCAGAATGAGGCCCTGTGTTAGAAACAGACACTACTGATAAGCAGATGTTCAAGTCACATGTTTCTGAGGAAATCTCAACTGGTTGTATTTGCTTGGAAATTTGAAATGACAACTTCACATACAAATGGATGGCCATTGAAATAACATGGGACGCTGTTTCATTCATAACTGTACATTTTGGTGGTTCATTCAGAATTCATTTCGACGATCATCAAACTCCTGTAAGTTATAGGTATCTTTTAATGTTATGTGATGTATAGAATTTGAGATATGAAGAAAACCATGATCCTCACCTTCTCATAATTCAGGGGAATTTGAAAGTTGGTGGGCTGATAGAAAGAAAGAAATAATGTGTGTTTTATACAGTTTGGTAGTTATAACTATTTCAGCTCATAATTAAATCAGGAAAAATGAAAGCTCCTCTCAGGAAGGATGTGCTGAAATAAAATTAGTATTGTTCATAAATTGTAGAATTCAAAAATATGTTTATGTTTATGCAGTTATCTGAAAATTGGCAGTAATGTGGCTGGAGGGACCTTGCTGTGAATAGAGGCCTAAGATGTGAGCTGCAAACCTGTTTCCAAATGAGGGTCTGAGATCTGGCTGACCTCCTGAGCTGAGAATATGGAACTTCTATTTAAGTAGATATATCCTCAAAGCTATCCATTGAGTTTTGAAAAACCTGCCTTAATCATTTCTGTTTAATTAGGGGTGAAAAATGTAGACCCTTAGCACATCTAATTAAAGTTAATTACAATTAATTCCCATATAGAAAAGATCACAGAGCGATTTTTGTTAGCATTCAAAACTAACACATGTCATGCCCAGTGTGCTACAGCCATTTTAGTCAATAAAGTAATTGGGTGACCCTATTTTCCTGTAACCCCTGACTTCCTTACAGAAGAGGGGTGTTCGCAATCCCAAAATAAGAATCCCTAAAACTCTGCCTTTCAAGTGACTGTAGTGTGTGCAAAACAAATGTTCCCATTTATTCGCATTTATTCACAAATCAGAATCCCAAAGCCCGGCATTTCATTTGAATGTGTGTTTCCCAAACGATTTTCCCATTGAGTTAATTTCCCAACCCTCATGTTTCAAATGAAAAGCCCAAACGAAAGTCCCATTTTATTACCACTCCCTGCACCCTGCCGTCAAGCTAAGGTGGTCATATGAAACTGATGCCTGGGAGAGGGGGATTGCTGGGAGAAAAGAGCATTGTGATAAACCAAGCAATCATTGTGTGTTTTGGAGGTGTATTCTCTATTAATGTGCAAAGAAATCCTACGTGTGTTTTGACTGAAAATTCAACCTGTGTTTGTTGTGATAACTGAAAGAATATTAAAAAATACATGTCAGTCAATCGATGACGTTAATTTGGTATCACTACATAATATCCCCACCAGAAATATCGCCGTAGATATAGCCGTTTGGTTCGCCATAGGCGATATTTTTGGTGGGGATATTATGTGGGAGCGGAGGATGCAGGGGTGTCCCTCACACATAAAAAAAATGGTGCAGGGGTTGCGAGGATGTCCCCTGCAGGGTCCATGTCTGAATTTCGGCGGAAAAATATGGTGATATTTTTGCATCGCAATATTTTTGCAGCGGAATTAACACATGGAACTGTTAATTTGCATTTGGAATTGTTATGTTCTGCCACAGAGTTGGTGGCTGGTGCTATTGTAATTTGTTTATTATTCATTGTAGAAATTTAAATAAATATACACTATTATTTCTATACACAGGCCTGGTTCCTTGCTTGTTGGTGATACACAGGGTATCTGCTGAATGATGTTATGCAGGTTGGGGGCCTAACCAAATTTGAATCTGCTAAGCACTTTGCTGTGCAACACCTTGATCGAGGGGGGACTCTGTGAGTAGAGGGTGACCGTCCAATAAACCGTGACACCCCGAGTGTCGACAGTCCTGACGTTAGGGTAGACCCGGATCTTTTCCTGATATAGCAACACCCCTGAACGTGACCATAGGTTAAATTACGTTCATTGGACTTTGTATAGCACACTTTTTTCGAATAGTATTTCACTGTGTGTTTATCCCGAGCTTTTACACAAAAGCATGTGAGTGTGGTTGGAACGTGTCCTCTGAAGCTCATGTTGCGGGTCATGCATAATGTTCGAAGAAGCTCTTGATCTTTACGTTACATTTCTGCTACATTCATGTTGCTGCAGCCAATGCATCAGTGTGCTATTGCAGATGTGTGCAGCGCCACACTCAAAATTAAACCCTCAATTGCACAAGGATTTCTTTTACTAATTGTAGGAGCGTCTTTGAATTAAATTGAGCTGTTGTAGAGATGTCGCGAGAGCCCCGCTCTCGCGAGATCTCGCCCGCGCCTGCAGCTCCGCCCCCGCGCGCTACGCGCGCATTACAGGACGAGCTGAGGACACGGACAGCTGCGTCTTCCCGGCTCCTCCGAGCACGGGATTAATTCAGCATTAAAGCTGCAACGTTAAAGCTACTCCAACCCTGCCCCAGTTGGCCACGTTAGCCTTTGCCACTTAGGGCCTCGTTTATATGAGAACTGCTCCAGATTAGCCACGTGAAATAAAGCACTGGTGAAACGCCTGCCTGGCTCCTGTCTTCCTTCAAATATCAATATACTACAGCTGTAACTTCTGTCCGTTGTCGTGTTTGGAAAAGAATACTAGAAGGAGTCAGATGTGATTGTGAAATCGGAAAACTCTTTGATATTAAAAGTGCTCGTCGCTTTGTAATGCCATATACTGCAGAGTTGGGCTGATGGAGCAATCAAAGAAGGAGTCTGCATGCTGATATCTGGGACTCTCCATTAAGATTTAGAATTAATTATGGGGTCTCTCAGTTGAAAAGAGCTTTGATTGGTCACAGAGCAGAACCTGGTGAGCAGGCATTGAGCACGCACGTGAGAAAGATGGCTATTGTCTCCATTCTCTGAAAATTAGGTTTGCAGGTAGAGTGTCATCAGACTAAAGAAGAATATTTAACTTAAGCTTCCTTCTAGATGAGCAGCTTCCCTGTGTGTGTGTGTGTGTGTGTGTTTGCAAACAAGTGTGCACGGTCACACAAGCACACATAGAAACGTGTACATTTACATACATAGATGTGCACAATCACACAAACACATGTGCAGACACCCACCACCGGCCGGAGATATCTAATTGAGGAAACCCGAAAGCAACACGTGACATATCACCATTCTGCCCATCCAATTAAGCTAGCAAAACCATTTGTTTATCAAAATTTAAACATCGAGCGTGTAAGAATATGGAAATTGGCTTTCACTTTGCCTGCTGCAACTACTACTGTGCTGAAAGGCAAACTGACAACTTTTAGGATTTAGGACCTAATTCATGGAACGTTTAGCGCGGTGCAAAGTGACTTTGCACTGCAAAAATACACTCAGCACCGCTCTGTGAATGAGGTTATTTGTTGGCACTGCAATGATCATTTGAACCACACTTAAAGGTCCATGAATCAGGCCTTTAAATTGCTTACAAATGCAGATGTCCCCCTAAAATCCATCTGGCCTAGCAGAGCGGCCACAGCAAGCGTCACCTTGCCAGGGCTGTGCCACTCGGAAGATAGTAGAATGCGCGCACCTGCTGTGATAAAGAGTTCCATCAAATGGGCCAGGATTCCCGCCCTTTCCTGAGCTGCAAGCTGAGCTTGAATAAGGATGGAGCCATGCCGACTGGCAGCAGAGAGCAAAGGGGGCATGTCGTTTTTTTCTAAGTGTTAATTGAAACAAGTTAGGCCCAGCAGAAATACAGTCAAAGTTCAGAGAGGACATTGCACTGGCAAACGAGCTTTACTTTTTTTTTTGGGTTAAACACACTCACACATACACGTGTGCGATTAGTACAGTTTATTTTGGGCCCAACGGTAAGGTTTTAAAACTCGGCTCACATCAAGAAGAATTTGTTTCGGCCTCTGGCCAAAGTCCCTATAGGCCAGGCCATGCCATATACTTGATGTGCTGTTCACAGGTGTGCCACACGTTTCCACAGCACATTTTGATGACTCCAGTTGCATCCAATTGAATTTCCAGTTCACTTTGCTGCACAACTATGCAATGTCATCCTTAAATATTGCAGCAGTATCAGCCAAGCATGAGAAGGCGCATTCTTTATTTCAAAACAGTATAACCTGCTTTCTGTCGGATGCTATAGGTTTTTAAGGAGGATGTCATACACATTAGCCGGCATAGTCCAGCACTCACTGTGGTCATTTCACTGGTGTACTGGCTTGAAGGAACCCATACTCTATGATAAGGGCCCATGATTTGGCCAATAAGGTGGATACAGCAAGGCTGGTGAAGGGTGTGACTTCAGCATTATGTGCGTAGCCACCCATAAGGCCTCATCACAAGTTTGGCGGTAATGCAGCGGTTTTCCCGTCGAATGTAAATAGCGCTAACGCCAAGCCCCCCGGCGGATAATCCGCCAGATCACAAGTTTTCCTGCACACGCACAGGTACATGACGGTAGCGCAAATAGCGCTCGCACCGTGCGCTACCGCCATACTGCGCTAATATCGAGCGCCATGAACGTGCGCCGCTATTAACGCGCGGGAAACGCGTCACCGCCGGAACGGGAAACAAAGCGGCGGCCATCTTGGAAATCACAATCCGTCAGATATCACAGCCCCTGGAAGCCATCCACCCCTGTGAACACCAAATCATGTAACTGGAGTGCACTAGGGGCAAGTCTGCCCTGGACATGGTGAGAAAGCCCAAATTTAACGATCAGGAGCTGGCTGTACTTGTGGAGGAGGCTGAGATCCATCATGAAGAGCTGCAGCAGCCCAAAACCAGTGGGCAGCGCAGAGCACAGATTTGGCGCAACATCAGCCAAAGGGTAACTGCAGTGGGACGCGTGCCCCGGGATGGGGAGGATTGCCGCAAGTGCCTCAATGACCTGCGTGTGAGAGTCCGCGGCATCCTCTCACAGCACAGGAGTGCAAGCAGGGGCACTGGAGGAGGGCCGCCACCACCCCCACCCGAACTCGCACCCTGGGAGGAGAAGATGAGTGCCCTGATTGACATTGGCACCATCGAGGGAATTGGTGGAGCGGAAGCAGGCACTGGCATTGAACCAACTGCAGGTGAGTCCCACCCCAAATGCATGCAACTGAAAGTACCACAAATGCAATGAGTGAATGAATGTGAAGAAATGCCTGTGAGGCACTGCAGACACCCATAAGTGACCCCTTGATCCATTGAACCGTAGTGAGGCCTAGACTACCCTGCACGTGCAGTGCATCAATAGAAGTGGCAGGGGACAGACATCCATAGCCATGGGACAGCTACGTAGAGTGTGAGTGTGCAAGAATACACCCCCAGGACCCTGAGCACAGTGCACCCCAACCTCGCATGTAATCTTGTCACACAAACATTTCCATGCAGTGTACCTCCACACTCACACCAAGCACCACATGGTAACTGAACAAAATGCAAGTTGAATGCATGATTGATACTGTCTACAATCCCACTTGGTGGCATGAACTGCTTGATACTAATGTAGGTTGCCTTGAACTCAATCCACACCCTATGTACCCCACAGGCACACGGCAAACCCCACGGGATGAAGATGAGGGGGAGGAGGCCAAACCATCACGTCGCCCGAGGCAGCGTGCCTCCACCAGCACCACCACCCCACAAAGGGGCCGCACGGAAGGGAACCGACGCAGGCCACCTCCCACTTCATCACAACACAGCCCCACCAGATGGCTGCAGCACCCACATGCCGGCAGGGAGTCCATGGCCAGCTCGCCCCAAGCCACCAGGCATAGCCCCGATGCAGAGGGAGTCACCTGTGGATCGGAGCTTGACGTGGGAGTGACACCTCCACGTGCGCAACAGGCAGGACGTCTGCATTCACCCGGAAGCAGTGACGCTGAAGGGATGGGCACACCACAGGGGACCCAAGGGCCAGGAACACGGCTAGCACAAACCCAACCTGTGCATGTGTGTTGTGCCCGCACACCACAGCCAGACGAAGACACGCCATCATATGGCAGCTCTGAAGACCGGCACTCAGAGCCTGGCAGCCCAATCCCAGTCGGCAACATGTCCCCATGCAGCCCCCCCCCCCCCCAACAGCGCACAAGAGGCATGCCGGCACCTGCCACACCAGTGGTACCCTTTATCACGGGGGCAGCAGTGATGGGCCGACTGGACGTGATCGAGGCCAAACAGGCCAAAGTTGAATCCATAGCCAAGGTGCACAGCCGGCACATCACGCCATCAGTGCATCCATACGCCATGGATGCAAGTACATAGCGTGTGACAATGTGCACACATGCAGAGTGGTGGAGCAATGAACTGCAGCCCTGACAGGGTTTGGACAAAGGGTGAGGGAGTTGTGTGAGGCAGTATCAGCACTTGCTGAGCAGACAAGGGAGGGGAACAACCTTCTCCGACAGTACATGCAAGCAACCTGGTCAGTGCCATCAACCTCCACTACACCCATGGAGGGATCCCTTGAGCCGTCTCCTAGGTGCCATTCAATGCGCCACCAGAGGTCACACACACCAGAGGGGCCTGGACAAGGAAAGCGCCCACGACCATCCTAGTCGGACATGGCATTGTTGTGGGTGCCCTGATAACAAACATGCACCTACCTGCACTGTTGTGGGGAGTTCACTGGGGGAAGGAGGGATTGTGTGCTGGGTGTTCACTGGGGGAGGGGGGATTGTGTGCTGGGTATTCACTGGGGCGAGGGGGGATTGTTATACTGAGAATAAATCACATTTCAAAAATCACAAAGCATGGACAGTAGTGATTGTGATAAAGTGCTCTTTAATGTTGAAGTGACAAGTGTTAAATGTAGCCGTCACCCGAATAAAAGAAAACATTAATCAATCCCTGTCTGGCCAACCTCCCTTCCCTCAGCCCATTCCTGTGTGCGCGTGCAACACCTTCTGGCACATCATCACCTTCACTCCTCAGGTGGCTGCACATGAACATCAGGGGGCAGTGGCACATTCCTGCGAAAGCAGATGTTGTGCAGCATGGCACCTGTCAGTACAATTTTTCCAACTTTTTTGGGTGCATACATCAATGGCCTTCCTGTACAGTCTAGACACTGGAAGCGTGCCTTCAGTAGTCCAAATGCCCTCTCCACGCAGATTCATGTACGAGCATGGGCAATGTTGTATGCCCGCTCTACTGCAGTGTGTGGATGACCTACAGGGGTCATGAGCCATGTGTACTGGGGCTATCCAGAATCACCTGCAGGGGAGAGAAAGCAGGTTTGGGGACAAGGTAAGTTCAGTGGGTGTTCATGGCTCAGTCCTCAGTGTCATTTTGCCATACTTGTCATTTGGTCACTAACATTGTGGAGTGTGCTGTGCTACGAGCAGCACTGATTCCATGAGGTACTCTCAACTTGGTACGCCTCTGTTTCAGTATGTAACAGTACTCATTCACTTGTCACTGGGGAAGGGGGCCCTTCAATCTGATTGTGCATGCGAGAAGTGGCTACCTCATGTGTCATTGCCATTACCTTTGGCTGCTGTTGCATTTGCTGGTTGTCACTATTGTGTACTGTTCTCCAGGCATTTGATTGGCCATTCAGGGGACAGGGACTGTGGGATGTACATTGGTATTACTCAGACTGCTTATGTGTGCTGCATTTGTGGATGTGGCGATTTTTGTGTTACATTTGCATGACTGTCGGGTGGGCAGGGTGGGGTGTCTGTACTGTGTCAGTATTGGAAGCCATAGTGCTACTAACACAGGAGGCTTTGTGGTGGTAGGCCTTCCATATGTCACTGTGCTGCCACATGGCTTTTACATCCAGAATGGGTGTCTTCTGTTGTGTTGGACATGTCCAAGGTTTCACGTGCAAGGTGCTTGAATGGAAATGCTGCACTGATGGCGCTGCCTATTAACATTCAGGGACGTCATTGTGTGTGACCAGCCCCATCAGTTGTGGATGAACATGCATTATGGTATACATTTGTACTCACCCAGCATCCATGTGTTTTGGCCTCAGTGCCTTTCCATGTACGCTGGCAGGGTACTGTTGCGCAGGACCATGGAGTCGTGGATGGATCCTGGGTAGCGGGCACAGCAGTGGCTGAAGGTGAGGTCAGGGCCACATGTCATCTGCACATTCAGGGAATGGTAATCTTTACGGTTTCTGTAGGCTGCCTCATGTCCCTGGGGTGGTACGAGTGCTACATGTGTGCAGTCCAGGGCTGCTATTACATTCGGAACTTGGGCAATGGCATGGAATTGACCCTTCAGCTGGTTCACCTGTGCCTGAGTGGCTGGCAATGCAATGTGCTCATTCACATGGATCAACAGTGCATCCAGCACCTGTCCCAGCATGGCACTAAATGTGTACTGGGCCATGCCATGAATCATGGCAACGCTGTGTTGGTAGCTGCCAGTCCCGAGGAATTGTAGCACAGACACGAGCTTCACTAGCAGAGGTACTGCTGTGCTGATGGCTATACGGCTGCCGATGTCAGCCTGGATTGTGTCCAGCAACATACATGCCAACATTCTGTGACCAAAAATCTGTAGGAATCTTAAAGTTTCAAAAATAGTAAGGCGAGGAGGTAATGATAGGAATAGGGCGCATCAGCAGCCCATTGTCATTGAATGAGCCCGCCGCCGCGGGTGCATTCAATGACAATGAGGCACCTGCTACGCCTTCTGCCATCACGCCAGCTCGGGGGAGCCCTTGAAAGACTCACCGGAGTTGACGTGGTGGGGGGCTAATGGCACCTTTTGTGAAAGGCACTCGCAGCGGAGGGGCGCCCTTAGCCCACCGCCGTGGGCGCCTTTTACATCAAAGGCCTGCATGCTGCGCCTTCTTCCGCTATGCCAGCTCGGGGAAGTCCTTGAAAGACTCCCCTGAGCTGGCGTGGTGAGGGGCTAATGACGCCTTTGGTCAAAAGGCACCCGCGGTGGAGGGGCGCTTTTAGCCCACCGCCGTGGGTGCCTTTGACATTAAAAGCCTGCATGCTGCGCCTTCACCCGCTACGCCAGCTCGGGGAAGTCCTTGAAAGACTCCCCCGAGTTGGCGTGGTGGGGGGCTAATGGCACCTTTTGCCAAGGCACCCGCGGCGGAGGGGCGCTTTTAGCCCACCGCCGTGGGTGCCTTTGACATTAACAGCCTGCATGCCATGCCTTCTCCCGCTACGCCAGCTCGGGGAAGTCCTTGAAAGACTCCCCCAAGCTGGCATGGTGGGGGACTAATGGCGCCTTTTGCCAAGGCACCGCGGCGGAGGGGTGCTTTAGCCCACCGCCGTGGGTGCCTTTGACATTAAAAGCCTGCATGCCGGGCATTCTCCTGGTACGCCAGCTCGGGGGAGCCCTTGAAAGACTCCCCGAGCTGGCGTGGGCAAAAAAAAAAAAAATTGTAAAAAAAAAAATCGGTATTTGGTGTCAAAAAATCGGTAGGCGGTAGGACTGCTTATCCTACCGCCTAAATCGGTAGGGTTGGCAAGTATGCAGCAACTTGGTGATGGTTGCCCTGTCCAGCAGATATTCAGTCACCAACTGGCCATCAGTCAGGGCCCAGGGTGTTGGCCTGGGCCTGGGGATAGCTGGCTGTCTTGCTGGTGCTGCTCTCCTCCTCCTTCTCCTCATCCCCAGCACCCCCTGCCCTCCCAGGGCCCTGGCCTGGTTGGCTGGCCTCTGTAGTTCCAGGCGCAGCAGGTAGAAGTCCACATCAAGGCTCCCGGCTCCAAATGGCAGCATGGTGTTTGGAAGTGTGTGTTGTGCATGGGTGGGTCCTTTGTAGGCCTCTGATTTGCAGTGGTTCCACCTGGGTCCTTATTGCTGTCTCCTGCCTGCTCCTGCTGGTGTAATGGTGTTGGGGAGGGTTTGTTGTGCATGGGTGGGTCCTTTGTAGGCCTCTGATTTGCATTGGTTTCACCTGGGTCCTTATTGCTGGCCTGTGTTCTTTTACCTCCAGCATTTTGCTGGGGGTATTTTCAGAGGATTGTCCGCTGCTTTTCTGGCGCTAATTGCGCCAACTCCAGACTCGTGATTGCAATGTTTTAGCGCGATTGGTTACTGGCGCTTTTATCTCCGACACTTGGCATCATTGCTCAACCAACGTTCTGTTATTAAAGTGGATGTTTACAGCTGCCTGTTGAGTATGAGAACTAGGAGAGCCAAGTAAAATCATCACTGATTCAGTAGCTGGAAAATAAAGAAGCAGGAAGGAAACACAGGAAACTCCTGTGCTTAGCGCAGTACTGGAGATGCCAAGAACATGGCTACATCTTCAGCAAATACAGGTAGGCGTTTTGCCCCATACGATCCATCTTTTGTATAATTACAACATGACAACTCACCAGCAACACTACCAGCAATAGAAAGTAACCTCTTGTCTCTCCTCTGGACCAGGATCTCTTTGCACACCTGAATCCTCTGAATATGTATACAGTGAAGTGCAGAGATCTGCACAGCCCCTGGAGACAGCCCTGCCATCCTCCAAGGACAGCTGATGGTAATTATGCCCTATTAGCTTAACCTGGAGAAAGACATACTCTTTATGTATTAAATATGTCTTGGTGAATTGGATGATTTAGATGGATCAGATTACCCGACCACATCATACATTAATGAGATTAGCAGTTGCTGATTACAAGTAAATCGCATGTTTATTATTCCACTGTGATGCCAGCCCAGATGATCCCCAGATATTCCCTGTTTATATGGAAATGGGTTGGATTGTAATTACATGACACAGAGCACTCAAAATGCAAATTATGTAAATTGGGACACAATGGGCCATAACAGAAGAGGTGTAATATGGTCCTCGAAGATGTGATGCTTTAATGTATTAACAATGTTTTTACATTGATTTTATTATTTTGTTATGGCATATTGCAATCCCCCACTTGTCATTTCCATGAGAAAGTATTGGCCGAAACAATAGAAAGTAACAAAAAGGTGGAGGTACATGGCTGCACCACAGATCACACAGCATTGTAGGTGCAGACAGTGTGGTGAAGTGACTGCATTGACTTTGCCACAACGACCTGGGTATGTATTCCCCAACCCCAAAATACAGACTGTGTGTAGTGAAAGCAGATGCCCGGACATAGATCGATCTCTTTTGGAAAAATAAAGTAGCTAAAATAAAATGTTGCCTAATTCCTTGTTGAAAGAAAACAGAATCCAGACAGGATCCAGGTAGTTCAATTATGGATCCAGGCTGAGATATATCACACAGAAGACCCAGTCAGGTCACATAGACAGAGAAGAGGCTAGAAAACATGATGTTGCACCAGACCGCGCACACCCTTTTAACAAACCACCAAGAAAGAGATTACACATCCCAAAGCCCCTCTTTCCTAACAGAGGCAATCCCAGACTGGACTACCAAAATATGCTTCCTGATCTGCAACAGGAAGATAGGGGGAAGACCGCAGTAAACTACACGAGTGTTTTCCACCTCCCAAAAGGCAGTTATGGGAAACATGCACCCCTCACCCATTATATATTCAGTGTGGCAGCAAGAAGCACAGTCCTCACCTATACAGTTAATATAGACACAGGTAGGTCCTCAAATACTTTCCACTCTAAACGGAACAGTGGGGAGAATATACATCATGCCTTCCTCACAATTGCTAGTGCTAGGGAGACAGAATCACCTGCAGCCACTCGCCCCCATTAAAAGCAAAGAAAGGATACCAGCACTGCACCAAATAGAGGTGATGCATTTCTTCAAAACCCCCACCCCACCGGACTAGCGTGCAATGGATACCCAGAACATATAATGCACTACCAATTAATTAGATGAACAATGGGCATCTTGCTCAGTGTCAGGTAAACCCAATGATACAACTTACTGAGACCCAACTGTGCTCTTGAACACTGACATTACCAGCAGAAATAGATCGACTGATGCCCAGGCAAGGTCTGTCCTCTTGCCTCCATGTCACTTTCCCATTTCACTGCCAACGCACCTTTCCTGGATTGCATGCACAGTATCTGGTAGAAGGGGCATTAATAATTATGTGATGTATTCAGCATCAGACTTTACTTCCATTTGGAGGATAGTGGCATATGGATTAGGGTGTATATGGCATTACTGGTTAATAATCACATGAATAGGTCATTTATCGAAAAATTGGTTATTGACATTTTCAGTCTACAGAGCGGGCTCTGAATGACAGCATCTTGAACTCATTCACTGTCCTTGGTACACATCCTACGTCTTTCCAATGATTAGCAATATTCACCGTTTTTTTTTTTAAAAAGGCGGAGTTATCCTGTAATGTTATGTCACTGAGAACTATTATCAATCTGTAGTTGAAAAGGTTGCTCCCAGACCCTGACACTGGAGAAGAATTAGCCTGCACACTTGTTTGAATGTTGTATTTAATGAAACAGCAGTTCAACGAGGCACATGCCAGTGATTGATTTAGAGTTTCCAAAACATTCAGAATGTCTCTATGATCAGTTCATCAACTAGACGTTCAAGGCCTAGTTGATGTTACATAACACAAGTTCCCTTTCTGAGACTTGCAGAGTTAATGAGTGTCATTTAATGTGTGGAAATTTACTGGCCCACATCTTATTTGTCAGAAGGTTTCCAAGGATCGTAATCCAATAAGAAAAATAATATGTTTTACAAAAGAAAAGCTTCAAATCTGTGAAGTCTGGGTAAAAGGTTCTGCCAAATATGAAACACACGTTTTGGCCGAGTTAAACATATTGCTCCATGAAAAGCCAAGATGTTATTTGTGGCAGCTCACCCGGGGTAATTTTCTTGGGCTTCATGAATAACATTGAGCAATATTGTGGTTCTTTATCGCACCACCCCCACACCTCTATTGTGGGAGTAAAATGCAAGCCGTATTGCGATCTTGCAGAATTCTCTTGAGATCTGACAAGATTTTTCTAACACTCCATAATCTCAGATGCAACTCTGGCCCAATGAGTATCAAGGGAACCCACACCGACAAACACCTTCTTGTGGCACCATTGATATTGTTGGAGAGAGTCACCCACATACCAGCTGGTGCTTAGTGAGTTTGGTGGATATGCAAATTGAATTTGGGAAAGATAAGCACATTTGGGGAAGTTCCTGTAGTTTTCACTCAGGCTTTGTTCCAATGCAAAACAAAAGGTCACAATACTTGGTATTGGAGTCTTAGACCCTGAGCTCATAATTCTGTTGATACATTTGATGTAATATACCTAAAACCTGTTTTGGAGGTGCATTGAACTGTATATCACAAATATTCAAGTCAACACTAAAGTAGCTTTCAATTATGAATAAGTCTGACAGAAGTGGAGTCGGAGGAGCCAAAACGATTACCATATTTGTTTATTCCACAGGCGAGTGGCATAGGAAGAGCAAATGTAGACATCACATTCCTGGTGTAGCATGAATGCATTGGCTGATCTTTACACAGTTTCCATTTGCCCCTGTTTCCTTTCTCCAGTCGCCGTTGCCCAGGTAATGCCTTACTCCATTTCCGTGGTATAAGATTGGGTTGGAGGCAGGTTGCTGCCTCTGTGGGTCCTTCATGTTTGGTAATTACCATTTTGACAAGACGTGTTTTGAGTATCACTCATATCTGGAGTCTGAACGTTCCAATAAATCCTTCTACTTGAGATCCCTTTGATCATGGGGTACAGTAATCTTCTGTCTGGTATCTGCAACTGGGTAAACACAAACATGATTACAAAGATTTGGTGATGTACTTTGTTGCCTCATATACCTTAGATAGTGGATATAGGTCAGATATAAACCAGTATTGCCAAACGTTGATAGGTTTAAGCTATCTGTAGATAGTGTTTAGTCATCACAAAAAGACACATGCTCCACCTGAAATATGTTATATTCATTCACATGTTCAATATTTATATTCTCCTCCTCCTCTCATCTCCTCCTGATGGGTGATCTCAATGGTATCAGGTATTATTATCCCCACCAAAAATATCGCTCTATATATGGTCATCGGGAACAGCCATAGGCAATATTTTTAGTGGGTATAATATTTGGTGTTATTGGGAGCAGGGGTTGCGGGGGTGTCCTCCTTCTCTTTAAAATAATATGGGGGTTACAGGGGTGTTCCCCGCAGGTTCCATGCCTTAATATGGCTACAAAAATATGGCGATATTTTTGTATAATATTTTTGCAGGGATATTAACACATAGAACCGAGCTCAACATCCATCTGGACTCTCCTTACTTCTCAAGACCTCTCTGCAACCTATGCAACTCTCTCTCCCTCTCTATCCTACCCTCTGGCCCCACACACACCGTGGGCCAAACTTTGGATGCTATCATCTCTACTGACATCCCTCTCTCTATCCCTCTCACTACCTCTCTCTCTTGGACTGACCACTCTCTTCTCACAACACACCTGAAACTCTCCTCTCCTGTTGCAGCAACACACCCGGCACCGCCACTCGATTTCAAAGTCACCCGACCCATGAAAAAAGTGACAGTAGCTGCCTTTGCCTCCACCTACTCTCCTCCTCACATTCCGGCAGCTGACTCCCACCCTGACACAGCCTTCTCTAACTTCAGTCATTCTATCTCCAACACGCCTAACACTATTGCCCCTGTCATGAGGGTCCGACTGAAGCCTTCCAAAAAGTGCAACTCTTGATATGACTCTGATCTGGATGCCCTTAAAAGCAAGTGTAGGGATGCTGAATGGAAATGGAACTTATCGGGCAGACTATCTGACAAACTGGCCTGCTGCCTCCTTCAAAGGCAGTATCGACTCTGCATCCGATCAAAGAAACAAGTCATTATTCAAGCCCGAATCTCCGCGGCACCAAACAACACGGCTAAACTTTTCAAAGTCTGCAAGGAACTGGCATATCTCACATTAGCTGCTTCTTCTGTCACACCCACCCAGGACCTATGCTAGGCCCTGGCTGCGATTTCATCACTAAAACCCAAGACATCCTTTCCTCCCTCTCTTCTACACCACAGCATACACCAATACCGGAGCCTCCCTTGGCCCCCTCTCCACTCACCCTCTCTTCTCTCTCACCCGTCACACCTGATGGGGTCACCAGATAAGTCCAGTCTATGAAGGCCTCATCCAAACAAGTGGACCCATGCCCCTCTAAAGCCATTAAGGACAATATTGACTTCCTCGCCCCATCCTTGGCTGATCTCTGCAACCTATCCTTTTCACTGGAGTTTTCCCAACTGCCCTAACTGAATCCCTTTGTGCACCCTCTGCTCAAGAAACCTTCTGCAGACCCCTCCATTTCGGAAAACTGCTGCCCTATAACTATCACCCCTTTCCTGGGCCAACTCCTGGAGAAGTTGGTAATCTCTCAGATTACGTTCAACACTGAATCTATTGGTTGCTTCCACGACCATCAGTCTGGCTTTAGAGCGTCCAGAGGCATGAAAACTGCTCTTCTGGGCAACTGTGAAGACCTGCTCTCAAATCTTGACACTAACACTCCCTCTGTCCTCATTCTCCTCGACCTCTCCTCTGCCTTTGACACTGTTAACCACAACATCCTTATCGTACGCCTCCACGATACCTTGGGAATCACAGGTCAGGCTCTGGCGTTTTTAACCTCCTTTCTCTCCCACCACCCATCCCAGGTGGAACTCAGTGCCTTGCTCTCGACTATCGCTCTCTCAACCTGTGGCCTTTCCCAGGGATCTAACCTGTCGTCCTGGTTCTTCAACCTCGATGTGACTGCCCTGGCATGTGCGATTTCCACTCACACCTCTAACTTCCAGTGCTATGCGGATGACGTGCAAATATCTTTTAGGCTACCCTCAGCTGCCTACTCCCCAACACTCATACCTGACTGTCTATCTGCCATTCAGTCATGGTGTGCTGCAAACAACCTCTACCTCTGCCTCAACACCAATAAGACTTAGATTGTTTGCATTGGGACCCCTGCTCCTACTTTTCCACTCTCACTCTGGCCGGCCTCCCTTGGCCCTGCGCCTGCACCCACCAGCGAGGCAAAAAACCTTGGGTTCATCTTCACTCCTCTCTCTCCTTCTCCTCTCACATCTCTGACATCTCTACAAAATCTAACTATCAGGTACACTTCCTCAGAAGTACTCTACCTTTTCTCAGTTTCTCCCAGTGGCTCACTGTCTCCAAAACCTAGGTTCTTTCTAGGCTGGACCATTGCAACATCCTCTTCCTCAACCTCCCTTCCTCTGCCCTGCTCTCTCTGCAACTCATCAGAACAGAACTGCAAGACACATTTTTGGCCTCAAGACCAGGGACCACATCTCTTTAGTGCTGAAATACCTTCACTGGCTCCCCGTGGCTGCAAGGGTCAAGTAAAAGACACTCTGCATTGTCCACAAGGTTTTCAGGGGCCTGGGACTTACCTATCTGCAATGATGCCTACCTAAACACTGTCCCTCCAAGCCCTCCGCTTATCTACCTTCAACCTTCTGTGAGTGAGCCAGTTCTCCAAGCAGAGATTTGGAGTGATAGCCTTATCCTCAGTCAGTGCCCCCCTGTAGAATAGACTCCCTGTGGCCCTGTGTCTTGAGCCTGACCTTCTTAAGTTCCGGAAGCTTCCCAAGACCTTTGTTTTCTCTTCTTCCTTCGCTCGCCCTCTACTCTGCTAACCTATCTCTCTGCTCTCTCCATCTCTCCCTCCTCATCCTTACAGCTTGCTGACTGGCCACCTGGTGTACCTTGGGGTCTCATTGGTCCTGGGAACCCTCGCCAGTCCTCTCTCGCACTTGCCTCAGTGCCCTACACACACCCACCTTCACAGCACTAGAAATAACCCAAGGGAGTGGCTCTCTCTGCACTTACCCTAGTCTCCACTGACTGGGTGCACTTGGACATCTCCCTCCCCGTTACCGTCTATGCACTTGCACTATCCAAATGCAACGTGCCTGAAGATCGTCTGTCTGTTCTCCCCTGTCTTCTCGCCTTATTGCACTTGTAAAACTGCATAATCACTGTCAGGCCTATTTGCTTTGTCTCAAATGTTAAATGTATTCTACACACTTACTCTGCCTGTGCAGAGTATTATCTTCTCAGAAAACCAAGGGCACTGAGCAACTATTGTTTTTTTCCCCGTGTTCCCACCCTCCTTGAGCACTTTGAACCACTTTCCTGTGTGTAGGTGCTATATAAAAAAAAATAAACAATACAATACAGTAAGGTACATTAATGCATTGGATCTATAAACAATGAACGTTTAAAGATCTGGTAATTGCAAATTCCTAAACATTAACACATTAACAAATTTAAAGTTGACTACAATTATTACATTAGAAAATGCATCTTGATATTACAAACATATGATTTACAAAAATGTATGCTTTAAATAAAAAAATTGAATAGAAAGTGACTTGGATTTACAAATCCATAAAATCTTAGTCTAACATTCACACTGTCACAGATGTGCTGAATCTGAATTGTGTTCCACATTTTCATTTGTAATGAACATACTTGACTAAATGCAAACATTATTTCGTCATGTAGTTTGAATTAAAATGTTGCCTAGTATGTGCCGGCATCGCTAAGATGTTTTGTGTAATGTCATTAACATATCTTCATCAGGACCACATAAGATGCATTCTAGACTTTAAGGAATTCTGATTAGAAGTGCATACCCAATTAATCTTCTGTTTTCGCTATTCATTTGTTTGATTGTAATTTCAAATTTGTTCAACTGTTGTATTACTAAGTGTGAATGTTAGGTGCTTCTTATTCTGCCGATCAATGCCTATAAGATATCATTGCAAGGCTACATATATTCTTTAAATTGTTTCTGTCATTGGAGCATATCACAAACATAATCCTCTATCCAATTGAAAGCAGTGCTAAAGATAATTTTGCACTGTCCTTTACTGTATGGCAACCAGTGATGTCAAGCAGCATGACATCATCTTGAAAAGGTGATGCAAAACAACATCTGTTTTAGTCGTAGTTTTGACATTAGTCTGTTTTTGCAACTGGAAAACAATTTGGGCCTCCTACAAGTCCCCTGGGCCAACCATGTTTCATCTATGCTGCTCCCAAGAGTTAGAATACATGTTTTGTGGACCTGAGACTGTGTCAGTCGCTCTCTAATTTTAAACACAGACTAAAAATGACTTTGTTCTGCTGACCACTGGTCTAGTTCTGGATCGGGTACTGTACTTCTGATTTTCTGTTTTTTGTTGTGCGTGTCATGTTTGCGCTACTATGCCTACAGACCTGTGCTTATGTGCAAAATAAATAAACTAGGTTGGAAAAGAGAGGAAAGCAAAGTTTATGGGGAAGGCATGGGGCCTCATTACAACTCAGTCGGTAAGGGGTTTACGGCGCCGACCCTTACCGCCTGAGTACGAGGTCCCTTAGCGCCATGGAGGTTTTAACAGCAGGTGTTAAAATCCATGGCGCTAAGGGACCATGGAGTTAATTACGCCACCGTAATTTACGGTGGCGTAATTAACGCCTTCCCCACTCCCATTATGCCCTATGGAGCAAAATGGGAATGGGGAAGGGAAAATGGTAAAATGGGGATTTACCGCCCCGCCAAGGTTGGAATGGGGTGGTAAATCCGCCAACCACCATGGCGTAAACGTAGTTTACGCCATTGTGGTAAAGTCACGGCCCAGGCGGTAACTTACCGCCTGGGTCGTAATGAGGCCCATGGTCTTTTAGGAATTGCATCAGACTAACTTCTAGAGCCACAGCTATATATCCTGCTTTGTTTCTTACGTGCACCATAAGGATCACCTCTCTCTATGTCTTTTAGCAGATGCCAGGTCATGACCCTTCACTTCTACCACTAGCACCCAACACCCTTTGCTTCATATCTGGGCTTTGTTCATCCTGCAGAGCCCTCTGCCCTCATTTGCAGTATCAACAACTGTGTCCTTCTCCACTGGTCCAGTTTTTTAAGACTATGATCTGGGGCGGTAGCCAAATGCACAGGGAGGTTGGATGACCTTGGAAGCCTGTTACTTATTATACTCTCTGTCTCCTTTCAATAACCCCAATTAATTCTACCGAACTGCACAGCTGTCCCAGAGACAACGCTTATTTGCCACTCCAGATGCACACTGATGGGAAGAAACCCTCTCCAACCCTACCATGATAGTTCAAATTGATTGGGCATTTTGGTGCACCTGTTTATCTCCTGGAAGTATTAGCAAGGTGATGGAGACGTTCTGCAAGATCTCATCAGTTCCTCTGCAGTAATGGTTAACTAAAGTCTGACACAGTATTTATTTGAGGCATCGAGGCGCTGTTTCAAGACGATGTCTTAGTTGCGTGAACAAAGGGTCTTGCAAAGGTTACAGAGAGCAAGACACTGGATCATACATCTGCTTGATTACCGATGGGCTGAAATAGAGATTGAAAAAGGCAAAATACCTCTTTTTAATTTCTGTCCCAGAAAGTGAGAAACTGATCAGAAAACAAAGTATGGGACAGGGATGCACCTGGCAGAAATAGCCACAAGTCTATTGGGGGTTTCGGAGCACAAAGGCCATTTGCGGTTCTTTTGTCTTGTTAAGGTGCAGTCCCGCAAGGTAATCCAGAAAAATAACACAAAACTAATGAAATAATTGCGTGCACAGCTTAGAAGATAAAACAGCATTTTATTTGCAAAATATGGATGGGGCAATGTAAGACAGCTCTGTGGAACTGAACTGAAAAAAACAACTCAACATGCTTGGCTACAATTTGTAAGGCAGAAGACTGCAAATTAACATATTCTCTAAAGACAACATTAATTCTAATTCTTATATTTCAATTGGCTGTTCTTCATCTTTCGTCTAAAGAATAGTATACATGTATCATTGTGATTGGAGGATTCCTTTCTCGGGACCTTTGAAACCACCACACCACAAACATGACATAATTGAACAGTCAGCTGAAAATGTCACGCTCCTATTGGTTGGCGCTCTTCATGGTACAATTGATACGGAAGCTCTGCCCTAATTGCACAGTAACACCTGAGACATCTCGGGCTGTAGCATTGCACCGAGATGGATCAATGGTGCAGTGAATGGAAATCAGTGAGGTCAAAACTTCCCATGGAACACCACCCTTTCTTCCCCATGATTGGCCCTTTGGCCTTCCCCCCCCTTGCACCTGCAACTCCCATCTCGAAACATGTTGTCAACTCTTTATCTGACCTTCTAGTTATCTTCGCACAATGAATAGCTGACGCGGAGTTGGGAGCCAGAGTTTGGAGCAGTCTACGGCAGTCCCTGCCGTGTTTCACAATCTCTCTACAGTGGCTGTCATTATCGAGGGAGGAGCAGTTAAAACCCTCGACCAGACATGAAGTGGTACGCGGAGTTGGGAGCCAGAGTTTGGAGCAGTCTACGGCAGTTCCCGCCGTGTTTCACAGTCTCTCTACAGTGGCTGTCATTATCGAGGGAGGAGCAGTTAAAACCCTCGACCAGACGCGAAGCGGTATGCGGAGTTGGGAGCCAGAGTTTGGAGCAGTCTACAGCAGTCCCCGCCGTGTTTCACAGTCTCTCTACAGTGGCTGTTATTATCGAGGGAGGAGCAGTTAAAACCCTCGACCAGACGTGAAGCGGTACATGGAGTTTGGAGCAGTCCACGGCACTCTGTGGCCGTTACGGCCAAAATGGCCTCTCCGGCTACTCGGAAAATAATACCGCAAAGAGAATCTTGTGTATCAACGGCCCTACCATCAACCCCTGTGGGCGTGTTCTACATAGTCAATACACTCGCCTGGAACGCCTTGAGCGGCGTAACAAAAAAAGCAAAGGAAATCTTCGCCTACAGCAGAAAATAAGAACGGGAACGGGAAAGGGGGAGAATAAATCCCACCCAACCTCCTCCTCCTCGTTGGCTGTATCAAGCCAGTCGGACGCACATCTTCCGACTGCTGCACAGTCCTTCTCAGACGACGATGTGGGGAGTGCTGGGCCCCCCGCCCACGACCCTGGAGCGGACCTTCTGAACGATGATGTCTTCGTTCAATTTCCCGCTGCGACCCAGTCCACCTTATATCACAATTTTGACTTACCTGACCGCACCACACAGAGGTGCTCAATGACGGCTGGGAGCACGGGCATGAAAACTGACGTTCACCTACAGGAAACCTGGATGATTCCTCCAGACTGGACCACCTCCGCCGAGGCGAGTGGGACCACTCCTGCCGGTGCCGAAGGGTGCCGTCGGTCTGATCCCAGCAGCCCGGTCCAGGAAAACCCACAAGATCCTGAAACTTCAGTGAACCACCACGTGCGAAAATTGTGCGAAGGACGAGACACTAACACGTCTTTATTACAAATTGTACACCAACAAAACGATTTAGCAATTTCTTTAAATAGAAAAAACATCCTTCAAGTGGAATTACACAAAAAACCTTGCTCTTTGAAACCACTTGATGACAGTGAATCTACAGAGGCTTTGACCGCCCAAATATTACACCTGCCTCTAACTATCCCTGTATCAGAGGGGCGGGCAAGTTTACCAACTTCAATCTCAACGGAGGTCCACTCTGCAATTCATTCCCAAGTGAAAATAACATCACCGTCCCTGAATGGACCACCACCAGAGCCTTATGCTCAACAAAGACAAATTGCCATAGGAAGACTCAAAAGGAAAGCCTTGCACCAAAAGAAACCATGTGAACATGGTGCGCAATCGAGTACCAATTACCATCAAAGAAAACACTGTGTAAACATGAAGAAAGCCGAGTCTGGGAAAATCCAACTTCCCAAACCCTTAATGTCTTATGCGTTAAAAGACTTCTTCGCCCAGCAGTCAATGAGAAAACTGGAGACAGATGTGGAACTCTCGGACGCAGAATTACTACACGCAGTGGCTGAAATCCGTTCGGCCCTCAAGTAAAGGAAAATGGTGGTGGAAACCTCAGCGACTTTACCTTTAGATGACTCACATCCTTCGCCAACAAAAGTGTTTGACGTCTGATGTAACACAGACCACCTTCAGTCAAACCTACCAAACGGGACCATACCAGCAGCAGTTCCGCTTTCGCTGCAAATAGTTGTTGAGCGACCCGCTGCGCAACCATTAGGTATGCCCGTCCAGACTTAGATAAACTATACTCATCTAACATCGCCACACACAAAGAATTATTTTGCAGAACCAACGCAAATCAAATCACCCTAAGTCCACGGCTCCAACAAGAAGGCCAAAAATCGACCATAATCGATCACGATCTACTGCCGTCCCCAAACCAAAAAGTCTCCCCTAGAAGTACCTCCACTCAGGTTAAAGACAGAACTTTCCACGTATCTCTATTAAATCCAGACCACGGGTCAAAAAAGCAGACCCCGGACATGTTCGCAATGATGTGAGCTATAACGGTGGGCTTGTCTCCCATCGTGAAGCTCTACGAATCACTTAATGAGTCGATGAAAGACCTGTTTGCAATATCAGCAACCATCAGGAAAAGGTGGATAAGGGTCGAATTAACAGAAAAACACAAACTAATCCTGTAGCTGAGTTTTTAAAGACAGGTGGTCTCCAGAATGTTCGGGATCCAACAAAAACCGCGCCTCAACCCAGTAAAAAAACAGCACCTTGCGCTGACAATGAGAGTCACAAAACAAAAAAAGTGGAAGTAAAGGTGGCAAAGATCTTCAGCTGCACTAAATCAGTCCTTGCTCCACAACCAAAACAGTGCTACCCCAAGTGGAGGTACCGATTATTGCGAAAGACGCAGGACCGCTGCCAAATCAAACAATAATTGAGCTGGACAACTCACATTCAGCCATTTCGCACTCGACGGTAGATTCATCCTTAATGAACCTAACAGTCCATCCGGAACAAGAGGAAGTCAACGATCCTCATTATACCTCGAATCATTCTTTAACCACAAACCCAAACACCGCTCTTACCTCCTTACCTACACTGGGTCTTATAAAAGTGACCTTGCCAATCCCGAAACCAGTTACACTGACCACAACAAATTCGGTGAAAGACCCATCTTCCGAGGCAGTGTCTGGTACCAAACAGCGTAGAATCGCGGAAAAACTGTCCCCCCATGAAAATAACTCTGAGGCAACTATTACAGAGCACACTAAAACAGTCTCTAAATCAAACTTGCAAGATCGTAAAAGATCAAACTACACATCACCACAATCCCATATCACGAGACAAAACTGTCTTCTTAAAATGGAACAACTATCGGAAGGAAAGAACTTCCTAATTCTGAACAGAAAAACAGTATTAACTATACTGGCCAAAGTGCCCAGGCTGAAACATTTGTCCACTACAGACTTTGGCCCTCATTACAACCCAGGCGGTAAGTATCCAACATTACCGGCATGGCGTAATTAGCGTTTACGCCTTGGTCCGATGCCGTAAAGTGCGGCACATTACGACCCATCGTGCACGAGCATTACGCCATGCCGGTAATGTAAACTACGCCATGGCGTAAATGACCCCAAAACGTCCCTTACCGGCATCGTACGCCGCGCAAGGTGCACTACCGCCACCCATCATTGCGGTGACTGTAATTAGCGGTGACCGTAATAAGCGGTCACCGTAAATAAGCGGAACCGGAAGTAGCGTCATCGTGGTGGAACGGGAAAGAGCACGGCGGCCATCTTTGAAAACACAATCCATTGCCATCCTACCCAACCACACCACATTTGACCCTCAGACCTTGTAAAACCCATCACCCACCCATTTCCCCACCTAAACATGCCCAAAGTTCTGAAGAAAGCCTGCGATCGGCAGCTGCAGGACCGCTTCAGTCGGGAAGAACTAACGATGTTGGCAGAAACGCTGCAGGAAAAGGCGGACATCGTCTTCTCGCCAGAAATGACAAGACCAGCCATAGCCCGCAAAAAGGAAATATGGGAACTTATGGCACAACGGGTCAGTGCCGTAGGTACCACCCCATGCACTTCCAAACAGTGCCGCAAAAGGTTGGATGACCTCTGACTCTGAGTAAGGAGCATACTGTCAGCTAATCGAAACCTGGGCCTGGCAACTGGCGGGGGAGCAGACTCCCCAATCAAGATGCAGGCATGGGAGGAGATTTGTGCCTCGACGATTGGCATAGAGTGCATTGAGGGCGTTGGTGGAATGGAGAGAGGAGCCCCGACATCAGGAGACAGAGGTAGGTGCCTCCAATTCAGCCATACAAAACACCCTGATTTACACTTACATGGGAATCACAATGTCGCCCCATACGGGAAACACAACACATCAGCAGGAGACCCACACCCTGCACACATGCAGAATGCACACTCCACAGCAGACACACACATTTCTGCATGCTCAACCCACCCAAAAGGGAGACAACCTGTATGTCACAGCCTACAAAGTCCACCATCTATCCTTCAAAACCATGGCAATCTTCATGCCTGCTCAATGTTCGCTGACCCATCAATAACACATTCCCTCCTCTGCTCCACCACAGGCTCACAATCGGACACCGGCAGGGACGAGTGTGGCACCACCCCAGCCATGAAGCCCAGGACAGAGGGAAGAGCACGACAACCCTCCACCTCTGCTGGACCCATGCCCAAACCACACCAGGCCGAAATCCCTGTTGAAAGACAGCCCAGGGCAGCAATGACCCCTGACGAAAGTGCCATGATAGCACCCACGGAAGACACACAACAACTGCTGCCCACTGAGGGCAATGTGTCTGCGGGGAGCAGTACCATTGGGGAGACTGCTGCCACCGCAGCATGCTCCGACAGTGACGTGGGGAATATGGAGGATGACACTGAAGGTTCCCCCAACGCCCACCTTCACTCCCCACACCTGTCCCCATGTAGCCTGCATGGAGACGACACACAGGGGCTATCCCTTGGAGATACATGGCCAGCCACTCCCAGCACAGTGGGAGTAGGGGAGGAGGAGAGTAGTCCAATTGGGCCGGCAATTGCAACCTCCATTGCCCCTGATTTCCACCAAACGCTGGACGAAATATCAACGAGGCAACAACAATTGTCCTCACTACTGACACAGCAGGTTGCTGATTGTGGAGGCGCAAGTGCAGGCATGGAGAGATGTGCTGAGAACATCAAGGCAGCCATCCAATCAGCAAGCAAGGACATTTGTGCAGAACTAGCAGCGGTGCGGAATATGATAAGTGAACTCATACAGACAATCATGGACACACGGCGTAGCGAGCAGGCCAGTACCTCCTCCGCAGCAAGTTCTGCCCCAGCCAGCCCAGTCTGCCGGTCATCCAGGAACCTGAGAAGCACAGGCAGGGGGGCCCCAGGTGCCGGGAGAGGGGGCTGCTAATAGTGGCCATCCAGTGCACCAATGGAACATTACCCAGCCCTTCACCACGGGCACCGTCACACCTTTGCAGGGAGTTCAGGGGGGAGGGGGAGGGGAGATTGTGTGTGTTGGGGAGTTCAGGCGGGAGGAGGGATTGGGTGTGTTGGGGAGTTCAGAGGGGAGGGGGAGTGGGGATTGGGTGTTTTGTGGAGTTCAGGGGGGAGGGGGAGAAGGGATAGGGTGTTTCTGACCTATGCACATTGATAATACACTTTTTTGATTTGCACAAATCAAATGTGTGGACATTGCTCATTGCGTATGTGTGCTTTATTGGTGTACAGTCCACAGTGTGCATGTCCCAGACACACACAGTGCCCCAAGTGCCGTCTCCATGTTACACACACCAGCCGTGTGTGCTAGAAGCATTGGTCAATGATATTCTGATGCATTTCACGGCCCTCCTGTGCATCGCTGCCTCCTTGAGGTGCTGCCCCATCCCCACCCTCATCATCCTCATCGTCAGGTGGTTGCAGTTCTGCGTCAGGGGGCAGTGGAACATTCCGTCTGACATATATATTGTGTAGCATCACACATGCCATGACAATCTTTGCAACCTTCTCATGGCAGTACAGGAGTGCCCCGCCAGACCTGCTGAGGCAGCGAAACCGTGCCTTCAGTAGGCCAAATGCCTGCTCAATCACCACACGGGTACTTGCATGGGCACGGTTGAAGTCCGCCTCATGCTGGTTCTGTGGGTTCCGGACTGGTGTAAGGAGCCACCTCTTCAGGGGATAGCCAGCATCACCTGTATGTAGGAAACAATGTATGTGTCAGTCATTACATTTAATTCTGAACATGACGTGCCAACATGCACATTGAACTGTTACTTTGGACCACTTTCAGTTGCGCTGATGGATTCACGCTATGCAAACGGTATATGTCCATGGCTCTCATGGTCAGTTTTGCATGCCAACAAACCATGTATGCAGGGTGGTCGTGTGCATTGTGAGTGCCCATCCACTGTGTCCGTCCATGCTGTATGTTTGGGTGACCTGGCACGTGTCCTGTGATGTCAATGCTCACATGATTGCTACATTGCTGTCTGCATCATTATGACCCCACTGAACTATCCGGATGTTGATAGGGACATTTAGTGGGCCTTGATGTCTGTGCTATGGTGTTGTGGGGTTTCTGTCCGTCATGTGCCTCCTTTGTGCGCTGTTATGTGGGACACGCCTTTCAGTAGATGGTGTATAGTGACGTGCATGTAGGTGCATTTCGTTGGAGTCAATGGTCCAAATTGGTACAATGCACTTGCAGATGGTTGTGTCATGGTTGGAACACACCTTCTTTGACATGGTGGGGCTGCTTTGGTCAGGCATAATGTCTACAGGTGTGAGATTACGTTAGTGCTGCTTTAGGGTATGATCGTCGCTGCTAGTCACAGCCTGGTGGAGTATGCATCATCTCCCCCCCCCTTTCTGCCAGGTGGAGTATGCATCATCCACCCCCTTTCTGCCAGGTGGAGTATGCATCATTCCCCCCCCCTTTCTGCCAGGTGGAGTATGCATCATCCCCCCCCCCCCCTTTCTGCCATACCAAGGTCATGACGTGAGACTCACCGAGTAGCCAAGATTTTGGGCCTGCATGTCGCTCCATGTAGCGTGGTATTGTGGAGTTCCTCAGGACCATTGAATCATGGGTTGATCCGGGGAATCGGGCACAACAATGTGTGAGGATCCTGTTGGAGTCACAGACCATCTGCACGTTGATTGAGTGAAATTGTTTACGGTTGCGGTACGGTACCTCCATGGCATGTGGGACCACCAATTCCACATGGGTGCAGTCGATGGCACCAATGCAACCAGGTATGCCGGCTAGTGCATGGAAACCCACTTTGGTGTTTGCAATCTCCTGGGCAGACCGTGGTAATGAGATGTGGTCGTCTGTGTGCTTGAGGAGGGCATCGAGCACTTGGATCAGTATACGTGAGAATAATGGTTGTGAAATACCATGCAAGTGCCCCACTGCATGCTGGTAGGTGCCTGTGGCCAGGAAGTGGAGTACAGACACTACCTTCAGTAGGGGTGGGATGGCAGTTGGTGTTTCTATCTTGCTGACAATGTCGTTGTGCGTCATGTCCACGATGGCGGTGATGGTGTCCCGGTCCAAACGGTACAGGGTGTGGATATGCGCAGCAGTGAGGTTGAATGGACTGGCTCTGATGCGTGGGATTGTGGGCTGCCTGCGTGGTGGTACTGGCTGTGCTGGTTGGCCTTGCTGGGCCTGCCTTGTCCTCCTTCTCCTCCTGCGTCTTCTCTGTGCAGCCTGTTGTTGTTGTTGTTGTTGTTGTAGTTGTAGCACTTGCATTGCTATCAGGTCCTCCAGCCCCAACATTGCTAGTCCTATTGGTATCATTGTGGAGTGTGACTGGGTCTGGGAAGGGGTTGGGTGTGCTCTTTTTGTACTTCCTGAGTCTGTATTGCCTCCACCTGTGCTGATTCTGTGCACCTGTGGCAGCTGGATTCAGTGCACAAGGCCCTTTACGGTTGGTTCGCGATGGCGTAATTACTGGCATGGCGGTAAGGTACTTAACGGGCTGGGTGATGGCGTTAGGTGAATGTCCGCTTGGGTCGACATTCGCGTACCTTTCCGCCATGCCGGTAATTACGGTGTGGGGGGTCGCGTGCGCGCTTCCTTGGTGCAGTTAATGGCAGCGTTAACTACGATGCCGCTAATGGCATCGTAGTTAACGGTCACGGGTCTTAATCGGACCTAGCGGAAAACGATGGCGGTAATCCTTTACCACCATCGTTTTTCGCTTTGCGCCTGGGTTGTAATGAGGGCCTTTGTCTTAATTGAACCTTATCATAGGCAAAAAAAGGCCAAAGCTTATCTACACGTGAAGAGACTACCATCACACGAGCCAACGAGAGATACGCTCAAAGCTCTGAAACTATTGGGCTTTGGCCTTTCTGAATTGCAATTTTCTCAATTCTCGCCAACAACAAGTTCAATAACACATAAGGCAAACCTACCAAGTACAAGTTACAAACATTTGACTAAAGCGCAACAGATCAACAAAAATCGAAGCCTGCACACAGATACGGGAAAATACCAGCGGGATAGATCCCAACACACCCCACGTGCTTGCATGGGAAGAACCAGGCACCTCAGAACCTATGAGGTGGAAAACTGGAAAAAAAACACACCAGAGGTCAGACAGAACTTACGCAGGAGATGGTTTCTCCAAACATAGAGAATCGTCGACCCAATCCTAGACGCGAGCTCCAACAGGCCCTTGGTCCTGGCTAAAAAAAGTGCTAAAACCTAACCCCCAAAATTAGCAACGAAGCAATAAAAACTCTTGCTCCACAGACTTCGTACCTCAATTATCCACTGAAGGGGCCTGCAAATCCATCTCAATGTGCTCCTGGAACACGAGAGGCCATGACCATCTGCTTAATTCAGAAACTCAAGACTTAGCAAAATTCGACGTAATATGCTTTCAAGAGACCTGGCTGAGGGAAAAGCTTATTCTAGATGGATACAACACTGAAATATCACCATCGGTAAAGGGTATCTTAGGCAGACCATCATCAGGCCTTCTAACCGCAATCCACATTGGCTCTGGAATCACTGTTAAAGCAAAGATAGTTGAATCCTACGGAGTGCTAGCTCTTCAGACGGAGTGGTGTCACCCAAAAGCAACAGGGAAGAGAAACCGAAAGTCAAACCTTGCTATCATAAACACTTACTGGAATCCTCAAAGGACTACCAATAAGGAATTTTGTGATACAATGTTGGTCCTGTTAGACAAACTGACTGTGGACCTTTGTATTGACGATATCATCATCTGCGGCGATCTAAACGCCAAGTGCAACTATTGCTGTCACACTTTACCCACTACTGCAGCAAACGTGAGAGGTGACCTCTGGCTAAACCTGATGGACACCAGAAAATTCCACAACGCCGCAAGGGTCAGGGGCCAACTTCCTTTGTTCCCTACATGGGAACGTAATTCAAATACAGCGACGCTTGATTATATTTTTACATCCCACGCCCTACTACCATATATAAGTGCTTTTCAGGTCCACAAAATGAAAGAAAGTGACCATAACCTTCTGGCAAGGACTTTTGAATCCACAATCGTTCAAAGGCCGACTTATACAGCCAAGGTGGAACTGGCAACGAATCAAACGCGGGTCCAACTTACAGCAGAAAACATCAGAGATCTAACGGAGAAATATGACGAAGACCAGAGAAACTTCAGTGATGATCTCACAAGAAAGAACTACCTTCCTCTCCTTTTTCTACATAGACTAAAACAAAAGAGCTTCACCCACAAAGTAACAGCTGGCCAGCACGAATACGATGAAGTGTTAGTCCAAAAACGAAGAGAGTTGAGAAAGTTACATCGGGTCTGTAAAATAAAAAACAATGACAATCTTAAACACCTGTTGAGTTCGGCCACCAGAGCTTATAGAACCTGGTTAAGACACCGGAGGGCAGGAATTTACCAGAAAGACGCAGAACAGATTTTGAAAACTCTATCCTCAAAGAGTGTAGGAGATTTCTGGGCTCTAATAACAAACAAAGGCCACCGCAATGATGACAAACCCGCTAACTCTATATCTGAATCAACCTGGATATCTTTCTACTCTGCGCAATTCGCCCCTATGTCCTCGCTACCTTCCGCAACTACACCCCAAAATTAAACACCATAGGTAAACTTAGCGGTTCAAGAAGACGTTGAGTCAGCAATTTCAAAACTAAAATCGTCCAGAGCGCCGGGGTCTGATGGTTTGACCAACATTGACCTGAAGCAACACCAACGTGAATGGTCCCTTTTGATAACACACATTTTTGAGCATTGCAGAACCACCAAACAAATTCCTGAGACATGGACCGAAGCGGTCATTGTACCCATTTTCAAAAAGGGAAACAGAGACAATCCGGCAAATTATCGACCAATAGCCCTTTTAGACATCATGGGAAAAATATTTGCAACTCTACTCCTTTCAAAATTCCAACAGTGGGCAAGAACCTCTCCATCAACAGACCATTTTCAAACAGGATTCCTAAAGACGGCTTCTACTAGCATAAACATCATGATCCTGAACATCATTAAGCAAAACGTAAAAAATGGGGCACCAAAAGTTTTCCTGGCGTTCATTGACTTATGCCAAGCCTTCGATAAAGTAAGTCGGCAAAGGCTATGGTCTAAATTGACCAATTGGAAGTGTCCAAAAGAAATCTTGAACCCAATAATTGCCCTACATACAAATACAACCATTCAAGTCCGTCTGAATTGGCAAGGCATGTTATCTGAAGTTTTCAAAGTGGAAAGAGGAGTCAAAGAAGGCTGCCCTCTAGCACCGGCCTGTTCATCGCCTTCTTGGGTGATTTTCAGTACACCCAACCATTAGTAAGAGCATTCCCGCCTAAAGTAGGAAACACCCCAGTAGCCAGGCTGCTTTACGCAGACAATATGATTCTGATGGACCAAACCCAAATAGGTCTTCAGCGCCATTTGAAAAACCTGTCCAACTATATATCTGAAAACGATTTAGCAATAAACACCGAGAAATCTGAAATCCTGGTCCTGGGAAACAAGTGTTGCTGGTTCCTAAACAAAGCAAAGATTGAGACAGTCACAAATATAAAAAACTTGGGCATAATGATCGATGAACTAAGAACCGAGAATTCAACCTACATGGCCCTGTGGACCAAAGCAAAATCACTTACCACTCAAACAAGACTAATCGATCGCAAATACGGAAAATTCTCTTTAATACCAGCGATTCAGTTTTACAGACCAAAGGTGGTGCCGTCACTAATTTACGGAATGGACGTGGCCCTCAACATAAAAGACTCAATATGGCCAAATTGGAGGGTTACCTATGGAAAGTGGTTCTAGGCCTCCCTAAATCTTCATCTATCTCAGCTATACGGCAAGAACTTGCCTTACTATCACTGTCAGCTTCGATAGAACAAAGCAAATGAGATCACTGAGGAAAATCATTTATCCAGATGCACTTCCCGTCTATAAAATGATCCAGAAAGAACTCCGTCTGGGACGCTGTAAAGCTCTGAACTCCTGGGAAGAGTAACTTATGTTAAAACTAAAATAATTGGCATGCACACAAGAGGAGCTTATCCAAAACCCAGAAAAAATCAAAACCAAAGTGGCGCAAGAAGATTGGATCAATACATGTAATTTGGCAATCACAAACAAACTTCTTGGTCATCTACCACCTACTACAAACAATCTGAATCTTCCGTTGAACTACTGTATCAAATTTCCGAATAAGACTCTGCAGAAACCTTTCATGCGAGTAAGACTAAACCTGACGCCAACTCAAGAAATTCGGGCTATTCGTACCCGAACTGTGCTTAAAACATGCAGACTGTGCTTAAACTCGGAGATGGTAGAAACAACAAGACACCTGCTTTTGAATTGTCCAAAAACCGACTATCTATGTGAAGCATTTTTACTCCCGCTATTTTACGACTCATCCCTCAGAGAAGAATCTACATGGTGGTGTAGACTGATCGCAGGCGAAAAGACCAAGTGGGTAATTGCCACAGCGAAGCTAATTGACGCCGCTTTAAAAAAGGCCACCAAGATTGAAACTAACCATCCGATAGGCGGAAGCCAGTAGGACGAATAAACCGCTGCAGTGATATCTCACACTACTAAAGAGACACTTCATTTTTTATCTTCACCTTGTAAAAATCAATTTCTTTATATTGGTTATAATCAAGTAAATAAAAAATAAAAATAAATAATAGCTGTATGAAAACATGTGTGTGTGGCCATACTCCTGGAAATTAATGTGTTCTATTTATTCATTTTACCAAGATACTTTAATCTTCTCACCAAATGTCCTGCACTCAGTGGGGGTGCTGTGTTCACATTCTAGTTCTTCCTTTTGGCAATACTGCTGTCTAGGCCTGTTCATATATTTCATGATGGCCTTCACAACCATTATGAATTCATTAGTCTATCATCTGGGAATGGACCTGCTGTCTCGAGCCTCCTTTCAGGCCCCTGAGAACTTCCACCCTTGCAACAATTAGCTGAACACTGCCCACAGGCAAAATGAAAATTCACTGAAATTACCATTTCGCCATTAATGTGGCCTCACTCACTATAATGTGCATTTTAACATGGTGGACCTCTTGTTTAATACGCTCTTCCTCAAAACAGCAACTAAGAGCCACACTAAAACTCAATCTAAAAAATCAACATGCATCCAAACTACATGGCCTTATCTAATAATATTCTTGTAGTAAACACCACGGAAAACACGTAACATCTACGTCACTACCAGGGAATGATGCCTTGCTAAAAGAGTTTTCTTATCTTGTATAACTTTAGGACTTTGGGCTTACATGTGTACAGTCTGGTACAGCAAGTTTGACAGTAGGATTCTAAACAGGGATTCAGGAGATTTCCAGTAGAGCTAGAAAAACATGTATTGAGGTGCCTCCATGTGATGGTTAATGTTGTATGTCCCTTGTCATTATTGTACACAATCTCATGGATTGTTAACTATAATACATGAAGCATATAACTGGCTAAATCACACGCCAAAAGATTGAGGTGTGGTGATAAGAAATCAGGGTAGGTTCAAGTGAATATTTATCTGTTTTCAAAGACCATCATTTATTCAATTTCGCTAAACATGACGCTATCCAATTAGTAGACCTAAAGGCGAGTCCATTGATTATGGAAACCAATAAAATAAAATTATGGATGGTTGGCCTCGGAACTGCTTGAAATGGTCCCACTTGAAACAGGTGAAGGACTGTTGATCAGGGATAATATCTTCCAACGGGTTTCTTTTTGTGGGAGCTCTCCATCGCCTAGGCGCTCAGTCCCTCTGTATGGAGTAAGCATAGGGTGTTATAAGCGTATGGCCATTTGCAGTAAATCTTTTATAAATTATCGAGCAAGATGACTGGTGCTATATATCTTTTGCTAGTAAAGTCCTAGATGGTGGATTTGAGTATGGTACAGAATGTGTCCTTTCCCGCAGAGACTCAAATTGTTGGAAATCAGATATTTTAGAGTAACAACTGTCAGGATGCTGTCTTTGATTGTCCATGTCCAGATAACACGAAACCTGCCAATATGGCTTCCTGTGGATACTTTGATGGAGAGGTTTTGCAAAGAGTTAGCATCTAACCAAGAACTGGGATGAATATAGTCTTTCTTTGAGGAGGCGACCTACAAAGGGGGACGAAGCACATAGGGAATGGGTAACTATTAAACTCAAAAGGCTATTTACGAGCTCATTCAAGTAGAATTACACAGATATGTGACTTATGGAGAAGGCATAATAACACATTGAAGTCTGGCATTTTCTCACCCACAATCTCCTTTTATCTTTTTGTAGAGCAGAAAAATGAATACGAGACTTTCATCATTGGCATAAACTGGACGTTCTATACATCTGTAAAAAAGTCTTTAGAAAAGATGACTGGCGGGAAATTCAACATGTGCAGGACTTTGGGTTTGATATCCCTATTTTAACTTCCAGACAACCATAACAGGAGATTAAATGTAGAGAATAACTTGCCATTGTCTGCATTTGACCTGATAGTATCACTAGTGGATAGGGTGAAAGTATCACCGAAATATCCCAATATAGCTTGGTTCAATGGCATGTAGTGTGATTGGAAGAGTATAACTCGTCTGAATACCATTCAGGGTAGACATGAGTCTCATCCAAATTGACTTTATACCTTAATTGCAGGTGGGTGGACATTTTGGGGATGGGCATGGTGTTGGGGAGAGAAGTGTATGAGATGAATGGGCTACAAAACAATACATTTAAAATGTGTTCTGTAGGGTAACATGACCATTTCTTTTTTAAAAGAATTAATTGAAAAGACACATTTTTCAGCCCATTTTTCACAAGGAATTAGACAAATCCGGCAATTTACAGGCAGTTCCAAACACATACGATTTTGCAATACTTCAGAGGGCAAGCATGACAGTGAGATTGCTCAGAAGGGTGAAGAAAAAGAAAGCAATCTTATTATGGGCTACCATCAGGGATATTTTTACTAAACATATTAGTGGGAGCAGGCACCAAAAGGATAACATATTTGTTTGAAAATCCATCTTTTTGCATAGGACCTCAGCAGTCACCAAAGATCTAAGACCATGCTTATTTAGATCTAGATTAAGATGTTTCCATAGAACAGGAAGGGATTCCCTCACCTGAAACAAAATGCACAATGGTCGTTACGCAATGCTTGGCAATTCTCTTAGCAAAAGCCAACGGAAATACACCTAAGACTGTCTTCGTCCAAATAATGTGCATGTATGTTGGATACAGAACATCAAGGCATTACTCAAACACTTTTTTAGCGCATGTGAAGCCCAAACTAGTAGGCTGCTAAGGGACCTCTTTAGACATTTTTCATATGCCTTATTTACAAAGGCACTATGACTATTTTTTTCTTTTTTCACATCGATAGATGCTGGTTCACCCCAAAGAGTTTTTTGAACGGTTGGAGGTGAAAAGGATGTTACAATGTTTTCAGAACAGGATCGGAAGGTTAGGATCGCCAAAGTGGTCAGGCTGGTTATGCATGAGGAAAGAAATTCATTTTGAGGCTTTGTCTGAAAGTGACTGTAGAGGAGGAGCCAAAAGCCTCTACCGGAAGTCCCGCCCCTAATCTACCTATATGTTGGGACCCGGAAATAGTGACAAGCAAGGCACCTGTAATGATGCCAATAACACAAGAAGCCTTTGAAGCAAAGTATCCATTAAGAAAACCTTCCTTTATGTATCCATGAAGAGCTGACAGAAGGTGAACAAAAGGGCAGACTGGTGACGTTACATGATGTAAAGTGACACACCGAGAAGCAATAATAGAAGAGAAAGTAAAGAGAACATATAAAATCCTGTGACAAAGTAAAGAAGTCAGTGACCTCTTACGTGCAAAATAAAGATTACACGTGTGAAGAGCACAGAAAAAAAATGCAAACCGTTTTATAACTGTACAGATACTGGAAACACAAGTCTGGCTATACATAGTGAATAGATTGCGGCTATGCACCAAAGTATATATGCATAAGAAATCTGGATGTTCCATATCATGTTTTAGCATGAGCAGGAAAGCTGACAGCGTGGCACAGATAATAAAAGTAGCTGACGAGCAAGAACAAGTCCAAGAGTGCTTGGCTGTGCCAGTGTCAAAAGTCCAGTGCAGTCCAGAACTGGTTGTCGAGCTTCAAGAGATAGAATGAATTCAAGAGACAGGCTAAGCCCTGTCAAGATACAGCAAAAGGGCAATGAGTTGTATTAGTTTTAAAACCATTCAATACAAAGAAGAGCTCGAAATAGGTGGCACAAACATGTTGACCAGCCCCATGTTGCAGGGCGGCAGCAGTATGCAAATGCATAAAGTAAGTATAGTTGGCAAAAACATGTTGACCAACCCCATGTTGCAGGGCGGCAGCAGTATACAAATGAATAAAGTAAGTATAGGTGGCACAAACATGTTGACCAACCCGATGTTGCAGGGCGGCAGCAGTATACAAATGAATAAAGTAAGTATAGGTGGCACAAACATGTTGACCAACCCCATGTTGTGGGAGGTACATGCAGCACACAGGCGACCATAGGGCAAGGTGGGGGGTACAGGCCACACACAGGCGAATATAGGTGTGGTGGGGGGCACACACAACACACAGGTGATTATATGGGGGGTGGGGAGACAGGCAACACACAGGCAACCATAGGGTGTGTGGGGGGCACAGGCAAACACAGGTGACCATGGGGGGTGGGGTGCACACACATCACACAGGCGACCCTGGGGTGTGTGGGGGCACAGGCAACACACAGTCGACCGTGGGGGTGTGGGGGGACAGGCAAACACAGGCGACCATAGGGGGGGTGGGGGGTACACGCAACACACAGTCAACCATAGGGGGGTGGGGGCACAGACAACACACAGGCGACTATAGGGAGGGGTGGGGGAACAGGCAACACACAGGCAACCATAGGTGGGGTGAGGGGCACAGCCAACAAACAGGTGACCATAGGGGGGTGGGGGGCACAGGTAACACTCCGGCGACAATAGGCAGGTGGGGGGGGCACAGACAAACACATGCGACCATAGGGAGATAGGGGGCACATGCAACACACACGTGACCATAGGGGGATGGGGGGCACATGCAACACAAAGGCAACCAAAGGGGGGGTGGGGGCACAGGCAATCATGGGCAACAATAGGGGGCACACGAAACACACAGGCGACCATACGGGGCATGGGGGGCACGGCAAACACACAGGTGACCATAGAAGGGTAGGGGGCACAGGCAAACACAGGCGAACATGCGGGGTGCACGGGCAAAAAACAGGTGACCATAGGTGGGCTGGGTTGCACAGGCAAACACAGGCAACCATGGGGGGTGGAGGCACACGCAACACTCATATGACCATAGGGCGGGTGGGGGGCACAGGCATCACACAGGCAACCACAGGGGGGTGTGGGGCACAGGCAACACTGGCGACTGTAGGGGGTGGGGGTCACAGACAAACACAGGTGACCAAACGGAGGTGGGGGCCACAAGCAACACACAGGCGACCATAGGCAGGGTGGGGGGAACACGCAACACACAGGTGACCATAGGGGTTAGGCAGAATCACATGCAGTACCCTTTGGGAACAATACACACAATTAAGACTACAAGTGTAAGTACAATTTCACCTTTGGTACAAGCCTGTACTACACAGTAATGTGGTAGTAGTGGCTGAGCAGCCAGACTTATCTCAAGAGTAAAGTGAGCAGTACAAGAGGCTACACAAACGACTAGCAATCACAGTAGTTCTAAAACCACTTACTCAAGGTTTCTTGGTAAAAGAATATACATTTATTTGCAAAGTCAGTTGGAAAGCATTGCACTAGTAAGAGCAGTTCAATATCACAATTTAATATACTACAACACACAACCAATCAGTTTCTGAACAAGTTCAGCTCCTCTGAAGTGGCAGCAAAATGGCACTTCAGTTACTTTAAAAACGGGTAAAAAGACAAGGTTAAAAGAATGATAGCACAAATACTTTGCAAAGGTAGGGCAAATAGTTCCAGTTCACTACAACCAGCAATTCAATTCAATAGGCCTGGGCCAAAGTCAATGGTTCAGAGTCTTGTATATGATAGGATAGTTCTGGTAGTAAACGGTTAAGTTTTGGCCATGGTACTTAGAAGAATTTGGTCAGACGAAAAGTTATGTGTTGGTTTAGGGAAGGATAAGCCTTCAAAGTCGGGAAAGTTTCACAAACTTTCACCACGGCCGAACAGAGTTCTGCACCACACTTGAACAGTGCCTTGTAAGTGAAGAAAAGCTGTAGCTGAGGCAGTTGTTCCTGGCAGTTCCTGCAGATCTTGCTGTTCCTGAGCTTCAGTCGTGGTGACAAGAATGAGGATGGCGGGAGGTTCCTGCACTGTCCAGGGAAGAGGCCACAAGCTTGGCAAAACGTCGGTTTAAGGTGTGAGTGCCTTAAAGTCCACAAACTGGTGTCCTTTCCACTGGCTATCCGGTTTTCAACAGCACTTCGACCAGCGCAGAGATGGTGAGACGGTGTCCAGGTGGCTTGCTAGTTGGTTGTTCCCACCAAACTCAAGGCAAGAAGTTATCCTTGAAGGGATTCTCTGTCGATGGAGTTTCAGACAATTCGGACCTGCAGCAGGGTTTCACCTGTGGACCAGGAGTTGCAGCAGTCGTCTTCCTTCAGCTCATCTTCGGTTCTTTCGTTCCAGGGGTCGACTGCTTTCAAAGTCCCAGAGACCTCCTTTTAAACAGTTTTCCCCCATTCATTCCAGCCTGGCTGTCACTCACACAGCAGGGTGGCTGTCCTTGCAGGAAAGCCAGCCGGCCAATCATGCCAGAGTGCATTTGGGTCTCCTAGAGAATAAGCACAGAGAGTTTCGGGCACCTCCCTCACATCCTGTCCACCCCAGACGCACAGGCGCCCGAGGAGGGCTTCAGCAGTGTAGCCTGCCAAAGGCCAACAAACAAAGGGACCAAACCTGGTCTGGCGCGCAGAGACAAAGACTAGAAGGACCATTCCAAAAAGAAATGGCGAAAAAAGTTGAACAGAGTCTGTTTTTTACAGATAGGTCTTGGGCGCCATATTGAAAAACATGGCTGTCCCGAAGTTTAGCTACCGGTGCTTGCGGTCGGAAAAAAATGTGATAGTATGTTCTAAACCACTGCCACCAGCCATTTCAAGTAGGGAAGGGTAACATTTGACTGTTACATGAGTGTTTAGACTCAGGGGATGCTAGGCAACCCCTCCAGCACTCTATAGGAAGATAGGGTGTGCTGGCTCTGTAAATTTAAAAAGATTAGTAAAGTCAATTTAACTTTACATTCTCTGGGAGACAGTAGTCAGTCCCACAGAAGGTATTTAAACCTTGGAAAGTCTGAAAGACACCCCTGTGCTACTGCACCGAAGGTGCTGTGTGACACACAGAAAATGATGATTCCTCTGGAGTTGTTTTAAAACTCCATAACCAAAGAACACAAAAGTAAAACACACATCAAAATTCATGGAAGAGTGGGAAAAAAAGGCTCACACTCTTTCCAGGTAATAATAAAAATCCTAGAAATCCAGCAAAGTTGCTGGGGGTCTCAAAAGGTAAGGGAAATTAGCACATTCTTGAGAATTCTCCCTAACACTAGGGGTTGTGGGGGGCACAGGCAAACACAGGTGACCATAAGGGGTATGGGGGGCACACATAAACACATGTGACCATAGGGTTCTTGGGGGCACAGGCAACACACAGGCAACCATACGGGGGTGGGTGGGGGTCACACGCAACACACAGGCAAGCATAGGGAGGGGGGGCACGCAACACACAAGTGACCATAGGGGTCGTGGGGGAACAGGCAACACACAAGCAACCATAGGGGGGGTGGGGGGCACAGCCAAAACACAGGTGACCATGGGGGGGGTGGGGTGCACAGACAACACACAGGCAACCATAGGGGTGTGGGGGGCATAAGCAAACACATGCGACCATAGGGGGGATGGGGGGGCACAGGCAAACACTGGCGACCATAGGGGGGGCACACACAACACACAGGTGACCATAGAGGTGGTGGGGGGGCACAGGCAACAAACAGGCGACCATAGGGGGATGGTCGGCACAGGCAAAAACAGGAGACCATAGTGGGGGTGGGGGGCACATGCAACACACAGGCAACTATAGGGAGGGTGGGGGGCATACGCAACGCACAGGCGACCATAGTGGGTGGTGGGTGGTGCAGGCAACACACAGGCAACCATAGGGGGTGGGGGGCACAGGCAACACACAGGCGGCCTTGGGGGGTGTGGAGCACATGCAACACACCGGTGACCATAGGGGGTTGGGGGCACAGGCAAACACAGGTGACCATAGGGAGGCGGGGGGCACAAGCAACACACAGGTGACCATTGGGTGGTGGGGGCACAGGCAAACACAGGTGACCATAGGGGGTATGGGGGCACACACAAACACATGTGACCATAGGGTTCTTGGGGGCACAGCCAACACAAAGGCGACCATATGGGGTATGGGGGGCACATGCAACACACAGGTAACTGTAGAGGGGTGGGGGGCGCAGACAAACACATGCGACCATAGGAGGGGTGGGGGGCAAATGCAACACGCAGGTGACCATAGGGGGTGGGGGGCACATGCAACACACAGGCAACCATAGAGGGGGTGGGGGCACAGGCAGCACACAGGCAACCATAGGGAGGGTGGGGGGCACAGGCAAACACTGCCAACCATAGGGGTGGGCACATGCAACACACAGGCGACCATAGGGGCATGGTGGGCAACAAATAGGAGACCATAGGGGGTGGTGAGCACAGGAAAACACAGGCGATCATAGCGTGGGTGGGGGCACAAGCAACACACAGGTGACCATAGGGATGGTGGGGGGTCACACGCAACACACAGGCAACCATAGGGGGTGGAGGCACAGGCTGCAAACAGGCAACCTTAGGGGGCTGTGGGACACAGGCAAACACAGATGACCATAGGCGGGCTGGGGGGGCACATGCAACACACAGGTGACCATATGGGGATGGGGGACACAGGCAACACACAGGAGACCATGAGGGTGTGGGGGCACAGGCATACCCAGGCAACCATAGAGGAGGGGTGGGGGGAACACGTAATACACAGGCAACCATAGGAGGTTGGGGTCACACACAACACAATGTCAACCACAGGGGGGAACGGGGCACAGAAAAAACACAGGCGAGCATGGGGGTGGGGGCACAGGCAAACTCAGTTGACCATAGGGGGTGGGGGGCACACGCAAAACACAAGTTACCATAGGGGTGCACACACAAACACAGGTGACCATAGGGGGGATGGGGGCACAGGCAACACATAGGCGGCCATAGGAATAGTGGGGGCACAGGCAACACACAGGTGATCATAGGGGTGTGGGTGGGGGGCACACGCAACACACAGGTGACCATAGGGGGTGGGGGCACAAGCAACACACAGGGTACCATTTGGGGTTTGGGGGCACAGACAACGCACAGGTGACCATAGGGGTGTACAGTGCACACACAACACACAGGTGACCATAGGGGGTTTGGTGTGCAAAGGCAACACACAGATGACCATGGGGGTTTTGGGGGGCACAGTTAACACACAGGCTACCATAGGGGGTTGGGGTGCACAGGCAATGCACAGGTGACCATAGGGGTATGTGGGGCACACACAACACACAGGCAACCATAGAAGGCATGGGGGAACAGGCAACACACAAACAACCATAGGGCAGTGTGGGGGGCACAGGCAAGACACAGATGACCATAGCGTACCTGTAGCGGAAAGGGAACAGACAGGGGCCTTGGGATCGGGTCTTTGGGAGAGGGCCGGCCAAGCCTGCTGGCTTGAGATTGGTGCATAATTGGAGCCTAGGACAATTGGGGCACAGCACCAGGCAGTCCAGATCGCAGTGTGCAGGCCACCATCTTGAAGTAGCGGCTTGTAGTTCAAACATATAGTTAAAATGTATTAGCAGGCAAAAATGCATGCATATGTTCAGAAATCTCAAAAGTCTAGTGAGCAGATGTAAATCACCACGATCATCAAGGCAGAAGGGAAATTTAGAACATGGAAACGTTGATGTGCGCTTGCCCATAAGGGCCCGGGGGGGCTTACCTTCTTTCAGGATGTGCTGATAGTTCACCTGGTGGCATCTGATGGAAACGAGAAGGGCACAGTGTCCATCTGACATCTGATGCCTTGCCGAGGTGCAGGAGAGTGAGGAAGTGAGACAGTTGTCCGGGGCCAGGATTGAGCCTTCGGAGGAGGGCCGGCCAAGCTGGCCGGCTTGAGATTGGTGCATAACAGTGGAGCATAGGCCAATGGGGGCACAGACCCAGGCAGTCCACATCGCAGTGCTGCGGGCCACCATCTTGGAGTGGTGGCTCCCTGTTCAAACATATGGTCAAAATGTATTAGCAGGTGGAAATGCACGCACATTTGCAGAAATTTCAAAAGGCCAATGAGCAGATTTAAATTGCCACGATCATCAAGGCAGAAGGGCAATTTAGAGGCACGGAAGCGCTGACGTGTGCTTGCCTAGGCCTGGGGGGCGGGGGGCTTACCTTCTTCCAGGATGTGCTGATAGTGCACCTGACAGCATCCGATGGAAATGAGAAAGGCGCAGTGTCCATCCATCATCTGCTGCCTTTCCGGGGCGGTGGATCATCTGCATGTCACTGAAAGTGGATATGGGTTACCAACATGAAAACTCTTACATAGGGGAAATGCCTGCCATTGCTAGCAAAAAACAAGAGGGTCTATTCCCAACTATGTCACTTTTCACTCAGGTCTTTGCTCCATTACTATCTTTCTAGTGCGGAGGCCACCCTGCTTTATGTCCTGGACCGTTCTCTGCGTGTCTTGGGGAACATTCTCAATTCCATCCAGGAAACGCTCACTGGGAAAACATTGAGGCTGTCTAACTCATTCCCAAACTCAGTTATCAGGCAGGAATTTGGGCTAATATCATTGGGTGCTAGAGCTATGTGGAGAAGGATAGGCGGAGTACGCAAAACTACTAAATCCGCCTTCAATGTCTCTCTATCAGAACTGTGGTGTGGAACAGACCAGAGAATCTGGGGCTACCATCATAAAATGTAAAGAGCAAATGAATGAAATACTCTCCCTGATAGGATCATCAAAGCAAGAGCTCTCCTATAACTTGGCCCCAGTAAAGAACAAGCTTTATTAGCATGACTGGGTGGTCTCCTTTGATCAGGTGGGAATGTACAGTTCATATTGTGCACTAAAAGAGATCCCTAGGTAAATCTTGATCTTCCCTTGTCCAAAGTTGAGAACAACTTACCTCCGATTCAGGTTAAATCAAATTCCAACCCTGGAAAGTACTAGGAAGTGGGGGAAAGGTCAGGACGATCAACCTTGTAGATTCTGCAACAATACAGGGGTCTATAAAACCATCAAGTACTTAGTAACAGATTGCCAGGTGGTGTACAATGTAAGAAAAAGACACATGGAGATGGAGACTGTTAATGAACTCATGGCATCCGGCTTGATAGGTGGTCAACAACAGAGCACGATTCTGGCTTTATGTGGCTTTCTTGCTTTAATAATAGAAAAAAATGGGAGAACTAACCGAACAGGATTAGAATGCTGTATCGCAAGAAATGTTCCATAAACTCGCTGTCTGACAACTGTCAAGTAATCTTATCATGTCATTATCTGATATTATTTAACTTTGAAGAAGGAATGTTCTGTGTTTGTTTTTCTACTTTGTAATGTCTTTTTGATTTCTATTTTGTAGTAGTGAAAGGTTTATACAGTGAGAAAAAAAGAAAGTGGATGTTTTGTTTACTAAGAGTGTCCCTGAGGTATTCAACAAATAGTTTCTAGAGGGGGATGGTAGGGATGATCCTTGCAAAACCTCGTAATTTGTCCAGGTTAGGTTTGATTGTTGGGGAACATGGAGACAAGGTGTGTGCTCTCAGTTAGGAAAGAGATCAGTTGAGAACAGTGCATGAGAGATTCCTGTGGGAAAGGATGTTTAGTTGTATGATGTGGATGATAGTGTTAAAAGCTACAGAGAGCTGGGAGGACTAGAAGGGATGTGTGTCAATCAGCAATGTTGTGGAGGTCATTCAGGATGTGAAGTGTTGCAGTCCTGTTATGTCTGGGTCTGAAAGCTGAATGGAAGGGTTTCACAGGGATATTTGTCATGATAAATTACTGCAGTTCACTCATAGCAGGATTGTTTTGGGACAGTATTTTTGAGGGAGTCTGAGGTACCTGTTGTGAGTGTGGAGGGACGGTACTGTGTAAGAGTCATGAATTGAAAATGTTGACCCATTGTGGAGCCAGGCTACAGATGCATCCACATGCAGCCTGAGCTGGGCATGTGTCATCTAAAAATGGTGAATAGTTCAGTTTTGGCTGTGAGGTTGACAAGGGTGTCTTTGTCAATCGGGTGGACTGTGACCCATGTGTGAGAGGGTTATTGGGAGTAGGGGGTGGAAGAGGGACTGTACAGGGAATGGCTAGTTTGATGTTGTTTATTTTGTTGTTAAAGTAGCCCAGAAGCGAGTTGCATACTGAGGTGGATGGGGGGTAAGATGGTATTATAAATGCCATATCATATTCCAAACTCTTTCCACACACATATTTCTATTTATAATTGACACCCTACTGTGGATGACATGGTGTGGATGGTCTCCAACTCAGCTGGTATTTGACTTAGGTGGGTTATTATATCTTGTGAATTGAGGGCCTTACTTGCCTAACCACTCGCTTTCTGGGATCATTCCTGGCAATCTGCAATCCTTATCCCTATTTTCAAAAAGGGAAATCGATTAGACCCAAAATATTATAGACTATTGTCTATCTTAGGTGCCACAGGAACATTATTTGCATATTTATTGTTAAGTGAAATGCAGAAATGAGTGGACAATGCCAGCAGAGTGGGTTTAGGTGGGAATATTCCATGACTCACAACCTTGCTGTGATGGATATGTTACGCACTTGAGCGCTCACCAAGGGGCAGCCTCCACTCTATGTGCTGTATATTGATTTCAAGGCAGCGTTCGATTCCATCCCTAGAGATCTGTTGTGGTCAAAATTAGAAAGTATTGGGTGCCCAAGGGGACTTTTATATTACCTCAGACTCCTCACCAAACTACCACGGTTAGGCTTAAATTAGATCAAGAAGGGCATTTGACTAAAATGTTTCAGCAGAGTAGGGGGGGTCAACAAAAGTTGTGTCACCGCACCACTAGTTTATATTTTTATATGTCCACAATATACCAGTGGCAATTGAGGCAGTCAACAAGTGTCCCATCAAAATTGGAGATTCCCCTTGTGCGTGTTAGCCTATGCCGATGAGTTGGTTTTGTTAGATAATACCATAAGTGGACTTAGAAGATCAGCGACAGCACTATGGGAGTACGCTTAAAACAACGGTTTGACTATCAACCTTGAGAAAACCAAAGTCATAAGATACACCTATAAAAGAGTCAGCCGTTCTAACCTCATGGTTGGTAACACAAACATTGCATACACCCCGTTCTATCGATATTGGGGGTTGAATTTGAATCGCATGGGGACTATAATGCTTGCAGACAAATACGCGCTATTAGAGCTGCCTACATTTCTGCCCTGATGGCTAGATTTTCTAGCAAACAGGGCGGTTTTACACTGTGGGCCACACAGCATTTATACATCCAAGTGTTTATTCCAATGATTACCTACGGCCTAGAGGCTCTTCGGACTTCGGATTTGGCTTGGCCAGATTCTGGGCTTACCTCCTGGAGTCCCGATGGCCCTCATAAGGTAAGAACTGGGACTCCATTCTTTAAAAGCGATTGTATTAAAAAAGAGAGCAGGATTTTTTCCGAGGACCATCAGCGGTAGCACCAATCCGTTACTGATGGATGTCCAACAGGAACTAGGCAAAAGTCACTCCATCAGCGCACTACATGAGCCCATGACTAAATATCTAGAAGAGATAGGTTGGATTCATAGAGGAGCTTGTTACTCAAAAGCAGTCCAAAATGCGCTCGGCAAACGGGTCGCTATATGGGACTGGTTACAGAACTACGCTCACTTGAGTAAGCTAAAGAGATATCAGTTTGTTCAACACAGACACAACGATTTCATGAAGCTGCAAGCATATTTAAATCTTTGCCCAGCCAAAAGACTCATTCATTATTTTACTGAGATTGGAACAACTACCTACCAGGATGAATTTGGGGAGCAGAGAAAAAATTCCCACAGAAGATCGAATTTGCCGTCTCTGTAACCAAGCGGAAACCCTTGAGACAGCCAGACATTTATTAACTAAATGTCATATCATGGCCAAAACAATGTAGTAACTATTGGGCAAATACGTACACAATCTAGAAACCATTGGTGATTTGTCTCTTTGGCAATATTGTATGAACTCGGGGAATATGAGCTTACTAGTGACCCTCTACAATATATGGATAAATATAGAATGCAGACTGGGTCCTTTGCTATGAAATCTTGACAAAGTAGCAATTACACTACTCTAGATAGCTGACAATCATTTTGAGTATGGCAGAATAATAGAGCTGATGTTTACATCCAGTGTAGGCGTTCCATTGGAGAACAGTGATAGCTAATATATTAACATTCTAGCCTCGTTAAGTATATAGGGTAACTTTTGCACTCCTACTTAGTTCTAATGTGTTCTGCAAACCTGGATAGGTACCATTTATTTCTTTTTAAAATCTTTGTGATGTTTATCGATTGATATTGAACGTTTTTGATGCTGTCTTAGTATTTAGGATACGATGTATATATAGACACTGTATGTTTCTTTTGCATTTTGTTTGTTTGTATGATATGTGTAAAGTTTAAGTTGCTTAGACTAAATCACATTAAATAAATATTCGAGTAAGAGTAGAGTGTGCAGCGTTAGGTTAGAACAAGGTTGGAAAAGAGGAGACAGTTAGCATGGGTGCACACAAGGGGAAAGTCACACCTCAAGATGCAGAGCAACATTGGGCTGAAAACATCAGGCACAGAACAAACACACGAGGCAAGAAAAGATGAGGAAACATAAAGGTGGAGCATGTAGGTGTGAAAAACAAAAGCTTGAGTAGCAGTATAGAAGATAAAACAAAAGGAGAAACAGTGTAAATGTAGAGTTACAGAGAGGAGAGATAAGATGCAACACTGAGCTGCAACATACTGAGTCACAGACTATATGAATGCAGGACAAAAGCGAATGCAAAAAGAGAGCAGATACAGTCTAAGATACATTAGGGTAGTATGCAGGGGCAGCAAGGTATGGAAAATGTCAAAAGTCAATTCAGGCCACTATGCATGGTCCGTAGAGGCAATGAGGAAGATATGCTTGGCAAACAGTGATGTAGACGTATGTGGTTGAGCTCCGATCGCCAGGAGCCCAGGAAAGAGGAAGTAACAGGGGGCCGTGAGGAAAAGTGAGATGGGGAGGATTGACGGGCAATGTCGGAGGACTCAACTGCGAGGCAGAGGACAAGAGAGGCTGCATCAGAAGAGGGAGCTTTGCATTAGACCTTGCCAGGGTGAGGTCACGATGAAGGGGTCAGGTAAACGTTCATAGGTGACATGAAATGGGGAAAAGGTATGAAGGGAGAAGGGTGAAGAGGGAAGGATGGTGTTACTGGCTAAGTGCAGCTGCCAAAGCAGTTGAAAAAGAGGAGAACAGGCATATGTTTTAAAGTTTGGAGATAACTGATAGGAGGACAAATGCCCCTCCAGGCCCAGACAGGCCCAGGAAGGGAAGAAACAGACCCCTTATAGGAGGCCCTTCGAGGCATCTAATGTTGCCTGCCAGGTAATGGGCCAGAAATCATATTAAGCATGTCCCCGGCCAATCAAAAGTCACAGAGGCGGTCTTCTTGGACACAGTTGATGTAAGTCCATGCTGGTTAATGAAAACGCCGGCCATGATGGAAAAAACATGGCCGACCTGATGTGAATGGGGCCCCTCATGGGCTCAACGGCAGGATGTTCAATCCCCATGGGCAGATGACAAACATGCCCAAACATGGAGCAAACAGAGCCCTTTTAGGTGGCCCTTCAAGCAGGCTGTCGTCAACTACAGGCTGCCGGTTCAGCAATCATATTAAGCATGTCCCCAGCCAATCAGAATACACAGAGGTAGTCTTCCTGGACACAGTTGACGTAAATCCATACTGGTCGATGAACATGGCGGCCATGATGGAACTGGCCCTGCCGACCTGATGTCAATAGAGCCCCTCACGGGCTCAAGGGCAGGATGCTCAATCCACACTGGCAGATAGCAAAACAGATTATTACGAATTGTCATCAGTTTCATTCTGTAAGAATGCTTCACCTATGCTCCATTGAATGTCTTGATCACTGGTGAGTTTATTACAAAAAGAGTTTACTAGCAAACTGGATACACCCATGGGGGTTACTATGGGTCCTAGCTTGGTTTTCATCTTTTCTGACTGAAAGGGGCCAATCTCTCTCTTCCTCCCTTTTGCTCTTATGGCAACTCACTTTCCTGTGGTGTTCCTCAGGGCTCTGCCTTGTCCTTAATGTAGTTTAATATCTATATCCGGCCACTGATTGGGCTCATCCACTCCCATGGCTTTTGCTTCTACTCCTACGCTAATGACACTCAGATCCTGTTGCGTTTAGATCTCGACCAGACTGAAGTGTCTTTGCGCAATTTGATGAAGCTCAACGGGGACAAGACAAAGATTCTGGTGGTGGCCTCCCGTCCGGATCCTACTCTGTGGTCCCCATTTTTCTGGCCCACCAGTTTGGGTGATCTACCTTTCCCTGTCACAGCGGTTAAGAATTTGGGAGTCTATCTTTCTGCCTCACTCTCTATGGCCACTAAGGTGAGTGCAGTATGCAAAGCGGACTACTTTTCACTGAGCGTGGTGGCTAAGGTGTTGCCTTGTCTTCCTGGCCACCTGCACCCACGGTTGATTGCCTCTCTGGAGCTGATGCAACGCTCTGTTCCTGGATCAACCACTTGGGCTCATACATCGGTTGCAGCTCCTCCAAAATCTGTCTCCATCACCAAACTTTGGAACACGTTACCTATATCTTTGAGAAGTACTGAGAACCATCTCCTTTTTCGTTGACTTCTTAAAACCATTCTGTTCTAGGCCATCTCCTTTAGATGTACAGGAGCTTGTCCACTGTGTCCGGTCTTCGCGCCAAGATGCTCTTGGGCGGATGTGCGCGCTATAAATGTTGTTAACATAACATATATTGTGCTTATAAAAATGTCTTTTGGATTGTTTGTGGTAGTCACTTTGTGCACAGTAAGATGTAACATTCTGTTATTAACTCTTAGTAGACTATGAACTAATGGGTGATTCAGGGTTGAGTGGATTCTTTTTATGAAATACTGCTGAAGAAAGTTACCACCACCTCCATTGGTATTGCTGAAAATCAGTCCAATTCAGAGTTTTCCACTGGTGGGGGTGGCATTTTTTTAAAACCTCTGGAGGTTTTTTAGAAATACCACCCTGCCAGTATTAACTTAAAAAGGTGTTTAAAAAAAAAACAAAAAAACTTGAGCCTTTTCCTCCATTAGCAAGAAGGTAGAAATGGGTTATGTGCTGTCACGGCTCATACAACTACTGTACACAAAAGGACCACTGCTGACCCTTGTATGCATTACATCAGTAAGATGGTTAGGGGGACTTGAGATATGCATATGGTTTCACCCCCTTGCCATGGCCCTGTCACTCACTGGCCTTATTACGAGTTTGGCAGTATTAGAGTGGTAAATCCACTGGAATACCACCAAATTGAATTACTGTTAGTGCCACCTGGTCCTGTGGATTTTCCGTAGAATTACAAGTGGTGGCAGTCACTGTAAGTGCCCATCTTTAGGAGTCTATAGCAATCCATGGGAATGTCAGCAGAATTACCACCTGCAGTAATTCCGCCAGCAGCAATTATACTGATTTTTGGTGGTAGGGAGAACATTTTAACTCCAACTGTTTGGAGGTAACCCTACACCGCTACTGCACACTGCGTAGTTTTGCAATTCAGTAATGCATTACCACTCAACTTCAACTCTGAATGACCCCCCTACATTTTTTATTATTTTGTCTTGTCTAGCGGACTCTTATTTGACCAACAAAAGACACATATACAAATCAACAACATATTCAAACTTATAGATACATGAAATCAGATGTGTCCATCCACATAAACTTTATCCAGTCACACAAACACTCAAGCGCATTACCATAGTCACACAAGTTGAATGTACATGCACAGATGCACATATATAAACATGCCCACTCCACCTTCTTTGAAAACACCCATGTAACATGATAGGTCGCTTTACTCCCGCTCCATCACCAGATCCCAGACTGACGCCCACGAAGTTCCCTCTCCTTCCACAAACTGAAATATGCAGCCAGTTTACCAAGAAGGTGCATCCTGGGGAGACAATAAAAGCAAAGTCTTTTGCTCTACATTGTCCAAGTGAAAATCCAATGGCCACATTTACCAGCAAGATCCTGACCATGCCTTCTTGTCATGACTAGTACAGGCTCACTAGCATATCAAAGTGGTCTACTGTCTACTTGTGATCCAGGGCAATGGAAGGGAGTGAGTGACAGGAAATTGGTCCCTGAGCAATGTGGGCAAGTGAGGGGGTGCGAGCGAGGTGAGGGTATTGAGTTTAATGTTAAGGGATGGCGCTAAAGGGAAATGGAAGTCTGAAAGTTCATTGTAAGGAACCCAGATGAAGGACATCAAGAATGTGGTGCAAAGGAAGGATATCGGAAAATTGGCTAAATGATGCAGAGGTACACATCTGGGAAGGTAGATCAGCAGATCAAGTGGCTGTTGCTGAGATCTGTGCCTCACCTGCATGCCACTACACCCGATTGGGTCTGGCTCAACGCCTTTCTTTTTTCGATGAAATGATGCATTCATTCTTCATGAACATATGTTTTGATTCAGACTTTCTCAGTTTTCTTACACAATTCTCAGTATGGTGGACTTACAATCTTCTGAGGAAATTACTGTAATGTGGGTAAGCAAATAATAATTGACTCCTTTTGTAAACATAGATGCCAGTAGCTAACCAATAATAAGACAAGAACATTTGTATTTTTCTCGATTTATATGTATTACCTAGACACAAGGACAAGAAACAGTATGCATAGGACTCAATCCGAATGGGGATGATATAAGCTCCGGCACCGTTAATAACGCTGCCGGTGTTTCCCAAAATGTCTGCGGGCAGGTGCCGTCCTGCTGGCAGGACGGCACATTCCTGCAGACTAGTAGTATGCCGGTTCCGTAACAATGGTGCCGGTAGGCTTAACGGCACCGTTTTTACCAGACCGACGGGGTCATAATGACCCCCAATATCTTTTTGTTGGCTTGTTCTTTCTCCCCTGCCCCCTCTATACCCAATCTAGCTGTTAAATATGTTTTCGCTTTATACTTGAATTACAATGACTGCTTTATCACGCTCCACGAATGACATTATTGTAAATGCTTCAAATTATATATCCACAGTGTACTTATTTATTTATTTCATTTATAATGCGCACAACAGCCCAATGGCATTGCCGTGCTATTACAGTGATCAGTTATATGCAATTCAGTTACATACAATTTCAGGTAGAGTCGGTACAGGTAATGTACATGGTGCCTGAGTTGAAGATAGTTCTGGACCTGGTCTAGTTGAACAGTCAGGTTTTTAGGGCTTTGCAGAAAGCCTAATCAGATGGTTCAGTTCTCAGGGTGGGTGGCAGGGAGTTCCAGTGTTTAGCTGTGATGTAGGGGATCCTTGCCCCTCACACTTTGGGCCACCTAACCATGGGTTGTATGAGACAATGGGAATAGGAAGTTCTTGTGAGCAGGCTCTTGTTATCTTTTGGGAGAGATACAGGGGTGCCGAGTAGGAGAGGCTCTTATGAGTGATGGCCAGGGTTTTAAATAGGACATGCTCTTTGATGGGCAACCAGTGGGCTGCTCTCCTGGCTGTGTATATATGGATTCTCTTGCTGAGGGCAACTCATAGAGTCTTATTTTGAATGGGTTGTAGCTGCTGGATGTTTTTGGCAGAGGTTCCAGTGAAGAGGACATTGCAATAATCCAGTCTCGAACCTATGACCGCCCTGGGGATGGTGAGGCAGCTGCGAGTGCATAGGAAGGGTTTGGCTGCATTCAGTAATTTGGTTGCGTAGGCTTCTGAGGAAGATATGGAGTTGATCTGGCGAGACAGTGAGAGACTGAGGATGAGATGGGGATCTAGATGCTATCTATGTCGAAGGCTAAGAGCGATCTTGTGAATATAAGTGTGGGGGAGATGCAGGAATCTTCCTGGACCCCAACCAGTGTGGGAGTGGGGGCTGCACTTGCCTGTTCTGAAAACACTCTCATGACTCTTCATTCAAGGAATGAGGAGATCCAGTGTGATGCTTCTTGTGAGAAGTGGCCTGAGGTAGTGAGGTGGTGGCAGAGGATGTTGTGATCCACTAGGTCAAAAGCAGCTGACCGGTCCAGAAGGAAGAACAGGGCCGGCTCGCCATTGTCCCTAAACTCATCCATTTGTTTTTCTAAATCCAACAGCACGGATTTGGTGCCATGGCCTGGGCCGGAATCTGGATTGGCATATTCCCAGTATGTAGTAGGTTACTAGGAAATGTTGAACCTGTGGGTAGGTGGCTCTATGCAGAATTTTCAGTAAGAATGTAACTGTCATTATGGGCTTGTCGTTATTGGGGGCCATGGGGTCCATTTTGGGTTTTTTGAGGAGGGGTTGTACCCACGCTTCCTTGAGGCTGGATGGTACTGCTCCTGAGGTAAAGGAGCCTTTTCTGAAGTTGGTGATGAACAGTAATAGAACTTCCAAGCAGTCTTTGATGATTGAGGCATGATGGATGTCCCCTTTGCACTTCGAGGGTTTGAGGTTTTTCATGATAGACAGTACTTCTACTTTCATGATCACTTTGAAATGGAACCGAAGGATCTCGGGGGTCTGAGGGTTTACATTAGGGGCTGTGGCTCTAGTGAGGTGGGGTGTGATAAAGTCATTTTGAATAGAGTTTTTTATTTTTTTATTTAGCGTGTTAATTTTGTTAAGTGTGGCAGTTTAGATGTTTGTGAAGCAGGCTTCATCCTTACTGAGGGGCTGAGGATGGGTGGCAGGGGTCTTGAGTTCTCTAAAGATGGAGAAGATCTCTCTGATGTCTGACTTTGCGTTGGTCATTCTCAAGTTGTAGGAGGTGGATTTGGCCGAGATAATCTCCTGTTTATAAACTCTGGATGTCTTCGAGAACTCCAGTCTCATGGAGTCAGAGGTTTGTTTTTGCCAGGTAGATTGGGCCAGCCGTTTTTTGTTTCGGAGTTCGAGTAGGTCTGGGGTTTACCAGGAATTGGAGTGTCTAACTCGTTTAGCTCTGAGAAGCATGAGGGGGCGATGGTGTCCAATGCCATTGCTAGGGTTGAGGCATATAGGTTTGCAAGGATGTTGGGGCCTTTGAAGAGGGGAAGGCTTGAGATTGGGGATGTCCAAGAGGGGTAATAGGTGATCTTTGGTCAGCTTGCAGGAGCTGCGTGCTGGTGCCAGTTGTAGTGGAGCTGTCAATTGCTTTGCTTTTTCAGGGTGGGGGATGGAATATTGAATCATGTTGTGGTCTGACAAGGGACAGGGAATGGTAGAGTGGATTGTGGTCGGGCAGTTAAGGTCCTCAATCCAGTCGAGTGTGCAAACTTTGCAATGGGTCGGGTTGTTAATGCAGGTTCTGAAGCCTACGGTCTAAAGGGCTTTGGATAGCGATATGGCCTGGGAATCCTCAGAATCGTTACGGCCCAGGTTCAAATAACTTATTAGAATTATTTTGGAGGAATTCTTTATGTTCTCATTACGAATGTAGAGGAGATTCTCATGGAAGCTGGCCAAGGAGGGGGGGCGGCGCTGTGGGCGATAGGCGTTCTGGATATTAATTGTGCATGTGTGTGCTATGGCCAATTTGAGTGATAGAATGTTGCTGTTCCCTTCGAGGGAGGAATTCACCTAAGTTACGGTTAGGAATTCCTTTGCCAGGAGGGCCACCCCCCTCCTCAGCCCAAAGGGCTGTCTTTTTGATAGATAGTGTAGCCAGAGGGGAGGTCAATGGAAAGGGCCAGGCAGAAGCATTTTGAAGACTTTGAATCACCATATCGTTCTAAAATAATGCTCACAATTCAATTTCTACAGTTGTATTCTAAAGCAGTCTAACAACCTCAATGAATGTGCCTAACAACAGTCTTGACAAAGACCTAAATGGTCGAAACACATGCTGGTTAGGCTAGTGTAAAACTAGTTTGCATTAGTTTATCATCAGTTCATCCGCAAATTCCCAGAAAAGAAAAAAAGAGTGCTGTTCATGAAAGCGAGACTCAACATACTGCAGACAAAAGAAATACTCGCAATTCGAGGCATGGTGGAAAACCAAACCTGCCGACTATGTAAACACACGGAGAGCGTGGAAACTCTCAGGCACCTGGTGCTAACATGTCCTTGCACCAAACAAAATAGAATCATTTATCTGCTACCACTGATTACGAACCCCCTGTTGGCCCAGGAAGACGATATGTAGAAAAGATTAATCTCTGGAGAATCCACACGATGGACGGTGGCCATGGCGACCCTTGTTGAACTGGCTTTCACACAGATCAACGAGACCATCCGTTAAATCAGGCAACTTTCTTGCAGCGAGCTAATTGGCCAAATCGCGCGACGACCTCAATATCCACTTAGTGTTTGATCTGTGGAAAGCCTTTTTAGAAAGAACCTAGACACCTTCTGTGGAAGAATCTGAAAAAGAAAAATATTTCAAAAATAAATTCTCAAGACTTTCTTTGATAAAATTACAGGTTCACCTGAAATATAAATCAAATAAATAAAAAAAAAAAATAATAAAAAAAAAAATAGTTTATTTTTTAATTGAATTGAAATGGTGGTTCAACAATGTCTTAAAATATGTACTATACTGAGTAAACTGAATTTTGCTTTTGTCTATATAAAATGTACTTTTGAAATTAAGAGTACTCAAGTTCAAGCAGAGCATGAATAGTTGGGGCACAACCATAGTTTCTACGTCTCATGCAGCAGCTACTAATATGCCTGATAATTGTGTCTCAGACAACACTTTACATTGCTCAATCTAGTTTCTTGCATCCCCATTTGTATAGCAATACTGGTAGGGAGGCAGTATGAAAAGGGAGATTTTTATGTTGTGGGGTGGGCAGTTGAGTAGACAGGGTGCCAAGTACTGCTTTTGTTTTGTGTGCCAGGTATCAGTATTTTGCCGTGCGAATGCATGTTAGGCTCTTACAGTAAAGCCAGACCCCTTGAATCTGCTCTTCAAATGAATTCTTCAGCTTCTCCAACTCTTTCCATTGTTTTAAAACCAAAGGTGGCACAGGATGGAATTAAATGGGGAGAGATGTAGCCTTCTGTCAAATTGCAAAATGGGACACAAGCAAACCTGTGCTCAAATCCCAGGTTCCCCATTGCACCAAATTATAATATGCTGTTGAAATCATTGTACTACTTTAGTTTGGGGGAAGGTGGGGTTGGGGGGGGTTCACTGGTGCCCAGATCTCTAAGGAACTGCAAACATGACTGAACAATATGTTACATAAAAGGAAAGTCAATAATATCTGCTATATATACTTAAGAATGTGAAGGTGGTGTAAAGATTGGCATTGAGTTTAGTTGTTCTCAAAGTTGGGATTGCTTCATTGTGGGTTTGGGCCACTGCAGCAAAGGCCAGAAAATTATACTTGCCCCCCAGGCCAAAAGGTGCCAGTCCTCCCCTCTTTGGACTGTTATATTTTGCTGCTGAATCAAATTCACAGGTTAGCCTTCCTTCGGCCCACGTTACCACAAAAGGTGAAGGAAGTATATCTCTAAACTGCATCTGGTGTACCTTTATGATCTGGATCACTGTTGGTTTGTAGAACTGTGATGGTTAAGTAAGCGCTTGCATTACTACTCACACTAGTACTCCTGAATAGGAGAAGTCATTTTGTCACAAATACATGTATGCAATAGGAGAATGCTGCACGCAGATTATGAAGCATGTATATTTCACTTTGATTTCTTTCATAGTAATGCTCATAAGTCTGTCCTCAATAACCCCCACCCCCTCCCACAGAAAATCTTTTGGGAGCATCATTGACTTATTGTGGGATGGTCTGACAAAATGTGTCCGTCTTTCATAATGAGGCTAATGTGATTATTTTTATGTTTTCATTTGAAAATATTGGAGTAGTAGATACATAGGCATACATGCTAACCCTCCCCATTTAGGCGGGAGAGTCACTATTTTTCGGTGAAAAATATTGCTGTTTTTCACTATCTCCCATCTGAAATAGCTGTAGCCCCAATGCATTCCTATGGGGAAATGTTCGTCTCCCGATTTCCCTGTGGAAATCTCCCTCCCAGGTATGTGAATGTTGGCATGTATGCATAGGGCCACATTTTATGTTTGCCGGTCCGGAAACAAGGGTGCCGGTAAGCTCACTGGCACCCTCGTTTCTGGACCGGCAAGCTATGTGGCTGCCTGCCGTGGCCGCTGTGCCCAACAGGTCTGACCCTACCAGGCACAGCGGCCATGGTAGGCAGACTGGTCACGGAAGCGCCGGCACCTTTAACAACAGTGCCTGCACTTCCGAGTCCCCACACCCAGAGTCCAATGGGGGCTTTATGGGAATGGGGACTTACATTTTACCGGTGCCTGACTTCCCGGGACGCTGGACTTGTAATTTCCTGGTGGCACTGGGAAGTCAGGTGCCAGGAAAATATTACGAGTCCAGCGTCAACCCGCGGGTCGCACCGGCACGGTTACCGCCAGACTCGTAATGAAGCCCATAGTCTTTTGTTTTTTAACTAAATATATGATTATGTGTGTTGCTATGTCACTGTGAGAATATTTTACAAACATGGGAGACAGATTTCTTAGTGATGTTTCAATCGAAAGCGCATGCAGCTCAAATTATTCCTGAACATAGAGATCATCCATCAGGACATCAGTTTGGGCAATCCATCAATCAGATCCACTTGTTCTGCTTCATGTCTTCAAATACTTGAGACGCCCCTTGTCGAACTTCTTTCATTGTTGCACCGTAAATGAAAGGATTCATGAAGGGCGATAAAAAGAGGCACACATACGCCACAATAACGCCAACATATAATGGGATGCCATGAGGCAACCTGTGCAACACAACTCCCACAAAAACTGGTATATAGAATGCCATCATGGCGCAGATGTGGGATCCGCAGGTGCTGAAGGCCTTGAAACGCTCTTCTCTGATTGGAAGATGAAGGACTTTCCAGAGAATCAGAATGTAGGAAAAGGCAATAAGCATAATGTCCGCTGGAGCGATGAGAGCAGAAGCAGCCATGGCATACATGCGATTGACAGTGGTGTCCCCGCAGGAAAGCTTTGCCACAGACACATTGTCACAGAAAGAGTGTGCCACATACCTGTCACAAAACGACAGCCTTAGGATAAGCAATGGAATTGGGGAAACCAGGACCACGGCTCTGGCCAGTGATGCTGTGGCTATTTTTGCAATAAGTCCATTTGTTAAGATAGCATTGTACCTGAGGGGAAAGCACACTGCGACATATCGGTCAAAAGCCCTGGCCAAGAAAATGGAGGATTCTAAAGCTAGTAGAGATGAGGAATATCTGGATGAGGCAAGCACTGAAGGGTATCTCCCCGGCATTGAGCCAGAAGATGCTCAGCATTTTAGGGAGGACACTGGAAGACAAGGTTAGACCAGAAGCTGCCAGCTGGGACAGGAACATGTACATGGGCCTGTGAAGTTTTGCAACAGATTTGATCACTAGGAGCAGGGCACAGTTCCCTAAGACAGTAATAATGTATATGATGCTCAATGGGGCAGCAAACCAGATGTGGTACGCCTCCAGCCCAGGAATGCCGACCAGGATGAGTGATGACGGTGGGGAACCTGTTTTGTTTACAGAAACAATGATGCTTCCCTCATTGGTTGCTTCCCTCGTGATGCTTCCCTCATTGGTTGCTTCCCTCATGATGCTGCCCTCAGATGATCATGCAGTCATGTTGATTCCTGCATAAAAAAGGACATATAATTTATAGATTTGCAGACTATTTTTTAACCTGCTTCATTCTGAAACTCCTTTGACCACAAAAAAAGCAAGTTGCACGTACAGTAGTTGCATACACCATAAGAGTGACCATCAGACAGCAGGCCATATATCAATCCACTATCCCTGATTCCTTCATTTGCTGCTACTGAATTGCTCTGACTTGTGTTATGTGCAAGTCAAGAAAGGAACCTCTCATGTCTGCCCTTTACTCACCTGTGTGATTTTTATTTTGTCATGCACTGTGCAATTTACAAACATGTTTTCTCATCAGACGTATCCCATGCGTGCGTGCGGGCGCGCACACGCACACATGCACACACACACACACACGCACACACACATGGCAGCGGAGGTGGACCCAGATCAAAGAGCAGACCCAATTCACAAATGCATGTACCTCGATCTGTGCCACATATGATGTTCTTTTGACTGCACCCAGTTTTAAACTGTGGAAACATACACTAACATGCAGACAGGCTACTGTATGCATCCCTGCCTACATACTTAAAACAGAAACATTCGTTTTTCCTTTTTACATTTCCAGCTCCAGCAATCACATTTATAGTGATGAGTTGAGTAGAGATGTCACTGCAAATGTGGTAACTCAATCCTTGCTTGACCGCCACCAACTCCTATGCTGCTACCCAGTTCATTTTCAAGAGTTGAGAACACACCCAAATCTTGGAGAAAGTGTATTGTGCCAACAAACTGCAGATTAGGGATTTGGCAAAAGAGTCACAAAAACTATGAAACAGGCCATGGTGTGCGGAGCAGTGTGTACTGTGTAGCTGTGACGAGAGGCTGCTACTATTGTCTGTGCTTGGATTACCATAATTGAATTGTAAAGTTTGCCTGAAACTCCAGTCCGCTTTCTATTTCCTTGCAAGACTTCAATTTTCCCACATAAACTGCGCATGCAAGGTGTGCGGAACAGTGTGTCCTGTGTCCAGTGCCCGGTGAGCGCTGTGGGGGCGACTCCATTCCATGTGTAAGCCTTGATATTTTGCCTGCAGCTTGCTTGGAGACCATTTACTGAGCCGCCTTATGAACTTTGTTGATGGCTTCATTTATAATTGAGCAAATATTTTAAGGAACCGAGTCCCCGAGCAACAAACGTTCCCTAAATTCACAACTAACTTTTTGGTCCTTTGCTGACATCTTTGCTTGTTGGGATGCATCGCAAACACTGTTGACGCCACACGTCGAGCACTGACTTTCTGGTTTCAGAGACCGAGTTAGCAGGTTTCATTGACGTCTTTCTTACCTGTGTCAACAGGAGCGTTTGCTATTGTGTCTGCAACTGCGGGGTTCGGCTGTTGGAGCAGCCACTTGTTCTTCCTTGTTCAAAGCAGGGTCTATTTACGTCTTCCTCCTATGTCTTAAAGTAGCGTCTGTAACTGTGGTGCTTCACCCTTGGAGCAGCAGCTTCTTTCTTTATCATTGTACACAAACGTTTATTTGTGGCAGTGACTGGAACTGCAGGGCAACTCCCTTTGAACAGTCACTAGATCATTCTTGGTCGCACCTATTGACAGCTCCTAACCACCTTAAAGAAGCACAGTGCTCAACATTAAGCTAACAAGGCCTTATCTTAGTGAGTTGGCAGCCTATGCCTTTTTCCATCTACTCCCTTAAATCAGGGATGCCTAATACTCTTAAGATATCAAGTGCCTCTTTAATTTTAAAGTAAACGCTGGTCAGATCCACACCGGCCAACATCCTAAAGCGCAAAATGATCAATCAAACACTTGTCAACTCTGATAAGAAAATGGGCGCAGGCAACATTCGGGACTTTTGCAAACGTCTAACAACTAGCTCCATTCCCACTGTGGACAGTCTTCCCTAACTGCCGGACAGGTCTTCGCCTCTGTTTGAGCCGACTTTGGTACCATTTAATGCCACTATCACCGACACACAACTCATATCAGCTGAAGCCACATTAACATTAAACTTACCCTTGTCTACTGAACTCTTGGAATCTTTACTGCTGCCAAATGTACCATTACAACCTGCTTTACCTGACAATAATCTGCAGGAGGAGACTTTGCCTTCACTTGACCGCATGGCAGCAGCTCACTCTATTTTAACACACAAGAACACTTATTGGGGTACACCTTTTCAGTGTGGAGGCTGATCCTTATTTAGGTCCCATTTAATGGGTGACCTCAGAGGATAGGTTTCACAGAAGATTCCTCATAATGTATGGGGGCTCCTGTCCTTAGGCATGAGGTGCATGGGGCTGTTGCCCATTTCAGAAACAGTTGTGTTGTTTCATAAGAACTTGGGGCCACATTTCAGTGAGGAACTATTTTTTCTTTTTATTCGACCTTCATAGGAAGTGTGTGGTCCCCGAATTATAAATCACTCGGTGAGTCTTCAAGAGTGAGGTATTTCGTAGAGAATTTTTTTTAAAAAGCAATGAACTTCGTCCATTGAGTAAAATTGTGTGGTGTTATTCACAGGGTATCCCGGGTTGGTTTTTGGGATATCCTTAGTTAAAAAATGGTCGACCGGTTTCGATGAATTTAATTGATCATCTTCTTCAGGACCTTGATTTTGGCTTGTCTCTATGAGATCAGGGGTATGGGAGGGGCATAGACACCATCATCCCTTTTACCTAAGAGAAATCAAACCAGAAATGGGTTTTAGATCTTGAGGTCACAGTGATTGTTGAAGTTTTATTCTATAGTACTTTCTATTGATTTTGGCAATTTGGGCTAAAGTTGACATAAAAGGCAGTTGGTGATTACCTTATATATATATAGACGCTGACAGCCGGGTCTTTTTTGTATCATGCGTGTCTCCAGTCCTGCAAGACATTAACAAGGTATTTTTTAGAAGACAAAAAAACCTGCATGAGACCTCGTAGTGCTGTATCATAAGCGAATCGTAATACGACTATAGGGATGCCTGGTACCGTCTGTTTTGGGTTTGACAGACGGAGCGCTGGTGTGCGCTTATATCTCTATGTTTGCTTCCATTCGCACCTGCAGCCGTTGGTGTAGCTGTTCGCGGCACAGTGCGGGGAAGCCATTTATTCTAAGGAACGCCACTTTTCGTGAAGAGGGGCCATCCCAGTCACATGCGCGTGGGCCATATGGGAATGCATCTGTCCGCATTCATGCGCGGTGAACAAGTCTGCATACCTGTCCATCGGGCGTTGATGTGCGCCCGAATGCTTATAAAGATACCGGTCGCGTGCGCGGCTGCTGTCCCAGTAACAGTTCGCGGTCGTGCACGAGGGATCTTAATTTTAAAAGGGGTCATAGGTGTCGACGCATAAATCGCGTTCGTCTAGGAGATCACTCACCGTGTGTCACGAATGCTTCCTGGTGTCTGTGAGACGCCGAAAAGCTGTTCTGTTTTTTTGCAGCCGTTGCCCGGCAACGGCGGCATTTATACGTTGGCCGTTTTTGCTGTTGCTGATCCTCGTTTTTGGGGGCCATCTTAGAGTGACTAGAGTTACATTTAAGGAATATACATTTTTGCTGCAAGAATAGCTGGGGCAGCAGCCTTATTTACTTTTAACTCCTGTGTTTATTACGGCAATCCTTTTTAAGGTGCAGTGGTCTCGTTCCCTTATTTGGTTTTTGAAAAAAGGGGGAAAGGGCAAAGATAATTTGTTATTCTAAGCAGTGTCCATATTTTGTTTATGTCACCTACATATGTATTCGCCTTCTGTCTTCATCGCGGGTGCTGGGCAGGGGACTTGGGCGTAATTGCGATTCCTTATTGGGGTACTTAGTGATTGTGTTATGTGTAAGGGGGTGCCGGGCGGGGCCTCAGCACCGCTTGACTGCAGAGAGGAGGTTCCACATATGTAGGGGGTGTACATTATCATTTTTACAGGTGTATCCCCAGTAGACGAAATCCCATGTGGATGAAGAGGCGAAACTAGCAAGGAAAAATGCTGTCCTACAAAGCCAACAAGTGGGTGGAAGACAGTATAGAGGCAACAGATCGGGTTCCTCTAACAATTCTAGTATGAGCTCAGATGACGACCTCAGGGCACAACAATATCAATCAACCACAACAGGCCAACCCCGGAACAACCAGGGACAAGGGCGAGGCACCAATAATGTCCGTTTTTTAGGCCAACAAGGGAACCAACGAGGGAAACCACGGTGGCAACCCTTTTCCCCAATGACAACCCGCAGCCGCGGCAAAGGATTCCAAAAACCGAACTTTCCCTAGTCATGAACTTGTCATCACATATACTCACAGAAGCAGAAAGAAAAATTCTAGAAAAAGGACTTTCTTTTGTACCAACTGCTCGATATGACCCATTCCAAACAAGAATCGAAATAAAACAACTGATCAGAAAAATAAGATTGAAACAATTTTTTCAAGATACAATGGAAAAAGAAACTGGGAAATTTACGGACCTCCATCCGGCCTCACAATTTTTTCCTCCTACTGAAAGCAACACCTCAGAGTGTAACACTTTTGAACAAGCACTCATCAAAAAAGTGGAAACAATGGAAAAAGAACACAAATTTGTACACAACAATTACAGTAAAGCAGAAGCAGAGGCCTTAAAAACATTGGCCAATGATGATACAATAATAATCAAGCCAGCAGATAAGGGAGGAGCCACGGTCCTAATGGACATACATAATTACCAACAGATGGTCAACACTCTGGTACAAGATCAGACCAGTTACAGAATTCTTTCCTGTGATCCTACTCCATCTCTACGAAGATTGATTGCACCTATCGTGGAGGAGGCACTCAATGAGGAACACATTAACGAAAAAGAAGCTTCTTTCCTCACACCAACACATCCAAGGCTGCCAGCGTTTTACGCACTACCAAAGGTGCATAAAGGGATAACCCCCATACCTGGAAGACCTATAGTATCAGGAATCAACTCGATCTTGGAACCCCTTTCCCAATGCCTTAAGTGGCACTACAAATCGAGCCGGGGCCCATCGAGGGGGCGTGGCCTAACAACGGGGGTCTTGATGGGCCGTTAGGCCACGCCCCCTTGACGAGCCCCGGCTCAATGGGCTACTGGCACCCCTGCCAGGCAGCCTTTTGTAGAGATTAGCACCCTCTCCCCTTTGGGGGAGAGGGTGCTGATCTCTGCATTTCTATTCTATGGGCTTGCCTGGCAGGGGACAGCGCCTCTCCTATTCAGCCTTAATGGTGGTGCTGCCCCTCGCCAGCTGGGGAGGGGCAGCGTCACCATTAAGGCTGAAAGGGTGAGGCCACTGGAAGCAGAGGCCTTTTTCCTAAAGACTGAAACTCCCGAGAATCCTCGGGAGCTTCAGTATTTAGAAAGCAAGGCCTCTGCTTCCAGCGGCCTCACGTTTTCTCCATAATGGTGGCGCCGGCCCACGTGCATCCCTTGATTAAAGGGATGCCTCGCAGGTGCGGCGCCACCATTATGGCTGAAAGGCATTTTTTTCTGAAGCCTGAAGCTCTCGCATACGAGCGAGAGCTTCAGGCTGTAGAAAAAAATGATTTTTCCTGTAGTGGCCGGGGCTGACAGGGGAGATTAGTGGGCCCCGGCAGGGCCCCGCCTCAAAACGAAATTTCGGAGACTGCCGGGGCCCAGCCCCGGTAGGCCCCGGCCCACTTAAAGCCCTGCCCTTTCCCAATATGTCGATAGATTCCTACGTGACCGGATCCCCAAGATGACATCCTATGTAAAAGATTCAACGGCCATACTAAATCTGCTCACTACTCTCCCTTTTGATGGAACTAACCAATGGCTAGTAACAATGGACATCGAGGCACTCTATACCAGTATTCCCCAGCAGGAGACAGTGGAAATGGTAAGAAGAACCCTGATTAATGACCAGAGCCTAACCCCAGGACACGTGGGCTTCATCACAGAACTTGCTAGTATAGCCCTTACTAGAAACTTTTTCATTCTGGAAAACGTATTCTTTCAGCAGATTTCCGGGACAGCAATGGGTGCAACCTTTGCACCTAGCTTGGCGAATCTCTATGTTGAACATTTCGAAAAGGAATTCATATATGAAGACACAAACCCCTATCGGGACAAAATAAAAGTCTGGAAAAGGTACATCGACGATGTCCTTATGATATTTGAAGGGACTGAACAAGAACTTACAGCCTTCCACCAGTGGCTGAACAACTGTAATGCGCATCTGAGATTCACCATTGAGGCCAACAGGACAGAGACACACTTCCTGGACCTCCACATCACAAACCAAGGAAATGAACTGTTAGCACGGGTCTATAAAAAAGACACTGATAGGAATTCATTACTACAATATAACAGCTATCACCCAAAAGCCCTGAGGGACAACCTCCCATTTGGACAGTTTCTCCGATATCGCAGGACATGTACAAGATTGGAAGACTTCAAAGAACAATCTGGAGCCCTCAAGAAACAACTCATAAAAAGAGGCTATCCAAAAAGAATCATTAATGACACATGCAAAAGGGCAAGAAATATACCGAGAGAAATTACTCTCCAACAACACAAAAAAGATGTAAAGAGAGAAGAAATAACAGCAGTAATGAGTTATTCTCCCATGTTCAACCGCATCAAAAAAGAAATAAAAAAACTTTGGCCCATCCTAAACACAGGCTCCAGCTCCTTGGCTCTACCGTCCTTTGCCATCAAAAGACGCAGAAACCTAAGGGATAGTCTGGTCCACACTATGAGAGAACCAAGCAACAATGAGTCGGAGAACACAATCTGGGGAGTTAACAAACCAACGGGACACACACCATGTGGAGGGTGCTCAATGTGCGCCCAAACTACACGTAGCACATCCATCGAGATCGGATGGCATACACCATGGCAACAGAGGAGTTTCACCAATTGCAAATCCAAAGGGGTAATTTACCTCATCACGTGCCCATGTTCCTTACGATACATAGGCATGACAACGAGAGAAGTGAAAACAAGACTTATTGAACACAAATCATGTATTCGCACAAAAAAATTGACAGCCCCCCTTGTGAACCATTTCGTGAAAAAAGGTCACAAACAAGAAGATTTCACATGGACCATCTTGGAAAAATTAACCCCACCCAGAAGGGGCGGGGATTTCGGAAAAATGCTCCTGAAACGAGAACAACTCTGGATTTTTAGACTCAATACAGAGAAAAATGGACTCAATGATGAAATCCAGTGGAACAGCCTGGCTCTAATGAAATGAAGATATTGTTCAAAAAAGAGATGAAGAAGCATGACAAGAAACTCCACATGGGATTTCGTCTACTGGGGATACACCTGTAAAAATGATAATGTACACCCCCTACATATGTGGAACCTCCTCTCTGCAGTCAAGCGGTGCTGAGGCCCCGCCCGGCACCCCCTTACACATAACACAATCACTAAGTACCCCAATAAGGAATCGCAATTACGCCCAAGTCCCCTGCCCAGCACCCGCGATGAAGACAGAAGGCGAATACATATGTAGGTGACATAAACAAAATATGGACACTGCTTAGAATAACAAATTATCTTTGCCCTTTCCCCCTTTTTTCAAAAACCAAATAAGGGAACGAGACCACTGCACCTTAAAAAGGATTGCCGTAATAAACACAGGAGTTAAAAGTAAATAAGGCTGCTGCCCCAGCTATTCTTGCAGCAAAAATGTATATTCCTTAAATGTAACTCTAGTCACTCTAAGATGGCCCCCAAAAACGAGGATCAGCAACAGCGAAAACGGCCAACGTATAAATGCCGCCGTTGCCGGGCAACGGCTGCAAAAAAACAGAACAGCTTTTCGGCGTCTCACAGACACCAGGAAGCATTCGTGACACACGGTGAGTGATCTCCTAGACGAACGCGATTTATGCGTCGACACCTACGACCCCTTTTAAAATTAAGATCCCTCGTGCACGACCGCGAACTGTTACTGGGACAGCAGCCGCGCACGCGACCGGTATCTTTACAAGCATTCGGGCGCACATCAACGCCCGATGGACAGGTATGCAGACTTGTTCACCGCGCATGAATGCGGACAGATGCATTCCCATATGGCCCACGTGCATGTGACTGGGATGGCCCCTCTTCACGAAAAGTGGCGTTCCTTAGAATAAATGGCTTCCCCGCACTGTGCCGCGAACAGCTACACCAACGGCTGCAGGTGCGAATGGAAGCAAACATAGAGATATAAGCGCACACCAGCGCTCCGTCTGTCAAACCCAAAACAGACGGTACCAGGCATCCCTATAGTCGTATTACGATTCGCTTATGATACAGCACTACGAGGTCTCATGCAGGTTTTTTTGTCTTCTAAAAAACACCTTGTTAATGTCTTGCAGGACTGGAGACACGCATGATACAAAAAAGACCCGGCTGTCAGCGTCTATATATATATAAGGTAATCACCAACTGCCTTTTATGTCAACTTTAGCCCAAATTGCCAATGACTGTCAAAAAAATTTTAGCATATCAATTTAATTGTATAAAATCAATAGAAAGTACTATAGAATAAAACTTCAACAATCACTGTGACCTCAAGATCTAAAACCCATTTCTGGTTTGATTTCTCTTAGGTAAAAGGGATGATGGTGTCTATGCCCCTCCCATACCCCTGATCTCATAGAGACAAGCCAAAATCAAGGTCCTGAAGAAGATGATCAATTAAATTCATCGAAACCGGTCGACCATTTTTTAACTAAGGATATCCCAAAAACCAACCCGGGATACCCTGTGAATAACACCACCCAATTTTACTCTATGGACGAAGTTCATTGCTTTTTAAAAAAAATTCTCTACGAAATACCTCACTCTTGAAGACTCACCGAGTGATTTATAATTCGGGGACCACACACTTCCTATGAAGGTCGAATAAAAAGAAAAAATAGTTCCTCACTGAAATGTGGCCCCAGGTTCTTATGAAACAACACAACTGTTTCTGAAATGGGCAACAGCCCCATGCACCTCATGCCTAAGGACAGGAGCCCCCATATATTATGAGGAATCTTCTGTGAAACCTATCCTCTGAGGTCACCCATTAAATGGGACCTAAATAAGGATCAGCCTCCACACTGAAAAGGTGTACCCCAATAAGTGTTCTTGTGTGTTAAAATATTGTTTCGAATAACACTTCGGGAAAAACTTTGAAGTCTAACTCAATGCCTCCCTGAATGTGACTTAGCAGCTCACTCTATACACCAAACTGATAATAGTATAAACACTGTTGGAAATATTTCATTTATCGCGTCATCTTCCTTGGTATCTTCTGAATCTAACAGTTTATATCAGTCACCTAGTATGTTTGATATCTCTGTCCAGTCTGTACACTCATCCCTTTCGAAGTCCGCCATCAGACTTCCGATTTCCCGGAGAAACAGTGAAGTGTCTTCACCTTGTACCTTATATATAGTACAACCTCAATCTGTTCTGCTCGAAATAGCACTGAATGCAATGAATATGACCATTGTTGTATTGACCAAACTGTTCGAAATGTTGGAATGGAAAACTAATGAACAAGCTAAGCAGATTGATCGACTGGTAGCATGGATGTGAGAACTTGTGAATGGTAGGAACAACAGTATGGTAATGAAGGATGTGAATAATGTTTTGTTCCTTCACTCTTAGCTGACACCCCAGTGCAAGCAAACATATTTCAAATTCCCGCCCTCCACCTACCTGCTGTACCTGAAATCGCTCATATCATTGGCCTGGGAGATCAAGATGAGAGCGAGGCGAGTCAGCAGATCATTTCTGGCTGCATGAATGAACAGTCTATCAAAGCCTCCACTCTTCCTCCCTTAACCAGTGAGTTGGAGGCTGCTCTTGACATAGGTGCTGAACCAGCTTGTATTACCATTGATTCAGAATATGATTCGATTGTGAATGAAGACCACGTGGAACAAAGGGTCTCTTATGGTCTTTTTAATTCCAAACCCACTAATAGAAACTGTTCAGCAGCCCCACGAATGATGGCGTCACGGCGAATTAAAACTAACATTAAACAGCTAATTAAAAGTTTAACATCTAAAAATAACTTGATGCCTGTAGATCATGTGGCAACACCGACTCAACATTTAGAAAAAAAAAACAAGCTGACACTGAACTTGATAATAAGGCTCCTGAGGTGGAGGATTATACCCACTCAATGATCCTGTGGCTTCCATTATCTTTGATGAAGCGGCTGAGAAACCAAATGCCACTTTAGAAACGACTGTACCTGAATCAAATTTGTTAGCTAAGATTACAAAACAAGTCTCCTTTTCAGACAATGACCACCATCGGAGCAAATGTTCTGTTTTGGTTGACATTCGTGAGCGAATCGAGAGATCGATTAAACAATATGTCGCCCTAAAGCAAACCAGCTCTGATAATGTCACATTGCCAGTTTCAACGCTGAATGTCAATGTTAATAGTGGCTTGAGGCAGCCAACATGTAATACATGTGAAGCTTTTATGGGGATGGTCAAAACCCAGGCTGCTGTTGGTCTAAATAAATTGGATGACAAACTCAGGGTGTACAATTGTGAAGTTGAAAAAATGGTTCTACACAAATCTGATGTTATCTCCAATATGGAGTCACATAAGACCAATTTCCATACAATCAGGTCACATATTAACTCAAGAGACAAATCTGCTGCCAATCCATCGATGCTGCCCTTAATCATCAGTCAAACCTTAGGTTACAAAGCTCAGCTAGTCTGCAGTTAGATGATCAGATTGCTAAGGCTGTTGAGCTTTATGTAAAACAGAACTTTGCTAACAAGCCACCATCGCTGAAAGTGTGCATTTCAGATTTTGGCCAAAAGGGGCTGGGGATGCCGTGTGACCTTGACGTAGCAGCCAAGGATAGAGGACACAGTAGCAATGTTGAGGGTCAAGTTAGCTCCAATGGTCGGGAGGAAAAGGTGGCTCACCCGCACAGTAACAAAAAAAAAAGCACTGGGACAAGTTTCACCGTCTCATTCTACAATACCACCCACGTCCTTATCCATCATATGAATTTATCAGTGACAATGACTTCTCCATAGTGAGCTTATAGTTCCACTCTAATCTAGTTAGAAATGCCCTCTGGCAGGCACGTATGGAGGTATTTGCCCTTGGGTTTGTGTTGGCACGTGACCCTGTTATGATGGACAACAATGGCAAGCAAAGACTAGGGAAATTTATAAATTCTGTGGCGTCTGCTCTCTCAGAAGTATCTGTACAACATGGGGAAGGAAATAATATTGACCATGGTTCACACATTGACTTTTGTTTGTTTGTTTGTTTGTTTATTTTATTTGTATGGCGCTCCAAACCCAGAGGTAGAAGGGCGCTTAAGAATTTGGTTACATAGTTGAGAAGTATCTGTGTGTTGCATACTTCGTACAGGTTTATAATATGTACATATATATACAGAGGTCAATAAATAGAGCATGTGTAGTGCGTACAATATACAATTTTCAGAGTAAGTACAGTGTCTAAGCTAGTAATCGCGCAGGTCTAGAGTTAGTGGTGTTGTTCTTTGTTTAGCAGCCAGCTAATGACCTGCTTCCTGAAGATCTGGAAGGATTCGAGGGTTTTGATGTTGAGCGGTAGGGAGTTCCAGAGTTGGGGGGCAAGCACTGTAAAGCTTGCCCCTCCAGCTCTTTTTAGGTGGAACCTGGGTACCAGTAGACAAAGAGTGTTGGAGGATCTGGTGAGTCTGGTGGCAGGTTTCAGGGTGAGTTTATTAGCTAGATAGGGTGGTGCTAGGTGGTTGAGGGCTTTGTACGTGAGGCAGATGACTTTTAGATCAATTTTTTGGCGTATGGAGAGCCATTTGCAGGCTTTCCTAGTGGCAGAGATCTGCTCTTGTCTTGGAATGTTGAGGGCTGTGCGCAAGGCGTTATTTTGAGTTACCTGCAATTTATTGAGTACGGATTGATTAGCGCCAAGGAACAGGCTGTTGCAGTAATCCAGTTTGGATTGTATTAGTGCCCTGGCAAGGGTGAGGCAGCTGTTGGGTGATAGGAAGGGTCTGCTGGCCCTAATGAGCTTGCCGGTATAGGCAGCAGCTGAGGCTGTCATATTGGTATGTTTGCTAAGGTTAGTGTTGGCATCTAGATAGAAGCCAAGGGTCTTTACGCTTTTGGCTATGGGAATGGAATGACCATCGATGGTTATGTTGTTATAGCTAGGGTCAAGTTTGGTTAGGGTGTTGGGGGAGCCGACGATTAGGAGCTCTGTCTTCTCATCATTCAGGCAGAGACCATGGGAGGCCATCCATGCCTGAATGATGGAGAATATTTTGTTGATCCGGGCAGAGTCTTCTTGGTAATTACCAGAGATAGTGAGGAGTATCTGGGTGTCATCTGCGTAGTTAGTGTAGGTGACACCCAGATGGTCCAGTTGGTCGAATAGAGGCTTTGTAAATATGTTGTACAAAGTGGGGGATACACATGAACCTTGTGGGACCCCGCATGTGATGGGGATGGGGTCTGCAGCAGCAGTGGTGGAGAAGACTCGTATGGTTCTGTTTGCCAGGAAGGATTGTATCCATGTGATGGCAGGTGAGGAGAAGTGGGCTGCGGTTGCAAGGTGGTTACAGAGGACCTCATGGCTGACCAGGTCAAAGGCCGCTGAGAGGTCTAGGAGGAGTAGGATTGCGGCATTGCCTTTGTCTTTTATTTCATCAATCTGGCTTTTGAGATCAACAAGGGCGGTTTCAGTTCCGTGTTGAGGTCTGAAGCCAGATTGACGTATTCCTAGTAGTTGGTTGGATTCTAGGTATTCCTGAATTTGGATGTAGGCGACTCTGTCCAGGATTTTCAGTAGGAAGGGGACTGTGGTGATGGGCCTATAGTTTGTGGGTGTGGCCGGATCGAGGGATTGTTTTTTCAGGAGAGGGAGAACCCATGATTGTTTTAGGTTGCTGGGGATGGAGCTGTTGGTGAAGGATAAGTTGATGAGTTTGGTGATGAAGGGGGAGAGCTCTCTGGCTGCATCTTTTATGATTTGAGCCGGGCAGCTGTCTCCTTTACAGTTAGAGGGTTTCAAGGAGGTGATGATTTTTTGAACTTCCGGGATGGTGACTTTTTTGAACGAGAAGCCTGCGCTGGTGTTGTTAGGTGTGGGTAGGCTAAGGTTGGTGACATTGTTGTTGAATAGTTGTAGCCGTTTGTTTTCGATTTTAGTTTGGAGTCCTAAGATTTTGTTGTTAAGGGCGTTCTGGATGTTGGTGCACCAGGATTTGTCTTTTAGGCAGGTTTCTGGGGGCGAAATAGGGTTTTCTAGTTCCTTCAAAATTTTGAATAATTCTTTAGTGGAGGATCCTGCCTGGGTGATCCTGGTGTTGTATGAATCTTTTTTGGTCCTGATTATCTCGCTTTTGTAAAGTGAGGATAGGTTAGTGAGGTTGGATTTGTTTTCCTCAGTGGGGTTAGTCTTCCAGGTGTGGTGAGCTTTAGCTTTCTCTTTCCTAAGTAGTTTGAGCTCAGGGGTGTACCACGAGTTCAGATGAGCTTTGGGTTTGGCTTTGCGTATTTTCAAGGGGGCAACGGTGTCCATTGCTTTGGCCATGGAATCATTGAAGGTGTCGATCAGCAGGTTTAACTCAGCGTTAGCTGGGAGAGCATTGAGGGTAGGTAAGACCAATGGTAGTAAGGCTTCCGCAGTGATGTTGCGTTTGTTCCTGGTGGGGCATGCTGGAGCCATGGGGTGCTTATTGGGCAGTACCTGATTGGTGTTAACCTCAAGGGGGATCATGTGGTGATCGGTCCATGCCAGAGGTTGGGGGTCTTTGCAGGTTGTGTTGCAGTTGTGGGTTGCTACCCAATCAAGGGTTCTGCCTTTTTGGTGGGTAGGGAGCACAATGCGTTGAGTGAGACCGTGATCAGTTAGGATATTGGCTAGGGAAGCAGCAGGTGCGTCGTTTGGGTCTTGGTAGCCGAGGTTGAAATCTCCAAGGATCATGAATTGTGCTGTTGGTTTGGAAGTTTTGGTGATGAGGGATGTGATGTCTTCTTCGAAGGTCCCGGGGGGACCTGGGGGTCTATATAAGAGGTGGATGGTTATCGTGGTTGTGGGGGAGGTTTGTAGTTTGGTTGTGAGTAGCTCGCAGGATGTGCATGCGACTGTGTCGGTTGGTCTGAGGCCTAAGGCGGATTTGGATATGATTGATACGCCTCCACCTCTGGCGTTTGGTCTGTCCGCTCTAAGGATAGTGTATTTGTCTGGGATGGCTAGCGCTAAATAGGGTCCGGACGCTTCATGGAGCCAGGTTTCTGTTAGGGCTAAGAAGTCAAGGTCATTGGTAAGGATGATATCTGCAATTTCTGTGGGGTGGGCGGCCAGGGATCTGACGTTGAGTAGGGCCCCTTTTAGTGGGGGAGGAGTGGGCTTGCTAGGTGCAGTATGCTTTGTATTCGTTTTGGTGTAAGGTCTGGAGTTAGGTTTAGAATTTGTGGTGGGGAGCCTGGAGCCTAATCTGTCGTTGCGGGTTGTGATGTTGGGAGTGAGGGAGAGGGTGGTTGGCCCGGGTGGCTTAAGGCGGGTGGGAGGTTTTGAGGTCAATTTGGTTTGGTTAAAGTTGTCAATGGGACTGTGGTGGCTGTTGGTGGGTAGGTCATGGATGGCGATGGATTTGGAAGTGAGAGGGTGGTGGTGAGTGGAGGGGAAGGGGGGTATGGAGGGTAGGAATGGAGTAGGGCATGGGATGGGGTGGTGTCTGGGGCACCCTAGTTTGGCTAGGCCGTCTTGGTGGGCTATGTAGCTATTGTTGCTACAAGGTACATTGTCCTGTGTTAAGCAGAAAGGGAGCATGGTTAGGGCAAGCCAGAAGGTCATGGTCTGTGGGAAGTCGTGGAGTCTAGTGGTGCTGGTGGGGACTAAGTGACTAAGCAGTGACCGTGAGGCACAGCACAGTTTAGATGCCGTCAGCTATTGACCATAAGGCACAACACAGTCTAGATGTGGTCAGCTATTGACCATAAGGCACAACACTTTCAGTGAGGTCTGTTAACGACCATAAGGCACAACACAGTCTAGATGTGGTCAGCTATTGACCATAAGGCACAGCACAGTCTAGATGTGGTCAGCTATTGACCATAAGGCACAACACAGTCTCAGTGAGGTCTGTTAACGACCATAAGGCACAACACAGTCTAGATGTGGTCAGCTATTGACCATAAGGCACAGCACAGTCTAGATGTGGTCAGCTATTGACCATAAGGCACAACACAGTCTAGATGTGGTCAGCTATTGACCATAAGGCACAACACAGTCTCAGTGTGGTCTGTTAACGACCATAAGGCACAACACAGTCTAGATGTGGTCAGCTATTGACCATAAGGCACAGCACAGTCTAGATGTGGTCAGCTATTGACCATAAGGCACAACACAGTCTAGATGTGGTCAGCTATTGACCATAAGGCACAACACAGTCTCAGTGAGGTCTGTTAACGACCATAAGGCACAACACAGTCTAGATGTGGTCAGCTATTGACCATAAGGCACAGCACAGTCTAGATGCGGTCAGCTATTGACCATAAGGCACAACACAGACAGTGAGGTCGGTAGGTATTCATGAGCCAAGTAGGTATAGGGCTCTATAGGTGGACCAGCAAAAGACACGAAATTGTCAAAGGTGTGAGGAGTTTGTGTCACCATTCGAAACTGATGACTGAATGTTGAGGTAGAGGTAATGTACTTACATAACCTCGTGGGCGCAGTTTGCAGGGGGTCTGTGTGATGTGGCGTGCAGTTGCAGATAGGCACTTTGAGGAAAGTGTTCAGCTGCCGCCTCCAGGTTATGAGGCGGGAGTATGAATGAGTGACAGGAATAAAGCATGCTCCGATGCTCCCACGGCGAACAGGGCAAACAGGGATGGCCTTTGTCTGGCCTTCGTCGCCGGCCTTCCGCCTGCCGGCGGATGTTGATAGTAAAAGGGAGAGAGACTACGAGGCGTTGCTAAGCAACGTATTCAAGCCTCGTTTTGAAGCCGTGCAGCGCCCGGCATTTTGATTACGGAGATCAGCTGTTCTCCGATTGCGGGACAGCTTTCGAGGATCGGGGCCAGAAGTAGCAGTAGAATGCCTCGATTTTCGTTTCTGGTGCGGCAAAGGGGCCTTACCCTGCCTTGTGGAGACTGCTGGATGTAGGCCTCATCTGGTGTGGTCGCTTCACGTGGGTCCTCAGTGTTTGCAGGTGAGGGGTCAGGGCTCCTGCCCTCTCCCCTGCCTGGATGAGGATTGGCAGCAACTCCATGGGGACAGCACTCTCCCCCCTCCTTGTGACATCAGTTCTCCAGCCAGTAACCCGTCTGGTTCAACACTGATGCGTACTTCCGCGATTTTCAATGCTCTCACCACCCGAAGGCCAGAGCCACCGCTGCAGGCGAGGAGGGGCCTGGACACCGCTGTATTGACAGCTGCCGCCTGCCGTCACCGTCACGTGATAGAATATTCAGGTCCAATCTATAACCAACAGTCAAACATGATTTCCACTCTCTCACATTGTTGAGCCACAGTGATTCTTTTTTTGCAGCTCATGATATCATAGTTTTGCAAGAAACTTGGTTACTTCAAACACCGACACGGGAGGACCACACGACTATACTACATGCTGCCAAGTCATATGGCCATTGTCGTCCTTCTTCCGGACTTCTAGTTGCCATAAAAAATCATAAAACCTGGCAACTCTCTTTTTGGGCTGCTCCTAACTTATATTTACTTATGGTGAAATGATCCCTTCCGGGGAGTGTGGTAGCCATTGCCAATATGTATCGGAACGCAGGGGGGATAACAGACGATGAATTTTTCTCAGATCTGGAGAACTTGATGAATGTCATTGTTGAGGCAAGTGAAATAACAAATGTTGTATTGATTGGTGATTTGAATTTGCAATTGTTACCTGCGAATAATCCTAGGTTCAATTTGTCGTGCTTGAGATGGAGGTCATTGATGCATGATAGAGGATTGATAATGTGCAACGGGGCTCTGCCTGGGGACATCTCCTTCAAGGTCACATAGTGTAGAGGCTTGAGCAAGTATACCATCGACTATGCCTATGATGATTCTGGTACATTTGAGGCAGCCATTAGTTTCAAAGTTAATGCTCAGATCCATAGCGACCATGTAATGCTGAATCTAAGTTGGCAGCCGAACAATCGGGCGGTCGAGTCTGTCTGTCCAACCTTTAAACAGCCCATGTTGGTTAACAGCACGAGAACACGTTTCACATGGAAATCACATGCATTAACATCTTTTAACAACAATGTTGAGAATGTTTACTGTCACAGAATTGCTGCAACGACGGACTACACTTCCTATCTGCACTTATATCAGACTCAGGTTCAATCACAAGTCGTTGGTACATCACAAGCCCACTCATCAATTTCATGATGCGGTCCAGCATAAAAAATCTTTATTACGCAAGCAGAAACAGATTGTTCTTGCTTCAAACTCAACGAACAAGTGCAAATTGATAAGATCTTTACAATGTCGTTACAGGAATTGGCTTCGTTCCCATCAAATGGTCATGATGCAATCTGATGGGGAGGCCAGGCTGCTTAGTATTTCTCAAAAGAATACTGCTCAAATATGGTCTCTCATCAATATTGCTAACAAATGAATTGTGCCCTTCATTGCTACCAGAAACTCAAGTGAAGACACACACAATATGGCTCCAACCCTCTAACAAAGGGTTCAGGAAATGTGGGACTTGCTCCATGTGCCAATATGCCACCACACGTACTGAAACATTCAAGGACTTCTATGGAACACACATTCGAATACAAGACCAGATCAATTGCCGGTCAAAACATGTGATATATGCTATCGTGTGCATATGGAAGCTTATTTACATTGGAAGCACAATTCGCGAACTGCAAACAAGATTGGAGAGCACATAGCGGGTATTGGTAGCCAGGACAAAAGCCTACCTCTAGCCGACCACTGGCAAAGAATGCATCAAATGCACAACAAAAAGGATTTGAGATGTATTGGCCTGATGAAAGTCACTCTGAATAGAAGAGGAGGCAATCAGGAACAAACATTGCAACAGGAAGAGGCCAAACTTATATGCTTGTTCAGAACAGTGGATCGGGGCCTGACTCTGACAATGAGATGGCATCATTTTTCTAACAATATCATGTTGACAGTAGCATTGAATATTTTATTTTTGGGGATGGTGTATGTTATTTCAGTAAATATGTCAAACACACATATTACAGCCACAAGGCTGTTTAAGTACAATCCCAATACAAACCTGCTGGAGTTGCAGCATGCATTTCTAAATACATGCAAGCTGAATGGAATACCCGATAATGTTGTGAAAGAAACATGTTGTGCACAGTTCAACAATTGCAATGATGGCATTAATGCCATTCCTTATAGATGAATAGTACTGCCAAGATTTGGAGCAGCATAATCCCGTTTTCCATACATAATAGGGTAATACTGTGGTAAATAATATTTTGCTACCTAGAACCAGGTAATTAAGCACATTACAATCTTTCATACACACATAGCTCTAATTCCAAACACAAACATTCTAAAGTGCTTGTTAACATACTGATATAAACTCTCGCCAAATGTATCGTGAAATACAGGTTCACACTAAAACATGGCCGACAGCTACACAAACTACTGCAGCAACAAAGGAAGGACACATGTGTTGTCAAGGCAACGTTTTATAACAGGAACTAGCTTGCTGGTTCCAGCGTTTGAAGCAACCGAGAGATGTATAACCAGACACTTGGTAGGTAAGCCCTAACGGATACGCGAGATTAATGCCAACAGCGAATGCCTCTATTCCTGCACTCAAGCTAAAATGTTGTGGGTACAGGAGCGCTACGAGAAATATGTATTTGATGTATTAATCATATATTGGGAGCCATACGAGCAATAAGTATTCTATGCATTAAGTATATGCTGTGAGCCGTACAAGCAAATTTCCTAATACCTTTGCATTGTAGATGCAACAAATGCGAAGGGAACAACTCATTCACAGTTAACAGTAGCATTTGTGACAATACGCGGGATGGGGTCAAGTTGAATAATAAGCACTCCCCCCATATGAACGCTAATGCGCTGCTGAGGTTATAACTTCTTATAGATACATTTGCTGAATTTATGCACGGACCGTGCATGAATGAGATGTAGATTATGAGATATTATGGCTAATGTAATTCATTGTTACAATTCTCACACAGGTGGGATTTAACCCCAGGAAATTTTGAGTAGCACAGACGCAATTTTGTCTTGAACATCAGAACCAATGTAAGACACAAACATTTACCATATCAAGAGCCAACAGGATAACTTCTATATACTCCCAATTATTTCATAGCACATTTCCATGTCTTTGTTAGAAAAAACCGACGTCAGTTATTCATATTTTTGTACTTGCATGTTGAATGGACCAAACCGATGCCCTGTCAGGCTTTGCTCTAAACTATAAGGCTCATTTTAGTTTTTGCACTTAACCATAATTGCAGGGTACGTGAAACAAAACGGTAAATGTTCGGATCAAAACTATGCTCTACTACGCCCTATTTTTACACATATGGTACACTATTCAGGTCCCTCTCATACCTTGATTTGCAAGCCAGCGGAAACTAAAAATTACAAGCTAAATATTACTAATTAAAATGCCAGAGGCTTTTTGACCATTATCAGTTCAAATGAATAGAAGGCATGTGATCATGATGATTGTAAACTCATGTCTTCCTTTCAACCATCTACCCTTCCCCTCTCTCTCATTCTTTTGTGCATAACTCCTAACACTCCTCCCTTACTCCCTCCTACCAAATCTCTGTGACAACCATATATTTGCTTTGAAATAAGTATGACATTTGTACCATTATACAATGCTGTGATTAATAATTTAACTTAATGGGATATTTTTTGAACCCACTGTTTATATTTTATTATACTTTTTACTTTTTATTATGTTTTTGATTTCCACTTGACGATGCACCAATTTGTTCAACTTTTTTATCACAAAGGGCTTTTTTGATTATTAAAAAACGTTTGCTAACTACCATTACGGATCAGTACTCTTTATGTGGGGTCTTTTAAACAATATGGCGCAGTAACAGATATGTAAGTAATTCAACATGTACAATATTTCTAACAATGCTGCTCAAATGCTGGTACAGCAAAATGGGGTGAATGAGAAAGAGTGGGTCTTGTTCTTTACTAATCTTTACATGAGATCACCACTCCATCAATATAGACAGATCTCTGAGGTTCCAAAATTCAAGGGCTTATTGATTTCCGAGGAGGATACAACTCTGTCATGGTGCACCTCAGTGACCGTCCCTATCTTCAAAAAGGGTGATCATTCATATCCTGTGAATTATAGACCAATTTCGCTTTTGGACGCACCTGGCAAGCTCTTCTCCAAATTTATTTTGTGAGACTTTAACAAACTTTAACAAATGGACATCAGATCAGCAAAAGAGGGACCCCTTTCAAACTGGATTTTTTCCAGGGATGGGTACTAGTGTGAACTTACTAACACTCACTTCACTAATCGAACATCATCGCACCCTGAACCAACCATTGTACTTCACCTTTGTTGATCTAAGAGCTGCCTTCGACTTAGTTTCGAGGGAGCTCTTGTTCTAAAAATTGTGTCTTACATTGTTTCGCTTATTGAATCTCTTCACACGCAAAACACCATCCGTGTGAGATTAACATCTGACGGAAAATGATCTGAACCCATAGAGACGTTTCGTTTAGAGGGCTGAGGCAAGGTTGTACATTGGCCTCGGACCTCTTTAACTTCTTTATTTCAGATATTGGAAGAGTTTTTCTACATCTCCTCTCTGACCCTCCTAAATTGGCTAACAAGGCGGTTTTGTTTCTTCTGCATGCGGATGACCTCATGCTCATTTAAAAAACGCTGAAGGGTCTGCAAACAGCCTTGCATGCATTGGCTATCTATACTGAAGAGAATCTTCTCACTATGAACTTGGAGAAGACTTAGATCATTCAGTTTCTTCCAGCCAAAAAGTCCATCAAGAAGACCTCTAAATGGTTTCTTGGTGGAACTCAGCTTGACATTGTGCAACACTATACCTATTTAGGCACCTTAATCACTAGTTTAATAGGTACTCGAGTTTACCGACAGTTATTGCAAGATAAAAGCGTCACCTTCATCCACCAGGCGACACTTATTCAAGCCAAATTTGGCAAATTTACTATTGTTCCAGCATTGACATATTATCAGCAGAAGACTACACCTATTCTTCTCTATGCATCTGAGTCAAAACCAACTATGTCAAAAGAGTTTTGGTCAAGGCTTGAGGGCAAATATTGGAGCTTCCACCTTTGACACCAGTAGCACTGATACTAAATGAACTAGAATTGATTTCCTTGTACGCTCGGTGCATGTGGCAGTTGGTTTCCCTTTTCAGGAAATGCCTGGTAGCCTTTGAAACCTGCTCTGTGCTGGGTATATTACCGGAATTTGTTCTCTCCTCGACTGACCCATTCATCTCAAAGTGGTGTAAGCTAGTTACCCAGGCCCTCGCGCTTGCAGATGTTTCTCTAGTTACTCTTGTGCGAAATCCAATACAAGTCAAGACAAAACTCTTTCAAAGAGACTGGATTGATACTAGAGAAAAATGCAAGCAATATCAAGACTTTTGGCCTCATTCCGAGTTTGGAGGCAGCCATGGTGCTAGTCCCATGGCTGCCTCCAAACCCGGGTCCGGGTCCGGTCTGGCAGAATGGGGACTTACCGGGTCATTCCGACCATTCCCCATTCCCATTTGAGCCCCCGTAGGCGCTAATTACGGGACCCCAAATAGCGGGCCCGTTATTAGCGCCCTGGTCCCTTAGCAGGAGAAAAGGGAGCTCGGAATTGGGCGTTAAGGGTTTACCGGCACTGGTCTCCTTACCGGTGCCCGTTAACCCTTACCGGCCAACTCAGGATGAGGCCCTTTGACCCTGAATTGTTTGCCATAAAAAAATAGTGCACCAGAGCCCTATCTGCTGCAATCTCAATTGCAACTGCGTAGAAACGACTTTATTCGTTTAAGGTTGAATTTGTGGCCCACAAGACAGGTCTTGGCTCGACAGAAAATCATCAAGAGCTCAGCCAACTACTGTCGCTTCTGCAAAAGACAAGATCAGGAAGAAACGCTAAGCCATCTATTGACTGAGTGTGATGCACCGATTGCTCAGCGGCTTACACACTTTAAATATTTGATGAAGCTTTTTCGGCTTCTCACTCCTGAAAATCTATGGAAGTTAACATATTCTGGCATTTACACGCAGGCAAGATTAAGAACAATTGCGTTCCTTCATGGGTTGAAACTTAACGAGAGTAATGAGAACACTTTTAGTGAAATCAACCCTACTCAGAATGAAGAACTTTGCAGTGAATGTGAGTGTTATTGGGCAGTTCAAGAACCGAGTATATTTTACTGCTAGCATTGCTAAATTGACTTTGGAAATCAGCCTTGTTTAATTTGTGTTCAATGTCACAATGTTTGACTAATTGTCATTTGTGTTTTAATGTACAACATTGCAGTGTTTTTTTCTTAATTTTTAATTGTATAATTGACTTAATTATTGTATTTTTTTCTGTTTCTTTTCTGATAATAATATTGTAAAGTTGATTTATATCAGCTATGTTAATAAAAAAAATAAAAAAATAAGAAACGGGCCACTTGCGATTACTGTCACTGGATCTGAATGTTTAAGTGACTCTGTGCGCGCTGTAAGGAAAGAGTTGCCGCCATAATGGTCCTGTTTTAAAATCATGTGTCATCCAAGCTTTGAGACCTTTCATTGGACTCACTAAAATATTATACTGAGATGGTGCAATCCTTTTGCTTTTGAGATCCAACAGCCGCAGAAGACGTTTGCAGTGTCAAAAAAGAAGCAAAAGAGCGCAGTAGCGCATGTGCTCCAAGCACTCTGCAACAGAGCATTTGAAGACATGCTGATCTGTGAATGTATGGGCCAGAGGGGATGCATCCCACTTTTCATAAAGAGCTTTTTTTTCTCTGTACTGCCAATGCCAGCGCCTAGACGCTTTCGGGCCTTAGTGTGTGCTTTATACGTTTTTAAATAAATAAATAATATGCAAGGTGGCTGTGTCTAGAGGGGTGGGAAGGCCACAAGAAGCCAACCCCAGGTAAGACCTACACAAATGGGATAAGCAGATTCACAAAACATAGCAATCCACCTGCTCCTGTAGCAAGTCCTCAGATCCAACCCGACCCTAGGCCAGATTTGAGGTGCAGGCAAATTAACAAGAACTTGTTATTTACGTATTTTTAAAATGTTTACTAAAAAGTTATCTATTTTCACTATTGTTTGACATGTTTAGGAAAAACAGGTTATTTTTGTTTCCACTTTTACCATTCTGTATTAAAGTCAATTTCAGGGCCTGGCACATGGCGATTTGATATGGTTTGGCAAATGAGTAGGTGTAAATTGTGCATGTTGCACGTGACTTTCTTTGCCCATAACCTTGCTTGCGCAATTTGCATATTATCTTAATGTGTATATGGTTGCACTTTTCACATTTCAGACACATTAACAATAATTATATATGGAGTGCTTCATGCTGGATTACTCCTACTTCTGACAGATATGCCATGTTAGTAAATTTATTGAGCGGTACTGACTGAGATGATGACTTCTGTTTTGCATTTCACACATGCAGTCGGATCAGCAAAACAATCAGCACTGCATGGATACTGTTGGGGAATTAGGAGCTGTACAGTATTTTCAGCGTGTAGTTGAACATTTTACACTAATACTTAGAATAGGGGGGTACATAGAGTGGGTTAGAATTTCTTGGGCCATGAAAATAGTGGTGTGGCGGCAGGCGCACGGACATGAGCAGACTGAGAATATAAAGCAGAGGAAAAAGGTGAATGTGAAGGAAAGATTCATGGTGTGCAGAGCAATGCAACAGTGCCATGGGTCTTGTTCATTCAAAGCAGAAAGGGAAGGAAGGATAAAGTGTGAAATGGAACACTGATAGGAAATTCTGATAAGCGAAATATTGTCCAGAGTTTGCCAATGCCAGGTCCTGCAAAATGACACAAGCTTAATCGGGGGTGGTGACAGATGGCACAGTGGGATAGGATGGGACATGCTAAAGAAAAATGACAGAATCATATAGAGGAAGAGGTGTTGAACGAGGGTTTGAAATAGAGGGAGAGAAAAGGGGAAGGACGGATTTCCTGGGGAGAGAGGACTATCCTGCCAGGCTGGAATTCTGGCGAGAATCTTCTGCTAGGCTGCTGACCATAGCTGGGAGTGAGAGCTGTGCAGGGAATTCCTTGAAGGCTGTGGTTCGACTCTGGGGCAGTGTTCTGGCAGAGATGGACTGAGGCATACCGAGGTGCAGGAAGAGAGGCTGAGGGCCAAGGGAGAGACAGTGTTCTGAAAGACAGTGTACTCATTTGCATGGTGAGTATAACTAGAAGGGCAAATAAGCAGGAACCCTGTGCAGGATAATTGCCAGTGTGTAAAACTGGACATGACAAGCAACACTATCTTGATCGTTAAGGTAGCAAATGATTGATGGAGTAGCTGAGTTTAAGAATTTGATTGTGGGTTTGTCCTTTCACGCAGAGGGGGGGCGTAATTAGACAACCCATCCAATGATAGGTGGTGATGATATTGTTTATTTATACAGCGCCTATACACAGGCAAGTGTTTCAAAGCGCTCAAAGTAATATCTGTGCACTGGAACCTAAATGATTTCATGTTCTCTTGGTAACCTAGAGGTTAAAAAAGAAGATACATTCTCCCAAAGATGAGAGTCTGGCCCTGGGATAGAGAAGGTAATTTCATAGAGTGAAGCCTTAGCTGGCATCCTGCACAAGAGCAGGAATAGGATGTTCCTTGGCACCCTTATATGATATGATAGGTTATTTATAACGTGCTTAATACCCAGATGTTTCTAAGCAAGGACCCAGCGATCAAACGTGTGTTGCTCCCTGTCGTCTTGCTTCCAAGGGAGCATGTTGCCCCTGAGCTATCCTCCTGGTCTTTATATCACTTATATTGCTTATATCATTAGGAGTGTGGCATTTGCATTTTTGAAAATGTTCCTAATCCCAGATGACATCCCCTGGCTAAAAGGCCTTTTTGTTTTTGAGGAAGGAAAGGTTATTTGAATGAGCAGCATCCAGGTATGCATTGTATACTTTCCAATAAATCAGTATGCACCTCGTACCTGACCTCTCATTTTCAATGAAACAAATATGGGTCTTGACCTCTACATTTGGCTCCAGAAGAAGATCGGTTTACACCGGGTTCTGCATAGTCTAATTACCCATGAGCGTGGAATACAGCCAATCGGAGCAGAGGGGAATTCTGGATTGCTTGTGCAAATGCAAGCTCTGTGAGGTTGGAACACTTCTCGCTTGAGAGCCGGGATTTAGTTGTCAGAAGCAATGTTTTGTTCTTGATAAGGAACCCAAAATATCAAGGAAGCCTTAGCCTTAGAATTGTTGTCTGTCAGACTCAACTTAATAACTGGTTGTAATATAAGGGAGTGGTAACAAAAAGGTGAATGTACTCATTACAAAACATGTGCTCTGTTGCTGTGCAGTCTGTTCACCTATAACACAAGCACAGCATGTAAATAGTGAATTAAATGTTACTGTGCATTATTTTAAGCATGATCATCAACTTGAGGTTAGAGAAACTCAACAAATCCTCTGTACGGCTATGGAATGTATCCCACTAAAGCTAGCCCCTTGTACTTTATCTAAATCCTGGAAGTGTCATGAAGCTGAGTGTGATCAACAAGAGATAGGCTCAGACGTCTATGAACCATAGTTTAAGCAAGATGCATTAGTGCCATTTACAAATTAAGAAAAAACGAATGAAAAACCAAAACAAATCTTCCACCATAACAGGAGGACTCTCCTTGGATTCACTAGTGCGAGTCTCAATTGGTGCATCTCACTGCAGTTTCCCTTTCTGAGATTGATGATCAATTTGCAGTCACTCGCAGTCCTGTCATTTCAGTGTTCCTTGCATGTCTTCCTTGACACATTGATTGGTTGATTCTGGTACTCTGCCTCTCATTCTAGGTTCAGGGGGGAATATTTCTCAAGGGGTTCTGCATGGATGTGCACCCAGATGTTAGTCCTGAGCAGAGGTAGGGGCTGTGGTGGGGTTGTGTTTGGCAAAGGCCACAGTAATTCCACCAAAAGTCTGGCAATCTGACCTGTCCCAAAAGCTCTACATTGAATTCTTCACCACCTCCCCGCCTTATGGTCCTGATCTTACTCCACACAGCCTTTTCTTTACTCGCCTCCTTAATGGGTACAGTGATCCTGTGCTTAGCGGTGCCTATGGGCGTCTTACATTCAAACATTCTGTCTTCACCTGCTTGCTGTTCTGGCAGGTGCTCATAACTTCACAAGCCCCTGACTGACACTTGTGAAATGCGATGGTCTTCTCATGCTGCTCTACTACACCAGTTTTAGTCTCTTCCAAATCAAGTGCTTCAACCCCTCTTTTGATGTGCCTCCTTGTTGCCCTTTACCTGGTTATCCTCCTCAATACCTTCTACAACCTCTGCCACCTCCATATGTAATTACTTCTATATTTGGAATATATTTATATGTGTAGCATTTAATGTGTTTCTTAATAAACACCCCCACTCTAATACCTCATCCACAACCACACCACCTCAACATCTGGGAAAAGGTGCATGTTGTTTTTAATCTAAATATTCTGTTTAATTTAAAATATGAAAACAAGAAATTGGAGACTGGCAGATTGTTTACAGAAAGGAAAACACAACCTTCCTGCTGTAATGCCTTACGTTTGCATTTGCAGAACAATATCGAACTTCATTGGAATAATCACGCCAATATCTATTCAAATATGCATGATCAAATAAAAATGACTAGTCTAGACAAACATGGGTTCTTCTAATACATGTGTACTCTGGGGTATATAAGTTCAATAAAATATGGAAAATAATTCTATTGTGTGTTTATCAAATTGTACCTGAAACCTTTAATGTCATATAAAATGGACATCATCTCCTGATATTTCACACATAATCTCTAATAATTTCATTAAAAGTGAAAAATTGTATACATATATTAATCTAACCAAATATTTTTTTCATAAGCACCAATAATGTGGCCTTTAATAATCAGGTTTGCCTATTGAAATATATGGAAATTACAACCATCTAGAAGCTTTTGTTTTGGGGAGCAAAACCATGTTAGTGGATTAAAGTGTCATTGAGACATGAGATTATAAAATTGAAATGGAAGAGGAATCAACAAATTCAGAGCCCACTCAAGGCAGAATGCTTATTTTTCTATGCAATGGTACTTGGAAAAATTATGATTTCTAAAATTGACATTTCTTTCTTGGGACTGTAGGGGAGAACCAAACCACCTTGCTTTGTCCATTGTAATGAGTAGAAACTGTTATTCAGGATTTGTTTCAATTCAAGAGGTTTAACACAGGTGCACAGGCCTTGCAACCCCAGATATAATTTGCTTATGTGAATTATTATTATGATGATTATTATTAGTATATTATGATTATTATTATTATTATTATTATTATTATTATTATTATTATTATTATTATTATTATTATTATTGTATTTATTGAGTGCTGACCTTGCTTTGGCAAGCAACAGAGCACTTTACATTCATAGCAATCAAAACCCAGGGAATTAATTAACAATGTGCTACTGTAGGAAACATATATGCCCTGTACAATTATCGAATCCAAGGCAATCTATTGTAAATCTACTTCCAAGAATTTTCATTTGCAGGCCCAGCACCCCCCATGTGCCCCATTGGCGGCTCAGCTTCTAACCAGGGTTCAACCAAAATATGTGTCATATGGGATTAATTCATTATTGGGAAATATATGTTAATGTTCCTTGATTTTTGCACGGGTTTGACTTTCAAAGGCCAAGGACAAGTAGGGACATCACCAGCATATAGGTACCTCTTTTAAATCTGTCCATCTGCTCCCAAATTTCCTCCCAGGCAATCTGGCCCTGTTTTACAAATTGCCTCTACATTCAGCCTCATCTCTCAATGAAAGGCCTTGTCAGCGAGAGTGCCCATCAAATGCTTTCAGGAGGAACCCCAAGCTGCTTTTCTCCTGTCAAAAATGCATTCTTCATTTTCTGCTTTCCCAAAACTCCTCACTTCCTATGTCTTTGAGTTTAAATACCCACCAAACTTCCATCACATAATCAAATGTACTAGTGCCCTTTTCTTTGCTTGCACTGTCCCATTATACTCTATTTGTCAAAAGGGGGATGTGTTACCCCACCCCAAAGTGACATCCCGGGAAGTGATGAAACACAACCTTTCACCCCTTGACAAAACAGGAAGTGCCATTAAATAGCATTGTTCCTAATTACACTAAATTACTGCAAATCCAAGCAGGCCAAATGATAATGTTATTGTATCGCACTTACGCTTAAGCTCTTTTTTATAGAACAAATATGCATACAATATCACCCAATCTGTGTTGGTATTAATTTATCGACCTAAGAAGGATGAAAGGCTTTTTGAAAAAAAAAAAGAATTTGAAAAAAATATATATATTTGTTTTTCAATTTTTTTTCTTTTTTCCAAACTGGCCCAGGCATGGCCAGAAACCAGCCCCATCTCCCCAGGGACGATTTCTGCCCGGCCACGGGACGATTTCGGCCCGGCCACGGGCCGAAAGGCCAAGAGGCCAATACAACCCTGCATATGCCCCAGCTTTTCCAAGGAGTCATATAATGCACCCACACTTTATTTGTCATCTTAAATCTCCCACCACGGGCCACACATTCAGCACTGTGATTGTGAATTATTACTAAGTTAACATCACTGGTGAGGAGGCAGCACACACTTTGTATTTCTTTTCATTCTTGCACCCCACCCACATCCCTTGCCACCTACCAATGTAACAGGGCACCCAATGCCCATGTGACAATTCTCCTCCTACCATCCTCAGTCATCACATGATATAGCAAGGCTGGCCCCCTTGAGTTGCCCACATGCTCCGCAGATAGGGCTAGTCAAGGCACATGGTCTTACTGCATGCATCCCTTCCAGATCAACTGGAGGACGATTCATTCATCTTGTTTCCTCTCTACATCTCTCTTCCTTCCTGTACCGTACACTTCCTTTAACACAAAGACCTTTGCGCATGATGTCAGAAGGCAAAGTCCACTTGTTACAAGGACACAGATTGGGCAACTAAAAGCAGGCTTGCTTTAGTCAAATCGTGTATTGATGTTTGTCTTTAAAAAAAGGGGGGTTTCCACTTCTTCTTCATTCACTCTTGGACAAATACCTGAGGAAGTTTTCATTTTGACCTTTTTTGGGAAATATAATCTTTCCAAATCCCTCACCCTCTGAGGTGCAGAATGTGCAATCCACGGCAGAAGCAAGCTCCTCTTCCTAGCATCTCCCGGGAACATTTTGGTGACACCTGTTGTAAACCAGGAGCTACCACTTTGTACAGAACCTTTCTAGGCTTGGAGAGCACGCCCTGAACAGATTCATCCTTTCCCCGAGATCTCGAGTGAATCTCACAGCACCTGGAGAACAAGAGCAGCTATGGCTCCCTGTTTTGCCGTATTGAACTAGTCAAACCTCATTCAAACCCCACTCAACTAAACCTTTGAACTAATGTGCTGGTAACCTCTAACCAACTTGACGCTGCACCATGTGCTGCCAGAGGCCATCAACTGCTCGAAACAACCACTCATCTCCAGATTTCACTTGAGCATTGAAGTCACACTCATCAACTTGAACCAGCAGTTTCCAAATTACTTGACATGGCTTGACCTTAAACCATTGCTTTGTCTAATTCTACCCCGGAATATCCAGATCACTGCTTTGTACCATCGTCGGATTTCGTCTTGAACCACTGTTACGTTGCAAATCGACCTTACCAAGCAGTTACTACACACCTCGAACCTGGCTGACCAACATTTCTTGAATGCTGCAGTTGAACCCCTGAGACGCAACATCTGAACCGACTCTACACCAATTTGCTGTTTGGGCCAATACATGGCTTTCCGCAACAGAAGTGGGTTGAATCCACGCAAACAACAGCTCAACGCCTTGTTCCATTCTGTCAAACTGCCAAAGACAGGAAAAAGGTACTATTGATTCAGAACTGCCCTGGTTCAATATGGGCTGTAAAGACTGATCAGGTCCCTTGTGCACCTCAAAGACATATCCTTTATAATGAACATTGAGGTTGTTGAATTCCGTTTCACTGCTATATTCTTACACAGAGCGCTACATCTTCATTTGTTTATATATTCTCAGTACTTTCCACAGGGGTGGATTTTGTATAGTGTTTTTGGATTTAGGTATGGTTTCAGATGGTGTATTTAATTAAAGTATATATGGCCTCATTCCGATTTTCGCAGTTGTTCCGCAGAAATTACTGCCAAACTAACACCAAATAAGATTAATGTTATTGCCACTTGGTCCTGTTGCTTTACCATGGCATTGCAAGTCACGGTAGGAGGTGTCAATCCCCATTTTGGGGTTTTCAGTGGATGTTGATTTTTTCAGGTGAAAAGCGGAGGATTTACCTTGAGCATTTTGCTGGAGGTAAATCCTTCACTTCACGGTCAAACTCAGACTTACCACCACTTTTTAAGCACTCGGAATGAGGCCCATATATTTTTATGGAGCATTGATTGGACATTCCCTTTATTTTGAACTGTTACACTGTACGCTGTACGGCGTCTCAGAAGGATAGCTCAGGGGCAAGGTGCTCGCCTTGGAAGCAAGATGACACAGAGCAGCACAGGTTTTATCCCCGGATCCGCGCTTAGAAACCCCTGGTTTTAAGCATGTTATAAATAACCTATCATATCATATGGGTTGCTACTTGATCACATTCACACCCCTTGCAGAACTATAGCCTTCTCTCGGCCCATGTCACCACATGTGCCTGTTTTACCTTTATGATTGGGATCACTCTTTTTTTGTAGCAGTTTGAGGGCAGAGTGGGCACTTCAGCCACTACTTACCCTTATACTCCGGCCAGGGGCAGAAGTCACTATCTCACACATTCAGTATGCAAATGAGGCATGGCTCATTGGGGTACTGCATTTCTAGAATCGAAGTTGAGCAGTGAATTCATTACTGACAGGGCTGTTTATACAGAATCAAGAAAATGCGACCTTAGTTGGGAGCCAAACTTTATCTTTGACAACTGTCTCAGATGCTAGCCCTGGAATTATCATGGACAAGGCACGGTCCAGCTGGCAGTCGAGCTATAGAGGTTTAGTAGCTCAACACTGTGGTCATTATACATGAGCTGGGGAGTTCCATCATCATTCTTAATGTGCAGCACACCAGCAGGATTCGACTGCCAATGCTCAGCATCAGTTCATGGCTCAAGCAATCTGCCACCAACTCCCCTAAGAGGATTCAATGCCCACTAAGTCTTTCTGATTTCAAAATCCATGCCAAACTCACATATCTGCATTTTAATAATCAGTGCCACTGTGTAAGCAGATTGGGCATGAGGAGTGCTGCCAGATAGTCAAGTCCTGTGCCACACTGTGGACAGATTGGGCACGTGGGATGGGCTCACGGTCACGAATGGGCAATGCCATTTTCGCACGGTACACAGCATGGCGAAAGAGCAGATATGCAATGGATTTTGATTTACGCGTATCACTGAGAGGAAAACGCGTGGAGGGCCTCTTCCATAGAAGAGGAAAATGTTATTGCACATCAGTGACATGTTGCTGTCAGCTAAGGTCCTTAAGGTCATTGACAGGCAATGTTCTTACTTCACAAGTGCATAGACCTTCCTCTCACAATCTCTGGGAATGTAGATGTTGACTTTCCTCACCTGTGCGCCAAGCTCAGAGAACTTCATATTTCAAAATATTTGTGCTCACTCTGTCTCATCACAACAACAGGAACAAATGGAGAGGGGGGGCTACCGTCAGGCTGCTGCCACCTGCCTGACTCATGAGCCTCAAGAGTCTGGTCCCTGTTTGTGACTGGCTATTGCTCCAGCCGGTAGCCAATCATGCAGCGCGACACATCGTCATGCGCATGAGTGTACTGGCGGTGTGGCCACCAGACCCCAGCGCATGCTGGCAACTCAGGTTTAGAGGAAGCCGGAGATTTGTTGAGGGAGTACTGTGAGTGTGAGCAGGCCTAGGCACCAGTCACGGACAAGGACGAGCCAATTTGAACTGCCTGGCGCAGCCCAGTAGACTGTCTCTGGACACAGAATGTGTGCATGTGGGCCGGCGTGCTGAGCCAGTAAGCTAAGTAAGTAATTAAGTAAAAACATAATATTGAAGGGGCAGCTGGGCCCACAGTGGGTGGGACGGGAGTCAGAACGCCAAAATGGAAGTGTGTTTGTACTGTGGTTGGTGAACTGTCTCCAATCAGAGTGAGTGAGAGAGGAGGGAGGATTGTGAAAGGGGAAGATGGGGAAGGCTATTAGTCATGTTGCACCGACTTGTGTAATTCCTCACTCTGCAGCAGCACCAGAAATATTGTGTGAGCAACTAGAAAGGAAACCAATGCAGGGACATGGCATGTTATCAGCAGAGATGTTCACCATGAAACAGTTTGCTGATATGCACTGGCACTGCCAAGTCTATCATTACCTTTGGATTTAGTTAATTATGTGATGTGGAAAGAACAACAATTATGGCCGAAAGTGGGGCGCAACTTGAAGTTTGCGAACAAGGGCTTGCCATTTGTTCACGGCTTGTGTGCATCATGGAAAGGCAGCTGGGACTGATGCGATTTCCTGGAAGTGTTTGACGATTCAGGGTGAGTGTGGCTTGACGCTTCAGGTGGTCTGATAAGAGCATGGTGTGTTGTTGCTGTGAGAGTGGAAGCAGGGTTTCCCAAGCCTGTGCGGTTTAAAACCTACCACAACCAATTATGCCTCCCAGTGTGCCAATCAGACACAGTTGGTCTGGCCATGGAGAAGGCAGGGGCCCAATCTGTAGGTCTGGGGGCCCTGTGTTTCTTGATCTGTTTCGCATTTGCACCGTTCATCGCACACTGCAGCGCATTTAGGGACAGTGTACCCGGCTACTAGTAGCCTATCCAGAAGTTTGATACTTGGGCAGATGGAAGTAATCTCCGATGGCCAGATACATGTATGATGCTGTTGTTTAAATTTGTCAAACAAGGATGAGTGTACATTTTCTGCAAGGAGGTCTGACTACCCTATGAACAGAGTTGGACTCGGAAATCCCACCTGGTCGATCTTTGCCCACTTCACTGAGATGATAGGGTCCAGGCCTTCTGCCACAGCCTTGCAATCCACCGTAATCCAACATTACATTCCAAGACTACGTCCCCCAGAATACATTAGGTCTTGAAATGACTGCCCACAAGCGGATACATGGCAGTCACTTTGACACAGAACCATTTGGTTGGCACAGTTACAAACAAATTAAATTTTTCAAAAAAGATGTAGATTCAAATAGTAAATCAAAATGCATCATAAATAAAAAAAGTCCTTTGCGGCAGCGTGTTGCAAAAGGTGGATTTTCCAAATTTTAAGACTGACATTTTCAGCTGGATGATGCCGGTAAGACTTTAAGATTTTGCCCACCTTTTGTGGTGCGAAAAGAAATTGCCATGGCACCTCATACCGCTATTATATTACTTTACGTTTTACACCCGCATTCTTAGCTGCTTCCATGTTGGTCGGTTCAGCAACAGGTGAGCATCAACTACATTAATATCTAACTAAGCATGCATTACTGTATAATTTCCGCAAGGACATCAGAACGCCCAATTCTCTGTGAGGCTGACCAGCTGGCTTTGAAACCCATGCCAATAAGCAATACATTTATTTCACCTGCTCCCAGGGGCAAGGTGCAGGTGGCAAAAGGCCCCAATTAATGGGAAATATGCATGTCTTAATCCCAAATGTGTTCCGGTTCTTTCAAAATGTTAGACCTTCCTTCTACCATAAACCTTCACTTCAACTTGCAAACATCGAGAAACTACATGCATGGATAGTGGCATGGAGCATGTGATTAGGATCACCTTTATCCAGTCTTGCTTCTTTACCCTCCAGCGCTTTGCATGCTGGGACTTGAAAAACAAGCCATGGCAGTGTTTTTCACGTTTATTAAAGACTCTCCGGGACTTTTCTTGTGACTCTTATCTATGCCATCTACCACAGCAGATGGCTGTCAGCAGTTAGTGGTATAGTCCATTTCACCTAACATGCCACACTCATGCATGGCATGCCACCGTGCTGTGGAAGAATGGTGCTGCAAACCACAAGTGTGGGTCAAGCAGAGCAGCGTACCTCAAAGGGTTAGTGCAAGTGGTGTCATCCTCCATGCCTGGCAACATACGTTTTGTAGTACTGTGTGGGAGTGCCGGGTTTACAACACGTTAGCATTTACTCTTGTAAAAAATCCTCCTCATTATATGTATGCATGAATGCATGCTATATACACATGCACCCAACTTTTTCTTGCTTTAGGAATATGGTTGTTGGTCTACCTTTGAATAAACATGGTGTCTTCTCACTTCTTCCACCTCGTACCACCCCTAAGCAATCAGTGTTTTGCTCTTAGCACCTTGAAGTGGGATGCTTCTCCGTGTGGCGCATTAGGAAACACCACAAGATTTTAAAAACCTATAGAGAATATACTGACACACTTGGTGGCATGTTTACTAAAGTTTCCTGCAGCACCCTTAGTAGTATATAGAATATGCAGATGGTATATCTGTCTGAACACTGGATGGAGATACAATTGTCTAACTTGCAGCTCCGCCTTGTGTGTTCTTGTTTATTCATAGGAGCCAGCAAGGAACTTAACGCAATTAACCTCTCCAGGTTGCCCGAATTTATCCAGTGACTTGCACAATAATCTGTGTGGTGGGCCTGCTCAGCTGGTACAATTACAATGTTTTAGAGGGAACAATAAACCTATTTAACTAGAACCCCCACGATCAATGAAGAGACACGCAAGATGTGAAATCTTATATGTGTGTTGAGAGAACTTGGTTGGCACATGTAGAGCACCTGCTGAAAAGTAAGCACATCTGCAGATATGTGTATAGCATAGCAGGTGCGTGGCATCTGTGAAAACACCCCCTGCCGACATTGCGGTCCATATGCAAATATTGCCCAGTTACCAAGCATCAATGTCAGTTTACATTTTCTGTTTTTTTCAATCTTACAATCCCTTTGGTTCAAGCCCCATTTCTATTTGTAAGAAGGATAATGCAACAAATACTCCCAGGGAAAATGCCGAATGTGGCAGTGAGCATACTAGTTTGGCGGTCCCCGTGAACCGAAGGGTGAAATAGCTGCCTCATAGAAACAGATTTGCTGATTCATAGAAAGTCAGCATCTCCCTACCAATCGCTGAATTATCAAGGTGGTTTGGGTGATGTCATCAGAGTAATAGCCGGATCTGGGAGGTTTTAAGACAATCAGGTAGACGTGGTGTTCAGGAGTATTTGAGTAGTCTGCTTTACACACACAGAGTGGAGTTCGGCATGTCTTTCAAAATCCAGTACATGACTGAAGACTGATGACGGAAAGGTTTTCAGTGAATCAAAAAACACTGTCAAAGCTCTGGCTAACTCTCCAGAACATCTTGTTTAGCTGTGGCTATTACGTGGCGCTAAGGCACGACCTATACGCCAAAACTATTCCATTTGAGTACCCGTATGGAGAAATGGCATGTAAGGAGGAACACAAAGCTTGTAGGTGTTGTTTGGGTATTTACCATATACCCAAACATTCAATGCCCATGGCCATGCTACTTGTTATGTTGTGGTTGTATCTAATATGAAAGGGAGATGTTATGTTGTGATTGAATCTGGTATGAAAGGGAGATGTTGTATGTAGTCTTGTATATTGTAGTCTTGGCACTGGCCTGGAGTGATTGCTATTAGAATGTGATGTATGATGCAGCCAGGAGAATGTTGAGTGCATCAGTGTATGAATGTTCTGAGTGAGTCAGTGGGGGGCATGAGCTGGCGTGAGAGGATGGCCGGTGGCTCTTCTCCTTCATATGTAGAGTACTTACGAATACCTGTCCATGTCCAGTCATCTATGTCACTGTACATACTTGAGAGTAACAGGAATTGTATATACTGTACAATAAAGTCTACCTGGATCAACCTGAGTCTCCACAGCAGGTCTGTGTGTATGAGTGACTACAAAGAGAATTTATTACACTACTCCCTATAACTAATCCCACCCATGTCCTGCCCCTCCCACCCAAAACACATCCTCCTGGGATCACATTGAACTAGCTTTATCAAGCCTTACAATCAAAGTTTATGCTCCAAGTGACTGCTCGTTTTTTTTCAATGCAGTATTCTGAGAGTTAATTACTTGATTGGAGTTCTAAACGCGCAACTGTAATAAGAAATGTCTTAACCAGGTCTGCTTTCAGCCACTCGATTTATACGCACTATGCATATCCTTCACTGAGGTCCTGTTAAAAACCAGCATTGGCAGAGCAAAGTAATAAGCAATTGCCAGACACTTCTATTATATGTCCAGATACTTGCACCATTTTGCAGCTGTAGTAGTGCAAATGCATTTCCCATCCCTAATAACAAAAGCCCAAACTGTTGGCTGCGTGCCTGTATGCAGAAACGCAAATTCCTACATGGCTTTGGTGGTGTGTGGCGTTCCTGCCTTTAATTAGCTCGCTGTTTACCAGCCATAGATAACTGTCTGCTTATCACTGTGGCACCGGGAACACCCTGTGCTGCTTCCTAAAAGGAGCATGGTGTGTCTGTATGAGTGGTTGAATATTCCTGCATGGTGGGAGGGGGCTCTCTTTGCTAGGCTGTGATGCCTCTGTTTGAAACAGACTGGATCCTGATGGCAATAGTGCACCCCTCACTGATGAGGAGGGCAACCTTCTTCTTGCAGCCAAGGTTGAGTTGCTTGCCACCAAAGTCTATTCTATTATAATGCATGCACTTAGTTATGGAAGTAAACACCGGAACTCCAACAAAGCAAATAACATCTCAGAAATGCATCTTTCTTCCCTTTCCTTTTGTGCTGGAAAGTGTTGTGCCAGACTTAGTATATTTTGTGCCACTGTCCTCCTCCACTGCCCATCCCCCCAGTAATGTGCCTCTACTGATCATCACGCATTAACCCTCCATAAGTAGCATTATCTGTAAAGTCGTGAATTGACATGTTTTACGGATGATGGTTTGAGGACCACTTTTTTGAGGCACGGAGCAGGACACTTTTTTTTTAGGTGCCCTGGCTTATTTCTTGTCCCAGCCTGACCCTGGTGGCACCCCCTGAGTCATGCAGTTTTCCTACCAGGTTATGAAGCGATTTGGAGAGAACAAGTGACCCACGCAGCAAAGTTGCTTTGAGATGTCTGCTGCTTGTTGACTCGCATGGAATGGTCACGTGTTCTGATTGTGGCAGCCCTATTGTTCCCCACCATGCAGCAAGGTTAACTGTTGACGGCCTGCACGAGGACCAACTGTGGTGCTTCTCCAAAGAGAACCATTTCTTTCAAGTTGTGAGTTCAGAATGGACCCCCCCCCCCCGCTTGCTGGGTTTGAGAGTTTCAAGCTTGTTAACACAAAAAGAGCCATGACTTGTGATTGTTTCACAACCGTAATGCAGCGTATTTGTCCCAAGAAGGCTGTATGTTGTACTTCTTGAGGTGTTATAATTAATTGGGGGGTGAGTTTTTAGCTATAGGCTGAGGGGCTCTGCCTGATCCCACTTCCTATTTTCTTGGCAATAGCCGCAACAGGTCTGTTTCCATTTAGGCAAAAGACATTTTATTTTTTGTCAGAATTTGTCAGAACATATTTGAACACATTTAAAAAATCTGACTTGAATTATAACAATGTAGAAGCAGAAAACAATACTTGTCATTATGTATGGGTCCCCGACTAGAGCAAACAGCATGCACACAGTTCCTAAATTGCCATATCCGCATTCACCTGTTGACGTGGGATTAGCTTTCTCTGCAAAGGACAGAATCAAGCTGAATAAGGACACTTAAAAGTCTAACAAAATGATATCAGGTGGCAATTAAGGCATGGCTACTTACCAACAACAGCAGATCAGCAATCACCACCAGCACTAGGTTGGCTAAATAAGCTGGGAGAACCGTGGAGTATTTATACTGGGCACCCATGATCCCAGCAGGGCCTCCGGCAGCATCCCCATCCTCAGAGAGGTTCAGACCTGCCTGCCCAATTACAAGCCGGTGATACACCTCACACCACCCCCCACCACCCAGAGGAAAAACTTAATTTCTAAGTACTGCTCAATCATAATACTATACTATTTAGAAAGTAGTTGTGTTAGTGCCAGAGATATCTGTCAATGAGTAGCTCACTCACTATTATCGAATACAGGGAAAACATTCACAGGTGCAAAGCCTTCATGGTAATCAAGAGAGCTCAGGGTCCAGTACACTTTAATTCCACTGATAATGTATATACATATGTGAACCATTAATACAATATGTACATTTTGACGTCTTAACCTGCCTCAGTTCAATGGTGTCACCCTTTCACTATTATTCAAGTAGTGTATTCTCTACTTGACTCCACACCTTACAGTGTTCCATCTGCAGCACCTCACCTTTGAGAAGTTACTGCTCTGCTAAATGTTCCCCGAGAAGTGGTGTTCTGCTTCTGGGACAGGGGTCTGCAATATGTTTTGAACTTTGACTCACAATATACCGCACCATTGGGGTTGATGGGAGTAACAGTGCAAAACATCTTAAGATCCAAACGTTGCAGACCTCAGCTCAGGGGGATAGGTCCGTGATATATCAAAGCCAACAAAAGGCCACATAAAACTGTTGCACCAATGTATTTTTATTTATTTATTGGTGTTGTGTAATTTGCCATTAGCAGTAAAACCAAATGTCCCCCTTGATCTTTTCCCTGATCCTTTTTGCCTTTGTGTCCTTCAAAGATTAAAAAAGGAATTAAAACAACCCAAAAAGTTCCTCTTGTACTTTCCCGTGCTCCCTTTTCTCTTTTGGTTACCCACAATAAATTAAAAACATGACTATGACACCGTTCCCTTCCTTTGTTTGCAGAAACCTCCACATGAAGACACGTGTCTCTTTGTTCCTTATTAGTCAGTCACCTTCCCTTTGTTTTGTGTGTTCTTGGAACCCCTTCCAACTATGTTCGTTTTGGGTGAATTCCTTTGTTTGTCTTTGTGAATTCAATTGGGTACACATTGCACTTTAGACCGCGTGGGCCTGATTTGCAAAGCATTTTTTGATGGGATTTTCCTATAGAAAAGCATGTGTGTAAATATTGTCTTTTTTTCTATCTGGTGGGGGAACTGGAGGAGAAGATAAGGAGCTGGACTACAGCACAGCTTACGTTTCAGAGATCAAGCCAATCGACAAGGAGAGCTTGAGAAGGGGCAGATGGAGGTTGGGATGCTATTTATGTATTTTATTTTATGTATTGGATATGTGTAAGGCGCCTGTACAACAAATGACAAAAAAGGATAGGGGGCAAGGAAGAAAGATAACAATAACGGTCCTACTAGGCCTGGTGACATTCAGATTGTGCAAGTGCAGTAACAAAATGTGTGAGGGAGGGGGTGGGGGGTGCGAGTCTGCCCAAATGTGAAGTGCTAGGGTCGGAAGGGGAGAGCAGGCTAGAGAGGAGAGAGTGCAAGTGAACTGGGGTAAAGGAGGGGGGACGAGGGTAACAGGGTCTAGGCAAGTGCTAAGGGGAGGCCATTAGGGCAAGTTCCTGGGAATTGCATGGAGTGCAGGCGGTGAGGGTCTGCATGCTCGTGCAAGGAGGTGGGTGGAATGGCCGGGGGGACCGGGTGCCCTGCAGAACTCAGAGGGAACCAGGAAGTCTGTCACTGCGGCGGACAAGAGTGTTAGCAAGGGAGGAGGAGAGGGAAGAAAGTAGAAGAGAAAAGGAGAGTTTTGAGGAGGCAGTAGAGTGAAGCTTGAAGGAGCGCTCAATGTCTACTGCATAACACTGGAAGTGTCAAGAGAAGGTGGAGATCAGGTGGGCCAGAAGGGCAAGGTAGATGTTGAAGAGCCACAGCAAGAGGATAGAACATTGAAGGACACCACAGGTAAAGAGTGTGATAAGGGAGAGAAAAGGGCCCAGTTGAACCTGGGAAGGGTGGTCGGAGAAAAGTGAGGTCAACCAGCCAAATGCGAGGCACCTGATGCCAGGGGTGTCACAGAGACGATTTCTCAAGGTGGCATGATTGACTGTATCAAAGACAGAGGAAATATCCAGAAGGATATGAACAGAAGAAGAGTTGGAATTGAGATTTGAGAGGCAGATCTGAAGCCAGATTGGTGGTCGTGGAGACAACCAACAGATTCAGTTTGCTAGATCAGTTGGGAGATAACTAGCTTCTCCAGGAGTTTGCCCAGGAAGGGGGCAATGGAGCTAGGGCGGTAGTTAGCAGGGCAGGAGGGTTCGCCAGAGGGCTTTTTGAAGAGAGGATGTACAAGAGAGTTTTTCAGAGGTAACGGGAAGGAACCAGTGGCAAAGGTGTGATTACAGAAATCCTCCAACGGAGGCAATGTTGTCCTTGATGGTTCTGGAGGAGCAGGGGAGTGCCTGTTTCGAGGAGGCTTTCATAGAGAGGACTTGTCTAGAGAACTCATCCGGTGCTATGGGTGAGAAAGAGGAGAGTTGGAGGGAAGGGGCAAGGGTGGACAAGGGTCAACTTAGAGCTGGGTAGGGAGGAGGGAGGGGAGTAGAGGAGAATGAGGGAAGGATGTCCTGAGTTTTGGTTTAGAAATGGTAAGTCAGTAAAGTACAGATGGTCAGGGGTGACAGGGGATACGTGGAGACTGCAGAAGGATTGGCAAGTTCCTTGCAGATTTTAAACAGTGTGCCCATTTTGTTAGTAGCCCCAGAGATGTAGGCTTGGATATGGGCCATCCTCTTTGAGCAGATGCAGTGCTGATATTGCCTTTGGAGTAGGCAGCAGCCCAGTCTGTCAGAGGATGTGTCTGATGCCCATGACTTCCGCTAGGCAACTCTGCACTTGCATTTCATAAGCTAGGTCGGAGTCATACTAGGTGTTGTGCTTGCAGGCAGACTTCATGCAGAACCTCATGACAGGGACAAGGATGTCCAGGGTGTTGGTGAAAGAAAGGTGTAGATTTGCAAAGGGCAGAGTTAGTGTGGGAGTCCAAGTCAGGAGTGGAAATGGGAATGAAAGTGGCGGCAAAAGCAGCAACTGACACTTTCTTTGTTGATCGAATGACAGAGAAGGAGTCTTGCAGTGCAGGCATAGGCTTAGCTGAGGGACCTAAGAAATCCAGGTGAAGGGACTGAACTGGATATCCCAGCCCCTTTGATGAGTAGCAATTACCCTTGAGATGGATGGGGATGCAGATTTTATTCATACATCAATAAGCGAAACGACTCAGGTAGCTTTCAGACTGAACATCCAGGTGCTGGTGAGCTTGTCCTAACACTAGCTTCCCACCAATTAGCAAATCAATCATCATCACTTCAATGGTCCAGTGTCAATTAGGGCTTTAAAGCCTGACCTTGAGTTTGTACTATGCTTTGGGAAATTTTAAGGAGCGTTAGCACACTCTGCCCTCGTGCGTAGGTGTGACCACCTTGTTCTTCCGACTTCATTCTTCCACGTGACTGGGGACCATGGAATCAAGCCTTAAAGTGTATTAAAATACTATTTTCCATTAGTCCTCTGCTGTCTTTTGTTTTGATCAAGCCTTCTAAACAGGAATTTCCGTTCTTTCACACAAATTGTATCCAATATCAGTTCACTCCAGTTTGATAAGACCTTGGATTCTTTGGCTCATCTAACTTCTTCTGCTGAGATTAATTGTGTAATTTAATTCGCTTTTTAACTGCGACACACTGAAATGAGGCCTTCTTGCTAATGTCCAGCACTGCTTATAATGCGTAGTGGAAACATCCATCCTTTACTCGTCCATATGCATATATATATATATATTGGCGCTTGCCGCAATCTATTTACTATAAATCTAGCATCAAGATTACTTTGTCTACTTGCATTTCTTTTGCATCTGTACCCGTATAAACTCGCTTAATATCTTCATCTGGTTCTTTGGCATAAGCTTTTTCACCTTGATCCCAAGATGTAACTTATCATTGATACTTTTTTGGTGCCTTATAGACTATTTGCAGTCTCTGGTCTCTGCATTTCTTCTACAGACGTCAGCTCGATTCTGTGTGACGTCACTATTCATCTTTGCCATTTATCTGCTCTGCTTCTTCAGGAATCTCATTCAAATGGCCATCATATTTTCTTGTATGCAGGTACGGTTTTCTCAATGGGTACCTTGCCTCCCAGATCTTCTTAGGTGTTGGTACTTTCACTGGTACTGCACAGAGTCCATACTCAGATCTTTGTCTGTTCAACTGCTCAGTGTATGACTCATACTCTGGTTTCCAACAGATAGGTAATATGGGCGGGCGGTTGGAGTAGGGGTACTTGGCTCCTCCTCTACACTCCCCCCTCTGGGCGATTCATCAACCACTTTCTCATCATCCTTTATATGCAGGCACCCTCTTCTGAAAAATAGCTTTTTAGGGACCCATATCTTTATGAATCCTTTCAGGCATCCTGCTGATTTCACATGCTCATCCTTACTCCATATCAAGAGCATGCACAGTCCACTTGGACTGCAATAGAGCCATCTCCCCACATACTTCTTATGGTTTTTTGGGTAGAGGAACTTCATTCCCTCAGGTGCATGAATACTGGCCTTCACAAAATCTCTGATTTCTTCATCTGTCAGGTCTCTGGCTTTCCATCCTGGCTCAACATCGATCATGATCTTCATTCCTATGGCTTTCTTTGCTGTCTTCTTGCACTGTCAGATTATTATCTTGATCACACAGAACCCAAGCAACACCAACACTATCAGGGCTCCAAGGTACTTGAACATATCTGCCATCCATTGTGGAACCCAAGAAAATAGCGATCCAAACCAGCTATCATCAGCAATGTCTTCCACTTCGTCTATGCTCTGGCCATAGAGTTTCGTCAGCTTGTCTATGGCCTCTGTCAAGGTTCCATTCTCGTCATCATGGGAAAGTATAAATGTGCAGCATGATTCTCCAATTTTTGCACAAACGCCTCCATCCATAACTGTGATCATGTCCAAGACGTATCTGTTCTGGAGAGACATCCGTCTTATGGCTTTCATTTCTTCTCTGATTGCATTGAATCCCTTTATTGTAGTGCTAATTGTCTGCAGCAATTCCCACCTGGTTAACTGTAACCACTTGGTGTTTGCTCCAACCTGGATTCTCGGTATGAAGATCAACGTGATCACTGAAGAAGTCTGGCTAAACAGGCTGTGCTCATATGGGATAGAGTCAAAAGCTTCTATTGATCTGGCTGCGAAATAGTTCTCTCTCTTCATCCTCTTTATCAGTTCAACAGATCCCTTCTTCCTCAGGTGAGCATCTGCTTTTGGAAAACTGTCAAGATTCAGACCACTCCTTGGAATCACTAATACTGGAACATGGACATTTACCAGTGTGCATATTCCTCCCCAGTCTTTAGGTAACTCGATGTATGCCTTGGATTCACACGCCCAATAGTGACCCTTATTTACTGCTTCCCCAATGTTCATTCCTGATGCTTCAAATATTCAACCACATGTCTGGTTCTCTCCCATTTTTCTTGTTCCATTATTTCTGAAACACAGCTTTGCACTCTCTAAAGGCACTATCTGCAAGGATCCTCCTCTGTCTTCTACCCATGTCAGTAGCCTTGCAAGTTTCGGCCATTAAGGTTTACATATTATTTGTGCATTTTCAATAATTGGCTAGTAGTGACCCGTTATTACCCAGTCTCTGCAGATCACCACACCTTCTTCCCAGCCATCTGCTAATAGGGCAGTTCTGAAAATCTGCATCTGGCCTCTGTTCTTCCATCTACGAATGTCTTCTGCAGACTTTCCTGGAACTTCCAGTCTTTTATTCACTTCTCGTCTGTTTCCTGCACCTTTTACTCCAGGCTTCTCATATCTGATCACATGATTCCTAGTCTGGGCTTTGTTCCTTGTCTTTATGTCTTGAATATAGTAATCTTCACCTGGATCTGTCTATTCAGTTGCCCATTTGAGAGAGGCTACTCGACCCATGAACTGGCCTCTTGTACTACAGAATGCTAAATGCACTGTGCAGTGTGCAGTCAGGACATCTATTTTAATAGCTATGAAGGTTTTTGACTTCCCCATGCTGTATGGCTGGTGTGCACATACAAAGCATTCCTCCTTTGAAGTCCTTCTCCCAACTTCCTTCATATGTTGATACCATATGTTATTTCCCAATTGTGCTGTGCTGTCCAGGTAATCATTTACTTCATACTTATCTTCCTCAGTGCTTCTTTTAGGCCTCATTCTTTTCATGTGAGCTTCTATAATCATATCATGAAGTGTACCAGCATAGCCTCTTCCAGCTGGCCTTATTACAGGAACATCCATCAGTGCTCCCTGTATAGGAAAGGTTTCAGCAAGTTTCAGCCTCTCAACATACCCTTTAGGCATAAAAACGTCTTGCAAAATCTCCATGTGTGACTGTCGTTTGGGGATTATCTTTGGGTCATTTAATACAGGACCAGGTGTATTTACATGTATTAGTGGTGTAGGCCCACCCTCTAACAACCCTTTGTCTTGCCTGTCTTGCCAAGCCTCTGGCATCCAAAAAGAGTTTCTAAGACACCTTTTGTATTTGAATGATTATTAATGGCACTTATCTCAGGCTCAGGGAATGTGTCATCTTTCTTTCTTTGGGACATGAATGACTACATAGGGTCTGGGCTGCCTAGTAGTTGCCATGTTTACATTTCCCTTCTGCTCAGGAGCATGCACAGCAGTCTTAGCTCCATTTGCACCAATGTAGAAAGCTGTGCATACAGTCAGTGGAAGCAGTACGATTGTGAACACAATGCAAGTGTAAATAACACAGAGATGAGTTACTTTACAACATCTACTTCGTGGACACCGTGGACGTCTCTCTGTGTTAGTCATGATTATGCTACTATTGATGCTGGCCATCTTAATTGCCTAAGGTTGGAAAAAACTCAAACTTTAATACATCAGCATTGTGAACTGCCTCTGGAAGTTGCTGTCTTGACTCAACAATTTGTCCGCAATCAGCTATCCACTTACTGGATGATGAGAACAAATTATTTTACTGTATTTCTGGAACCAGTCTTTCACCAGCCGAAATGTAAATGCCTCCCTTGTATGAAAAACCAACCTCATAAGTCTAAATACGCTCAATGACATATATCAGCTCCCAGTCTATGCTTCATATCTGCTTCAGCCCAGACGACATGTTGAATTTCTTTCAGCATGAAACAAGACTCTTTTTTTATCATCAACCTCTCGATCTGTCCCGCGAAGGAAAGTTTCACACCAATCTGTGAATTCGCTCAGAATATATGCTCACTTGGATTATAATGCCTTCCAAGATTACATTCAAGTGTGCAGTGTTTCTAGTATCCCTTAGAAAGGTAAATACATCTGTGTTGTTTCCAATGAGATGTGGATACTCCTCAATCAGACAAAAGAACTCCACACTGACTAGTCTATGAGCTGCATCAGTTGATAGGGGCATTTGTGCTCTCTTCACTGTACTCAGACAACTGCAAAATGTTTCAGTGATAACTATAAGCAATCTTCTTATAACTTGGCCATTCTAAGGATCTTGAGCGAAGGGAAAGAGTGCAACACCAACTCGAAATAAGTAAGAACCAGCCAAGAAAGGTCATCATTGGGTAAAACCAAAGGTAAATCCGAACTGGAACTCAGTGTGAAATGAATCAGGGTACTGCACCCTCTTCCAATTACTGTAACCATGATCAGAATCTGGCATACTTTTCTTCTTATCAAGGCTTAAGCACGCCTCAGTCCAAAGTTTCTTTTTTAACAAGCTTCTCTGTGGCTTTAAGAACAAAACATTTCTCCTCAACACTGTAATGACTGCACAGAGTATTTGAAACAAGCCACAGTCCAATGAACTCTTTTTCTATAGTTGACAGCTTCTGCGTCCTTGTTCCTCGTCATAGATCTTGTCTGTACGTGCTGTGGTTCTTCCCCAATGCTTGTACTTGCTTTCTGTAGGGCTGTGGGCGGAGAGGTTTCTCCAGCAAAGATGTTTACATCACCTAAGAAAGTCCAAGCACGCCTGCCCTGCACTTTGCCAGAAGACGGCGTGATGGTTTCCATGATGAACGGACCGTTAAAGTGGGGTTCGTCCCACTTCTTCCTTGTATGATTGCGGATTAGGACAGCATCTCCGGGGGGAACGTTGGGGAACACGTAATTCTTGAGATTCACTTGTTGAAGCATCTCCTTCTGTGTTATGTACTGCCCTACACCCTTGTCGCTGCAGCTGTCATGAAATGACAGAGATACTTGAAGTCATACAGTTCAAATAGTCACACAATTCCATTCCTAGCAAATCTGCAGTTGGCTGAGCATCACTTCTAACTATGGATGGAGGCATTAGGGGTGACTTCATTCATCTCCCTGTCACTATCTCATTGGGCGTGAGATGGTGGTCAGAACCCTGTTGGTTCCTTAGAGCATATAATGCCAGTGGTAGGCAATTAAACCACCCTTTCTTCAAGGGAAGCTTCAATTTGGCTGTTCTTTCCTTGAGAGTGCCATTAAGCCTCTCACCGATCCCATTTCCTTGTGGATGATAAGCTGAAGAAAACGTGTGCTTGGACCAAGCAACAAGCTGATCTGTTCAAGTGTTTGATTCATAAAATGTGGGCCAGAGTCTGACCTGATTACCTCACATACTCCCCGTCTAGGAAATACTTTGTGCATTGGATTGAGACTTTTGCTGCACAGGTGGAATCTGGGTGTGTAGAGGGACCTATTTCAATCCACCTTAAAAAGGGACACACTACTACGATCAGGTATCTATATCCATTACATACTTGTATCATTTTGTTATGCGCCCACAGTGGTGGCTTTGGCAATGTTGGAAGAAACAGTACCGAAGGGTACGATAGTTGGATTCAGCCCTGAAGTCTGAGTGACGGTCTAGACTTCATCCAATGTGGCCGCTCCCATCACTATAACACCGCACTACACGGTCCACGTAATGCGTTGTATCCGTCTTTCTTCCGGGTATCTGCTGCTGCTGTTTAGCAGTTTTTCCCAGCCTTCCTGCTTGTGTACTCCTCCCTTCCTGAGTGCGGATTTCCTCCGTACCTTCTGAACCCCTTTCTAGTGTTCCTTATTCTGCTGCCCGTGACTATTTTTCTGTCGTCTGTTTCTCTCTCTCTCTCCCTGGGCATTGCAGCTGAGTGGCAGTGCTCCCTCTCCTTCAGCTGCGGTGTGCCGTTTCATTCTTATATTTCTTTCGTATCAAGGCTACTTATTGTAGTTACTTTTGTTTCTATGTCTGTACAACATATAGCCAATCTGGTATTCTTTCTGTTCTTTTCTTTGTTCCGTTTGTGCTCTTGTTTGCATTCACCTACCTATTCCTTGCCATCATCACCTTTCAATATCAATCCTCCTCGCAGTCTGACTGTGTCTGTTTTTTGACAGACTTTCAACATAATAGAGCTTCTAAAGAGCTTAAGGAGTGTGCAGTCAGCAGGGTTCTTTGTTGCTGTCAAGCTTTTTCCCTGCGATTCGGGTTTGGCTCCCTGGGGTTCCCCTTGGACTAGAACTTCTGATCCTGGGGGAGCCAGACCTTATCTCCACACAAAGAAGGAGAAGATGACTCTGAAGGTTAAGGAGCCACGGAGGATACAACACCAGTCTTCATCCGCATCTCTGAACAACTCATCGGAAGAAGGAGGTGAGAAGGGGTCACGGGAGGGTAGGTCTGAACCATCCAAGCTAGACAGTATACAGCGCCAAGAGACAAGGATGGCATCCTTAGAGCAATATCAGGAGATGGTAGCCACTATCCAAGGATTGACTGCAGAAGTACAGAATGTACTTGCCAAAAATGCTGTTTTGAAGAAACAGGTAGCCAATCGGGATGAGGCCAGAGGTGACTTGCTTCACATCCCCATACCATTCGGAAAGTACGATGGTAACCCTAGAACAGATGCCTGCCAAGTGTATTTTACCTTCCAACCCAAGACCTATGAAACACCCTGGTCCCGAGTAGGGTTTATGGTTTCAAACCTTGTCGGTAATGCCCTGGCTTGGGCAACCCCTCTGGTTACAAACTAAATCCTGCAGTACAAGACTACAATCAATTTTTACAACAATTTAGTACCAGATTCGAGGGACCAGAAGTACAATTTTCCTGGTTGGCCGGACTCTGCCCAACAGACATTATTCAGGAGAGGTCTCCATGAAGATCTAAAGGACGAATTAGCCCGGGTGGCTAGACCGACACCTTTTCAAGACCTAGTGACTATAACTTTACAAATTGAATACCGCCTAACTGAGTGTAGACAAGATAGAAGAAGAGGCCGTACCTACCCTCCTATGACCAGCCTTCCCCCTTCAACTAAGGAGGTTAGCCCTCCTGATCGACCTACTGAAGAACCTATGCAGATAGGTATTACCCGGGGTCCCTTGACTCCAGAAGAACGCCAGCGGAGAAGAGATGCAGGACTCTGTATGTATTGCGGATCTGCTAAACATTTACTAAGAAACTGCCCAGAGGTACCACCTAGAAGGAAGGTAAACTAAAGCACCCGCTACTATGCAGGGGAGATATCGAGGGAGACAATTACAATCCCTGCAACCACACCCAAACAATAAGACCTGAAGAAGACACAAGATCAATGTTTTTTTCAGTGAGTTTACAGATCAAACCCAAGAGAACCATCAAAGTGTTGGCCATGCTGGATTGTGGGGCAGCCAGAAACTTTATTGATGTAACCTGGGCGAAGGAACAAGGTATTCCCCTCAAAGCTAAGCAAGGGCCTATTCCTGTCGAAGGTGTCGACGGAACTACACTTTCCTTCGGACCCATAGTTATGTAGACAGAAGCCCTTCAGCTAAGCATGGGAAGACATCAAGAGGAACTATGGTTCGACATCATCTGGGCTGCTCACTTTCCATTGATTTTGGGAATCCCATGGTTACGTAAGCACAATCCTAAAACTGACTGGAAGCAGAACATTCTAAATTTCGACTCTGCCTACTGCTTTCATAACTGCTTGCTCCCTTCAGAGGACGAAGATATACATCAAGGACGAGCCATTCCTTTAACACATCCGGTGGTATCTACAATTCCTCCATTTTACCACCAGTTTTCAGCAGTTTTTGAGGACAAGAAGCCTAGACTGCTGCCCCCGCATCGACCAGAGTATTGTTCAATAGACCTACAGGAAGATTCAACTGTACCTTTTGGACGTATGTACCCCCTTTCCCTTCCAGAGTAGAAGGCACTCCGTGAGTACCTGGATGACAACTTACAGAATGGTCTAATCAAGGAGTCCAAGTCTTCAGGAGGGGCTTCTCTCTTTTTTATTTCCAAGAGGGGTGCTTCAGAATTAAGACCCTGTATAGACTACCAGGGTCTCAACAGCATAACCAAGAGAGATCGATACCCTATGCCACTCATACGGGACATATTAGAAGCGGTCCAAGGGTCCATAATCTTTACCAAACTGGACCTCCGGGCAGCCTACCACCTCCTGAGGATCAAGGAGGGTGACAATGGAAGACCGCTTTTCGTACCCCTATAGGTCTTTTTGAATATAGGGTAATTCCTTTCGGACTTGTAAATGCCCCGGCAATTTTCCAGAGATTTATTGATAAGATCTTCTCAGACCTCCTGTTTAGGTCGGTAGTGATATATCTGGGCGATATATTGATCTTCTCATCCTCCGAGAAGGAAATCTAAGGACATGTCACAGAGGTGTTAAGGTGTCTGCAGCACAATGATCTTTATGCCAAGCCTGAGAAAAGCCAATTCCATGTTCCTTCTGTCTCTTACCTGGGAATGTCTTGTCCGCGGAAGGTGTAGACATGGATCCCAGTAAGGTCGAGGCCATACTCAGATGGCCAATACCCCAGAGTGTGAAGGAAGTACAAAGGTTTTTAGGCCTTGCTAATTTCTATAGAAGATTCATTCCTCGGTTTTCAGAGATCGTCTTGCCCATTACAGCCTAATTGAAAAAGGGAGTGGTGTTTCACATGAGTCATAATGCCTTGGACGCCTTTCAAAGACTGAAGACCTTGTTTTCAACTGCATCAGTCTTAGCCCAACCGGATCAGTCCCGTCAGTTTATCCTGGAAACAGACGCTTCCGACGGTACCCTGGGCGCAGTGTTGCTCCAGAAGACTGCTGATAATCTAGAACATCCCGTTGCTTACTACTCGAGAACTCTCACTGCTAGTGAAAGGAATTACGCTGTACTCGAGAAGGAACTGCTTGCTATCAAGAAAGCATGTGAGGAGTGGAGACGCTTACTGCAGGGCACGGCCCAGCCTTTTCTGATCCGAACTAATCATCGCAATTTAAGGGTGCTTCAACAGATGGAGTGTACCAACGCGAGACACGCTAGGTGGGCCTATTATTTCTATCAATATGACATTCAGCTCACATACATCCCAGGGTCCCAAAACAAGGTGGTGGATGCCCATTCCAGAAGCCCGAGACTACCTATAGAGAAGACAAGGAGTGGAGAACTACACTTACCAGATAAGACTTTCATAGCCTACGTCTCGTCTTTTCTTCAAGCAGTCAAGGAAGGTATTTGTGATAAAGACAGCTCTTCACTTCGTCTAACCCAAAGGGATGGGTTGCTGTTTCATGATTCCGCATTATACCTTCCATTTAAACCTTTGCAGGAGACTGTTCTGTCCTGGTGGCATGAATCTCCTTTAGAAGGGCATAAGGGACAAAAACGTACGTTAGATCTGGTAAGACGAAGTTTCCGTAACTAGAGATGTGATACAATACATTTTCTCATCCCCCATCTGTGCCTCTAGTAAGGTGGCCACAGGCTGTCCTATTGGTCAGCTCCAACAGCCTCCTTTATCACCCCATCCCTGGGAACATGTGTCAACTAACTTTATTGTAGACCTTCCCTTCTCCAAAGGACATCGGGCCATAATGGTAACCGTAGACTCCTACAGCAAACTGGCTAATTTCTCCGCTTTACCTGGCTTACCTTCTGCTCCAGAAATGGCATCAGTCTTCCTCCAAGACATAGTTTGGTTGCATGGCCTACCCAAGTCTCTGCTCTCTGATAGAGGATCCCAATTCACCTCGAAATTTTGGTCAGCCTTATGTAACCAACTGGGAATCCAAAATGCCCTTTCTTCAGGATTCCATCCTCAAAGCAACGGCCAGACTGGATGTCTCAATGGTACAATCGAGCAGTATTTACATTGTTTTTGCAATCGCGAACAGGACAATTGGACATCATTGCTGCCATTAGTGGAATTCTCGTACAACAAGCCTACCATACCGCCATCTGCATTAGCGCTTTCTTTTTGCACCTTTGGCTATCACCCCCAACCCCTACCATGGGAAGGAGTTACTACCACAAACACACCTTTGGTAGATCAACTGCTTCACAGCATCCAAGAAACTCATAAAGACGCCAGGAGGTTGTTGGAGGAGAGCAGGAAGGGATATAAGAAATTGGTGGATCTAAAAAGAAGAGCCAATCCAGATTGGGGTCTAGGCACATTGGTATGGTTATCCACCAAATATCTGCCCAGAAGGGTCCATACCAGAAAGTATTCTCCCAGATACATTTTTCCTTACCCATCACTGCTCGCATCAACCCAGTGGCATATAAGCTTAGACTACCAAAGTACCTGCAGAGAGTTCACCTAGTTGCCACACGTCCCTTCTTAAAGAACATATTACTGACCCGTATCAAAGAGGGACGAGGACAATGGTGACCAGAGCCCCCGAATGAATCTAAGGAATATGAAGTTTCCCGGGTAGTCGATTCAAGGTACTGTAAGGGAATCTTACAATACCTAATCAACTGGAAGGGATATCTAACCTCAGAGTGTACCTGGGAACCTAAGACTCATGTGCATGCCCCCCGACTGCTACAATGATACCATTGTCTGTATCCGGCAAAACCGGGGGGGGTGCTTGGTGGAAGAGGGCATACTGTCATGCACCCACAGTGGTGGCTTTGGCAATGTTGGAAGAAACAGTACTGAAAGGTATGATAGTTGGATTCAGCCCTGAAGTCTGAGTGACGGTCTAGACTTCATCCAATATGGCCGCTCTCATCACTATAACAACGCACTACGCTGTCCACCGTAGTGCGTTGTATCCGTCTTTCTTCCGGGTATCCGCTGCTGCTGTTTAGCAGTTTTTCCCAGCCTTCCTGCTTGTGTACTCCTCCCTTCCTGAGTGCGGATTTCCTCCGTACCTTCTGAACCCCTTTCTAGTGTTCCTTATTCTGCTGCCCGTGACTACTTTTCTGTCATCTCCTTCTCTCTGTCTCTCCCAGGGCGACGCAGCTGAGTGGAAGTTCTCCCTCTCCTTCGGCTGCGGTGTGCCATTTCATTCTTATATTTCTTTTTTTTCAGGCTACTTATTGTAGTTACTTTCGTTTGTACCTCTGTACAACCTATAGCCAATCTGGTATTCTTTCTGTGCATTTTCTTTATTCCGTCTGTGCTCTTGCTTGCATTCACCTACCTATTCCTTGCCATCATCACCTTTCAATATCAATCCTCCTTGCAGTCTGACTGTGTCTATTTTTGACAGACTTTCACATGAAGAGGAATTTCAACATAATAGAGCCTCTAAAGAACTTAAGGATTGTGCAGTCAGCAGGGTTTTTGTTGCTGTCAAGCTTTTTCCCTGTGATTTGGGTTTGGCTCCCTGGGGTTCCCTCTGAGCTAGGGCTTCTGATCCTGCCAAGGTGGCCTCCGGGGGAGCCAGACATTATCTCCACACAAAGAAGGAGAAGAAGACTCCGAAGGTTAAGGAGCCACGGAGGATACAACACCAGTCTTCATCCACATCTCTGAGTGACTCATCGGAAGAAGGAGGTGAGAAGGGGTCATGGGAGGGTACGTCTGAACCATCCAAGCTAGACACATGTCGACATAGTTGATATGCAAATGCTGAAAAGGGCCATTAGGTCTCAAAACTCCCCTAACTGTACGCAGTGTATGCCCGGCCATGAATTTTTGGCACCCAATCCAATTCACTACATAAAATGCAACATTCTCTAATAGATTTGGTACAAACCAATCCTCAGCAATAGTTGCAGCGAGATTCTCCCTTGTTGTGTGCGCAGGATGGTGTAGCTGTTCCAGCGCCAGCCTTAATAAGGCAACAGGCATCAACAGTTTACCAGTGCTGTCTTGTCGCCACACAGCTTCAGAGGGGTTTAAAGAACCCCCTCTTTGTGTCCACAAATTCTTTTCCTCTTGAGGTGCTTCCCCTTGGACCTCTACCAACTGCATTTTTGACAGGTTATTATAACTTTCAGATACAGTCATCATAACAACTATTTCTTCATTTACATTAGGAGTTTCAACATTCATCATTTCTTTATCTGTATTTGCTATGCGCTTGGCCTCAATGTCTGCTGCTTAATTTACACGTGATATCAAATCTGCCCTTTTAGTGTGAGCTGCACACTTGATGACTGCAATGCTACTGGGAGTTGTGCTTTAATAAGCCTGTCCAACAAGGCGGCGTGCTTTACTGGCATGCCGTCCGCTCAGAGGTAGCCCCTACTTTTCCAACATGCTAAATCTGAGTGCACCGTTGACGTCACATAGGTGGAGACGCTGTACCCTGTTACTTCCTGGTCTGCGTGATCCTCGAGCGCGAGTATCAACACCAATAATTCTTCAGCCTGTGCTGAATAATGAGACAGCAATCAAGTACTTTTAAGCACCCGAAATTCCTCATTAACCGTGTGATTTATCACAGCAGCACCTGTACATCTCTGTCCATTATTTTGATCGATCCTTGAACAACCGTCAATAAAAACAATCTCTCCACTTGCTAATGCGTTCTCTTCTAATCAAGGAATTTCATCATAGAACTCTTTATAGTTTGCGCAATCGTGTTCAGGATCTCCTTCTGTTATTGGCTCAGCTATAAACATGGCAGGATTCACTATTTTACATCAGAATATTTTAATCGCTGGATTCAATATGACTACCTCATAGGCAGAGGCCCTTTGAGATGTCAATGTGCCCTTTGGTTTCTCTAAAATAGTAAATAATGCATGCTCAATGAATAACGTCATGGAGCATCCCATCACTATGCTTGCAGCCTTCTCTATGGCAAATGTGGCAGCTGCTATACTTTGTTTGCACGGAAAATGACCTCTCATTACTGGGTCTACGATTCCACTGTAATATGCAAGGGGCTTGTACTCCAATGTGGTTCTCTGCATGAGTACTGCTGTCATAACAGTGCCATCTGTACGTGAGAAGAAAAAGAAATCCTCAGCATAATTGGAAATCCCTAAAACTGGAGCTGTACAAATTGCTTTTTCCAATGCGTCAAACCCTTCTTCCATTTCCTCAGTCCACACAATTCTTTTCTGCATTGCCCGTGCTTTCTTTAAGGCCTGCAACAAATGTCTTATATACGAGCTGTAGTCAAAGACCCATGCCCTCATGTAATTACATAATCCCAAAAATCTCTGCATGTGTTTTATCGTGTGTGGCTTTGCAGTTTTCAAAATAGCCTCAGCTCTTTCAGGGGTAACCTTCTTTCCTTCATGCAAAATCAATTGGTCTAAGTATAGCACTTCTTGTTGACAATATTGTAACATTTCTTTGTAAACTTTATATCCATTGTCAGTGAGTATAATCATCAGCTGAACAGAATTGCGTCTGGACTCTTCCTCTGAGGTGCTGGAAACTAAAATGTTGTCTACACATTGCAACACAACACCTTCTAAAGTGATATTGCTTAAGTCCATCTGAGGGACTCTATTGAAAATAGGTGGGGACTCACAATACCCTTGTGGTAAACGAGTACTTTTCAGATGTGTTTCTTTAAAGGTAAATGACTTGCAGATCCTGCAAGTTTTTGGGCAATGTGATTGAGAAAAATGTGTTTTTTAAGTCAATCACTGTGAAACATCGTGCTTCAACAGGTATATTACATAAGATTGTAGACAGGTTAGGAACTAGAGGGAACTCTGCTTCTACAATCTGGTTTATCGGCCTAAGATCTTGAATTAGTTTCCAAGAATTTGTTTCCAAGACCCCGGGCGTGGTAGTTGGAGTAGGGGTACTTGACTCCTCCTCTGCAGAACAGGAGAGCATGGTCAGACGAGCAGCAAGGTGTACTGAAAGGATTGGAGATGGGGATGTTTGCTGAGATGAGAGCACCCAAGGTATGTCCGACTCAGGGCATCAGACTGGAGGGATGCATGGTGAGGGAAAGAAAGTCACAGAGGCTGTGAGGGGTCCAGTGACCAAATCAGGAGAATCAAGGTGAATATTGAAGTCTCATAGGAACAGAAGCTTAAAGGTGGAGTCAAGAAGAGAAGAGGAGAGGTCAGACCACTCACAGAGGAAGAGGGAGACCAGACCAGAGGTCCTGTAGATGGAGGTGATAGTCATCAAGAGGGTTGGGGAGACACCAAGCCTGCAGATGAGTAATTTAAAGGAAGATTAGGGCTGAGTGGGAATGATAGTAGCAGGGACCCATTCAGATCAAGACCCCTCTTCCACCAGACCGATTAGACCTGGGCTTAGAGAGGATCGTGTAGCCCTCATGGAGGACTGTATCAAAAGCAAAGCAGTGACAGAACTGGCAGTGATCCACATCTCAATGAGATGAAGACCGTCAAGGTCAAAGTCTTCAAAAAGGAGACAGACATCAGAGGAGTGTTTAACAGCAGAGTGAGAGTTGAGGGCAGCTAGATGAAGCGAGTTGCCACCTTTGAAGGTCTTCCGAGGAGGGGTACAGGGATGTGGCATGCCATTTGTGATACCGAAGGGGCAGGCAGGGTGGCAGAGAGAGGAGTATAGGTGAGGCAGGGGCCGTCTAGCAGTCACGCCATTTATCAGCAGAGAACATTTGGGCCATCAAAGACTCCCCGCCACAAGAACGGAAGACTCAGCCATGGGGTAAAGTTACTGCCTTTTATTAGCAAACAAAATGACAGTGATCACACCAGAAAAACAAGTATCCTCCAGAGCTCTCATCTTTTAAGCATGTGTCACCCGTTTTTTATCCCGCTATGATCTCACAAGTTCAGGTTCCATCGCAGAAACCTATCACACTTGGTCAGTTTGGGTAACATACATATTGAGGATATAAGGGTTATTTATAAGGGTTATTTCTACTATTGTATAGCCATATCTAGTGGTTCACCCTAGGATCACCTGTACTAGTATAAATCTACAATGTTGCAAGGTTGCAGAGAGACCTTTGCCGCATGCAACAAATTATATCCCCATGTGAAAGGGGAATCTGGTTTGGCAGAATATGTCCTCCCATGCCTCGGACCCTGGACGGTTACCAGACTGAGTGTACCTTTTCAAGGCAATGGGAATTAAAGTGGAGGTGCAAAGTGTTCTCTACTGAAGCCTCTCTGATCACCTAAAACCAGGAGAGTGCATTTAGTGAGCAGTTTGTGGGAAACTCTTGTAACCTTTCCACTTCTGGTTCTATGGGACCAGTCCTATTCATCTACCTCGATTGAATGGGCATTGTCCGGTTCGGCTGGGTCACATGTGTTGAGACCACAAAATTAAGCTGTCTTGCTTGCAATTATGAGGGTTTTAGCCTGATTTTCTGCAAGTGGTGCAGTCTTGGTAACTGGAACTTTCCATCTCCACGTGTCATTGGCTGGGTGCCTTGTCTCTGCGTGCCTCTGACTGCTATGATCTTGTCAGTATGTCCATGTACTCGAAGCCTGTCGCTCCTTTGCCATTCATTTCAGAGACCTATCACTTCCGTATAATTCCTTATGGCTTTTCCATGTTAGTAGTAGTCAAGCATGTGGAAGCTAAATATATGACTACTTTGCATCTTGCGGTTTCAGCTTTGGCAAAGGAAGTGACTATAAAGAGATATATATGTGTGTCCGTCCTCTACCTACGTGAGTCATAAGCAATGTACTTCATGCCTATATGCAATAAACTAGTGCATGTTTGTGTAATCTTCATGAATGGATGAGTATGTACTTCATGTATAAGCGCGGCTACGTTGTGATTTCAGCGATGATGTCAATGATTTCTGGCTTTGCAGTCAGTCGACTTGCTCAATTGATGTAAATTCCATATTGTCCAAATTATGTATTGGGTATCATCTAAATGGCTGTCTGAGAGAATAACACTTCTCATACCTGCGATACATCAATGATTGCAGGGATGGACCAAAGAGTGAGACACATCTGTCATTTCTCTGCCTTCATGTTGAAAGTCGTTGGGGGCATGAGGGTCAGATTTGGCCCTCTACAGAGGAGTGGCAGGTGAAGTGAGGAAGTCGATGAAAGACAGAAGAGGCCTATAAAGAAGGTGGAGTTTGGGCTGAGAGCCTTGGGCCATGACAGTGCAATTCTGATAGACATTAATGATGCACCTAGAGGATAGGAAGCATGCCGAGAGCACTTCCCATCTGGTGCCACCATTAATAGGCAACAAAGAGAAAGGGGAGAGGACAGAGATCATGTGGGGAGTCTATAGGTCCGGAGAGGGAGCGACAAAGAGGATGTCTGTGACAGTCTGCCTGGAAGAAGTGTTGACGTATGTGTCAGCAATGGACATGCCCGGGCTGGAGAACAGGAGATCTTTTTTGAACTTTTTCCTTCCAGGCTTCGAAATAGAGGAAGGTGGTGAAAAAGTAATAGTTAGAGTAAAATGGGGAAATGGAGAGCACCAAGGAGGGAGAGGGCAGGGTGATGGAAGGGAGAGAGAAGGAGAAGCTTTACAAAGCACAATTAACTTACCAGACAGTCTAGCAGCAAGACTGGCACAGACAAATCAATGCACAATGCCACCAAGGTCAACCAGATGATATGTGAGGCATGGAGATGGAGGAAAAAAGAGGGAAGGTGCTCATTGAGGAGGGGCAGATGGAGCTTACAGTGGAGGTGCTTTGGGGGGGCCATGTCAGTGAAGGGAGTCCTTGGGCCAGACTCATTAGTTGATGGTGAAGGGGAGGATGAGGCTATCAGGATGTGGCAACATGATAAGGTTGCTTTAGTTTCTGGGTCCCCCTACGAGTACATGAAAGACATAAATGCATACATTGACCATGAAGTTGGTGGGGCGGAGCAGCAGGAAGGAGACGTAGCCGTATGGATGCAAAGAGATGAATGTAAGGTGGAAGAACAAGAGGTTATGATTCTGCAGAAGACATAAGAGCACCAGGCAGGGGAGCAAGAGATGATCACCCAACAGATGGCCCAGGAGGAGAAACTTGGGCCATTGGACAATTCCCTGGCTGTATGGGAGGTAGGTCAGGCTCATGTTTCCCTTGCAAAGTTGAAGGCAGGTGATAGGTAATCCCACCCATAACATCTTCAGCCATCTAATTAAGGGCATGTGACTATTTATGCTTGGAGGTGGGTAAACCTGTAAAGTGAAAGGAAAGCATTGTACCATGCATAATCTTCTGGAAGATATTTAAGCAAGGTAACCCATAGAGCAGTGACTTGGATACCTCATTTATGCACCCAGCTTTTGCAGCTCCCTCCTTATTGCAGAACCAAGAGCATGTCAGATTACACACCCATACATCATTGGTCGCGCTCTAGCATGCAACACTCATTAACCCTCTTTTCTAAGCCAGCCCAAACGTCTTCCGTGTCCTCTGATTTGCCAACCAGAAAAGCCTGACCCAGTGACCAAATTGGCAAGCAGCAATGCCTTAGTACCACTAGCAGTATAGCCTCTTGATATTTCACAGTGTGCTCCAATGTGTGCAGGTGAAGAGAGTTAGATTGATGAGGACATCAGGCATGTACCTCTGCATCTCTCAGTTGGGGTGCAGAATTCTATTGCAGTGGTGATTGCCAGGGAGAAGCACATCCTCCAGCACCATGCTTTCCATATGTAGGTGACCAGAAAAGGGGGTACCCAAAAAGTGATAGGGAAAACTGGAAGCAATACAAGGGTGGTTCGGCTGGAAGATAGAGCCAAAATAAGTTAGGCTAAGCCTCCTGTTTGTGTGCATGGTATTAAGGCTTAGAGTGGCATCACTGGTTGGTAGGGAAAAAAACATGGGCTACATATGCAGTTTGTGAGTTCAGTATGAGGGATTAAGGATTAAGGACTGACTTTGCTGGCTGTTAGAGCCCAATAAATTGAGACAAAACTCCCAGTCTGTGAAGGTTATACTAGGACTTATGTAATGTAGTCAAGAGTCAGTGTACAACATTTACCATACCTCCTGCCTTGCATGTGCCCTGTGGGAAGCTTTCTGTGATGATGGCTCTGAAATTCCAAGCTCATCCTGCACACACCGTTTCAAGTGCTCTAAGTACAAACAGGTGGGTTTGTGCTCACACATACCCACCCAATCCGAGGTTGAGGTGATTGGTCCTTGCACTTTTTTGGTAGATTATTTTTCTTGATACAATGATTCTCTTCTGTCCCACCTTCTGGTTATCATGGTAAACATTCAATGAATTTGCTCAAATTATATATTTTTGAGGAAAACATTCATGCAAATATTTAGAAAGCAATGGACTTTATTAGACACCACGGTTCGAGTTTTTTGCTGATATGGAGCTGTGTAGTTACGAAGACACTAAGTCTTTGCCCCAGCTGGTAAAACACGGGACTAAAATGTGATCAGTTATCCATGCACTGTTGAAAGTTATTTTTATGCCATAGGTCACCTGACTAAATTTCCATTCATTATTGTTTTAAAGAGGTGGTTGAATGTAACCTGGGCTTTGCCACTAACCCGTATGGGGAAATCGGAACTAGTTAGCAGTTTCTCAGCTGCTGGACCAAGACTGTGGAACAGTCACTTACCTCACCTAGGAAAGGCAAATTCCTTACTGATTTTTAGAGCAGGCCTAAAGGCGTATATATTTAAATAGATGCTCCCCCCTAATTCTTCTGATGATTATTGGCACTTAGAGGTTTCTTGACTGACTTTTCTCAATCAGCCCATTGTTCCATATGCGCCAGGGTGTGATTAAGTTTGCTGTGTGCGCAATACAAATAACTCAAATCAAATCAGTGTCAGATGATGGCCCTGAAATTTGTGCGCTGAGTATTGGTCCACATGTCAACTGTCAGTTGGACTTTCTTACTGTTATAGTGGTTTAGTGGCATTATCTCTGCTTCTCGAAAATGCTTCTCGAAAATGATTGCAGAGGCATGGAGTTGAAGTAAGTGTATAGTAGTGTTGACATGGAAATTCCCAGTGAGGATAAAAGAGACCTGGGAGCCATCTGAAGCCAATATTTTCAACAGAAGAGCTGGACCTTAAATCTATTGTCACCATTACACCACAGTTTTATTGAATAGGCATAGGTTTGTGTGTCTTTTGCTATACTTTGTAGGACACCGAAAAGCCTAAATATGGATCATGCTGAATTGATACTGAAATAAATTGTCCATGGGATCAGTAGTGTAGGTACGCCCGTGCACTCTCATACCAGAACCCACTGGGGAAAAAGGCCCAAGACGCTCTTACAAGGATAACAAGTGTATATTTCCATACAAAAAGAAAAGCGGCAACAAATAACTCTGCTGCCTCAGAACGTTCTGAGGTTCGCTAGCATGTGTGGTACATTATAAGTACAAAAAGTATCACTTCTGACATCAACATATTACAATTGTACAACATGGATTGGCCGAGGCCAATAGATGTACGGCCTGCTCTATATGGGATGCCAGGCCATTGGTCTCTATTCATCTGTCCATCTTCGTTTACGTTGGTGCTGCTGGGCTCATCATCCACTGTGAGCTGACCTAACAATGAATTAGCTACTCTGATACCCAATGTTTTTCTTTACTTTACTTTATCAATTTATACTGCGCAAATCAAAACAGGTCCAGAGGCATATGGGCGCATGAGATTGCACCAAAAATAAAAAAAGGGCAGAAAAAGACAAACAACCCTATCCCTATATATATAAGGTTGGCCCAATTTACCTACCAATGGTACGATTTTACCACTACACCTGGCAGATACAGATGGGAGCGGGGGAGAACCGAGGTCACACTAACTTGCACACACTTCACTCTCTCCCAGCAGATCAGCAACCCCCAAGTTCCTCCACCTTAGTTTTAGGCTATAATGGTCATAACCAGCCCCATCGCTCAGGCACAGCAGCAACCGCAGCATCAACAGCCACAACCATTTCCACCGCCCATGGGGGGAGGGTACATGGGCAGCACACAACAGGGGTTTTGAGGAAGAGGAGGATTCGGGACACAGATGCATCACAATCAAGGGGGGTTTCCTGGAGGGTTTCGGGCATATGGACATCAGATACAGCAGACCCCAGGGGAATTTTTGGGGGGTTTTCCAGGACAAGGGAGGGAGCCGCAACAGTGCTGGACCTGCGTGCAGCTAGTACACATCTCAAGGGTATGTCGATTTAGAGGGGCACAACAGAATCAGGGAGAGCAAGGCCAGCAACCATATCAAGGTGGTCAAGAAGATTATTATATACAGGATCAACAACCACAAAGGCAGATGCAGGGTACATATCAACAGATGCCATGCACACACTCAAACACAAGCACAGATGCAGATACCATAGAATAGAGCACCAATACCACAGTATGTACAAGCACCACAGATTAGAGGGAGCGCACAGGAACTAGCACAGATATAGAATGACGACATACCAGCACATGTGGATACAGTAGCAACAGTACCTGTCTGACGACTGGGGAGAGTTACTGTGGTAGGGAACAACCCCTTTACAGGGAATTGGTTATACATGTACCCGCAATAGGACAGCCACAGACAAACTTGATGTGTCTCATTTTGTCGATCACACCCAACCCTGCGAGGAACCTCACATAAGAGTGGCGATAGTTAACACAACTTTTTCCTTTCTTGTTGACACTAGGGTGACTAGGTAATGCATTAGGGAAGGAACATTTAAGTTGTTAGGCAATGCCATGAACACTCAAGGATTCTCTGGGGCTCGAGAAGTTGTTCCTTTTACTGATAATATCTCACTATCTATAGGAGATCACAACTTATCACTACCTCTACTTTACTCTTGACAGACACCTGTAAACATATGCAGACTAAACATGACCTTTTAATTCACAGACAAAATAATAGTGTGCTCAACACCAGGCATACACATGTTAAATGTAAAGCAGATCGGTCAAGCTTATTGTGGACTTACGGTGCAGAGGGGTTGCCGGTGGACCCAGAGATGTTATAATATGGGACTGACATTGCCATTGCATGGATGCCAGACATTGCAGGAAAGGTGCGGTGAGTTCCAAACAAATACCTGTTCAGGCCAGAAACACAATTGAACGAGCCAGAAGGAATGATAGTGTCCATAGAAAAAGAGAGAGTGTTGGCAAGAGAGGATTGGATTGCAGTACATGGGGTGGATGACACTGGGAGGGCATGCAGAGCAATAATTGCAGTTTAAATGCAGAGCAATAATTGCAGTGTAAGTGCAGTGCAGGCTGACCACAGTGACAGATGAAGAACTATTTCAGGAAGAGAGACAGGAAATATAGTTGGTGTTCAAAATGAGTGTAACCTACTGGTTACAGAGACACTATAGAGAGGTGCCACAGAGAATGGCTATGGCGCTGGATGCGCCACCCCCATTCTGGGAGGAGGACATGGTCAAATTACCCAGCATTTTATGGACCGCAAGTCCTTTTGACGTGGGCTGCATAAAGAGCATAGGGGGTGTGAAGATTAAACTGAAACTGGGAGCGATTTTGCCAAGAGTAAAGCGCTTCCCTAACAAAGGAAGCAGATGAAGGCATTTATGAATCAATCACAGCGCTGATTGACAGAGGCATTCTGGTACCATCAGAATCTCCTTGCAACACAGCAGTGTACCCCATATGCAAGGGAAACGGAGGGTCATGGTGATTTATTCAGGTTGTACGATCTCTTAATTATGTTGTAGAAGCAGAGTATGCACTAGCTGCAAACCCTGTGACAATTTTGTGCAGCATTCCAGCGGAAACCACCTGTTTCAAGGCCATTGATTTGAAGAATGCATTCTTCTCAGTGCCACGACACCCAGACTCACATGACTTGAGCAGCTTTCTTTACTGAATCCAGAAGTGGAAACATACTCGTTTTCCAGAGGGGTACTGCTAGTCACCATCTATCTTCAACAGAGTGAAACAGATGGATCTGAAAAAGAGCACTTTTACGGTATGTAGACAACATTTTGATTTGCAGTGAGACAGAAGATCAGTGCAGGAGGGACGCAGTGCACATGCTGTGGAGAAAATCATCGGCAGTGAGAATGGGGTGCATCACCACTTTGTACGTGAAGCACACCCTCTTTGCAATACTGCATAAGCCAAAGAGCACACTGACCACACAGAGAGCAGCAGGCTACCAGGTGATACTTTCGAATGTAGGACTGAATATAGTACGATGCAAGACTGTAAACCCAGCAACATTTTTGGCGGATATTCCCAAGGCAGGAGACTATGCACATGACTGCACAAAGAACATAGAGATGTTCAGTGAGACACGCAAAGTGGAGGAGGATGCACTGCAATTGGGAGATCTGCGGTACATTGACGGTTCATTGACAATTTATCAAACTGATGGGATCAGCCATACTGGGACTGCAGTGGTAAGACTGAAAGAGGACAGACAAGTGAGGTGGTTACAAGTTTTTGACTAACATCCCATTATTCAGCACAAGTGGCAGAACTCGTGGCTCTCATATTAGCACTAGAAAGCAGCATTGAGAAGGAGGTGACAATTTATTCTGACTCCGCCTACGTGATGTCAACAGTACACTCAGGACTGGCGCGATGGCTCAGGAGAGGGTTGAGGAGAGCAGGTGGGACCCCAGTGCAGCATGCGCTATTATTGGACAGATTGATTGAAGTGTTTGCATATCCACAAAAGGTAGCACTATTAAAGTGCCAGGGCCACTCACAATGAGAAGACCCGATCTCAAGACGAAATTAAGTTGCAGATTATGATGCAAAATGCGTAGTGTATTTTGGCCAATTGTGGGACTGAAAGAGAGACAAAGAGCTCAGGGAGTAGTAAGGAACATGGTGATGAAGGAAGGTTACAATGTACTACCAGAGACACAGATTACGGAGCTGCAGGAAGCTGAAGTGGGAGAATGGAAGACCAGGCTCCCGTCCTTCACCTCTCGCGCTTGGCCTAAAGGATCACGACCCAGACACCCGACACGAGAAGAGTTTGTCCATTTACCAGACGACCAGATACCCTGGTACAGGAACATACGGATGTGTCCATCTGCCTGCCCAGCAGCCCGCACTGGCCATGCCGACACCTGCGGCACGGACCAATTAGACTAAAACCTACACGTCGTTAGAGATGCCATGACGACCTAGACAACGGGAAGCACATCTATACAAATATACACACTGGACACTCCTGCACCGATCTACACGAAGAATATACTCAGTGCTATGACGTAGGCGACAGGCATACTCACGGACGTGCATCTTTATTATTTTTACATAGGCTTTCAGAATGCAGAAACGCAAGACGCGCCATGAACTCATCTACAAGCTTGCTCACGCTTCTCTTGAAACCAGTTACCACCATGAGAAGTATAATGAAGACACAATACTGGTCATGGAACTATATGCTCCTATAACCTAAAGCACCTGTGCACCAAAGGGGCCACTTATGCACCAGGCCCAAGTAGGCCTCAAACAAGAGCTCCCGTGGATATTAACAAAGCAAGAGTCAGATTGCTGATCCTGCAGAATGAGCTCGGCGAAACAACCAGCCAAGGTCGCAATGTTGCAAACCCACATTCCAAGAACAAATCATCAAAGGCACGATGTTGCAACCTCGCACGCCGCGCACCAACGTTAAAGTCACACCTGCAAATTAAACCAGACACACAGTGGAAAAACAATATTAATTGTGCAGAATTCTGCCTCACACACGGTCCCTCCCCACGTGACCAAGCCGAACCTGACGAGATGCCAAACCCAGGAGAGAAGAGGCGTCTGGATCCCTCGCTATGAGACACAGGCAGATACACTTGAAAGGCTCAATGGACATCTGCGACAGTGGGAGCGGTCAGCCTTCCAGCTATGAATAAATCCTCACATTGTCTGCACGTACCCATAGTGAAACATTGTTGCAAATTGCAGGTACACCGAGAGCTGGGAACAGCGGTGGTCCCAGGCTGGGAAGCTCACGGGCGCACCAATCAGAACATGGGGCTCTTATCACTGACGCCAGTAATATTAGCCAATCCTCAGGAGTCTTCATGTAACAATTCTCATGTATCTAATTGTAGGGACAACCCAGATATATCACCTGACTACACTTTGTCCACTAACATTGTTCTCTATATGTGTGCTATACTAACCCTACCACTCGAGCAACCAATTAAGAGTGGCGATAGGTTTTTTGTTAACTTTCTGAAGTGACGCAAGTAGCGCGTCATAATACAGTAAAAAGGGCCTGCGAGCCCCACGATTGTGTGTGTGTCAGGACGGACGCGTACGGTCCTTGACCCATCCCTGCCGTTTTGTCTAATAAACAGCAGAGTCACCTTGCTTCTTGTGTGTGTCTCATACTCTATCTCATCTGGGATACACGGGAGGAGTTGGGGCCTCCCTGCCTGGAGGTCTGCGGACGGCCCGGCCGACCCCGGCAGAATTTCCCCCCGACAAGTTGGAGGCACTGCTGAGATCTGTTTAAGATCGACTTTTATTTTTTACTTTTCCAGGCACTCCCGTTGCGAGGAGGCCCGGCGGCGCGGCCCCCTCTGCCGCTGCCCCCTTCTGAGGACTACAGGACCATCGCGGAGCTGCGAGAAGACCGGACAGCGCAATCCGGATATTGGCCCTCGGGAGCCGGTTGAGAAGTATCCCGCCCGCGGTTGGCGAGTGTCCAGACGTGGTCCAGACGAGGGGAGGTGGCGAGCCGCTCGGAGGGGTGCACGCAGTCGAGCGGCCCTGCATCGAGAGAACTTGGTGAGCATGACACGCACAACAAGCAATGCGAAATTGTGAGGGAGGGGGGAGGAAGTAAATAAGGGAGGAGGGAGGTGTTGTACAGATGCGCGGCGAAGGTCTAACAACTTAGTGTTGCCAATGGAATGAATGGTAGCGAAACGAGTGCGAGAGCAGTCGGCTACGTCACGCGAAAGAGGGGGGCGGAGCACGAAAACATCACGCGCGGCCGCTCGTAAGACACTGATTGGCCTAAGTCGCGACTACGTGTAAGGGTGGGTGTGTGTGGTTTCCTACGATTTGGCATTTATTGATCAATGAGTAGACGAGGTTCCCTATTGTTCGAGCAAGAAACTCGATAGGTAGATGACGTTTCCCTGTAGGCGGTAGCTAGTTGCCTAGTTGCCCAATACGGGAGATAATTGGCTGGTTAAGCCTTCCTGTTGAGAGGCGTATCACACGCGAGGCAACGCAGTGTGCGCAGTCCGATTATATTATTGATTTGATTACCTTGTTCCAGGAGTGACAGGAAGACAGCTGTAGGGTTAGCGGGTGTAGATTGCAAGTGTACTTTGAACTTAAAGAACATATGAAGAATGTACCAGTAGCTCGAAGAGATCGGTGACGTCACCAGTAGGGCTTTTAAATAGGATATCGCGAGCACACGGAACTTTGGTTTTTAGAGTAGTGGGGAAGAGAAATATGATAAGGAAGCGGACACGGAGATAAACGGTAAACGAGTGGATTGGGAAAAGGAGAAGGGGAGAGGGGCGTGGCTGCGCACGGAGAACGCCGGCCACGGCAAGTGTAAAAGGGGGAGGAGAACGGGGAAACAGGACGACTGTATAAGAGCGTCGTAAAGAGTACGCAGCCGCAGGGGGCTGCGTGCGCTTCGGCCGCAGGGGGCCGTAAGGGTGTAGTATAAACCATACATATATATATATATTTTTTATTTATTTTTTTTAATAATTTTTTATTGCATAATTTGTCAAAGGATTGTCGTAAGTCCCCACACTTACGGGGCCGGGTAAACAATATAAGGTTGTATATTGTAAACTGCTAGTGAAGGGAAGGGTAACAAGTGGAGCACCACTATGTCATACAGGACAGGGTCGGGAGGGTGGGGGAACACCCTCACTACCCCACTACAACACATATGCACCACACTGCCACCCCATAGGGAGAAATTAATTAAGTACAGCATAGAGTGGACCCAGGGGACGGATAACAAAATGTTAACACCATGGCCGCCTAATGGTAGTTTCGATCCATATGCCCAACATTCACTGCTAAACCATCTGCACAATACATACAAGGGGAAGAAGTTGGCAAGCCATGTGGAGGTGTTTAACTTATGAAGGATGTTCCAGGGGTCCCGACCAGGACCAAATGGAATGTTCACTATGGGGGAAACACCAGAAGAAAAGGAGATTAAGAAAGAAGGAGAGGATGGGAAAAAGGGGCGTGAAAGCACAAAGAATACAGGGAACGGAGGAGAGGGAGGCGAAAAGATTGATAAATCAGACGACATAAAAATGGAACAGAGCAACGAGATACCCATAACACCGGGAGTGAAAACAGAGGGAGGAGGGTTGTACCCTTTAAGAGAATTAGGAGAAATAGAAGGACAGTTAAGGGCGGCTGAAGGATACTCGAACCCGGTATACAGCCCTCCACCATATGTGGCTCATAGGAAGATGCCAGTGGGGGAGGGGAGGATTGGAGAAGAGCAGACTGTAGAGATAGGAAATGATGAGTGGGTAGCTGCACAGATATTATTAAAATTACGAGGTTCACTAACTGGAGAAGAGAGGGAGGTAGTAAAGAGAACAGACGAAGATAGTGCAAGAGTGAGTGAAATAAGGGGGGAGGAGCTATTACGGCAAAAGGAAGAGATTTTGGAGGAAAGATTAGCAAAGCTAAGGGATGAGCAGAATGAACTGATCAAACAGCTCGAGAGGGAGGAGAGAGAGAGAGTGAGGAAAAGGCAAGAAGGTAAGAACGAATTGGAAAAATTAAGGGAACGAAATGAGGAGCAAAGGAGAGAAGCTGAAAGGGTAAAAGCAGCAGCAGACAGGGTATCAAGAGTAGTGCTGAGAGAGAAGAAGAAGGAAGAAGAAGAAAAAGAGAAGGAAATGGCAATATGGAAGAGGAGGTTACTATCAGAGACAGCTAAAAAATATGAAGAGGGGAAAGTAATAGAAAGTATAGTAGAAAGAGAAAGGGTGAAATGGGAAAGGAAGAAAGAGGATGAAAGAATATTGGAACAGATGAGCAACGAAGTGATGGAGGAATTGAAAAGAAAAAGGGAGGAAAATAGTAGGGAGATGGAGGAGAGAAGTGAAGGGGGAAGAGAAGGGAGGAGTAGGGAGAGTGAAAAATGGGGGGATGTATATAGAAGTAGAGAAGTAGCAACAACATCAGCACTAGGGGGAGCAGTTGGTGACAAAGGAAAAGGAGAAATAGACCTAATAGACTTAGAAGCAGTAACAATAAAAGGGAAAAAGGCAGAGTGGGGGGTGCCATTTATGAATGATTTTTGTAGTGAGGAGGAAGAAGGAGTGGAGAGGGAAGGAAGAAAAAGTGAAAGAGAAAGCTTAGATAAGCTATACCTCACCCGAACCAACATAGACTCGCCATGGATCAGTAGGAGAAGGGAGGACCTGGAGAGAAGTGAGGAGGGAGAGCAAGGACTAGTGGAAAGACAAACCAATGAAACCACACCATCCCCATCTCCATCACGCCCTCCCCCATCGCACCATACATGCTCAACCACCTCACGCTCGCTGCGCAGAATAAAGCTCGCGCCCTTCATAGACGAACTGACACCCTATGCATGTCTGCTTAGATACCTCCCTAGTCGCAGGCAGGACAGACAAATAAACACGCCCACATTAAATACAGGAAATGACGAAAGGAGAGGAAAGGATGGAGAAGGAGTTAGGAGCAGGGGTAATAAGGACGAAATTGAAGAGGTAAAGGAAACGGAAGAAGAGGAGGGGTGTGAGGACTCGATATTATGGAACGTAAAGGGTGACACAAGACACAACTTAATGCCACTATTGGAGAGAGGAGGGGTTAGACCACAGTACGTCCCTTGGAAGCATACGGATAAAGAAAATATAAAATGTAGGCTTCCATCACTAAGTGGAGGTGCGGGTAAGTGGATATATGAAATGGAAAAACACACAGCAGGACAGAAACTAGCAGTAGGAGATGTAAAGGGCCTGTTAATATCAATATTAGGGGATAGAGCGGATGACATTTGGAAAAGAGCGGGATTCCATGGGGTAACAATAACAAACACATCGCATGATGGGGCACCATTTGCAAACTGCAGACATGCGCTATGGCAGGCACTGAGAGTACAGTACCCAGACACATCAGACATAGGAGCAATTACTTCCCGTAAGATGCGTGAGAATGAGGATCCTGTTGATTATATCCAGGATATCCAAGAGAAGTGGCGCATGGAAACTAGAGAACAATGGGATAAAACACCAGCCATATTTTATCATATATTGTTATTGTTATTGTTATTTTGCACTTATATAGCGCCTTATATACCATTGGTATGGTCTGAAGGCGCTGGTAGGTTGAACGCCCTTGGGAACCGAAGTTCAGATCAGTAGAGAGGGTAGGGAGAGTCAAAAAGGTGCGTGTGTGCACCGGATATGTGTGCAGCTCGTGCGGTACGCGTGTAATAGCTGATTCTTATCGGTAGGTGTGGTGGTTGAGAGATCAGGAGAATGTGTTCGTTCTGGCAGGATTAATCCGGAACAGATGTGGCTGCGTTAGGCCTGGGGAAAACGCCTGGCTGAGGGTGTGAGATCAGCAGTGTTTACATAGAATGATGTGGAGTAAGCGGCGGATGTTCGTATGAGAACAGTTATACCGAATGGTGTCATAGTATCTCTGTGTTCTAGTTGAGTGGTGATGTAAAGGAGAGAGTAAGCGTGGGGTGTGGTATGACTGGTTATATGCTCTTTCAGTGTGCAAACTTCTAAATGCAACTTTCCCAGATAGGGTACTGGGCGAACTTCTAAGTTCTATTTTCCACAGAGAGGCAACTAGGCAAACTTTTAAGTACAATTTTCCATACAGAGGCTATAGGGAACATTTCTAAATTCAATTTATCAGCGAGGCTACTGGGCACACTTCTAAGTGTAACTCTCGCAGAAGTTATTGGGTACACTTCTAAATGCGATTTTCGCAGGGCGTCTACTGGGCACATTTTTAAATTCAATTTTCCAGAGAGGTTATTGGGCGAACTTCTAAATGCAACTTTCCAGAGTGTCTATTGGATACACTTCTATAATCAACTTTCACAGATGCTATTGGTAGCACTTCTAAATGCAGCTTTCACAGCGTGGCTAATGGGCACACTTCAAATGCGGCTTTCATAGAGGATATTGGGCCCATATCTAAATTCAGTTTTCCACAGAGAGGCTACTGCTATATACTAGTACAAGGGCTCCCAGAAGGAGTTCAGAAACAACTAAAGAAAGTAGTGGGAATGGAAGCAAAACCATGGCCAGAAATACAACTGACTATAGTACATCACTGCAGGACATGGCAAGGAAAAATGAAACAAAAGGAAGAGGACAGGAAAACAGAAGAGGCTAAACTAGTACAGAAAAAACTTACTAAATACACAATGGAAGGGGCACTAATAACTACGCCCACACCAATGGCCCAAAGCCCCACACAAGTAGTGGCTGCACAAGATCCCGCTCAAATAGCACCTCCACAGACTATAACACAACAAGTGCCGCCACTGCAATTACAAGCACCAAACATGGGAGGAGGGTACCCAATGCAAGGAGCTGGGTATTTTAGTTATAACAGGGGGATTTATGAGAGGGAGAGGATACGGATATAATACTCAACAGCAGGTGGGAGGACTTAGAAATTCCTACCCAACAGGGCAACCAGTATACCAGGACAACACAGGGAACTTCCCATGGCAAAGCAGGGAACCACCCGTGTGTTGGAGTTGTGGATTATTAGGACACATGTCACGTACGTGTAGGGTCAGGCCAGGAACACCAGCATGGAATGAACAGGCACAACCTAGGACCTCACAAGAACAGCAGGGCATACAACAACAGCAGACATTACAACAAGGAGGTGACCCACAACAACAAATAACACAACAACAGCCACAAACATATTCACTGCCACAACAACAAATAACACAACAACAGCCACTGCCACAACAACAAGTAGCGCTAACACAACAACCCCAAACTCAACAAACGCAATTGGGTAGGGTGACGGTCTTGGGACACAACCCTTACACAGGGAATGGCCAATCATTGTACCCCCAATAGGACAGCCCACAGACGGCCTTGGTGTGTCCCATCCTGTCAGTAACACCTAATAGTGCGGAGGAGCCACGCATAGAGGTAACGATAGGTGACAAAAAATTATCATTCCTTGTTGACACCGGTCTTGCATAAGGGAAGGTAAATTTAAGATGTCAGGCGAAGCCATGAACACCCAAGGATTTTCTGGGGCTAAAGGGTTGGTTCCCTTTACTGATAACGTTCCCTTATCTATTGGAGATTATGATCTGTCGGTTCCACTTTTATATTATAGTGCCTCACCAGTAAATATAGTGGGGAGGGACATAATGAACAGGTTGAATATGACGATCTCCTTTACAGAGGATGGCATAATTTGCTCTACTCCAGGGATTAACATGCTCGCAGCACGACAGATTATGCAAGCATACTGTGGACAGACAGCGATTAGGGCGGAACCAGAAGATGGCGAGCTATTCCAGTATGGAACAGACATGGCATTTGCATGGATGCCAGGGATAGAAGGGAAAATATGGAGGAGGCCAGCAGCCTATCTGTTCCGACCAGAAACACCTGTTAATGAACCAGAAGGAAAGGTGTTTGTAATGGACATTGAGAGCATTATTGCAACAGCTGATTATATTGCTGTGCACGCCCAAGATAAAGAAGGAAGAGCATGGAGGGCAGTGATAGCACTAGCAGAAGGATGTAGGCTGACCCAGGTGTCAGATGAGGAGCTGTTCGCAGAAGAAAAGGAGGAAGGTGAAATGGTGTTCATGATGAGCGTAGAAATATGGCTAAGAGTGGCTCACAAACAAGTAGCACAGTAAATTGCAATGGCACTTGAGGCACCTGCATGCACCCCAGTCCCCTTCTTTAAGGAGGATATGTCAAAGGTGCCCAAATCATTATGGACTATTAGCCCTTATGACGTGGGATGCATAAAAAGCATAGGGGGTGTAAGGATAAAATTGAAAAAAGGTGCCATACTACCAAGAGTGAAACAGTACCCACTGTCAAAAGAGGCAGATGAGGGCATATATGAAACCATAACGGCCCTTATAAACAATGGCATATTGGTCCCCTCAGAATCACCATGTAACACGGCTGTGTACCCAGTGCGCAAGGCTAAAGGGGGGTCTTGGCGCTTCATACAGGACCTCAGGCCCTTGAACAACATAGTAGAAGCAGAGTATCCAGTAACAGCAAACCCGGCCACAATATTGTGTGGCATTCCAGCAGAAGCATCACGATTTACAGTGATTGACCTTAAAAATGCTTTTTTCTCAATACCATTACACCCAGACTCACAAGATTTGACAAGCTTCACTTACCGAAATACAAAGTGGAAACATACCAGATTGCCACAGGGGTATTGTGAATCACCCTCAATTTTCAATAGAGAAATACAGATGGATTTGGGTAACGTTGAAGTAGAAAGCACAGTGTTACAGTATGTGGATGACATAATCATTTGCAGTACAAACGAAAGTAAATGCAGAGAGGACTCCTTAAAAATGTTGACGATATTGGCTGAAAAAGGGTATAAGGTAGACATGGAAAAGATACAATACTGTCAGGAACAGGTACTTTACATTGGCCAACTGATATCCCAACATGGAAGAAAGATTGCACCACACAGGCCATTTCAAGCACTCCAATGCCACAGACTGTGAGAGAACTGCAGCAATTTCTGGGGCTGTGCAACTACTGTAGAGCATGGTTATTTGATTACAGTTCATACATAGGACCCCTGCTTGAGGGTTTGAGGGAAGCCAATAAAGGGGAGAAAAAGTTGGGGTGGACTATGGAAATGAGGGAGGCCTTTGATGAATTGAAAGACGCAATATCAACTGCTCCAGTACTGGCATCCCCAGACTACGAGCGACGATTTTTTATATTTTCACATTGCGACTCAGCAGTGATGAAAGCAGTATTGGCCCAAAAAACGAGCATGGGCTATAAACCAGTAGCATTTTACAGCGGTCACTTAGACCCTGTGATGTTAGGTCACTTCCCTTGCGAACAAGGTCTCGCAGCAGCTGCTTTTGCAGTGGAAAAAGCATCAGCAATAACCATGGGGTGTCCAACTACACTGTTTGTGGAACATGCACTATTTGCAATATTGAATAAACCTAAGTCCACACTAACAACGCAGAGGGCATCAGGTTATGAGATAATTTTGTCTAGAGCTGAACTAGCAATTGTTAGATGTAGCACGGTTAACCCTGCAAGGTTCCTAGCAGAAGTAATAGAGGAGGGAGATTACACCCATGACTGCACCCAAATAACTGAAATGTACTCATGTACTAGAAAAGTTGAAGAAAACGCACTAGAGGGAGGTGAGCTTTTGTTTATTGATGGGTCATCAACTATTGATCAAGGAGATGGGATACGGAGGACTGGGGCAGCAGTGGTAAAAATGATGGAGGCGCCGGTGTGTGTGGCTATGAAATGTGTACAACTACCACAGCATTACTATGCTCAAGCCGCGGAACTGGTTGCACTAATATTGGCATTGAAGGAAAGTTTTGACAAACGAGTAACCATATACTCCGACAGTGCATATGTTACATCCACTGTCCACTCAGGGCTATCAAAATGGAAAAGAAGAGGGTTTAGGAGAGCTGATGGCACTCCAGTGCAACATGCCCTCTTATTGGCTGAACTAATTGAAGTAATAAACGACCCCCAAGAACTAGCCCTAGTAAAATGCACCGCACACACCAATGGTGAAGACCACGTCTCAAAAGGGAATGCAGCAGCAGACGCACATGCGAAATATGCTGCATACTTTGGTGAGATATGGAACCCCACAGACTCACAGAGAGGGAGAGGGAGGGGAATGGCTAGGGAGATGTTGATAAAAGAAGGGTACACCCATCTCCCAGCCACGCAGATTATGGAGCTACAAGCGGCTGCACCAATGGCCGAAAAAGAAATATGGGTAAAAAGAGGATGTACAATGTCACCAACCGACGCACTATGGCGCCAGGGTGGCACTGGAAAAGTTGTAATACCATTGGCACTTTTAAACACCGCCCTGAGCCAATTACATCACCCAGCCCATACAGGCAAGGAAATAATTGCAGCACGAATTAGAGAAGATTGGTTCTGTCCCGAGTTAAATTCTCATGTGTCGAATTTTATCAGCAATTGTCTCACATGTCAACAGTTTACGGCCGGTCATACCCTAAAAGTGATAAGAGGTACCATACCCCGGCCAGAGGGACCTTTTCGGCACCTTCACATTGACTATGTTGATATGATCAACATATGTCAAGGTAATAGGTATATGATTGTAGTAGTATGCCAATTCTCTAGGTGGATTGAAGCAGGGCCCTGTTCACACCCAGATGCATTTAGAGCAGCCAAATTCCTAGTAAGGGAGGTCTTCCCCAGGTGGGGAGTGTGCGAGGTGTTAAGGTCAGACAATGGCCCACATTTCGCAAACGAAATGTTCCAGCATATCACATCCTTGCTGAGCATAAAACACAAATTTGCATGTGCATACCACCCACAGGCTAACGGTGTATGTGAACGCCTGAATGGCCTATTGAAGGAGGCAATTGCAAAAATACAACAAACAACAAAGAAAAGCTGGTTGTATTGCCTTCCATTAGCCCTATTTGAATTGAAGAATAGGCCAGGGTCCGACCACCACCTCACCCCTCACGAGGTGGTTACTGGACGTCAAATGCGCCTTCCCCTAACGCCAACGTCAAGGGCATTCACTGACCACGAAAGTTCAGCGAGTGTGTTAGGTGATGAAATGTATCAATATGTGTCTTCTTTGATTACTAGTGTTGTGTTTGTGTCTCAACAGCTCGAGCGCACACGGGGCGGGTCTACCAGCAATCAAGAAGAAGGCGCCAGTACAGAATTGGAAAAGGAGAACTTGTGCAAACTTGCCAAAGGTGACCACGTGCTACTCCGCAATTTCAATAGGAGGTGGAACGATAAGCGGTTCACTGGCCCCCATCTGGTAGAGGACGTATCAACAAGAGCAGTAAAACTAAAGGACAAGCGTGCCTGGAACCACCTACATGATGTAAAGATCTACAAACTGCAGACCCGCCCCAGCGCCAATGACAGGTCCATTGGAAGGACAACAACAACATCCCCAACAGCGGAAGGAAGTTCTACCACAGACAACGACCCAATTGTTCCCTTACCGTGTCACTACCCAGCTTCCCCGGAGACAATAACTGACGAAGAAAGGGGTGATCCCCATACTGCCCACCCCATGGTCACACGCTCAAGGAGTAAAAATACCTCCGCCAACTGAGCCTAAACCCCCCGCCATTGACCCCCAAGTATAGTTATAACTGAACCGAAGGACATTGCCTGCACAAATACACATGTAAACACGTGAATGTTCTCTTTTTCTCTCGCACATACAGGAACTGCGTATTATTGTATTGTTAAGAAAATAGCTAACTAACAAGTTCACTGCCCAGGCGTAGATGGTACTCCCAGACGATAACTACCCAGAAGAATTGTCACACCAATTTGTATACGAAATAAAAAGGCCAACGTACCTAAAAAGGAGGAGGGTACGTGTCTACTACACAGCATTCCTCTTGGCCATAGAATATTCCATGCCCCACCTCCGCCCATACTTGCCGGTCCTAAGAGATAGATCACTTAGAGTAGCGTGGGAACAGCTCTTCGCCTGGGCACTGAATGACTATTTGATAGGGAGAGCTTAAAGGAAACCAACAACTAACATTTAATAACAAGCATTTTGAGAATTTTTAGGCGGGCAACTTTAACGTCGCAAGAATACGCTGCCAGGACTGCAGCATGGTAAGAGCAAAATGCCGGTGAGATTAGCATATGTAATAAAAATAATAGGGATTTTGATGATCACCGGGTTCTTGGCTGCCTCTGTATGGCAGTACAGCTATGCTATTAATTTTATTGCTGCACCCAAACCTAATATACCCCCGTCCCCTGCTGCAACAGGTGTTACGTCAGGTGATAGTAGTAACATTGCACCCAAGCAAAATAGAGTTAAACGCAGCACATACTCAGACAATAAAGGTATTGATAATTATATACAAGATTCAGCACACGTCACAAACAACATATGGTACCAACACATGACCCGCATTGGTAAGCAGACAACTGAGGACAGCTGCTACGTTTGCTCATTAATACCGTACGCCATGAGTGCTTCACGAACATTTGTTGCCACAGAAATAGATGAAAAGACAGCACAGTGCATAATATACTTGGCACTGTTCCAAACGAAAGGAAGATTTCAAGGGACAGTAGTGCACATGACATGGAAAACACGAGACTCATACCCATATGAAAACAACTTCCTCAAGACCTATTTGAGTTACCACAAGAGCAGTTTACATGCTGAAGCATTCAGATACATAACAAGTGGTCCTGCAAAAGGAGAAACAAAGAAAGTAACACTGCAGTATCTACCATGTGATTGGTACGCCACTGAAGTTCCGGGTAAACAAGGATGTTGGGAGAGGCCGCTGGTGACGATAACAGGAAAGGTGTATCTGGATAACAGCTGGGAGATAGGAGTGATTGGCAGCAACATGGTAACAAAAGAAACTATCTCAACTATCAAGACACACAATCACCGATGTTGGACGACGTGGATCAAGTATGTACCAATGCTCACGTGGGTAGAAACAGATGAAGACCCAATAACAATACTACCGCTGACTGCGCCCAAGGTATGCTACCAGCATAAAGGAGAGGTGGACGTAGGATATAACACCAATTGTGCAAGTGTGATGGAGTTACCTGAGGGGGGAGCAGGAACCGCAGTAATAATGGACCATTATTGGGCCTGTGGAGAAAAGGCATACCATACACTGCCTCCCCTGTGGAATGGTGTGTGCACAATGGTGCACGTCAATGTACCATCACTAGTGGTACCCAAGAAGCATGTCAATGTGGCGAACTTTCCCAAAATGGATGAAGGGGACAAGAGAAAAAAGAGATCTGCACCACTTCAGGAGGAGCAAGGGAACAAGACCAACAGCAATGATACTGTCCTAAATAGAAGAAAAAGACAAGGAGAGCCACTGACAGGAAATTACCTGTGGGGAAGGTCGGAAACGGCACTAACCTCAATACCGCCAGAACACAGACTATTCAGCAGAGCAGCAATGTTCTTCTCCTCAATAATACACCCAGGACTGCAGGCTTACGCAAACGCAAAATGGCTCCGAATAACTAGATGGGAACTAATGATGACCATCAATTCTACAGTAAATGGGTTTAACGCAATAAAGGAGGAGCTGCGAGCTATAAGGATGGTAGCACTCCAGAACAGATATGTGTTGGACCTTCTCACAGCAATGGAAGGAGGAGTTTGTGCAAAGATAGGACAATCATGCTGCACGTTCATACCTGCCAACGATGCTGACAATGGTACACTGACAGAAGCAGTTTCACAATTGGCCCAGATGCACTCCAAAATGATGGATGAAAGTAACGGTGTAAACAAGGATAAGAGCTGGTTTTCACTATTATGGTCATGGATGCCATCCTGGCTGTCAGATGGACTGAAAATAATAGTGGGTTGTACTATTTTGGCTGGAGCTACGCTGATCATAATTAGATTTTGGAAGGCCCGGAAGGCACGTACCACTGACGAATTGCTCGAAATGGTGGGAATGCACCCCTTGATGCCAGCAGATGACGGCCAACATACAGGTGTGATAATACAGGAGAGGGAGAAGTTGCGCACCCAAATCATCACCAACCATCTAGACCCACCATCAGTGAAGATCGAGAACCCAAGAAACCCCAGGAGCTACATAGGGAAATGGGTATACTGTACTCCTGGAGGAACCTGTGAATATATGTATTGGTCATTTGAAGATCATGTAAACCATTATGGACATCTAGGAGGAATAACTAAGATATGGCGAGTAAGAGGAGATAACGAGAAGGATATGTTTGTGGTCGACAAGTCGACCAGAGGGGGGACTGAAGTGGGAGAATGGAAGACCAGGCTCCCGTCCTTCACCTCTCGCGCTTGGCCTAAAGGATCACGACCCAGACACCCGCCACAAGAAGAGTTTGTCTATTTACCAGACGACCAGATACCCTGGTACAGGAACATATGGATGTGTCCATCTGCCTGCCCAGCAGCCCGCACTGGCCATGCCGACACCTACAGCACGGACCAATTAGACTAAAACCTCCAGGTCGTTAGAGATGCCATGACGACCTAGACAACGGGAAGCACATCTATACAAATATACACACTGGACACTCCTGCACCGATCTACACGAAGAATATACTCAGTGCTATGACGTAGGCGACAGGCATACTCACGGACGTGCATCTTTATTATTTTTACATAGGCTTTCAGAATGCAGAAACGCAAGACGCGCCATGAACTCATCTACAAGCTTGCTCACGCTTCTCTTGAAACCAGTTACCATCATGAGAAGTATAATGAAGACACGATACTGGTCATGGAACTATATGCTCCTATAACCTAAAGCACCTGTGCACCAAACGGGCCACTTATGCACCAGGCCCAAGTAGGCCTCAAACAAGAGCTCCCGTGGATATTAACAAAGCAAGAGTCAGATTGCTGATCCTGCAGAATGAGCTCGGCGAAACAACCAGCCAAGGTCGCAATGTTGCAAACCCACATTCCAAGAACAAATCATCAAAGGCACGATGTTGCAACCTCGCACGCCGCGCACCAACGTTAAAGTCACACCTGCAAATTAAACCAGACACACAGTGGAAAAACAATATTAATTGTGCACAATTCTGCCTCACACAAGGTCCCTCCCCACGTGACCAAGCCGAACCTGACGAGATGCCAAACCCAGGAGAGAAGAGGCGTCTGGATCCCTCGCTACGAGACACAGGCAGATACACTTGAAAGGCTCAATGGACATCTGCGACAGTGGGAGCGGTCAGCCTTCCAGCTATGAATAAATCCTCACATTGTCTGCACGTACCCATAGTGAAACATTGTTGCAAATTGCAGGTACACCGAGAGCTGGGAACAGCGGTGGTCCCAGGCTGGGAAGCTCACGGGTGCACCAATCAGAACATGGGGCTCTTATCACTGACGCCAGTAATATTAGCCAATCCTCAGGAGTCTTCATGTAACAATTCTCATGTATCTAATTGTAGGGACAACCCAGATATATCACCTGACTACCCTTTGTCCACTAACATTGTTCTCTATATGTGTGCTATACTAACCCTACCACTCGAGCAACCAATTAAGAGTGGCGATAGGTTTTTTGTTAACTTTCTGAAGTGACGCAAGTAGCGCGTCATAATACAGTAAAAAGGGCCTGCGAGCCCCACGATTGTGTGTGTGTCAGGACGGACGCGTACGCTCCTTGACCCATCCCTGCCGTTTTGTCTAATAAACAGCAGAGTCACCTTGCTTCTTGTGTGTGTCTCATACTCTATCTCATCTGGGATACACGGGAGGAGTTGGGGCCTCCCTGCCTGGAGGTCTGCGGACGGCCCGGCCGACCCCGGCAGAATTTCCCCCCGACAAAGCTCTGCCCCAACAGGAGAAGGAGCTACGGGTAAAGAGAGGGTGATCCGTGTCTCCAACCTATGCCCTATGGCGACAGAACAACACAGAGAAAGTGGTGATGCCACTAGCATTATTGAAGACAGCATTAGCACAATTGCACTTTCCAACACACAAAGGGAAGGAGGTAATTGCTACACGCATTGGAGAAACATTTTTTTTTCTGAATTTGAATGAACATGTAGCTAATTTCATAAGTAACTGCTTGACCTGCCAGCATTTTACAGCAGGGCACACTTTGAGAGTTGTGAGAGGAGCCATACCAAAACCTGTGGGCACCTTTCTGCATCTCCACGTTAATTACGTGTATATGATCCAAGTTTCCCAAGGATACCCTACATGATGTTGGTTGTCTGCCCATTCTCTAGGTGGATAGAGGCAGGGCCCTGATCACATGCTGACAGCCTTAGAGCAGCCATGTTTCTGGTCAAGGAGGTTTTCCCAAGATGTTGCATGTGTGAGGTCCTGCGGTCTGATAACGGCCCACACTTCGCCAATGAACTATTTCAACACATCACAACTCTGCTAGGCATTAATCATAAATTCACCCATGCGTACCACCCACAAGCAAATTGTCTGCGTGAATGTCTGAATGTACTCCAAAAGGAGTGCATAGGCACAACTCAGCAGATCACAGAAAAAAATGTGGTTGCATTGTTTACCTTTGGCCTTGTTTGAATTGCGCAATAAGCCGGGGCCCGACCACCATTTAATGCCCCATGAGGTGGTGACAGGATGGTGCATGCATTTTCCCCTGGCTCCTCCCACAAGAGCATTGAAAGACTATGAAAATAGTGCAGATGTGTTAGGACAGGAGATGTGCGATTACCTTACTTCTTTGTTTACTAGTGCCTCTTTTATCTCTCACCAGATAGAGTGAATCTGGAGACACCCAGAAGACGGTGAAGAGATCGACTGCGATGATGCACCACACAACTGTGAACTAAAGCATCCTGTGAGAGTGGGAGATATTGTTCTCCTGCAAAATTTTGTGTGGCGATGGAGTGTGTCTAGATTCACTGGACCTCAAGTGGTTGAGGCCGTAGCAGACTGTGCTGTTAAGCTAGTAGGTACATCCATCTGGTATCCCCTTCATGACCTCCAGGCCTGCAAAGCGGTGACCTCACCTGGCAACAGAGTTTCTGTGACCGACAGGGCCAATGTTCAGGACCTTGATGAACTACAAGTGCGTGCAGACATTACCCAATTAGGGAGACCCGGACACCCCATGATCACAAGATCCCAAGCAGCAGAAGTAGCAACTGGAATACTTGTACAGATCGACTAAAGATACACTGTATGTTAGTTATTTTCTTTTTCGCACAAGCAGGGTCTATGAAAATGCCATGGGGACTGTATTGTTTGTTTCACTGATGTTACCTTCCACCCATCACCCAGAAACCTTCTCTGATCAGTTTGTCCATTATGTGAGAAGACCCAGACGATTTAGGGCATGATCCCCTGCACTATATTATCTTGTCTTTGTAGACTACTTGGCTCAAACATACCCACAACCTGAGCACAGTGATCCCCCAGTGTTAAGAGACCCCTCAGTAAGGATGATTTTCGAGGAGGTATTCGCCTTCGCCATTAGTGACTGTTTGTTCGGCGGCGGAGGTTAATGGCACTGACAGTACTAACACAGTAACACCTTTTTTTACGCATTTCAGGCGGGCAACTGTATCACCAGGCTGCAAGGATCGAACAGTGTAAGTGGAAATTAAGAGAGCAATAAAGAAAATTATTGTTATGTCATGTCTGTTGATTCTCATTGGCTTGATGGGATTCATATTTTGGCAATTATATGTTGTTGTTACTGCTACCGCTGTATCCTCTACTAACACTTACCAAACCCAAGCAGGTGGGATGACCATGTCAGGTGGACGAGAGGACACTGCTGATAAGGTAAGGAGAGGTAAGTGCAGTGTTGATACAGACAGGTAGACATGTATCTCACTAACACCAGCAGCAAGGGCACAGTACCTGATGGATCTCACAATGGTGCAAACGCAAAGAAGATTCCAAGGAAAGACAGCAACATTGAGATGTATGTCCAAAGGAACATTCCCATATGAAGACAATTACATGAAGACATTAGAAATGGGTCCATAAAGCTGGGCAAACCTGCATGACCCAAAGTCCTATGAAGGGAAGTGGTTTTGGTGCAACCCCAAAGGAGTGTGCTGTTACATGCACTGGTCATTCGATGACCACACAAACTATTACAGACACCTTGGAGGAATCATGAAGATATTGCAGCCCAGAGAAAAAGGACTGTCATATAAGGATGTGGTCGACAAGTCGACCAGAGGGGGGACTGAAGAGGGTTTGGGAATTTTGCCACCTCCTACCCCTCCTATATATGATACATGAAATGGACGAAAGCCAGGAGATGCTGCTAGCGCCCATACTATTTTGGACCAAATACTAGTGCTTCAATGATTGACAAGTATGTCGAAAGGTAGCCCCTTAGCCAGCCCTATAAGCCAGTTGTGGTGCAGAGTGGATGAGGAGCCCCAGGCTGCAACCAAAGACATCTCAATTGACAGTATCGATTAAAGCAGCAAGAAGCCATGTTGCTGATGTCGATAGAGATACCACGATTTAGCAGCGTTGGACATGAAGCACATGTGCCATCTGCACTTTGGGACATAAAAAAAACACTGGAATACACGAAGAACATGAGCGTACAGTTCTATAGGACAGATACATACTGTCATTGCTTTCTTATTATGCCGTTAGCTAAATGCAGCATCGCAGAAACCGAGTAAAGCTTGCAGAGGCTTACATCCAAATAACCTTATGGAACAGCAGGAGCACCTATGGGACCTGACAGAGCCAAGGGTGACTGACCTCTGGAGAATATAGAAAAACATGAACACTCTAGGAATCGCATAATGGTTTAGGAAAATTACAGCAGGCCATAAGCCTCTCAGCAAGAGCTGAGCTGAGTTGAATTCAGGCTGAACAGAGAGCAAATTTGTGAGATAGAACCCGCTGTCAAGGCTACAAGATATGGATGGCATTACATTCCCTGAACAACATTAGCACCAGCTGCAATAAATGCAAATATTATTCATAATTCAGAGCTTCACAGATCCAAATCATGGGCTTGTAACACGTGACCTGGCTGACTCAGACAATGGACAGTGACCATCGCTGGGAAAGGGAGGCAATCGCACGCCGCCAGACAGAAGCTCGAAACAAAGATGTTACAATGTGAGAGAAGTATTGCTGTGAGCAAAGGAACACTCTCATAGATTATGGTGGTACACACAAGTTACAATGCAGACACATACGGCCTCATTATGAATGTGGCGGAAAGGCAACAATGGCGCTGGTAGTGCTACCGGCGCCGTTGTTACCTCTCCGGGCCGCCGGGAAAGGCTGAAGCATGTCTGTGCCCCACAGACTAGCACTCGTTTTGGCCACATACTGCCATGACCCTCTTGCCCCTCTTGGAAGTAGGGGGTCTTCACCTGGAAGTAAAAAAATGTCATCTCCCATTTCAACATGACACAGATTCCCCTCTGGAATATTGCCGACACCATCCCCTGCTTACTACACTGCCTGGTGAGTGTAGCAGGTGTACGTAAGATCTGCACACCTGATTGACTAGGTAGCCACACTCATGGGATTACTCGTAGCCGGCAGGCAGAGCTGGCACAGTCCACCAGCGAAGGCCGCCGGGAAAGGCTGAGGCCGCCGGGAAAGGCGGAGGCCTGTCTGTACCTGTCTGGACCTGACAAGTGGACCAGGAGACCCCCACACACCTAGTTATGCATTTCCCTTTTCCTTGATTACATTGTCTCATACCAAACGGAAAGGTCTTACTAAAGCTTCCTGCTGCAATGACCAACGATCGTACTCCCACTGTCTATCTTCCCTGACTGCCATCATCTTGAGACAGCTGTTCTGTAAAAACTATTAAATGTCGAATCGTGGTTAACTGTGTGAACTACCCATGCTTCTCTTAACATCACAAATTATCCTAAGTCGCATTTGCTACTCATCTACTCTATTATATTTCTTGCACAAGCACCATGCCCATTCTAACCCAGTTAACTGGGAATGTTTCCTAAATCCCCTATTGTAGGATCACTCTACTGCCTGCCAATGTTGATTTACTCACATCACTGTAATCTGCACTAACCACTTATATATCTAGATTACCACCTGTAACAACAACTTGACATCAAGGAGCATCTTTCTAACTTAGATTGCAAAATTCAGTTTTTACCCCTAACCATTTTCGCCTATCATGTTTGTTAGGCAGAGTCACCTGCAGTACCCTTTGGGAACACTACATGCAATTAAGACTACAAGTGTAAGCACGATGTCATCTTTGATACAAGCCTGTACTACACAGTAAAGTGGTAGCGATGGCTGAGAAGCCAGATTTATCTCAAGATTTTAAGTGAACAGTAGAACAAGTTACACAAAGAACCAAATAATACAGTGATCCAAAAAAACACTTACTCAAGGTTTCTTGGTAAAAGAATATATATTTATATACTCAGTCAGTTTAAAAACATTACACTAGCATAAGCAGCTCAATATCACACACTAATAAACGGTTTATGGTCATAAAACCGAAAAAACAAATCCCGAAAAAAAAAATCTCGAAATGAAAAGGTCGGAAAAAAAAAAGTCACATTTTTTTTTATGACGTTTTTTGTTCAAAATGGGGGGGTTCCCCCCAACCCACCTTTTCCATTTTTTTTTCATTTTACTCCTTTTTTTTTTTACTTACCTGACCCCAAAAAAGCATATAATTAAATAAATAAAAAATTCGACTTTTTTTTTCGATATTTTTTTTTCGAGATTATTGTAATTCGAGATTTTTTTTCGGTCTTTTGACTGACCACCCTAATAAACCACAAAAAAGCAACCAGTAAGAAAATGAACAAGTTTAGCTCTTCTGAAGTGGGAGCAAAATGGCACTTCAGATACTTAATAAAGGGGTAAAAAGAAAAGGTTATAAGAACAGACAGCCAAAACACATTCATAGGCAGGGCAAAGGGTTTCAGTTAGCTACACCCAGCAATTCTTCTCAATAGGCCTGGGCCAAAGACAAATTGGGCCTCATTACGACCTTGGAGGCAACCATGGTGCTTTTAGCACCATGGCTGCCTCCACAGTCGTGTCTGGGTCCGGGTAGTCGGAATGGGGACTTACCGGGTCATTCCAATCTTGGAGGACCCGGTAAATCCCCATTCTGAATACCATTCCCCATTCCCATTCGAGCCCCCATAGGGCTCAATGGGGAAGGAGTTACTAACGGGCCTGCAAATAGCGGGCCTGTTATTAGCTCTATTGTCCCTTAGTGGCTCCCTCTAAGGGACCTCGGAATACGGCGGTAGGGGGTTAACGGAACGGGCATCCTTACCGGTGCCGTTAACCCTCTACTGCCGTACTCGTAATGAGGCCAATGGTTCAGAGTCTTTGTATAGGATAGCACAGTTCTGGTAGATAACGGTTAAGTCTTTGCCATAGAGTCTAGAAGAGTTTGGCTAGGCGAAAAGTTTGACGAATGTTTAGGAAAGGACAAGCCTTCAAAGTTGCGAAGGTTTCCATAAACTCTCGCAATGGCCTAAAAAATTTCCGGACCACGTTTGCACAGTACCTTGGTGTTGAAGAAGAGCTGTAGCTGAGGCAGTAGTTCCGGGCAGTTCGAGCAGATCTTGCAGTTTGGGAGCTTCAGTCATGGGGACTAGAAGGAGGACGTCGGGAGGTTCCTACACTGCCTATGGATGAGGCCAAAAGTCTTAGCATGACGTTGGTTTACGGTGTGAGTGCCTTTCCTTCCCTTTGGCTATCCAATTTTCAACAGCACTCCGACGAAAATTCGACCAGATGGGGACGGTGTCCAGGTGGCTCACGAGTTGGTTGTTCCCACCAAACTCAAGGGAAGATTTTAACCTTGAAGGGCTTCTCTGTCGATTGGAGTTTCAGGCAATTTGGACCTGCAGCAGGGCTTCACCGGTCATCCAGGAGTTGCAGCAGTCCTCTTCCTTCAGTCTTTCCAGCAGTCTTCGGTTCTTTCATTCCAGTGGTCGACTCTGCTTTCCAAGTCCCAGAGACATGCTTTTAAACAGTTTTCCCGCATTCATTCCAGCCTGGCAGTCACTCACACAGCAGGGTGGCTGTCCTTGCCGGACAGCCAGCCGGCCAATCATGCCAGAGTGCATTCAAGTCTCCTAGGAGACTAAGCACAGGGAGTTTCGGGCACCTCCCTCACATCCTGTCCACCCCAGGCACTCAGGCGCCAGAGGAGGGCTTCAGCACTGAAGCCAGCCAAAGGCCAACGAACAAAGGGACCAAATCTGGTTTGGCGTGCACAGACATTATTGAAAAACATGGCTGACCGGATGTTTAGCTACCATTGTTAGCGGTCGGGAAAAATCACAGTAGTTGATCTAAACCACTGCCACTAGCCATTTAAAGTCAGAAAATGTAACATTTGACTGTTACATGAGTGTCTTGACTCATGGGAAGCTAGGAAACCCCTCCAGCACTCTATAGTAAGATAGGGTGTGCTGGGTCAGTACATTTAAAAAGACTAGTAAAGGCAATTTAACTTTACAGGCTCTGGGAGACGGTAGTCAGTCCCAGAGAAGGTATTTAAACCTTTGGGAAGTCTGAAAGACATCCCTGTGTCACTGCTCTGAAGGTGCTGTATGACACAAAGAAAAAGATGCCTATGGAGTTGTTTTAAAACTCCATAACCAAATAACACAAAAGTAAAACACAAACAACATACATGGAAGAGTGGGAAAAAAAGGCTCACACTGATCCCAGGTAAAAAAATAAAATCCTATAAATCCAGCAAAGTTCCTGGGGGTCTCAAAAGGTAAGGGAAATTTGCACATGTTGAGATTTTTCCCTAACAATGCTTATTTATACTCTTGATTTAGCCCCCCAACACTACGAGCTGATGCTTTGCCAGACTGTGCACACTAACCGTAATCTACCTACTTTGACTCTAGAAGCATGTTGCTACAAACAAGTTTTGCCTGCAACCTCCCTTTTCAACTGATGTTTTCGCAGCAGCCCTGGCATAGCCTTAACAGTACCTGATAACCTGCCTGACTTATTGTGACTTCTTTACCTGTCTGCATGCATGAAGCAGCCCATGTACCATGAGGTGAGGCTGCGCCTGTTGGTATATATTTACCTAGTGTGACTCCTCTGCCTGTCTGCATGCATGAAGCAGCCCCCTGCACCATTAGATGAGGCTGTGCCAGTACATTTATCTATTGGGACTCCTTTGCCTATCTGCATGCATGAAGCAGCCCCCTGCACCATTAGATGAGGCTGTGCCAGTACATTTATCTATTGGGACTCCTTTGCCTATCTGCATGCATGAAGCAGCCCCCTGCACCATTAGATGAGGCTGTGCCAGTACATTTATCTATTGGGACTCCTTTGCCTATCTGCATGCATGAAGCAGCCCCCCCCCCTGCACCATTAGGTGAGGCTGTGCCAGTACATTTATCTATTGGGACTCCTTTGCCTATCTGCATGCATGAAGCAGCCCCCTGCACCATTAGATGAGGCTGTGCCAGTACATTTATCTATTGGGACTCCTTTGCCTATCTGCATGCATGAAGCAGCCCCCTGCACCATTAGATGAGGCTGTGCCAGTACATTTATCTATTGGGACTCCTTTGCCTATCTGCATGCATGAAGCAGCCCCCTGCACCATTAGATGAGGCTGTGCCAGTACATTTATCTATTGGGACTCCTTTGCCTATCTGCATGCATGAAGCAGCCCCCTGCACCATTAGATGAGGCTGTGCCAGTACATTTATCTATTGGGACTCCTTTGCCTATCTGCATGCATGAAGCAGCCCCCTGCACCATTAGATGAGGCTGTGCCAGTACATTTATCTATTGGGACTCCTTTGCCTGTCTGCATGCATGAAGCAGCCCCCTGCACCATTAGATGAGGCTGTGCCAGTACATTTATCTATTGGGACTCCTTTGCCTGTCTGCATGCATGAAGCAGCCCCCTGCACCATTAGATGAGGCTGTGCCAGTACATTTATCTATTGGGACTCCTTTGCCTATCTGCATGCATGAAGCAGCCCCCTGCACCATTAGATGAGGCTGTGCCAGTACATTTATCTATTGGGACTCCTTTGCCTATCTGCATGCATGAAGCAGCCCCCTGCACCATTAGATGAGGCTGTGCCAGTACATTTATCTATTGGGACTCCTTTGCCTATCTGCATGCATGAAGCAGCCCCCTGCACCATTAGATGAGGCTGTGCCAGTACATTTATCTATTGGGACTCCTTTGCCTATCTGCATGCATGAAGCAGCCCCCTGCACCATTAGATGAGGCTGTGCCAGTACATTTATCTATTGGGACTCCTTTGCCTGTCTGCATGCATGAAGCAGCCCCCGCACCATGAGGTGAGACTACGCCAATGTGCATGATGACACGGCATATGCATATTCTTTCACTTTTGAACTGTACCTTGTACTGTGCACGTTCAGTAACTAGCGCCTAGTTACTGGGTAGAAGGTACATTTCAGAGTGCACCATAATACCAAAAACACTGAAAACATTAAACAAATATATAAAGGGCAATGGTGTAAAGGTGTTAAAATGGCTCAGGATGGGGTTGGGATGGCGTTATAAGGGTGAATATATGGTGATGTCGGGGGAACCCCCAAATCAGTGTTTTTCGGTATTTTTCCGGTATTTTTTCCGGGATGAAATGCACTGCTCTGTAATTTCTGTTGGTAAATCATGTATAACTGTGTTTAGATGCCTCTGGGATATGTGCGATAAAATAAATACTAAAATAAATAAAAACAAATAAATATCCTTGTACAAAATAGCTATGCACATCGACACACAGTATTAAAACCTACACATCCGCCACATATAAACAAAACATGCAATGCCCTAGCACCAGAAATACCATCAGCCAACTGTACCTTGCTACCGAAACCCCATCAATGCCCACTTCCCTACCAGCAAAATTCATGTCCATATGGGAAAGTCAGGGAAAGTAAGGCCACCTTGACTACCTCAAATGACCGCCACCACGAATCAATGCACATGAAAACATTTACAAAGGAAATGCCATAACTAGCACAGCCTACATAGTTGACACACACACCCATGCACACCATGTACATCAATAAACTCCCTGCCTGTACGCCAACGCATGGAAGGTGCTAAGCAACACATCTGTTGGCTAAACATGTGAAAAGAGTGTATCTCTCAACATATCACCTGCCTAGATTAAGCAGTATCCATACACATGAGGGCCATGAAGCCATCATACAAAACATCCCACTGACATGACGCATGCACACATGTCCCCCTGCAAATAGGCCATGACCACTATGAGCAACAACGTGTGCCACATAGCCTAATGGCAGCCATAGGACAACCTCACTCAGAAATAATGTGACAACCAAAGGTGCACATGCGCAATGTACCACATAAGCACACATACAACCGCAAGACAAGCCACGCTGCGCACGGCACAAGGAACCACTAAATGTAGTATAGAACAATCAAATGAACATAATGGAAAACTGTGTGTGACGAATTGGATTCTGTCCCGCAGGAATACAAAGATGAGCAGGGGTAAAATGGCCCATTCAACCCTCACACTTCTACAAACCAAAGCACAACGCAATCATAAAGGTAAAACAAGGACATCAAAGAGGTATACCTCCTTTGCCTTTTGTGGTAACGCGGGCAGAGGAAGGCTATACTCTTAAAAGGGGTGTGACGGTGAGCCAGTAGTGACCCAAACAACACAGTATCAGTAGACACACCTTCTGCATTTAGAACGAAAAGACATTACTATTCAAAAACCGATCCCAACGGAAAGAACAGTAAGATTCAACAGACTGGAGAAAGTAGCACTCTGAGCATAGCTCCAGGGGTAAAGTACTACCATAAAAAGGATATTGGGTTGAAAACAGGTACATTTATGATGTAACCATCCTCTAGGTTCCCAAATGGACCCCGGGGGCAGTTCAGTGTCAGAAAACCTGGATTCAGTTCTTGGTGGTCATACAGATCAGAGCCGAGTTTGAACATTGATGCCAGCTGATCAGGATGATTCGAGCACATAGGATCTTCTAGACCCTGGAAGTGGTTCAAAGATGCCAGTCGAGAGCAATCCCAAGAGCTCTTCACAGTTGGCCAGGCCGAGTCGGGCTTTGGCCACTGGGAGTGGTTGGCGAGGGATGCTACAGTGGTTTCAGTCATTCAAGTGGTGATCGAGAGTGTGTTGATGTGCAGTCAATGAGTTGGTGGTTCTAGTGCTAGCTAGCATGAGCCATGGTTGCAACCCTCAGTAAGAGTTAGCAAATGACCCTCCAGAGATTCTAGTCGGGTTTTGGAATCAAGCAGACGCTTTCAGCCTAGCAAGTGACATTCTTTGCTACGACACATTCCAGTGTCAAGCTGGTTTATATTCAGTGCAATAGTTTGGCTGCTTGGAGGAACAACTCTGACGTCTCTAAGAAGTCAAACTATCAGCTGCACCTCCTCAGAGTTATTCTTCCTTTTCTCACTTTCACACAGAAGCTCACTGTCTCCAGAGCTCTGGTCCTCTCTAGGTTGGAGTATTGCAACAGACTCTTTCTAAATCTTCCTGCCTGTACTCTTGACCTTTACAACTTATCCAGAACAGGACTGCAAGACTTGTCCTTCACTTCACGCCCAGCATTCATATCTCTCCAGCTCTGAAATTTTTCACTGGCTCCCTATGGCTGCAAGGATCAATTCAAGACCCTCTGCATCATTCACAAGGCTGTCTGGGGCATCGGACTCCTCTGCCGCCAACTTTCTCTTCCAAAACATCTTCCTTCTTGAGCTCTCCACTCATCCTCTTCCAACTATCTGAGGATCAGACACTTCTCAAATCAGAGATTTGGGGGCAGATCTATCTCCTCAGCTGGGGCCACTCTCTGGAACAGCCTCCCTGCCTAACTTGACCAGAACCACCTCCAGTTCCAGAAGCAACTCAAGACATTCCTTTTCGCTTCCGCTTTCTCTCTTCCTCTCCCCTGCTGATGCACCAGACTGCTCTGCGCACTGGTCACCTGGTCACCCTGTGAACCTGGGCCCAGGCTCCTGCATATCCATTTGCCTTTGCACTGCCTCCGGGCTCCCCAGCACTTTCTGTATCAGCAACCCTACAGACCCTACTCTCTGCACTTATTCACAAGAGGCCATCTTTCAAGCAAAAAAAGATACCTTCAACAATCGCATTATCCAAGCAGATTCTAACACTAAAGAACTGTTTAAGATTCTGAAGGAACTTGAATCACTAGCTACTCCTCCTGACTCCTGTACCAAAGATAGTAAATGGTGCGAGAATATACGGAAAGAACCTTTGGACAAAATTGCTTCTGTTCAATCAAAAATCAAATCTAAGCAACACTGCCTCCAAACAGATAAGCAATTGAATACCTGAACGACTGTATTCACCCAAGCTAACCCCAACATTAAACCGTTCAGCTTCTCCTCACTCACCATTGCCGAGGTTGAATGCATCATCAATAAAATTAAACCTTCCAATTGCCAAGGCGACTCGTGTCCAGCTCCCATTATCAAGGAGGCCTCTCACGATCTAGCCCCTTTCATTAGGGCCTTCATAAATTCCTCTTTCAAAACAGGTTTAGCCCCAGACAACCTAAAGGATGCTTACAAATCCCTCCCTGGATCCGTGGCTACCTACTAACTATAGGCCCATCACATCAGTCCCTTTCATGCTCAAAATCTTGGATTGCGCCGCTTACCTACAGATTCAGGATCAGGGGAGTTGCTAGGTCTGGAAAAGACCCGGGGCTAAGCTGATGTCAGAACTGTTGGGACTGGCGGCTAGCTCGTCTTTTGGATGTAGATCTTGAGATTCTATCCGGGGCTACAACCAAATGATCAGGGGCTATAGCCCCCTTAGCCCCCCCCTAGCAACGTCCCTGTTCAGGACTATCTGGAAGTCAATAATCTTCTTGGTTTAAGGCAATCTGGCTTCCGGCCCCGGCACGGGACGGAAACTGCCCTTATTGACCTCAAAACACAGATTGAAGTCTTGAAAGACAACAGGAAATTAGCCTTATTACTACTACTCGATTTATCAGCGGGATTTGATTTGGTTAACCACCAAATCCTCTGCCAACACCTTACATCAGCCGCCCACTTTTCAGTCTCTGCCACAGCTTGGATCAGATCCTTCTTAAGTAATAGATCAATGCGTGTCTTCTCTCCGTTAGCATCTGCAGAGCCTGCTCCCTTGCATTGTGGTGCACCCCAAGGTGCTTGTGTCTCTGACACTTTATAATGTGTTCACCAAACCTTTGTTTGATGTCCTTGACTATCTCGGTGTCTCTTACACCAACTATGCTGATGACACCTAGATACTCATCCCCATCACTGGTGACTATGCAGTGGACACTAAAGCCTTAAACAACGTCTACATGGTTATCCCGGCCTGGATGGCACAACACAAATTGTGCTTTAATGACAACAAGACGGAAATCCTTATCCTGGGCTCCCATCAACGCCTCAACAAACTTGATCCCTCCTTCAATTTGTTCATCAACGATGGTAACGTCATTCAGGTTTCTAAGGATACCAAAACCTTAGGAATTTACCTTGACGCTACACTATCATTACACAGACAAACTAATGCGGTCAACTCAGCTTCTGCCCACACTTGCAAACTTATTACCACCTGTAGACCCTTCCTGTCTACTCCCAATTGCACCATCCTGGCCAGAACTCGCATCATGTCTAAGTTAGATTACTGTAGTGCCCTCTACTTAGGGACCAACCAATCCAACCTTCACAAACTCCAAGTCATTCAGAATAATGCCATTAGAGCAGCATTTAATACATGAGAAACCACCAGATCTCCACCTTCAGACACAATCTTCACTGGCTTCCTGTTAAGCATAGAATATCTTTACAAACAGTGGCTCTGACTCACAAGTGCTTATCTAACCAGGCACCTCTGTACTTAGCCAAGCGATTCACACTGCATACTTCCACATGGTCCGTGAGAGCTGCTCAAGCCAATAGTCTATATCTTCCTAGATTTAAGCTTCAAAAAGCTGGTTGCATTAGCTTCCCCATCCTGGCTTCCAAGCTTTGGAATACCCTGCCTAACTTTATCAGAGCTGAGCCTTCCATACATGCCTTTAAGAGCAAAACCAAAGCATGGCTCTTTGCACTTGGCATTTAAGACACCCATACAGACACCCACTTGGCAAACAGATACTATACTATTGCTCACTTTTGCACGCTGCTGCAGAATTTACATGTATAAGATTGCCTGCATTCCTCGCTGTACATATCATGTAAACCCCCTACAGCTGCCACATGTCTATGTGTTAGAGGAACTGTTTTTCTATACCCCTCTTGCCTCAACTGGACTCTGTATTATATAGTTTACCTACTGTAGCTCTTCCTGCATGATTTCTGTAAGTGGATAGAGCCTCCTACTCTGATTCCTGTATATAATGTAAGCTGTTTCAAACGATATGCGCCCAGTTTCCTCCGGGCCCAGCGCGCTATACAAATAAACAAAATACAAATACAAATACTTATGAGCCACCTGCTGCCTGCACTTGTAAGTTAACTGTATTTCCTCTGTTCCCCTCCCCCTGGCACTTCTTCCCTTCCCTCTTCCCTGCACTTGCGTGATCTGAATGACACAAGGCCTAGTAAGATAGGTATTTTGTCCTCCTTTTGTTTCCCCCTCCCTGTATTGTCACGCCTAGATACACTTGTGTACAGGCACGTTATAAATGCCACATCATATAATTTCAATGCAGACACCAGCACCTTCCTTATTAGTCAGGATATGGGGAGTAACCGGTTTGGTGCAGGAGAACACGGAGCACACCGAGCTTCATCTGGTCAGGGCCTCAGGCTGCTGTGAGTCCTTCACAAAGGACTCATTGACAGAATACTGACAGAATACTCCACTTTAGGGTCTTCTCTTCTGGCAAAGAAGATCAGTGTCAGAATGTTTGGTCCTGTTCCACAGCACTGATCACTTCCACTTTTGCTTCAGAGTGGTTAGGGGGCAGATCTTCCTTATATCTTGGACAGCTCCTTTTTCACCTCCAGCAGAGGGATTTTCACAGTGCAACTGACCCAAAAGAAGTCCAGATGAGAATGTTCAGAATGTCTCTACATCTGTAAAGGATCCTTGAAGAACTGAGGGAATTCTGCAGAAGGGGTGATAACTCCTTCTTTTGAGGGCTAAAGCTCTTTCCGGGAGCAATTCCTGTTCCTGACTGGAGTGCTTTGCTCCAGAGGAAAACAGGAAAGGGAAAGAGAGACAGTGAGAAACAAGATGGTGGCAGGCTTCATTCAGTGTCCAAAACACTCCTGCCTATCCTACTCGTGCCCCCTTCTCTCCTACTGACAACAGGGACATTTGGATGTGCAGGACTCTGGTGTGAGGCTACTCCTCTTGAATGGGTGTGCTCCTTTGTCCTGGGCCCAGGACAACTGCCTGCATTATGCCTAAAATCAGGCATATCTTTTTCTTAGGGATGACCCTGCTACCAGCATTTGGTAATCATGATCATCATAAATGTCACCCCTCTGTGGCAGTCACTTTGCTGTTGTTGCAGAGGTCGAGTGGGCATCGTGATGATCTTTGATTCTGCTCTGCAACATGAGCAAATCGGGTGCTGTGTATCGGGCTATCGATGCAGCTGGGCACAATTGTACCATGCTTTTGCCATAGAGTTGTCACAAAGAGGGATATGGATAACAGATTAACCCTTTGGAGAAGGAATCACCTACATCATCTACTGCCTACTCGGGACCTTGTCCTGGTCATGCTCCAACTATGGAAGCCACCCTTTGAGCCACTGATAGACGTCAGGTTCCTTTCATGGAAGGTGTTTTTCATAGTGGATGTTACAAGACAGAACAACGAGTTAGGGGCCCACTTGGTGAGAGAAACTTTCCTCCAAATCACCACTGAAATTAATATTCTTTGCGTTGACCAGTCCATTTTACCAAAAATTACTTCCTCCTTGCATCAAAACCAGGACAATGCCTTGCCAGCTTTTTTCCTTCATCACAAACCCCAGAAGAAGAAGGGCAACCTAGCCTGGATCTTGTCAGAGCTCTCCAAACCTATGTGGATTGCATGGCATCTTTTCAGTAGTATGGCTTACTATTTGTGGCCTATGGTGGCGCCGCCAAGGGGAAGAAACCTCCTTCCTCAGCAAATGGGTTCAGTGTGCCATTGTGGCAGCTTACTCTATGGCAGAAATAACCCTCTTGGTCCTGCCAGAGGACCTCTCTACAAGGGGATTTACGGCTTCATGAGCCAAGGCTAAGGACATTTCCCTTGGGGATATTTGCAACGCTGTTAGATGGGCCTCTCTGCACACAACTTTATGAGGCCTTGCCGCCTGTCCTTGGACAGTGACCTGTCTACAGAGTTCGGGTCTGGAGTCTTGCACCTTTCCCATACTTGATGATGTGTTTTTGTCTTAAAAACCCTTGGCATTCAGTATTCTGTTGACTTGGCTTTTTGTCTTTTGTTAATGGGGGGTAGCCAGGGTAGGACTGTACGGTAGGACTGTACTGCTTGCTATATCTTCCATCTGGAAGGATTATGTAAGGAGGGAGGATGGGGTAATGCCTCGGTTACATATGGTAATATTCATTTTTCCAGTATTCCTGACTCGTCACAGTCCTTCTGTCCCCAGCCTCCTCTCCTGTCCCACTTGGGGCTGCCTTGGTCTAGAAAACACATGCAGATTAGGGGAAGATGTGAGGCATTATAGCCCATGCAAGGGATGGTGGTAAAAGTGTTGTAGGGGATCAAAACTAGGGACTGTCTGTCAATCTATATCCTCAGCCTAGGTCCCCGTCTCAGTAAGTCACACATATGATAGGCGCGCGAAGCAGAGACTTAAATGAATATCATGCTTAACAAATCCGTTTAAAGCCTAGCCCAATATCTATCTAAACAACTGGGCAGCAGGAATAAAAGAGAATGCCTGTTCAGGGATGGAGCCTTTCATGAGCTGCCCTGGAGGAAGTCAAAGGAGAATGAATGATCATAGTAATTGATACATTTGTAGTCTGCGTTGAAAGTTGTAGTTATTACTTGATGCTGTCAGAAAATAAGAGATGCAGGTGCATAATATGAAACCTGCTTGTCTTGTCGTTAAATCTCTACAGATGGAGCTTAATCTTGGGTGTCGGTTGTGCTGTGCCTCGGTACGAAATGGATAACATAACATAACATAACATAACATATAAAAGAAGTGAGTCTGGTAGACCCATACATTACTTTTTGAAACAAAGTTCCTGTATGGTGCAAAGAGCTAGAATTGTGAAGGGTTCTTCTGCCCTCAGCGTTTGGGTCTGTTCATGTTTCTTCGATGGCCCTTCGTTTACCACGCAGCCAAGCAGGACTGAATATGTCTACCATAACTAGAAAATTGCGTATCTTTATATGCGCGCACTTAGTCTAAGCATCTATAATTCCTGCAATATTGTGTCTGTGCCGTGTTTCTTAGTACAGACCTCTCCCCCCTGGTACCTCTCACGTCTGTCTATGGGACTCGCCTCACTCTAAAGCACCTACGGGATAAGAAAGGGTAATTTCCGTCCCAACACAATGCAGATTGTTTTTATAGCATAATGCTGGAGGTAAATCCACCACTTTAAGGGCAGTTAATGGCGGAATTACTGGGCCGGAATTAATTCATGTTAAATCCTATCCATTCTGTCCTGTGGGCTCTGAAAATGGGCAGTAGCGCTGTACTCCCAACACTAGTAATCCTGTGGTAACCCATGGGGCCGAGTGACAGTAAGAGTAAATGAGTTTGGCCGGTTTTACCACCAATGTACCCCCCAAACTTGTAATGAGGTCCATTCAGTGGACATTCCCTCTTTGGGTATAAATGAAAAGTGTGGACTGTACTTTCTAGCCATGCCACTCCACCTCCTGAGAATTAAACTTGGGCTCGTCTGTCACATTACCACTTTGACAGCATGGTGAGCATCTAAACTATGGAACTCATTTCCTCCTTCACTGAGAGCGAAACAGTCAAATTGAGTCTTGCATAAACTATTGAAAATCATCTGTCAAGTAACATCACACTTTTACTGTATCTCTCACTTGTAACCTCCTGCACAGTGCCTGCTTCCTTTGTTTTCTTATTAAGATGTGCCTTGATTCCCAAGGGTTTAGTGTGATGTATAAATATAAAATAAATAAATAAATAAATACATAAATGGGTACCCCTAAATCAGGAAGACATACCTAAAGTCCCTGACCAGACCTCTTAGGGAAGATCCCCCAAATTGGGTTGAAAAAGCAGTTTCATCATCAGATTCGATTCAGAACACCAATGTATTAGTCTGTCTTTGGGTTTCCCGTTATAGGTGCAAGATTAGGAATCCAAAATGTGCACACTGTCAGGGGCATTTCAGAGCACGTGACCCTCTCTGTACTGTGAGTGGTGAAATCTTAATCAAGATGTTTACTTTCAGTTTGGTTCTGCAGAGGACTTGAGCCACTGTGGCAGTCCTTACACTACAGACCCAGAGGCCAGGGGCACCCGGCCCATTTACCCTCAAGAAACAGTCATTGTACTACAGGGGTTTCAAAAAAGGTAGCAGGCGCTCCTCTCCAGAAAGAACATGGCATGATAACCTGTTCTGAGATGAGTTTGCAGCACACGCTTTTTGCTCACTGTGCCTTTCACAGATGGAAAATATCCATTTGTATATCAGTCTTTGTCCCGCTCACATGGGCAGTCCAGCACCGAAATGCTATAGCAATTCCTCTCTGAACAAGAGTACCAACAGCAACCCCATACACATGTTTCAGCCTTTTTGGGCCTCATCAGTGAGGTGAAGCTGTGCCTCTCTGAGCACAGTGAGCAGGGAGTCCACCTCTGGTTGCCCCCAGGTAACTCAGGGTGATCAACCCCAAGTTCCTTGCAGATATTTCAAAAAAGGTAGCAGGCGCTCCTCTCCAGAAAGAACATGGCATGATATACCTGTTCTGAGATGAGAGTTGTACTACAGGGTCGCTCAGCACTTTTTTATTCTTTAGTTGTCAAAAACTGTAAATTTTTTCGAATGGAAAGGCAGTTAGGATATGGACCCCATCTGACTCTGTGTGGCACTAGTTTTGGGTAATCCCTTACCAGTCTCACGAGGAAATGTGGCCTGCATGATGTTGTCTCAAGGCACCCTGTTCAAGGGGGTGCCTTGTTCTAGAAAGACATGTGCACCCATGCTAAATATACCTCTTACTTTTGCAAGATGGATAGCACATAGGTTAAGTGCTTGGGGTTTATATGAGGTAAGACTGTTCGTCACTCAGATGAAATCCCAATATGGCTGACTCAGGCTCACACCGTTACCAGGTCAACACATTGCATGCCATTATATTGTGTGACACAGCACTTATAAGTAGAAGGAGTCTGGGATGGCACATCATACAAACAGCTGCTATTATAATATTGTGGATTCCGATGCTGGGAAATGTGTGGCCTGCTTTGCGACTGAATAGAGAATTGTGGAAGCACACTGTCTCAATATCATTGTCTTGACTTACTGCCACTCATACATTGGCTGCCTATCACTTTCTGTTCTATGGCTGCTTGTATGTGAGTGATGCATGGTTTATGCGTATTAGCACTTTCTGATCTTTGGCTGCTTGTATGTGAGAGATGCATGGTTTATGCTTCCTAGCACTTTCTGTTCTTTTGCTGCTTGTATGTGAGTGATGCATGGTTTATGCATATTAGCACTTTCTGATCTTTGGCTGCTTTTATGTGAGTGATGCATGGTTTATGCTTCCTAGCACTTTCTGTTCTTTTGCTGCTTGTATGTGAGTGATGCATGGTTTATGCTTCCTATTACTTTCTGTTCTTTTGCTGCTGGTTTATGGGTGATGCATGGTGTATGCTTCCTTTCACTCTCTGACCTATGGCTGCTTGTATGTGAGTGATGCATGGTTTATGCTTCCTATCACTTCCCGCTCTTTGGGTACTTGTATGTGAGTGATGCATGGTTTATGCTTCCTAGCACTTTCTGTTCTTTGGGTGCTTGTATGTGAGTGATGCATGGTTTATGCTTCCTAGCACTTTCTGTTCTTTTGCTGCTTGTATGTGAGTGATGCATGGTTTATACTTCCTAGCACTTTCTGTTCTTTTGGTGCTTGTATATGAGTGATGCATGGTGTATGCTTCCTAGCACTTTCTGTTATTTGAGTGCTTGCATGTGAGTGATGCATGGTTTATGCTTCCTATCACTTCCCACTCTTTGGGTACTTGTATGTGAGTGATGAAGGGTTTATGCTTCCTAGCACTTTCTGTTCTTGTGCTCTTGAATGTGACTGATGCATGGTGTATGCTGCCTAGCACTTTCTGTTCTTTGAGTGCTTGTATGTGAGTGAGGCATGATTTATGCTTCCTAGCACTTTCTGTTCTTTGGCTGCTTGGATCTGAGTGATGCATGGTTGATGCGTCCTAGCACTTTCTGTTCTTGTGCTCTTGAATGTGACTGATGCATGGTGTATGCTGCCTAGCACTTTCTGTTTGTGTGCTCTTGAATGTGACTGATGCATGGTTTATGCTTCCTAGCACTTCTTGTTCTTGTGCTCTTGTATGTGACTGATGCATGGTTTATGCTCCTTAGCACTTTCTGTTCTTTGGCTGCTTGGATGTGAGTGATACATGGTTTATGCGTATTAGCACGTTCTGATCTTTGGCTGCTTGTATGTGAGTGATGCATGGTTTATGCTTCCTAGCACTTTCTGTTCTTTTGCTGCTTGTATGTGAGTGATGCATGGTTTATGCATATTAGCACTTTCTGATCTTTGGCTGCTTGTATGTGAGTGATGCATGGTTTATGCTTCCTAGCACTTTCTGTTCTTTTGCTGCTTGTATGTGAGTGATGCATGGTTTATGCTTCCTATTACTTTCTGTTCTTTTGCTGCTGGTTTATGGGTGATGCATGGTGTATGCTTCCTTTCACTCTCTGACCTATGGCTGCTTGTATGTGAGTGATGCATGGTTTATGCTTCCTATCACTTCCCGTTCTTTGGGTACTTGTATGTGAGTGATGCATGGTTTATGCTTCCTAGCACTTTCTGTTCTTTGGGTGCTTGTATGTGAGTGATGCATGGTTTATGCTTCCTAGCACTGTCTGTTCTTTTGCTGCTTGTATGTGAGTGATGCATGGTTTATACTTCCTAGCACTTTCTGTTCTTTTGGTGCTTGTATATGAGTGATGCATGGTGTATGCTTCCTAGCACTTTCTGTTATTTGAGTGCTTGTATGTGAGTGATGCATGGTTTATGCTTCCTATCACTTCCCACTCTTTGGGTACTTGAATGTGAGTGATGCATGGTTTATGCTTCCTAGCACTTTCTGTTCTTTGGGTGCTTGTATGTGAGTGATGAATGGTTTATGCTTCCTAGCACTTTCTGTTCTTGTGCTCTTGAATGTGACTGATGCATGGTGTATGCTGCCTAGCACTTTCTGTTCTTTGAGTGCTTGGATGTGAGTGATGCATGGTTGATGCTTCCTAGCACTTTCTGTTCTTTGGCTGCTTGGATGTGAGTGATGCATGGTTGATGCTTCCTAGCACTTTCTGTTCTTTGGCTGCTTGGATGTGAGTGATGCATGGTTGATGCTTCCTAGCACTTTCTGTTATTTGGCTGCTTGGATGTGAGTGATGCATGGTTGATGCTTCCTAGCACTTTCTGTTCTTGTGCTCTTGAATGTGACTGATGCATGGTGTATGCTGCCTAGCACTTTCTGTTTGTGTGCTCTTGAATGTGACTGATGCATGGTTTATGCTTCCTAGCACTTCCTGTTCTTGTGCTCTTGTATGTGACTGATGCATGGTTTATGCTCCTTAGCACTTTCTGTTCTTTGGCTGCTTGGATGTGAGTGATGCATGGTTTGTGCTTCCTAGCACTTTCTGTTCTTGTGCTCTTGAATGTGACTGATGCATGGTTTGTGCTTCTTAGCACTTTCTGTTCGTGTGCTCTTGAATGTGACTGATGCACGGTTTGTGCTTCCTAGCACTTTCTGTTCTTGTGCTCTTGAATGTGACTGATGCACGGTTTATGCTGCCTAGCACTTTCTGTTTGTGTGCTCTTGAATGTGACTGATGCACGGTTTATGCTGCCTAGCACTTTCTGTTCTTGTGCTCTTGAATGTGAGTGATGCATGGTTGATGCTTCCTAGCACTTTCTGTTCTTGTGCTCTTGAATGTGACTGATGCATGGTTGATGCTTCCTAGCACTTTCTGTTCGTGTGCTCCTGAATGTGACTGATGCATGGTTGATGCTTCCTAGCACTTTCTGTTCTTGTGCTCTTGAATGTGACTGATGCATGGTTTATGCTTCCTAGCACTTTCTGTTCTTGTGCTCTTGAATGTGACTGATGCATGGTTTATGCTGCCTAGCACTTTCTGTGTGTGTGCTCTTGAATGTGACTGATGCATGGTTGATGCTGCCTAGCACTTTCTGTTCGTTTGCTCTTGAATGTGACTGATGCATGGTTGATGCTGCCTAGCACTTTCTGTTCGTGTGCTCTTGAATGTGACTGATGCATGGTTGATGCTTCCTAGCACTTTCTGTTCTTGTGCTCTTGAATGTGACTGATGCATGGTTTATGCTACTAATCAACACTGTTCTCTTTCATCCCCAAAACATCATGGAAAGTGCTGCAGCTCCTCAAGCCCACTCCCGTCCTTGTAATGGAACTTGCAAACTCGAGACTCCTAGGGCAAACATGTCAACATCACCCCCCCAACCCCACCTCCTCCCCCCCAGTGAATAAGCTGTTTGCTATGATTAACACGGAAATCACACATTGCATACTCGGGGGGGGCACATGCTGTGGATGCTAATGAGCATCTGCAGGCCAGGTGCTCCCTGGGGCTAGCCAGGCAGGTCAAGGACCCTGTGGCTGCGTGCTAATGTCCAGTATAAATATCCCCAGGCTCCTCATTTGCAGGTAACACTGCGGTGCAACGGAGGTTCTGGAGATCGATTGCAGTTGTGGTTTCTGTGCATTCCGAAGGTGGGTTGTTGGTTCCAGTTACCATAAGTGTATAATTTTCTATTTTGAAGACAATTATTAGTGCTGCCGCAATGGCATATTTTTGCCAAGACAGAGAACTGCGGCTCTCCCATCTGAAAGTCAGTACTGGTACCCAGCTATGGCAGTGAGCAAGATCTGAACACTTTATTAGATTCTTATGAATGCATGCAAACCTATTAAAGTCTTTTGTGAAACTTCTTTCTCTTCCCTCGAACACTGCATAACAAAAGGAGAGCCATGGAATTGGTCCCTCTTAGAGCCATTGTTTGCTAACCTAACGAACAGCCCCCCTTCCCCTTTCCCCCCGCCCCCACTTCACTCCCTGAATGAAGAGTGCTGCGGATACCCTTTTTCAATGCTTTCCCAGAGGCTTTCTACAAGAGAAGAACTATGTTCTTTATTTCCATGTCTTTTAATCTGACATACCAATCACTTTTTGTGTATATTAATTGTCGGTTATTCTAGTGGCTGCTTTGGGACATGGACTAAATGCATCCATCCAGCATCACATCAAAGCTCTTTTCATTTTCCTAACACCAGATCGCACCTCACTGTGACATGGCACCTTAATTAGGAAGGCGGGGTTCATTGTGTGTCACGATGCAGACAGTATTCCATGTTGTGATATGTGTGCAGCAGTGATTTGTGTGCTGCACAAGCCACCACCCTGTTGGTTAATGGCGTTTATGTGGCTCCCCCTCTATGTAACTTCACACATGCATGTTTTGTATGATGTGTCCCAAAGGCACACTGGAGCGTTTTCTGTATGTGGCTCTATGGAGTATGCCATAATGTGCCCACATTTAAACGCATAACACAAAGTAGTTGCCTCAGCTTGTACATACACTAGGCCAAATGCCCTTTCTACATTGCTACATGATGAATAGTTTGGGCCATTAGGTGTCGCTTGCAACCCCTTTAAATAGCCCAGACTTTTGCATTCAAATACTGAATCACGTGCACATAGGGAAGAGGGCTTGGAAGAGGACTTATGACAAGGGGCACACCAGAATGACATTTGAGGAGGGACACATAAGATATTAGGTGTTTTATGGTTATTGATCCCTCTTATTCCCTGCCACTAGCCATGCTAATCCCAATGGCTAATGCCACCCATTCCAGCCCATCTCAGAACTCTTTGAACGAACTCTGAGCTATTCCATGCTGGTGGCTATGTTTGCTAAAGTACACACATGCACACTGCATGGTAACTACTGTGCAGCCGGTGACATAGTTCTTTATTTCCATCATTGGATATAATAATGAAGGTTATCTCTCAAAAGAACAGTTCTGCTGTGTAACGAATGTGTCCCGAATAGTAGCAGAACATTGGATTATTTGTAATAATGTACTAGGAGCTTGATGTATTTACCTATTAATCACAATCTTTGCACCATAGGGAAAAATAATTTTCCAAAAAGCACATGTAAACTTTAAATAATCTTTCTAAAGCCCTATTTTGTGGCAGCTAATAGCATTACTAATAAACACCATCTTGCAAGTACGCTAAGGCCCTATTTAGCAGTGGCAGTTTGAACAGAGCAGAGCGTCAGCCGGAAGCACCTGCCCACCAAGCTGTATAAGCTGGGAGAGAACTAGGTGTCATGTCTTCCCCATCGCTCCCCCTTCCTCCTGTTCCCCGGCATTTGGAAACGGTGCCTATCCCGGCCCAACAGACCTTCCAGGGGTAACAGCACCTCCCCACCCACCAGCCTTGCGAGGAGTCTCAGCATCGCATCTGCTGTGCTCCCCTTTCCTTCTGTTCCCCCGGCATTTAGAACCAGTGCCTCTACCCGCCTGCCAGCCCTGCGAGTGGTAACAGAACCTCCCTGCCCACCAGCCCTGCAACGAGTCTGGGCATAGCATCTGCTGCGCTGCAACTTGTGGCTCCCGCCTTTCAAACACAATAACTGCCCCAAAAGAGCATTGGGCATCCACGTACAGTGTGCATGAAGCCCTGCTGTGGTTGTGGGGCTATAAACTTTATTTTAAGGTGTAAGCACCATTGACATCCTATTCATTGCCAGGTGAATGGGACTGGTCGTATATTTTAGTTTGCTGATAGAAGATTCTGATATTTTCAAACAAACCTTTATCAGTAACTCCATTGAAAAGCAACCATATTTGCTTTGTGATTTTATAAACAATCAATTTTTCTTGACTCTTGAAGGTGGGCCCTTTTGCAATCAAGGCACTGGTTGTCAATGAGTCTCCTTCGAGTCTTCTTCTTGTGAGTTTTTGTTTTAAAATCACAGACGCTTTGTATAACATAGTTTATGGCTCCTGCAATTCAAATGTTTGTGAGGGAGACCTGCAATGGCCCCACCCCTCCCGCCTTTATTGTCTTTATACCAGATTTGACGTGTTCCTTCCTGTTTGTTTTTAGCAAATCCTCACAGCGGTAACTGACACACCCTTGCAACATTTCTGCTTTTTAGCCCTGCTTTTTCTTTTTTTAATTCTTCAAATTGTTATACTTAACTTCTAAATATGGACATCGTTGACTCCGCCCCATCATCCCCCAAAGTTGGTTAAATGTATCAAAACAAAAAAGTTGACTCTTACAGTTAGATTTTTTGTTGTCCTTTCTTCAGTGTGAAGACTTTGAGATTCGGATTACTAAATGTTTTGTGTTGGCAAGGAAAGGGCAGGCAAATGGGGTGAGGAAGTCTGCTTACCCTTCACAATGGTCTCAATTCTGGTCACTCTTGAACCTATTTGGTGCTTGAAATCTCACAAAAATGAACTTTTGCAAACTGTTCCGACCCACAGTGTTGTTTTGCGGTCCTGATGGGCTATAGGTGTTCCCAGGCCCACAAAAAATGGTAATTAGTTTGGGCTGTTAGACGTCGCTTTCGACACCTATCAAGCACAAACTATTACATTCAAATACTGATTCATGTATGAATAGGGAAAGGGACTTTAGAGAAGGGTTTCTGAAGAGGGGCACATAGAAATGACATCATGGAGGGATACACTGTTGTTTGATTATAAGCCCCACCCATTCCTTGCCCATTGCCTTGTTTATCCCTATGGCTAATCCCACCTGTTCCTGCCTTTCCCCTCCCACAAGTTCTCTGCATGGGAATTCTTTGAGGTCTGAGCTCTTCCATGCTGACCTCCATATTGGAGATACACTTCATTGTTAGCTTGTGAGAAAAATCCTTGATTCACCAAAACCAAGTATTTGTTTTGAAACGTAGGCCTTAAAAAAATAAGGCCAGTTTTTCATTACGTGTTATGAAAACATGTGCTAATATTTTTATATGTTACTTTTCCCAGAGAATATGTATTTGTTCAAACATGTTTCCACATTGTAACATTTTAAGATCTGCAAAGATGTTTCTATTAATTGTACGCATTTTGGTGTCTTTAGTAACTGACCCATAGCAGTGAGTCATACAAATTCATTTTCAAGATGACAGCTGCATTCACTGTCCAACAGCATGAAAGAATTGTGCTGCACTCTGCTTGGTTGCTCGGGTAATGGGTGGTGGGTGTGTCTCAGGTCACTGTTGTGGGACTGCCGAGTTGGCAGGCTCCCTCTTCCCCCTCACACCCACTGCCCACGGATACATTGGATACATTGTTCAATGAAGCCCTTTGCCCTGCTCCAGCCCTACCCTGGGAGTGGCCATTCCTGCAAATGGAAGCTCTATATAGGAATAGCAGCAGCCCAGCCATTTCCGAACATTTGAAGCATTTCATTGAAAACAGGTTGCTGTATTCCAACAAGATTTTAAAATTAAGGTCGTTCACGAACAGTGTTGCTAGTGAAATTAAAGCCTGTGTGATGAAAGCCTAATGGATGCAGCGAAAATAGCACCCCTTGCATATGAAAAAAGAAAACCTACCAGGGGTCACAGATGCATACCTAATCAGTTCTGCCTAACGTGTCATCTAATGCGCTCTGTACTGGGGGAAAAGGGTCATTGGGAGGCTCCATTAGCACCCATCGCGGTTTCGCTTGAAAAAAGTCCGGTTTGCAAACAATGTGCAAGTTAATAACAAGGAAAGAGTGTCCACGTGCTTGTGCAGATGAAAAACACCGGCATTGTGAATGCCCTACATCTCTAGGTGACAGTCACCCCGAGGCTCCATTCCAACTGCTTGCAGCAATGACACAGTCAAAGTCATGTGTCCAAAGGCGATGTAAGCTGAATAAAAACAAGCAAGCATCACCAAAGTCAAGAGGCCAGGCACGCGTTCATGTTCATGCGTGCGTGCGTGCGTGCGTGCGTGTGTAGTCAGTGTTTGGATACATGGATGTCTAGTTGTCAGGTTTGGATAGATGGATGAGTAGTTTTCAGGTGTGTCTTTGTGGTAGCATTTGTGTTTTTCAGCTCATATCCTGATGTTTTACATGTTTAATTGTTCCTCAAAAAATAGTTCTCGCTCCAACAGAAGTGACACGGTTGTAAATGCACATCTCTCAAACTTTGAGTCTCTAACTAGCAATAGGCCAACTTTATTTGCACAATAAACTATGACGTCGATGAAGATGGACAGTGAAGAAGAGTGATTACAATGTGCATGCAGTGTAAGTCAAGTGGAGTTTACTGGTGGGGTTTGCCTTCGAAGGAGGGTGAACATGAATCCAAGAAAGGTGACAACCTCCAGATATGGGGAGCTGAAAGGCAAGACTACTATTGGGCAGCTACAGAGGCATTGCTAATTTATTTTCATTCAAACAGAAAGACAACAACAACCCTCAAAGAATAAGAATAAATAAAAGAGGAATATAGAACGGATGTTTGTGTGTGATGGCAAAGATAGCAAATCATTATTGTTAAAACACATTTCCTCGTAATGCATTCTTTTAAAAATGAGGTCGAGCTGTTGAGAACAGTGGGCTTGTTGACTCATATTATAATCATTAGATTTGATGAGTTAGCGCAAGCGTAAGGTGAGCCACCAGACTGACTACGGCATTATTGGTTTGGGCCATTAGTTGTCACTTGTGACACCTATAAACCAAAACTATTGCATTAGAGTACAGATAGGGAGGAATATCACATATGAGGAGGGAATCAGAGTCTCTAGGTGTTGTGTGGTTAGGTGCCCACCCGTTGCCTGCCAGTGGCCATGCTAATCCCTATGGCCATTCGCACCCATTCCTGCCCCTCCCTGCCCTAAACACCTCCTCATTGGAACTCTTTTAACTCGCTGTAATCTAGTCTCACCATCATACTTTGCACACTAAGTGCCTGTCACTTTTTCTTCAAAGCAGTTTTCTGAGAGTTAATGACTTAAATAAAGCAGAACTGGTGTAATAAAAAAGGCTTACCAGGCTTGACTTCAGCCGCTTGATTTATAAGTACTCTGCGTGTCCTTCACTGAATTCCTGTTAAACACAAGCATTGGCAAAGGCAAACGTTTTGCCTTGTGCATAAGTACTAATTGTATTAATTTGTATACCCTCATTTTAGTAATTCATTTGTAAACCAATAATTTTGACCTAAAATCACCTGACATTTCCAACATGCATTTTGATTTCATCTCACTTTACCAGGCATCGTTATAGTTTTACAGGTTTATTTTCCAGTGTACAAGTGTTTATTTAGGTCTGTTTACGTGTGTGATTGCAAAAGGTTTTCCATTTTTAGTTTTGGCTATTAAGTGTTGCTTGCGACACCGATAAGCTTAAACTATTGCATTTGAGTACAGAATGGGAAGAATGGCATAGGAGGAGAAACACAGAGGAATGACACACAATCTATATTTGTTGGCTGGTTATGATACCACCCATTAACTACCTGTGTCAGGAGTCGCCTTGAAAAACTCACCAAAATATTACAAAAGTAGTCAAAAAGGAGTGTACGCCAGTGCAAGAAGTAACACAGTTGTATTTTTTTTATTTTTATTTTTTTTGTTTTTTATTGGTTTGTACAAACCTTTAAAACACATCAAATAATTTTGCAGTTTATTGAACGCTCTTGCTTCACTAGGAGCGTCCCTCATTGTTTTGGAAATCCTTCGGTCTTCGCTGGTTTGGATCCAATCTAATTCCCAGATCTTTTTCTTTACCAAAAGCGGATTGTCCTGCAGCGTTTTGATGTTGGTCTCATACATGGTCATAAGCTCTTCACATTTCTTAAACCATAAAGCTAACAGACAGTCTGGGTTCGCATTTCCAGGTTTGCTCAGTATTTTAAATTGTGGAGCAGCGTCTGGCAGTGTAGTTTTCCTAAATAAGGCCAGGGCATTCCACGTGATCCGTGCCTCAATAGATATCAAGCCTAACTCATAACGTAGGCAGGCTGTTGAGATGCTATTTGGTAGGTGTAAAGTTTTTACCCAAAAGATGTGTTCTAGGGTTGGCCAGAATTCAGCTGGGCATCCAAAAGCATTTTCAGCTCCATATATGAGGGATGGGACCACCTTCTGCTGGTAAAAGGTTATCACTGGCTTAAGCGAGAACTTCCCGTATTTTTTGTTTAGGATCAGTGCTTGAGAGGCAAAGTGTCGGCATTTTGTTTTCGCAATCTCCATCCAAGAGCTATCATTTATGTTTGTGTTAATTTGCATGCCGAGATATCTAGTGCTTTCCACCGTGGTAAGTTTATCTTTTCCCAGATGCCATCTAAATTTGTTCTTTTCTGATGGCGGCCGTTTGCAGGTTTTGCAGCGTCAAAATTTCACTTTTTGTGTTATTGATGTGCAGACCATTGGTTACCACATAACGTTCCACTGCATTCATTTTACGCTGGAGGCCGATTGGGTTGGTATCTGACAAGATTAAGTCGTCAGCATACAGCATCCAGCTTAAATCAGAGCAATGTATTTTTGGGGAAAAGGATCGAGGCTCGTTAATTGAGATGGCAATGTCCGAGAGAAACAAGTTAAATATGATCGCCACCAGGGGGCAGCCCTGTTGAACTCCGCAGAAGGTGTTAATTTCCTCTGTAAGAGATCCGCGTTGGTCGAGGCGCACTCTGATGGTAGTAGCAGTGTGAATTTCTTTAATGGCGGCTAGTAGACTCTCAGGACAGCCCCATTTGGTCATCTTTGTCCACAGTAGTTCTCTGTCAATGGAGTTGAAAGCATGGGAGAAGTCTATCAGGGCTAAATAGACCTTTCTTCCAGATCTAATTGCTTCCATCTTTAGCAAATTTATTAGCAAAAGGTTTAGGCCGCAGCCGACCCCTTTTACGAAGCCCGTCTGTCGTACATCAGTGTGGTTGCTATCAAAAATCCATTGTGACAGTTTCTGTTGGAGCATAGTTGCGTACACTTTGCCTAGCACGTCCAAGAGCGCTATCGGTCGATAATTTTTGGGCTCAAGGCGATTTCCTTTTTTAAAGATGGGGACTATTATTGCAGTCTTCCAACAATTTGGAGTTTCACATCTTCTACAGATTCGGGTAAAGAGCTCTTCTCAAAACTCTGCCCATAGTTCTGGATTTTGCTTTATAGTGAAGTTGGTGAGGCCGTCCGGTCCCGGGGCCCTTGAGGCACTGACATTCTTAATTATCTGGAGCAAATCAGCTTTAGGGAAAGTGAGGTCCCATTTTGTTAAGTTCGGTGTCATCGGGGACGACCACTTCCCTTTTTTACTGTACAGATTGTCGAAATGTGAAGACCACCCTTCCTCTGAAACCATGTTTGTCATCAGTGCAGATTGAGGAGCACATTCGTTGTTTAGTAAACTCCAAAACTCAGACGAGTTTTTATTTCTCATCCTTAGCAGCATCAGTTCTGCATCGTTTTGGAACATTAGAGCCTTGTGAGATCTTATCCAGTTTTTATATTTCTGTTTTGCAGCATGTTTTTCTTGCAAGAAATTTGTGGGATCTCTGGATTTTCTGTGTCTAATAGTGGCACGAAGTTCCCTCTTTCTCCTCATGACCTCAACATCAAATTTATGTTTGTTTACAAACCCAGGGTTTCTCGATCCATGTTTTTTTTCCATAAACGATTGTAGAAGATGAACATATTCCACTCCAAGATCAGTCTTAATGAATGTTTCTGAAATTTTAGAGACTTCATCAGGATGGAGTGACAGCCTCACTCTATTTGGCTCGACCAGGATCCGATGATTCCAGCATTTATCAGATGGTTGTTTTGCAACTCGCAAGGTTAAAATTGTCATCTCATGATCACTTTGGGTCATCTGCTTTACCACAAAAGACAGAGTCGATGGTTGAATCTTTTCTGAGATGAAAAAGTAATCCAAGATAGAATTCTGTGCGAGTCGTCTCCACGTTGGTTTGGCCGGTATATCGCCGGCAGTGTTGCCATTTAGCATTACCAGGTCTCTGGCTTCCATTTCCGCCATCCATTTAGTGGCCAAATTATTCGGTACATGAAGGACTTTGTTGTTTTTCCGTCTTATATCCATGCAGTTAATGTTCAAGTCTCCCCATATAATTATGTTGTTTGACTCATTTTTGAGCAATAGATCGTCAATTGTTGATGAGACTTGATCTATGAAGGGAGTTGTCCCGGCTTGAGTATGGTTCCAATATAGGTTAAGTAGATGGAAGTGGGTCACATTGTTAGTTCTAAGCCCTGCTGAAGCTAGCGTTGATACTTGAATAAAGGGCGACAACTTTGTAGTATTTGTAATACGGCACCCAGAACTTTTTTTTTACAAGTGTCAGCAGGCCTGCTATAGGTCTTCCTCTGGTTTTTTTAATGGCCGGATTGAATGCCATTTCATAGGTATTCACGATCGGACAAGTAGTCAGCCAGGTTTCCAGAAGACAGACCACGTCAAGCACGTCCAGCCAGGGATCTTCGAATAGGTGGGAGAAGCCCCTAGTGTTCCAGGATCCGATCCTGAACTCCAGTTGCTCCTCTGCCACCTGGCATTATCGTCTTGAGGGTCTACATAAGGCTTCCGCCAACCAGGACCATTCCTTTTGATCGCCTCTTGGATCTTTTGGGCTTAATGAATCGTCACAGCTTGATTCCATAGCACAGGCGCCTTTGATGGTGATTTTGATATTGTCATCTTTAGAGAATTTCCCTAAGTCGTTCTCAGTGGCACTACAGGATAATTGCGTTTTCTTATTGCCAAGGCAAGAATGAAGTTCGCTCTCTCTGGACGTTTCTGAGTTTTGATACGGGGTGATTTCAGTGGCTCTGTTGGAAGAAGACGATTCCCGGGGAGCATTGGCAAGTTTGGGTTTTTGAATTTCTGACCTATAGTCTATTTTGGCATTCTCAAACATTTCTGAGATGTCATAGCCCATGGACATAAGTGCAGATGCAGCGTCCAGGACAATATTCAGGACGATTCTGGATCTAAAGTGGAGGATGATTTTGTCAATTTGATCCTCATTTTTAAATTCCACAGTCTTGATGTCGTCGAAACAAATCGTTCTAAGAGATGGCACGTGTTGAAATAGGCATAGGACGTTTGCGCGATTTAAGATGAGATTATCGCCGTTTTCTATGCGTTCTAGTCGGACTTTATGCAGTGATAGACCTTTTTTGCTGCGTCCTTTATCCGTCCTGTTTGCTTGGCGCCGTTCCCTTTGGTCTGGGCCAAGACCTGATTCCTTGGTCTCGTGTCGATCCGGTCTTGATCTGGTTTTTTTCTCTCTGTTACAGTCAGGCCCATCATAGGTTTTTCCTTTTGGGTCTCCGTAATTTCGCAAGCCCTCTTTCAAATCTGGAACCCTTTCTTTTTTCTTTACAGAGCCTCTCTCTTCTGTAAGAGTGTTATTGACAGTGACGTTGACAGTTTTTAGGTTCCGGAGAAATTTTCTTGAGTTATTTCCAAGTCTTTGATTTTTTGTTTTTTGATTTTTCCTATTTTTCACTTGTCCTAATTTAGGTACCTTTGGACCTGGTTTCTGAGGTACAGTTCCTTTAAATATATCGAATATTTGACTTTTTGGCTCAGCTATTTGTGGAATTAAGGTCTCCGCAGACACACGAGGGGCGCCCATATCCGGTGTGTTTGCCGATGTCGAGGGTGTTTGCGGGTCCAAAGTCGCAGGATTGTGTGAGCTCTTACTGCTTTCCAAAGCGCAGGCAAAGTTCATTTGTTCGGATGAATCATCTGTCAGTTTTCCCAGACTAAGGGCTGGGTCCTCCTGCAAAGGTTTTTCAGTGTCGGGTATTAGGCCCTGGTTACACAGGTTAGCAGATACTAAATGAGTCAGAGGACCCATAGAACTGGTCAGACTATTTGAGACCGGGCAATTAGAGCTTATTGATGTAATTTTTAGAGCTTCTATTGGATCACCAGAGAGCTTTGTAGTTTCCAAGGCTACCATGATAATCTGCTGGCTCGGAGCTCCAGTGTCCTTATGGAGGTTGCTGACAGATGTAGAGACAGGGGGCTCAATAAACAATTGAGCATTATCGTTTTTTTGGGGACCTTGAGGCTCCAACCTGTCTCGCTTACTGGCATCCTGGTGCAACGCCTGTCGATGATTTAGCACACTTAGTGCTTCTTTGGCGATCTCATCCAGTAATTTTTTGTCCAGTTTGTTGTTTTCTTTCTGTTCCATTAATGTTTGCAAGGCCGAGGTTGTTTTTGTTTTTAAAGCCCCATTTTCCTTTTTCTCAGCATTCAAGTCTTTTTCGATGTTAATTAGTTTCGAATTCATAAGCGCCACTAATTTTGTCAGGTCCTTCACGTTGTCATTCAGTGCTCATAGAGCTTTAGGAAGGGGGCAATCGAAATTCCTATAGATGACATTAATACTGATTGAAGTTCTTTGATGAGGTTCGTGTCCAGCCTGACATTTGAGCAGCAGTCTTTTTTATGTAGTTGAGATTTAGATCTTCTGACTTTTGGAAAATCACGTTCTATAATTGAGGAGACGGAAGCGCAGGTCTCAGACAAGGAGGAACTAGAAGCGTAAGAGTCACTTGCCACACCATTGTGGGCGCTCGTGTGTTTGGCGCTTCTGAAGTTAGTTGAGCGCATTTGCAGAGTGTCCTGCCTTTGAGGAGCCCGGGCTTGAGAACAATATAAGCGAGGTGAGGCCGGACACTCAGCTTTTTCTTCGTTAAGCGCTGCATTTCTCATAGTATACATCGGGTTGTGGTATGAGGTGGTCCGACCTACCCCTAATTGTGCCTCGTGAGTGGACACTGAGGGCATCCACTGTTTTTCCCGACCAGCTGAAGGGCTGACTCTTCTAGGTGAGAAATTGCGGGCATTATTCATTTGTGAGATGCTCTGTAAGATTTTATTTACCACTTCAAGTGAGTCTCTCCTGTTGTTCATGAGTGCAGGAGAGACACACCCTTCATGTGATGTGTTTAGTGCATGTGGGAGCATGTCAGGGGGGCGGAATACCTCATCTTCCATTTCACAGTTCTTCTCAGCATTTCCAAGCTCAAAGTCAGTTTGGGCACAGACTTCCGAGGCTATTTTAGGAATCAAGCAGTGTGAAGGGCACGTTCTGGACTCAGCAGTCTCTGTCCAATTTGGATCCAGTCCACCATCGATTTTGTCGTTGTTTCCCCAGTTTCTCATATTGTGAGCGCGAGTAGTGTCCCCTGCAAGCAGAGTTGGCGCGAGGCTGAAACGGATGTAAAGCTGAATCTGCATGTTCTCCTACTAGAGTCTCGGCAAGATCATTTACAGGTTTCATTACAGTTTCGTTGTTAAATGTTAATTTTGTACTTACACGAGTTGTGCCCAGTACATCAATGGAGTTGGGAGCTGCAGCGGAATTTCAGCATTGCAGCTGCAGTCTGGTGTGGGGAGGGGAAGGCAGATGGTTGCTGCCAGATTTCCCGCTGTGGTTGAATAACGTTTCTTCCATGGACGAAAAACAACCTGCCCCTCTCCCTCACCTCCAGACCAGAACACCAAAACACACTGCGCACACCGCGCGCTCCGCGTGTGTTAGGGATTTTAAACTACTTCCTCCTGGAAGCAGTTGCAGCAATGGTAGACAGACTCCAGTAGCAGCAGCAGCAGTAAAAGAAAGAGCCTGGGCAGTCTCAGGCTCACCAAAACACACTGCGCACACCGCACGCTCCGCGTGTGTTAGGGATTTTAAACTACTTCCTCCTGGAAGCAGTTGCAGCAATGGAAGACAGACTCCAGTAGCAGCAGCAGCAGTAGAAGAAAGAGCCTGGGCAGTCTCAGGCTCACCAAAAAACACTGCGCACACCGCGCGCTCCGCGTGTGTTAGGGATTTTAAACTACTTCCTCCTGGAAGCAGTTGCAGCAATGGTAGACAGACTCCAGTAGCAGCAGCAGCAGTAGAAGAAAGAGCCTGGGCAGTCTCAGGCTCACCTAAACACACTGCGCACACCGCGCGCTCCGCGTGTGTTAGGGATTTTAAACTACTTCCTCCTGGAAGCAGTTGCAGCAATGGTAGACAGACTCCAGTAGCAACAGCAGCAGTAGAAGAAAAGGTTTCTTTCCTAAAGTCCTTCACGCGATTTCTCTACGATACCCCTGCTCGCTGCAACAGGGGGAATACACAGTTTTATTCAGGGCCTCAGACGCAGCTGGGACAGCAAATTCAAACAGATCGTGGAACAGAACTGTGTGAAAAGGCGCTGTCAAAGAAACGCCCCTAAAGCCAGAACTTTTATACAATGCAAAGCAATTTGTATTTGTGATCTTGCAACATGAAAAAATCTCCCCACACAAATCTGATTGGACTTTTCACTTTGAACCCTTATAGAAAAACATACATTGCGTTCAATAATTGGATCAGACCCTTCCCACACTGCCCTGAACCTCAATTACACTTGTGATGTCCCAATCCACCCCCAATTCCCACGGCACAAAGTTAAATCATTGAAACATTTGAGACGACCAGCGGAACTTTAATCAACTGCCCTGGTTGCCTCATCCTGATTCTTATGAGAACAGCGCTTCACCATGCCACCACCTTCTTGAACCACAGACTTACTACTACACACATTTAGTATGTTGGGGACACTTTAATGCTTTTCCCATGGAAAATGTTCTAAGGGGCATTTTGAAACTGCAGTGGTTCTTTTTGGCTCCATTAGAAAATCGTATTTCATAAATGATTTTGAATTATAAAATGGTCATGTATTCATTGGCGGGACCTGTGATCTCTAGTCTGTGACCTCAAAAAAATAACAAACACTGTATATTTCTTTCAGCACTGGTTTGGGATCGCAGACTCTGCACTAAATCACCAGCCACAGTGGCAGTTGCTCCACACAAAATGCTAACACAGATTGGGCCACATTATGAGGCTGGCGGTAACCGTGCTTGTAATAGAAGGCATGGCTGCCGCCGGTATTTTATTCTTTACGACGCCCAGAAATGGGCAATTACCGGGTCATTATGACCTTGCTGGGCCCAGTATTTGCCCATTCCTGGGCGCCGGGAAAAATTCTTCCCCATTCCCATTTCGGCCCCGTAAGGCTCAATGGGAATCGGGAAGCCGGATACACTGGCACCGTTATGAATGGTGCCATTGCATCTGACATGCTGTGCTCCATGTGCCACTCTGCCCACCAGGTCTGACCTGGTGGGCAGAAAGGCGCAGCGAGCACAACTTGTAGTTTGCCAATCCGGGAAATATGGTACCAGCAAGCTTACTGATACCATAGTTCCCGGACCGGCAAACTTATAATGACGCCCATTATATGCAAAGCTTTTAAGGCCTATTTACCATGTTTTGTTCTACCACTAAGTTTGATTATACTTACATGTGCCAATATATTTATGGATTCACTTGATTAAGCATTTTATTCCACAGATAGAAAGGAAGATCCCCCTCCCCTTTTACAGTGCTACTCTCAAAGCTGATAAGTGAGCTCCTTTATACTGAATTGAACTTGCACTGTTATTACATAGTCATGTCCATGCTAATCCCTATGGCCATTCCCACCCATTCCTGCCTCTCCACCCCCGAAAACTCTCTTCAGGGAAACTCTTTGGTCTCCCTTTATTCTCGCTTTACCATCAGACTTTGCCCTCAAAGTCCAAACTGTTGGCATTGCCAATTCTTGTTTTTAATATGGGGCAACTTATTTAGCTAGTTGGAAAGATGACTATAAACAGCCATTGTTATTCATGTAAGTTCAGCAATAACTTGGTAATGGGACACAATTGCTGCATTCTAGGCTCTCCAACCATTTTGAGGGTGAGTCGGAGTCTAAGGGGTGTATTGCGGCACACAAAAAGGTAGCTAATTTCCCCACAGACCCCACAGGCCTGGTACATGAAACCATAGGAAATGCCTAGGGTGCATGGGAATGGGTACTGGTTGCAGAGCGATTGAAGGTGGCACTAAAAGAAAATAAAATTAATGCATGTTCTCTTGCTTGAAGGCCCGTGGACCCAGTCTGTGCAGCTAGTGTTAGACTGCACACATGCAATGGGAAGAGCGGCTTCTGGATGCAGCCGTACAATGCGTAAATCCCCCTTTGCATTGCTTGGCAGAGATTGGGCCGTGGCTGAAGGCCAGGTGCCAGGCGTCGTGCCCACATGTCGTGACCAGTTGCCAGCAGACCTCTAAGGTGTGCAAAGTGGTCACTGGACATGAATGCAGTCTCTGTTCAAGGTGACATGGGCTTGGCCCGGGCCATGGTTGATTGTTGAACACAGTGGTGACTTCAGGATAGAGGCTGAGCCATCCGGGGGGCTCAAGGCCCTGTCCTGGGCAGTAGGTATAGCAGCTGTGCTATACATTAGAATATTGTTTAAGGGATGTTCTGATTACAGTGCAAAATTAAAAAATCACAACAATTCACAGTGTGGTTCCTAAAGCTACCATGACTATGCCACTGACATGCCCAGCTCCTGATGCCACATACAGTATACCAGTGCAAGTGATTTGCTTACTCCCAGTTAATACTCATGAACAGCAAAAATGGCTAAACAATAATGCTATCCCACACTAGATAAGATCACTTTAAAGTGTAAGGACCAACAAAAAAGCACAAATGGACTATTACATTTTTTTTTTAATTTTCCAAGTCTCTTACAACTACAAAACAGGTCATGTTATTGGCATAGCTGCAATTGTGTTCGCAACTACAACTCGTGAACTTCTGTTTTTTTTGCTGCACTGTAGATGTATCACCTTTTAATTTGGGTTATTAGTTGTCGGCCGAGACACCTATAAGCCAAAACTATTGCATAGGAGTATAGATAGGGAGGAATGACTTTTGAGGAGGGACACAGAATCTCTAGATGTTTGGTTATGTGCCCACACATTGAGATAGCAAGATGGCTGTCAAGGCTCTGCATACTCCCGCCCAAGCCATGTGGTGATGTGGCAACAAGAACCCATAAGGGGCAATTTTGCCACCCTTGGCTAGCACAAAGGGGGCAGCATCAGTGGTCCAACAGCAGCGGTGATGTGAGCTCGGGAGAAGGCAGGAGAGACCTGCAAACAGTGAGCGCCCAGCAGCAGAGAACACATGCAGTGAAGGGGCCTGCTGCAGCTGGGTGCAGCGCAGGGATGTTTGCGCAGGCAGGGTGCCCTGGTGGGTGCCCGGGTTTGAGTACCACCCCCTTAGAAGTGGTTAGAGTTAGGGAGGCTTGAAATTGTGAATATATTGTGGGGCCCTGAAGTGGTGGGGCCCTCGCTCCCATGATGAGACGGGAGCGGAGTGGCTGCTGCTGCTGGCAGGGTGCCATCGTGGACGATCAGCACAACTCGTCTTGAGAACCTGAGGAGTTTCGCCATCTGTGGAGGCAGTGGTGGGGTGGGGCTGTGGCGTGTCCATAACTGAGAGGCTGCGCTGAGAACTGCAGAGAATTTCAGGATCCGCTGAGGGGATCAGCAGTTCTGGGAGGGCCCGGCTCACAGACAACCACTCCAAAGGTGTGTGTGGAGCCCTTGTAGGGGGAGGCAGGCTCACCCGGACCCCTCACGGGACACGGGCTCGGCATGGAGGTAAATAAGTTATGCTGACCAGCTCAGGAGGTCAGGGCGATCGTCTTTGAGGCACTTAGTGGGCTGGAGCTGAGGAAAGTCACTAAAGCTCCCGATGATCCTGCACGAGTAGTGTCCCCTGCAAGCAGAGTTGGCGCGAGGCTGGGAGAGCCCTCATTAAGGAAAAGGGGAGGTGTGGAGCTTGGGTGCACTCACCTGGATAGAGTCAGTTGGGGGAGGGGCTGCAGCAAAATATTCAGAGTCCAGGAGAGCCCCGCAAGTGGTGGAGGGGGCCTAAAGCGAAATAGAGTGGTGGGTAGGGGAGTGTGGCCCCCATGAGATCCGGCTGCAGCATTCCGTGGAGGCGGATTAGGCCCTGCATGACTCAAGTGGCAGTGCTGTAATCAGGGCCCCAGTCTGGTGTCTAGGTGACAGCGGATATGCAAGCTGGGGTACCCCCGGTGGAGAAGCGGGGGCAATTGGTGACATTGACGGGGAGGCCTGTGCCACCGCAGGAGCTGGAGACACACCTTGGAGGTATACCTCTTCACGGGGAAATATGGTGACTTATGGAGGGGCCCACTCAGCGGGAACCCCGGACACAGAAATTAGCATGATTATATGTAGTATCCAGGTTATTCTGGAGAAGATCAGAGAGAGGTGCTCAGATATAGTCACTTAAGTGATGGAACTTTCAGGGAAGATGGAAAGGATTGAGGAGAGATTGGTGGGCTAGAGACCAATCAGACTTTGGTGGATGTTGTGGAGACTCAGCTGGATATGCGCCTCTCTGAAGTGGGACAAAGGGAGGACGAACTGCACCTCAAAAAAGATGACATTGAGAACAGGGAGAGGAGGTGCAACCTGAGAATTATGGGGATAAGAGAACAGGGTAGGGAATCTCCGGCTGGACTGATGGCCAACATTCAGTCAATCTGGGCTTGGGTCTTGAGCACAAACATGGGGACCCCCACAGTTACCGATCGAGCGAACAAAGTTGGTGGATGTGGAAGGGGCCTTTGATCAGTTTTGTCAAATTCCGTTAGTACACGGATAAAGCCTGGATACTGAAGAAAGCCAAAGCTATGCACTCATTCCAGTTTGATGGATCAAAGTTTGCTATTTATTAGGATCTCTCAACCTACATCCTGACGAGACACAAGAAGTGTGTCCCCCTTACCCAATGGTTGATAGAGAAAGGGGCTTGATACTAATGGGGCTACCCCATCCCCCTCATATTTGAATGGGAAGGGATGAAGTGCCAGTTGGTTTCGTAGATGACATCCTGAGGGTCACAGAAGAACTACAGGTGGAAGTGGGGACCCAGGAGGAGCACTCATCCCCTGATAAAACTCTGAGAATCACCTACAATAAGTCGTGATATAGGAGGAGAGTTCAAGGAGCCCAGAAATACAGCAGACTGAATACACTGTCAACAAGGTTGCAATGTCCCTGAGAAGATGCCAGACCCTTGTGGACTGGGGCTGTGCTTTCAAATGGTTAGGGGGAATTCTTTACATGCTCTTCTGTGGGGGAGGAGGATAGGGGAGGGGATATGTGGTAAGGACCTCACCCATAGCTGAGAGGCTGGAGATGACTACATATGGGCCAAGGGCTGCCCTACCCGAAGTCAGAGACTTTGGGTGAAGTGGTGGGAATGTCAAAGTGAATGGGGACACTCGTAGAGAATGTTCGCTCAGGTTCTATCTTAGTTGGATAAAGGGGGGGTTCCCAGTGGTGGACAGCACCTCCAGAGGGGGATACTGATCGGAGAGGATAGGGGTGCAGATCAGTGAGGGGCTGCGTACTTAGTTGGGGCATTTGGGGGGTTGGTTCGTTGTTTACGACTTAGCCAAGGCTCTATAGTTGGTGGTGGACTATGGTGTTTTCACAATATGGCAGGTTGTGGTTGGGGATGGTGGGACGAGGGATTTGTTTGTTGTGGGACGAGTTTAGTCAAGTTAGAGTTATGGGGTTGGTTGTGAGGTGCAAGAAATGGGGGAGGGGAGTTCCTTGTGGTCTGGTTCTCATGGTTGGCGGGGGGGAATTGGGACGCCTCTTGGGCAGGGAGGGAGCGTGCAGTGTTTTGATTTAAACGGGTTAGGGGGATGTTTGATTTTGTATGTTGTTGTTTTGTTTATCCCAGTATGTCATGTGGGGAGGGATTCGGTATGGCGGTCAGTGCTGTCTTGCGTACATGCGTGGGTTGGGTGAAGGGGCTAAGGGCAAGTGTACTTCCAAAAGCACAGGGATGGTGAGTGACAGTATTGTGCTAACTGCAGGCTTCCAGAATGTTAGGGGTGTCAACTCTCCTTACAAACGGTGTCTGTTGATAAAGGAGTCCATGAGACAGGGAGCAGGGGTCTTCGGTGTACAGGAGACCCACATTATAAGAGGGGAGGAGAGGTTGAGTAACAGAGGGGTGGTAGCAGTATCCTACTTCTCCTCAGGGGGTGAGGGGAAAAAGGCGGGTGTTGCAGTTCTGTCAGGACGAGGGTGCAGGTTTCAGGAAACTGACATTGAATGAGATAAGGAGGGACATTTCCTCTTTGTTAAGGGTCTGATGAAAGATATTAGGATGACACAGAAATCAATTTATTGACCTAACATGGGGCAAGGGACTTTTTGAGAGACGGTGGTACGTCACCTCCAGTATTTTGCAGAGGGAATCCTCGTGGTGAGTGGCGATTTTAATATGGTAGTGGACGCGGTGATGGACAGGATGTACATGAGAAGGGGAAGTGAGGAGGTTCTTAGGAAGGGGATGTCAGACAAGTTAAGAGATACTAGCAAGAGCTTGGAGTTTGCTGATGTGTGGGAGGTTACTGGAAATGACAAACAGGCCCCCTCCATATTTTTCTCAGCTGCCCATGAATCCTTTTCCATGATTGAGTGGCTGTTGGTGGATATAAACACCTTATCAGAGGTTCGGAAGACTTCAATGGTGGCAGGCACATGGTCAGACCATGAATTGGTGCTAGCAGAATGCATATGAGGGATAGAGGGTGTAGACAGGTGCTGTTTTTACAACTATTTCCTCTTTGAAGAGAAGGCGGTGGGGCAAACTTTGCTCCAGAAGATAAACAAATGCTTCCGGTGCAATGATACGGCGGAGGTTACTATCGATGTGCTATGGGAAGGGTTTAAAGCCACTCCTAGGGGGAGTCATGATAGAAATGCGGGCTAGGGCTAAGAAACAACAGGAGGAAAAGGAAAAAAGAGTCTGGGATAAGATTGATGAGGTAATGTCATTCGGAGGAATGGACAGGTGGGTGAGCACAGAACGATTGAAAGAACTGAAAACCTGTAGAGCTGAGCTGCAGGCAATACTACAAAACCGACTTGGCGCTCAAACGGCTTAAACAAACCTATTACGGGAAGGGGGAGAGAGTGGACAAGATTCTGGCGTGGAGGTTGAATGCCCAATGGAAGGCCAGTTTGGTTAATGTGGTACAGGATAAAGAAGGGACGTTGATGCAAAGTACTGAGAGAATCGCGAAATGCTTTGCAGAATGTTATGCCGCCCTCTGTACTTTGGAGGGAGGGACGCCCCAGATGGAGTCTGGGGATATTTCAAGGGGGTGGTGTTGCCCAGGGTTCTGGTGGAAGAGGCAATGGCGTTGGACACTCAAATCTCCATGGAAGAAGTCATAGCCACTATGAAAGGGATGAAAAGTGGAAAATCCTCAGGGGAGGATGGATTATTAAAGCACTTGTAGATGTTTAGGTCCACTCTGGCCCTCATATTGGCAAGGGTGTTTAATGAGGTGCTTCTGGGTAACTCACTTCCAAAGACGATGCTTAGGGCATTGATTTCTGTTTTCCCAAGGATGGGAAATACCCCAGTAAATGTGCCCTCCATGGACCTATTTCCCTTTTAAATAATGATGTAAAGATATTGGTAAAACATCTGGGGAATAGATTGGATAGGCTCCTTCCCTCACTGATTTATTGGGATCCGGGTTTGTCAGAGGGAGGCAGGGGGTGGATAATGTCCATAAGACACGTATCCTTATATATTGGTCCCAGGAGGAGGATACCCCTGGCTGTATCATCTCCTTTGACTCAAAGAATGCGCATGACAGGGTGGAGTGGGGCTTTCTCCAGGGGGTGCTAACGAAAATGGGGTTTGGGACCAACTTTCGGGAATGGGCAAGAGCCTTGTATAGAGACCCTACTGCTCGGGTATCTCTTAACAGGGTGACTTCAGAAGAGTTCTCGTTATCTAGGGGTATGAGGCAGTGTTGCCTGCTTTCCCCCCTCCTCTTTGCCCTGGTTATTGAGCCACTGGCGGTGGTTATGAGGATGACTCAGTGGATTAGAAGGAGAGATGTAGATGAAGTTGTGCTCAAGGTGTCAATGTTAGTGGACGATATATTGTGCTACCTGATGGATGAGGGAATTACTCTGGAAGTATTGTTGGGGTGTGAAGAGACTATGGGAGCTGGGCAGGATTGAAAATCAATTATTCTAAGTCCTTTCTTCTCCCGCTGACAGAGGGGTTGGAGAGGTTGGAGGGGAATGAGGGTGGAGGTGCCCGGGAGGAGCTTTAGAGAATGATGGGTGCGATGACCGATTTGGGGGTAATTTTACCATCTAATCTTGCCAAATTTGTATCTGCTGAACTATGAAACCATAATGTCTGAAGTGAGGAAAGAGCTGGTGCTGTCATGGACCGAGAGGATGACCGTGGTCAAAATGAATGTGCTCCCATTTTCATCTTGCAGATGATTCAAGTTACCCCCGCACCCACCCCTGAGGGCTTCCTTAAAGAGGTGGAGAACATGTTTTTCAGGTTTGTTTGGGGATAGGGGAAGGCACAGGAGGTTCTCTGTCTACTGAAAGGGCATGGGGGTTTGGGTACTAGACCCTGTCTTGTATTTTAAGGCGACTCAATTGCGGGTTATGCTGGAGCATATGTCTGAGGAGTTCAGGAATTGCTTGAACTACCTAGAATACTTAGCCCTGGGTGAAGGAGTTTGAGGCATCAATTCCCAGGGTAGCATGCCTTGATCAGAGACCTCCTTCGTTAATCTTAACAATTCAACCCAAATGTGATGCATGGCCATCCAGAATCTATATGGGAAAACAGGCCAGGGGTGGGGAGGGGTGTCCGCAAAGGATTTATGCATCAGGGAAACTGTGATGTGGGCAAAGAGTGCAGGTCCTCATGAGTGAGCAACTAATAGAATGTCTGCTGACAAAAATGTTTTTTTTTTTCTCTGCTAAAATGTATGAACAGTATGTGTATTCCTTGAACATTATAGACATTAGAACATTATAAGCACCTAAAGGAATTGTAAAAGTTACTGAATGCTTTATGGTTAGCAATTAATATGTCTCTACTCCTCCAGCATTTAAAAAAGGACACAAATGGACATTGAAATATGTAATGGACACTTTAAAAAATAAAGATGTCATAACAAGGCCAGCTACAGAGTCCACTGCATCAAATCCTAGCTAGATAGTTTTAGAGCACTATTGGTTTAGGCTCCTCGTAACCCGATCAGTTACAAAAAAGGGATAGCATCAATTTCAGTGTTTCTAAAAATGAGTTTAACAGATCATTTTTTCCGGCTATTAGCTATGCTGGATTCGAGCAGCAAGATTTTCTCAACCATATTATTGACAGCTTCTCAGTCGGTGGGCCGAGATGAGAAGTTACTTAAGCCTCAACAACTTGGGTTCAGAAGGGGATTATCCACAGTCTATTTCATGAAGGCATTTCAACCATTGTCTGGTGACGTTGACTGTGGTGGTGATGGTGGTCTATATTTTTGTTTTATAGACTATTCAGCAGCTTTTGGCTGTGTATCACGTGCCGACTTTGGGAAAAACCAGAACGTTGGGGCATTAATTCACACTTGCTATTCTACATCAAGCTACTGTACACCGACACCTCCATTACGGTCAGACCCTCTCAGTACAGTACTATGACTGCACCAATGGCAACAAATAAATAACTCAAGCCCCCCTCATATTTAACCTATGTGTGGCTAATATAGATGCCACCCTGAACAAGTTCTGTAACTTTCCACCAAGCATAGGAGGAGTCAGTACCGCTTGGATATCATATGCAGATAATAGAGTTCTGCTGGTTCAGGCCCCTTTGGGCTCCAGTGCCCTATGGATGCCCTTCACCAGTAGGCACCAGGCAACAGGCTCAGAGTTAATCAGAGCAAAACCAAGATCATGCAGATACATGGAAGAAGGCGCATGCCTCCACCTTCTGTTGGCACATGGGGGGCGCTAGGCTTCACATTGTAGATCAATATATGTATCTGGTGTATGGGAGGACAGGTCCATAGGACCCCCTTCCTGTCATACCCCTCCTCCCTGAGGCTCGTGGCTCGTCAGCGGCCCACCATGCACCCGTGCTCGGGAGTCAGGATGGCTGCTGATCGACACACAGGGCCAATCGACTTGTACTGTAACATTCCATAGACACCATTTTGAAAGCATCAAGACTCCATTTTAGGTATAAACGACCAAAGCCCAACTGAAACAGCCTGTGTGCGATAGCTGCAGCTTGGCCCCCGCTCACTGTGTGCAGGGAGCCATGCACTCCCCCTGTTCCTCCACCCCATGGCAGATCCGCCAAAAGCCCGTTCTCACGAGCAACCAGACATGAACGAGTATCAGAACAAACACTGTATCATTTACCTTCAGTACATCACTGTCCCCGAAGTGACCTGACACGTGGTTTGAGTCTGGAAAATAACAAGAACCATCCCAATTGAACAGGCCTCGACCTGGCATCTAACCCCTAACATTTAAAGTATGTGGTATCAATACCCTTCATGTATGAACCCTTGTCCACATCCCCCAGATGAAGCGTCAACTGCATACCAAAACCCAACGATTCACAGGGTTGGTTGTAAATTATGACACGAGTGTTGGAAAGGGATGAAGCTTATAACGTTACTAGAGCAAGGATGACCCGAGCCCGCTGCAAGATACCATGTGCCTGAAGGCTTAATGAAAGGGCTTGATAGAGCCCACTTAATGCTAACTAATGACTGCTGCTAAAGTACAAAGGAAGGCGATAACGCATTACTAAGAATACGTGTGTGTAATACAGCAAAACACAATTAAGTTGTTATAAATGAGAATGCAAATGCCCAAATTATATATGAACATATTGCTTCTATGCTCCTGAGTACACGGCCCAACCTGATGGTACCTCATGTTGTTATTCATTTGTTGCCTTACGAATTACCAATATGTGTTCAACTAATGTTATGTAATGCATGTGCCACTGCTGGACCCTCATTGCTATGTAGGAAGAAGTAAACACATTTATAAATTATAGTAATATGTAATCCTCCTAATGCTGCTAACTTTACTAATTGTTCCCTCGTATGATATATTGTGCAGCCCAGGCACAGAGAATCGCTCGAGGCCATCAGGCCATCTCCCCCTCCTCCCGCCAAGGCCCGCCAGGGCTTGCTGGTGCTCGAGCAGCACAGCCTCACCTCCCCTCACTCAGCTGGACCCGCTTCAAGTATTCACCTCCCCCATGTCCGAGACCGTCATAGTCGGCCAAAAGAATTATTTACGGACGGTCCTAAACCCCACCGCTTTAAGGGGCCAGAGGTGTGCCCTCGCTGATCCAGTAGTACTCCAGTTCACCCCAAGTTAATGGGCCTTGGAGATAGGTGTTGAATCCTGTACTAACATATCATAAACAGAACAGAACGACAAGGCAGCTCACTTTGTGTCCTCTGACAAGACACCCAGACTTATGACACCTGGTCAATAGGTCACAAGTAATTGTGTAATGATGTATTAGTGAAGTTTCACATTGCATATTGTTTTGCCTTTCTCCTAAATATTCCTAGAATAACATATTGTAGGATTTGCAGGACAACAAGAGTCGTTTAAGGAATGAGTGTTTGTGTGTTTGCCCACAGTCACCAATCAGCAACACATACCACGCCTGGCATGGCAGCTCCACCCCGATGAGCCCAGCTGACCCGTCTACCCCACGTTGGCACCACGTGGATGTCCACCAATCCTGGAGCGGATCATCATTGTATCACCTATAGCTTAGTCGACGCCACCCAATCCCCGAGACGATGTGCCCCCCTATAGCTTACAGGATTTATGACGTGCTTTTGTAATAAATATGACTGTCTTTGCTACTGTCAGACAGAGAGCTCTCGGAGCTTGCAGAGTCCTTTGCATGCCATATATTGGTTATATAAAAACCCCTTTTACATCACCCGCACTTGGTCCTGGTCTCATTCCCTCCTGGGGTGTGTCTTTATTGCCTCTCATTGTGGGGAGGTTACTGCCTTTTTGGAGACGCTTGATTTCAGTGGTGACCCCGAAGGCGTGATATATTTTTTATTGTCCTTTCTGGCCCGAAAAGTCCCGGGCGGCAGTGGAGACGCTCGGTGCGCCCGCTCAAGAGAGCTGCCCGCCTATGGCAACTGGTACGCTTAGACGTGCGCATGCAGTAGGCTAAAGGGTACGTGTCCCATTCCAAAAAACCCTTTAGTACCGCTCGCCAGAGCTGTGGCGGCCATTAAGTGTGAGGCAGCGCCGCCTGGACAGACCCAGTCCAGAGAATCTCGAATCAAGACAGGCACGTGAGTATTAAGTGCGAGTGATCATAAAATGAGAAGGGGAGGGAACCAGATTATTTGAGGTCAGTTAATGGGTACTTTCAACTATTAATGATATTTTCTTTCTCTGCATATGGCCATTAGGACAATAAGGTGAAACAAGGGAAGATAAAGACGGGAACCTAGCTCTGCAAGGGGGTAGAAGGCGGCACTGCTTAGTGCTATCTTGACTAGTACTGCCAATAAGTTGAACAGTAAATAAGGGTGTCTGAGAATAGGGAGACATGGTGTATACATTAGAAACTGCTTTTTCTTCTTCTTTATTCTGGGTACCTCAATATTAGAAAGAGTGGCATAAGTGTTAAGGGGGAAGGGAGAAATATTGGGCGAGGGTCAGAAGGCCTTGTCAAATAGAGAAGTACAGGGCAAGAAAAGGGGGAATAATTGTTGTATGTTGCATGTTAAAAGTTTGTTAAATGTCATTTCCATGTTGTCCGTGCTAAGTCCGTAGCATTTTAGAGATTTGTATTGCACAGAAATGATGTTGAACTAGTGATACTAAATAGTTCTGTGGCATGGTCATTGTAAGTGTGACCCGGTAAAATTTTAAGATAGTAATATTGTGAAAAAGTTTTAAAAAACTATATATATAATTAACCAAGAATTGTTAGAGATAAGAGACACACACGTACACATTGGCACAGTGAGAGTTACAAGCAACACAGGAAAGTGAGCAATGGAAAGACAGTATGGGGGCGGAAACACCCCTGGCAAAAATCTACCTGGGTATGCAGAACGAATAAACAAATACCATGACCAGTGGGTCACGGAATTAAAAGGAGAGGGACTACCCCAGGTATGGCCGCAAGTGGGATCATTTGATAAAAGTGTCCTGGATATGGTAGCCACGTGTACATTCATAAAAGGTTTATGGTGATAATATCGAATACAAAAATGTCGAAAGTCATAATTGAAAAAAGAAAAATAGAATTTCTTTTTCACTACGTTTTTTATTCGAAAAGGGGGGAAACCCCCCAATCCCCCCTTTTTTTAACCTTTTTTTTACTCGTGAAACCCTTCAAAAAAGATATAAATAAAAAATAAAGAATTCAATACTTTTTTTTCTCAACATTATTTTTTCGAAATTATTGTCTTTCGACATTTTTTTTTCGATATGACTGAACACCTTCATAAAATACACGGGAAAGCAGTTTCATAATAGAAGAGGGATATGAGATCGGTGGAGACTATTTGAAGAGGTGCCTCCACTCAAAAAGAAAGAGATAGCACCCGATCAGCCCACCACTACTAACACTCCCCTAGCACCATATGAGAACGAGGGTGAAAGTGCGGGAAAAGACAGGTCGATAGAGGTAACATGATTGTACCCCCTCTTAAACAAACCAGTGCCAGCAGAAGGGTATAGTGATCCCACCTATGTGCCCACCACTGCCCCTACAGCCACCCCACAACCAACTGCACCACCACCATATGAGTGCCCCAGACAGCGGGGACAGGTAAGTACTCCAGCAGTACATACTGACAAGTTAACAGAGGACCTAGACTCTAGGCTCTCAATGGCTAGAGATGAGTTATTGAGAATAAGAGACACATGTGAGCAGAGTGGAAGAAGCGCCGCAAGAACAGAGCAAACACCTAGGGCACAGACACTTGACAGGTCATCTGAAGAAGGGTGGAAGAAAGGGGAGATACTATTTAGAATTCAGGATGAACCAACTAGAATAATAGAACTGGGACCTCATGAACTGGAAGAAAACACAGGTGAGGAGGGAATAGCTACTGGGGGGATAGAAGAGCTGTGGTGTGACATCCAGGATGAAGAGCAGGAAAATGGAAGGTTGGGAGTGGAGGCAGGAGGAAGATCAGGTAGAGTAGATGAGACACCCCTGGGAAGAACCATGGAAGAGGAGTGGACGGGAATACTAAGGAATGGAATGGGAAGAATGGCCATGTTAGGGAGGAAAGGATTGAAGGTGAGTACAGGCAAAACAACGAAGAGCAAACCCCAATTCCCATTGATACATAGAGAAGGTGGGAGGCCGAATTACATACCCTGGGCCCAGATGGACAAAGCCAATTTGTTAAAGTCCTTGCCTCTGCTATCAGGGGTGCAAGTAAGTGGATATATGCATTTGAGAAACATACCGCGGGAGTGCCATTAGCGGTAGGTGATGTTAAAAGCTTATTGGTGTCGGCAGTAGGTGACCAGTCAGATAGAGTGTTGGCAAAAGCTGGTTTCCCGGGAGTAACATTGGATTGTGATCGCAATGATGGAGCTCTTTTAACACAGTGCGTGCAATAGTATGGGATGCATTGAGGGAAACATTCCCAGACACACCAGACTTACAGTCAGTGATGCAGTGCACCATGAATGATGGGGAGGATGCTATGGATTTCATTTTTCGGGTGCAGGAGATGTGGAGAGTCGAGATGGGTACGGGTTGGGACCAGTCAACGTGCCTATTCTACTTTATAATAAAGAGAGGGCTCCCAAAAGAAGTGCAAAAAGCACTTGACAAAATAGCGGGGATAGAAGCAAAAGGGTGGACAGAAATTCAAAGCATAATAGTGCACCACTGCAAAAGGATAAAGGAAAGGGAGAAAGAAATTGCACAAAAAAGATTGACAGACGAGGCGAAGTTAGTACAAACTAAACTGGTGAAGGTCGCCGCAGCTGTAGCGGCACTCCCCCAAGACAGGGAGGGGGAGGAGGAGGAGGGACTGGTAGCTATACAGGGGAGGATGGCAGCAAATTTGGCAGGCAACGGGCAGGCACAGTGGAATGGAGAGGAGCAGTACGGAGGACAACAGTGGCAAGTGTCGGGCCTCCCGCGGAGGATGAGGTGGGTACAGAGGACGTAGAGGGGGTGGTCAAAGGTAAGGGGGAAATGGCAGATATGGAGGGCAAGGTCCTAGAGGGGGGCAAGGGAACTGTTGGAATTGTGGAAGGTGGGGACACGTCTCACGGGAATGTAGAAGTAGACCAAATAACATGTACCAAGAGGATCAACTCAATGGTCACCCACACCCGGGAAGCCCATACGGATTACCCATGGGAGGGGCACAAGGACAACCAGAGCAAGGGTATGTAGAGCAATGAAGGGAACAACCCCATAACGTACAACAGCACCCACAAAGCCCGAAACCATATGCCACGTACAGTGGAGTGGCAGTGGTATCAGGTATTGTTTTCAGCCAAGGGGGGAACACAAGACAAGACAGCATAGGACAGCCCACAGGGAGCACTTGCGTGTCCTGTACAATCTATGACCTACAATGCAGCAGAGGAACCATTGATAGGGGCTCAGATAGGGAATAAACAGTTCAAATTTATGGTGGACTCGGGAGCTGAAAAATCATGTTTACGTGTAGGCCGGTTTCCGCTATCTAACCATAAATTGGAGACGCAGGGGTTCTCTGGGGCTGTTGTCGAAGTTACTTATACAGAAGATTTAGACGTCACAGTGGGGGGAAAGACAGTAAGGGCACCCTTTCACGGAAAGAGGGATAGTTTGTTCAACTCCAGGGATCTGTCCCATGTGCATAATGCTGGTGGTGCATGCACGAGCAACAGCACCGGAAGTGCGGGGCATACCGGTAGACCCTGCTGTGTTCATTCAAGGACTAAAAACATTGGCACGGGTGGTCCCAGAGTTGAAAAATCTAGAATGAAAAGTACCCACGGAGTTCATCTTTCGACTGATAGCACGCCCAGAGATTGTGCCTGGGACAGTGATGTCAATAGATTTGCATGCAGTTCAGATCTCAGCTAAAAGAATAGCTGTCATTGCAATGGACATACACGGCTGTGAGTGGCACACAGTATTGTGCATCAATGCCGATATTGCATTGCGAGATCTATCAAATGAAGACCTTTTCTCAGATTCAGAAAAGTGATGGTGAGATAATCATGGAGATAGCCATACCTTGTGATATTATGATACAGGAAAGACAAGTGCCTGTACAACTAATGGCAGTGGTAGGGGCACCTCCTTCCTTTTTTGATGATGACATGAAATCAGTGCCCAGCAACTTGTGGACCACAGGCCCCCACGATGTGGGACTGTTGCATGGGGTCACACCAGTTAAAATAAAACTCAAATCTGGAGCTATATTACCCAGGGTAAAACAGTACCCCCTGTCCCGAGAAGCAGAAGAAGGAATAAAGGAAACAATGAGTGCATTACTGGCCCAAGGTATAATAGTGCCCTCAAATTTGTCATGTAATACTTGCATTTACCCAATCGAAAAAGCAAAAGGTGGGGCGTGGAGGATGATCCACGACCTACGCCCCCTCAATGACATCATCAAAAAGGAATTCCCTTTGGTCCCTTACCCGACATCCATCCTGTGCAGTATCCCAAAGAATGCGTCACATTTCACAGTAGTGGATTTAAAAATGCTTTCATCTCCATTCCACTTGCGGAAGAGTGCAGATATCTAACAGCATTCACGTTGGGGGGAAAGAGATACGAGCACTGCAGGTTGCCGCAGGGGTACTGCGAAAGCCCCAGCATATTCAACCGTATTCTACATGAAGGTCTGGGGAATATGACATTAGAGAGCTCGATTATTCAATACGTAGATGATTTACTCGTCTGCACAAAAAATGAGGAAGAGTGCAGAAAAGACTCTCTTGACATTGCTGGCCCATGAAGGCTACAAGGTCGACAGAGGAAAATTACAGTACTGCCAATGAGAAGTGTTGTATTTGGGACAACTAATCTCACAAGATGGCAAGAAAATAATACCAGACAGAGTAGCTGCTATCACAGCAGTGAGAAGGTCAAACACACTGAAGGAGATGCAAACATTCCTCGGCATGTGCAATTAGTTCTGTGCATGGATATTAGATTATGCAGCGTACACAAGACCATTATTACAAGCACTAAAGGAAGCCCAACGAGAAAATACAGAAATACAATGGTCCGCAGAACTCAGCGACGCATTTATGTCCCTCAAGGAACTGATCTCAAGCGCGCCAGTGCTCGCAAACCCAGATTACGAACGCAAGTTTTACCTGTTCTCCCACTGTAAGGGGATCCTCATGACAGCAGTACTGACACAAAAAATGTCCCTGGGACACAAGCCTCTTGCCTACTACAGTGGCACACTAGACGCAGTAATGCAAGGACACTTCGCTTGTGAGCAATTCCTCGCAGCCGCAGCGTTCGCCATTGAAAAAAGTGCAACAATAGTGATGGGATGCTCCGTGACACTATTTGTGGAACACTCCTTGTTCCCTTTCTTGGAAAGATCAAAAAGCACACTCACAACACAAAGAGCCACTGCCTATGAAATAATACTATCCAGTGCAAACATACACATAGTGAGATGTAAAGCAGTAAATCCTGCAAGATTCATCACAGAACCATGCACATTAGAAGACATGCAGGCACACGACTGCACAACTTACAAAGGGGAAAAAAGAGAAAGCACTGTGGTGAGTGAAAATGCATTAAACGAAGGAGAAGTTTTCTTCATAGACGGATCAGCCTCAATAAACCCAGAAACAGGGGAACAACACGTAGGGATAGCCGTTGTAAGGATGGAAGAAGGTGAGTACGAAGTGATAGTACAGCAGCGCCTGCCAGCCCATTACTCAGCCTAAGCAGCAGAACTCATAGCACTCATCGAAGCATTACATGCAGCGAAAGGGTGCGCAGTCACCATCTACACAGACGCAGCTTACATGACCACTACAGTACACAGTAGATTAGCAAGGTGGGTATGGAGGGGGTTCCACAGAGCCGATGGGTCACCCATACAACATGCAGAACTCCTCAAAGACCTTATCGAGGCACTGAAAGAACCCACCATGCTAGCCATACTAAAGTGCCAGGCCCATACTACTAACACAAATGTTATCTCTTTGGGAAATGCGGCAGCAGACGCAGCAGCCAAGGAAGCTTCGTATCTAGTGAAGGAACTACCGGGTGAGTACTTTGTGCGCAAACAGTTAGAGGAAGAGCTGCCAGTCAGCTACAATGCCATGCCTGTGTCCCAAATACTGGATTTACAGGGAGGAGCAAGTGAAGAGGAGAAAGAGCTGTGGGAAAAGAGGGGATGTAGCCAGTCATCAACAGATCTTTTATGGCATCAAAATAACACAAGCTCTTAGAAAAAGCATTCCAACAATTACACTTTCCAGCACACAATTGTAAGCAACATATTGCTACAGAGATACAAGAAGACTGGTTTGTCCATGGGTTACAAGAGCAGATATAAAAATTAGCAATGGAATGCACAACCTGCCAAATATACAATTCAGGAATGACATTGAGGACATTGAGGACATTGCGGGGAACAATACCAAAACCCAGAGGTCCATTCAGAGAGCTGCATAATGATTATGTGGATATGAGAGAAAGATGTAATGGTGCATGATACATGATAGTGGTAGTTTATCCGTTTTCTAGATGAGTTGAAGCAGTGCCCTGTGCACATCCAGATGCCAAATGCTCTGTAAAATTCTTAGTAAGGGAAGTATTCCCACGCTGGGGAATTTGTGGCATGATCCGCTCGGATAATGGCACACATTTTGTCAATGAACTCTTCAAAGAAGTTACGACCCTGCTAGGAATTAAACATAAACTGTGCTCGATGTATCATCCGCAAAGTAATGGTATGGTTGAGAAGATCAACGGCCTCCTAAAGGGGAGGCTCTCAAAATTGTGCTTCTCCCTTAAAATAAATTGGGTGCATTGCCTGCCTTTGGCCCTGTTCGAGCTGAGAAATCAGCCCAGCAAGGAACATCATCTGTCACCCCATGAACATCATCTGTCACCCCATGAAATAGTGACTGGAAGGTGCATGCACACAGCACACTCCCCACTTCGCAGACATTCAGATACCCACAAAAGCACCACAATACTAGGAGAAGAATTTAATTAATACGTGACAAAACTCACCAGAGAAGCCCGCATGATATCAAGACAGCTAGCGCCACCATTTACACGTGAGGAAGGACATGAGGGCATAAACTTTACAGAGGAAAACCCACAAGGCCAGTTAATAGCAGGTGAGATGATATAAGTGAGTAGCTTTGTACGTATGTGGAATGCCCCAAGATTTCATGGCCCATATGAGGTGGTGTATTGCAAACCGACGGCTGTAAAAGTGAAGGGCCTGAGATATTGGATACATTTGACAGACGTACGTAAAGCCTATGACAGTGTCAGAGAAGAACAAGAGGAAGAAGTACAAAACACTGCAGAACTGGCACAATAACAGGAGAAAACTAAGGATAGATTTGTCCTACCTGAGCTCAGGATAATGTATGTTATGAGAGAATGTGTTGCAAAATATATATATATATTTTCCGAAAAATAAAAAATGTATATAATATTGAAATGCAATGCCCGCAACGAATAATGCTAGGGCAGTTAGAGATGTAAATAATGCATTTGACTTACGTAGATATTTGTATGAATATGGCCTGTTTGTGTGCGCGGTTCTATTTTTTGCCATGATTTTTGGTCTTGTCACTTACTGGCTCTTGTCATTCATCTCTATCGAGATAAATGAGGGGGGAAGGAATGGAACCAACATGGGGAATGAAACCAGAATGGTTAAGGAGGGGGCCTATTTAATATGGGATGGTTTTCAGTTTATATGGGGTTATGATACAGACCCTACCCATGTACAGCCTCTAAATGACACCAACAACAAACTGATCACAAGCCCAGCTCCACCCTCTAATGTCTCAGACTATAATGTTTATAGTTTAAATGATTGTAACCCTTCTGTCATATCATGGTTGTACGACACTACCGCCACAATGCCCACACTAGAAGTCAACCCAACCGCAGAAACTAGACCACTTGCACATAGTAAGGAAGAGAATGTAGAAAAGGCAGAAAGGTTTCTGGCTCTATATGACGAATGGGAAAAGGGGGGCGCGGGGAAATAGGGGACGATGTCACACGCGGCAAGAGAAGCGAAAAGCTACCTCAAAAGCAGTAGGAGAAGGAGGGAGGTGGGGAGGGAAAAATATGATGAATATTCTGGCCTGGGCCTAGACACCGTAGAAGACCCTAGACATCCACATCAGTCAAATGAATGGTATGCAGATATGAGCGCCACTGCGAAACAGACAACCAACAAGAGTTGTTATGAATGTTCCCTGATTCCCTACGCCTCAGGAACACCTAAAGTCCTGCTTCCAAAAGAACTGCCTCTTGCAGATGCCCACTGTCTCCTTCATCTCACTCTGTGAAAAATTAAGAACACCTTCCAGGCAGACAAAGTATCATTTGAAATGTTGCAAAACGAAAAAACCTGCTACTCAAGAAAGAAATGAGTGATATGTATAAAAGAACCTTTTTTCGTGATTAAAGGGACATTGTTTCAGGACAATAAATGGAAGGATGAAGTAATATTGTGCAAAGCTGAAGCACTGCGAGGACTGACGAGAGAGAAACTACAATGGATCGAGAAAACCTGCACAACAGTTTGGAAGGAACACATCACGAAACTGACCTGGGTGATTGCCATAGAAAAACCGTTCAAATTATAGAAAGAAATATCATATGATCTGTGCTTACATGGCGAGGGGGAAAAACATCATGGGTGCAAACAAGAACTGCAACAGGACACTCATTATCCCAGACAAGAAGAAAGGAACAGCAGCACTCATGGACACTTACTGGGTCTGCAGTAAACAGGCGTACTTGCACCTCCCACAATCCTGGAGGGGCACATGTTCTCTGGCAACATTGCATTCAGACTTGATGGTAATCCCGGAAAGCCACATTTATGGAGGAAAAGGAGTGCCAGCTGCCCATCATGAATAAAATACACAGCCAACAGAAGAACCACAAATGTATGCCCTGTCCCCAGGCAATATGCAAGATGTGTTATCAAGGCGGCAGAGATCATCCAACTACATATCCAAAGCCTCCTCACAGCTGTTGGCAAAGATTCCAGACAAGTACCGGATGTTCAATTCCGCCCAAACCTTCTTCGCCTTCCTTATCCCAAGTATCCAGGCGCAAGCAAATGCAAAATGGCTCCAGATCACGTGCTGGGAGCTGATCCAGCTGGCCAATGACACTGAAGAAGGGTTCAATGTGATCAAGACGGAGCTAAGGGCCCTACGGTTGATGACCATGCAGAACAGGTATGTCCCAGACCTGTTAACAGCGATGGATGGAGGTGTTTGCCGAAAAAATCAGGGGCATGTGCTGCACATTCGTACCTTCTGAAGATGCGGATAATGGGACGCTATCACACGGCATTGCAGCAGTGCACAACCTGGGGGAACGAATGAAGAACGAAGGCGGAGCAGATGCAAGCACCTGGTTTGACAACATGTTTTCGTGGATACCATCCTGGCTGGGGCTGACAGTCAAAATGTTGATGCCTGTCATGGTATTTTTACTCCTGATTTTTTGTTTGTGCCAGCTGGGTCTTCGATGATACGCAAACGCAGTACCTAATGGAGCAATGATGATGGTGACAATGGGCAACACTAGAGGAGTAGCACAGATCATGCAAGAAGCACAAACAGGTGAGGACCCTGAGCCCAAGTATAGAATGGTGCCATTATACTATGATGGGGACATAGTGGACAGGTTATATCATACCACATAAAGGAACCCAGAGAACGGGAATGGTACACAGAGGTATGGGTAGACTTGGAAGGAGATGGGGGATGTATATATTTGACCTGCACACCAGATGAGTATGCTAGAAGGGGGGAGAGCCTCCGGGGGGTATTTAGAGCCTGGATGCCAATGAAGGGTACACCAGCATGGGATGAGGCTGTCCCGAATGAGAAAGAGCGCCAGAGGTTGGGCGAGTTACAGTATTCGTTACTTAAGTACTTAAGTAACGAAAGGGGGAAATGTATGGGAGGACAGTTCTATAGGACCCCCTCCCTGTCATACCCCACCTCCGTGAGGCTCGTGGATCATCAGCGACCCACCATGCGTGCTCGGGAGTCAGGATGGCTGCTGATCGACACACAGGGCCAATCGACTTGTACTGTAACATACCATAGACACCATTTTTAAAGCATCAAGACTCCATTTTAGATATAAATGACCAAAGCCCAACTGAAACAGCCTGCCTGGGAGAGCTGCAGCTTGGCCCCCGCTCAGTGTGTGCAGGGAACCATGCACTCCCCCTGTTCCTCCATCCCATGGCAGATCCGCCAAAGGCCTGTTCTCACGAGCAACCAGACATGAACGAGTATCAGAACAAACACTGTATCATTTACCTTCCGCAGTACATCACTGTCCCAGAAGTGACCTGACTCGAAGTTTGAGTCTGGAAAATAACAAGAACCATCCCAATTGAACAGGCCTCGACCTGGCATCTAACCCCTAACATTTAAAGTATGTGGTGTCAATACCGCTCATGTATGAACCCTTGCCCACATCCCCCAGATGAAGCGTCAACTGCATACCAAAACCCAACGATTCACAGGGTTGGTTGTAAATTATGACACAAGAGTTGGAAAGGGATGACGCTTACAACGTTACTAGAGCAAGGATGACCCCCACCCGCTGCAAGATACCATGTGCCTGAAGGCTTAATGAAAGGGCTTGATAGATCCCACTTAATGCTAACTAATGACTGCTGCTAAAGTACAAAGGAAGGCGATAACGCATTACTAAGAATACTTGTGTGTAATAAAGCAAAACACGTTTAAGTTGTTATAAATGAGAATGCAAATGCCCAAATTATATATGAACGTATTGCTTCTATGCTCCTGAGTACACGGCCCAACCTGATGCTACCTCATGTTGTTATTCATTTGTTGCCTTACGAATTACCAATATGTGTTCAACTAATGTTATGTAATGCATGTGCCACTGCTGCACCCTGATTGCTATGTATGAAGAAGTAAACACATTTATAAATTATAGTAATATGTAATCCTCCTAATGCTGCTAACTTTACTAATTGTTCCCTCGTATGATATATTGTGCAGCCCAGGCACAGAGAATCGCTCGAGGCCACAAGGCCATCTCCCCCTCCTCCCGCCAAGGCCCGCCAGGGCTTGCTGGTGCTCGAGCAGCACAGCCTCACCTCCCCTCACTCAGCTGGACCCGCTTCAAGTATTCACCTCCCCCATGTCCGAGACCGTCATAGTCGGCCAAAAGAATTATTTACGGACGGTCCTAAACGCCACCGCTTTAAGGGGCCAGAGGTGTGCCCTCGCTGATCCAGTAGTACTCCAGTTCACCCCAAGTTAATGGGCCTTGGAGATAGGTGTTGAATCCTGTACTAACATATCATAAACAGAACAGAACGACAAGGCAGCTCACTTCGTGCCCTCTGACAAGACACCCAGACTTATGACACCTGGTCAATAGGTCACAAGTAATTGTGTAATGATGTATTAGTGAAGTTTCACATTGCATATTGTTTCGCCTGTCTCCTAAATATTCATAGAATAACATATTGTCGGATTTGCAGGACAACAAGAGTCTTTTAAGGAATGAGTGTTTGTTTTTGTGGCCACAAGGGCAACCTGTTAGCACAGTCACCAAACAGCGACACAGACCGCGCCTGGCATGGCAGCTCCGCCCCGACGAGCCCAGCTGACCCGTCCACCCCAAGTTGGCACCACGCGGATGTCCACCAATCCTGGAGCGGCTCATCATTGTATCAACTATAGCTTAGTAGACGCCACCCAATCCCCGAGATGATGTGCCCCCTATAGCTTACAGGATTTGTGACGTGGTTTTGTAATAAATATGACTGTCTTCGCTATTGTCAGACAGAGCGCTCTCGGAGCTTGCAGAGTCCTTTGCATGCCCTACATTGATTATATAAAAACCCCTTTTAAATCACCCGCACTTGGTCCTGGTCTCATTCCCTCCTGGGGTGTGTCCTTATTGCCTCTCATTGTGGGGAGATTACTGCCTTTTTGGGGACGCTTGCTTTCACTGGGAATGCCCTTCCCGTGTGCACCTACCTCCTTACACTACAAGACCTACATATATCTTAAAGCCATATATCAGTGGCAAGTCATTAAATGTTTTATCAACAGTGTAGGAGGCTGGTTAAGTAACTTTGGGGGCAAGCTATTAAGATCTCTCCTTGGGTTCTCCTTATCGGGTCTGGTAGAGGCCCTTAGGTTGGAGCTGGGGGTGAAGGCCCTGCCGACCATGTGGAAGATGGCTTGCTGCAAACGTTTGGCAAAAATACTTCAAGCAGGTGCTACTACTGGCACCATATTGGCTCACTCTGCAGAAAAGCAGCGTTGCCGGATTGGCAAAACTTCTCACACAATTTTGGTGTATACGGTTCAAACCCATGTGGACACCATTGGGTTACACATTTGTGATATGTAGGACTTTGGAAACATAAGTTACAAATCAAATCAGTAAACTAGGATGTGCAGTGTCAATAGATAGACTATCTGCCAAGTTACGACTCGGGAGGATAGCTCAGTGGCAACGTGCTCGCCTTGGAAGTGAGACGGCAGTGAGCACCACAGATTCTATCCCCGGGTCCGCACTTAGAAACATGTGGGTATTAAGAGCTTTATAAATATCCTATCATATCATATCATATCATATCATATCATATGCTAATCATACTATACCATGCATGGATTTTGACCCCTGCAGCTACGTAGTTACTTAACCAAAATCTGTAGTATTGTCTTGAGACGATTTATATTATGTCACCTTCTGAATCTGCAACCGGTTTCAGAGTACACTGGCGCATGGGCCAAAATACCACTTCAGCAAAGACTTTGTCGGTTTTGCAAGGGGCCGGTGGAGACAAGTAGACACATACGTGCTAGTTGTGTATGCTATAATGAATTTTATATAAAGGGCTGCGGTCAGTTCTGCTATACACCTGAGAGTATTTGGGCTGACCAGTTTTGTGCCACCATTTTGTCGGTCGAATCTCTAATTATAGTAGCAGCTGCATTACACATCTGGGAGTGGATATTTCCAAAGCCGTAGACAAGTTGAAATGTTAAACAAGAACCAACACATGCTATTGCTTAAAATTATAGTTCACTAAATAATGTTTTCTTGTACTGCACTGTCCAGTTTTGGGCCACCATTTTCTCGGTCGAAACTCTGGTTATAGTTGCAGCTGCATTACACATCTGGGAGTGCATATTTCCAAAGCTGTAGACGAGTTGAAATGTTAAACAAGACCTTAACACATGCTATTGCTTAAAATTATAGTTCACCAAATGTTTTTGTGTATGTTTTTATATATGCTTTAGATGATGAGTAATTATTACTTGTATGTGATGGATGCATGGTTTATGCTTCCTAGCACTTTCTGTTCTGGTGCTCTTGTATGTGAGTGATACATGGTGTATTCTTCCTAGTACTTTCTGGTCTGTTGCTCTTGTATGTGAGGGATGCATGGTGTATTCTTCCTAGCACTTTCTGTTCTGGTGCTCTTGTATGTGGGTGATGCACAGTTTATGCTTCCTAGCACTTTCTGTTCTTGTGCTCTTGTATGTGGGTGATGCATAGTTTATGCTTCCTAGCACTTTCTGTTCTTGTGCACTTGTATGTGAGGGATGCATGGTGTATGCTTCTTAGCACTTTCTGTTCTGGTGCTCTTGTATGTGAGGAATGCATGGTTTATGCTTCTTAGCACGTTCTGTCCTTATGCTCTTGTATGTGAGGGATACATGGTTTATGCTTCTTAGCACTTTCTTTTCTGGTGCTCTTGTATGTGAGGGATGCATGTTGTATTCTTCTTATCACTTTCTGTCATTGTGCTCTTGAATGTGACTGATGCATGGTTTATGCTTCCTAGCACTTTCTGTTCTGGTGCTCTTGTATGTGAGTGATACATGGTGTATTCTTCCTAGCACTTTCTGGTCTGTTGCTCTTGTATGTGAGGGATGCATGGTGTATTCTTCCTAGCACTTTCTGTTCTGGTGCTCTTGTATGTGGGTGATGCACAGTTTATGCTTCCTAGCACTTTCTGTTCTTGTGCTCTTGTATGTGAGGGATGCATGGTGTTTGCTTCTTAGCACTTTCTGTTCTGGTGCTCTTGTATGTGAGGAATGCATGGTTTATGCTTCTTAGCACGTTCTGTCCTTATGCTCTTGTATGTGAGGGATACATGGTTTATGCTTCTTAGCACTTTCTTTTCTGGTGCTCTTGTATGTGAGGGATGCATGTTGTATTCTTCCTATCACTTTCTGTCATTGTGCTCTTGAATGTGACTGATGCATGGTTTATGCTTCCTAGCACTTTCTGTTCTGGTGCTCTTGTATGTGACTGATACATGGTGTATTCTTCCTAGCACTTTCTGGTCTGTTGCTCTTGTATGTGAGGGATGCATGGTGTATTCTTCCTAGCACTTTCTGTTCTGGTGCTCTTGTATGTGGGTGATGCACAGTTTATGCTTCCTAGCACTTTCTGTTCTTGTGCTCTTGTATGTGAGTGATGCATGGTTTATGCTTTTTAGCACTTTCTGTTCTTGTGCTCTTGTATGTGAGGGATGCATGGTGTATGCTTCTTAGCACTTTCTGTTCTGGTGCTCTTGTATGTGAGGAATGCATGGTTTATGCTTCTTAGCATGTTCTGTCCTTATGCTCTTGTATGTGAGGGATACATGGTTTATGCTTCTTAGCACTTTCTTTTCTGGTGCTCTTGTATGTGAGGGATGCATGTTGTATTCTTCCTATCACTTTCTGTCATTGTGCTCTTGAATGTGACTGATGCATGGTTTATGCTTCCTAGCACTTTCTGTTCTGGTGCTCTTGTATGTGACTGATACATGGTGTATTCTTCCTAGCACTTTCTGGTCTGTTGCTCTTGTATGTGAGGGATGCATGGTGTATTCTTCCTAGCACTTTCTGTTCTGGTGCTCTTGTATGTGAGGGATGCATGTTGTATTCTTCCTATCACTTTCTGTCATTGTGCTCTTGAATGTGACTGATGCATGGTTTATGCTTCCTAACACTTTCTGTTCTGTTGCTCTTGTATGTGAGGGATGCATGGTTTATGCTTCCTAGCACTTTCTGTTCTTGTGCTCTTGTATGTGAGGGATGCATGTGTTATGCTTCTTAGCACTTTCTGTTCTGGTGCTCTTGTATGTGAGTGATGCATGGTTTATGCTTCTTAGCACTTTCTGTTCTTATGCTCTTGTATGTGGGTGATGCATGGTTTATGCTTCCTACAACTTTCTGTTCTTGTGCTCTTGAATGTGACTGATGCATAGTGTATACTTCCTGGCACGTTCTGTTCTGGTGCTCTTGTATGTGGGTGATGCATGGTTTATGTTTGTTAGTACTTTCTGTTCTGGTGCTTTTGTATGTGAGTGATGCATGGTTTATGCTTCTTAGCACTTTCTGTTCTTGTGCTCTTGTATGTGAGTGATGCATGGTTTATGCTTCTTAGCACTTTCTGTTCTTGGGCTCTTGTATGTGAGGGATGCATGGTGTATTCTTCCTAGCAGGTTCTGTTCTTGTGCTCTTGAATGTGCTGATGCATAGTTTATGCTTCCTGGCACGTTCTGTTCTGGTGCTCTTGTATGTGGGTGCTGCATGGTTTATGCTTCTTAGTACTTTCTGTTCTGGTGCTCTTGTATGTGAGGAATGCATGGTTTATGCTTCTTACTACTTTCTGTTCTTATGCTCTTGTATGTGGGTGATGCATGGTTTATGCTTCTTAGTACTTTCTGTTCTGGTGCTCTTGTATGTGAGGAATGCATGGTGTATTCTTCTTAGCACTTTCTGTTCTGTTGCTCTAGTATGTGAGGGATGCATGGTGTATTCTTCCTAGCACTTTCTGTTCTTGTGCTCTTGTATGTGAGTGATGCATGGTTTATGCATTTTAGCACTTTCTGTTCTTGTGCTCTTGTTTGTGAGTGATGCATGGTGTATACTTCCTAACACTTTCTGTTTTTTTGCACTTGTATGTGAGGGTTCCTAGCAATTTCTGTCCTTGGGCTCTTGTATGTGGGTGATGCATGGTTGATGCTTCTTAGCACTTTCTGTTCTGGTGCTCTTGTATGTGAGGAATGCATGGTTTATGCTTCTTAGCATGTTCTTTCCTTATGCTCTTGTATGTGAGGGATACATGGTTTATGCTTCTTAGCACGTTCTGTTCTGGTGCTCTTGTATGTGAGGAATGCATGGTTTATGCTTCTTAGCACATTATTTCCTTATGCTCTTGTATGTGAGGGATACATGGTTTATGCTTCTTAGCACTTTCTGTTCTGGTGCTTTTGTATGTGAGGGATGCATATTGTATTCTTCCTATCACTTTCTGTCATTGTGCTCTTGAATGTGACTGATGCATGGTTTATGCTTCCTAGCACTTTCTGTTCTGGTGCTCTTGTATGTGAGTGATACATGGTGTATTCTTCCTAGCACTTTCTGGTCTGTTGCTCTTGTATGTGAGGGATGCATGGTTTATGCTTCCTAGCACTTTCTGTTCTTGTGCTCTTGTATGTGAGGGATGCATGTGTTATGCTTCTTAGCACTTTCTGTTCTGGTGCTCTTGTATGTGAGTGATGCATGGTTTATGCTTCTTAGCACTTTCTGTTCTTATGCTCTTGTATGTGGGTGATGCATGGTTTATGCTTCCTACAACTTTCTGTTCTTGTGCTCTTGAATGTGACTGATGCATGGTTTATGTTTCTTAGTACTTTCTGTTCTGGTGCTTTTGTATGTGAGTGATGCATGGTTTATGCTTCTTAGCACTTTCTGTTCTGGTGCTTTTGTATGTGAGTGATGCATGGTTTATGCTTCTTAGCACTTTCTGTTCTTGGGCTCTTGTATGTGGGTGCTGCATGGTTTATGCTTCTTAGTACTTTCTGTTCTGGTGCTCTTGTATGTGAGGAATGCATGGTTTATGCTTCTTACTACTTTCTGTTCTTATGCTCTTGTATGTGGGTGATGCATGGTTTATGCTTCTTAGTACTTTCTGTTCTTGTGCTCTTGAATGTGACTGATGCATAGTGTATACTTCCTGGCACGTTCTGTTCTGGTGCTCTTGTATGTGGGTGATGCATGGTTTATGTTTGTTAGTACTTTCTGTTCTTGTGCTCTTGTATGTGAGTGATGCATGGTTTATGCTTCTTAGCACTTTCTGTTCTTGGGCACTTGTATGTGAGGGATGCATGGTGTATTCTTCCTAGCAGGTTCTGTTCTTGTGCTCTTGTATGTGGGTGCTGCATGGTTTATGCTTCTTAGTACTTTCTGTTCTGGTGCTCTTGTATGTGAGGAATGCATGGTTTATGCTTCTTACTACTTTCTGTTCTTATGCTCTTGTATGTGGGTGATGCATGGTTTATGCTTCTTAGTACTTTCTGTTCTGGTGCTCTTGTATGTGAGGAATGCATGGTGTATTCTTCTTAGCACTTTCTGTTCTGTTGCTCTAGTATGTGAGGGATGCATGGTGTATTCTTCCTAACACTTTCTGTTCTTTTGCACTTGTATGTGAGGGTTCCTAGCAATTTCTGTCCTTGGGATCTTGTATGTGGGTGATGCATGGTTGATGCTTCTTAGCACTTTCTGTTCTTGGGCACTTGTATGTGAGGGATGCATGGTGTATTCTTCCTAGCAGGTTCTGTTCTTGTGCTCTTGTATGTGGGTGCTGCATGGTTTATGCTTCTTAGTACTTTCTGTTCTGGTGCTCTTGTATGTGAGGAATGCATGGTTTATGCTTCTTACTACTTTCTGTTCTTATGCTCTTGTATGTGGGTGATGCATGGTTTATGCTTCTTAGTACTTTCTGTTCTTGTGCTCTTGTATGTGAGTGATGCATGGTTTATGCATTTTAGCACTTTCTGTTCTTGTGCTCTTGTATGTGAGTGATGCATGGTGTATACTTCCTAACACTTTCTGTTCTTTTGCACTTGTATGTGAGGGTTCCTAGCAATTTCTGTCCTTGGGATCTTGTATGTGGGTGATGCATGGTTGATGCTTCTTAGCACTTTCTGTTCTGGTGCTCTTGTATGTGAGGAATGCATGGTTTATGCTTCTTAGCATGTTCTTTCCTTATGCTCTTGTATGTGAGGGATACATGGTTTATGCTTCTTAGCACGTTCTGTTCTGGTGCTCTTGTATGTGAGGAATGCATGGTTTATGCTTCTTAGCACATTATTTCCTTATGCTCTTGTATGTGAGGGATACATGGTTTATGCTTCTTAGCACTTTCTGTTCTGGTGCTTTTGTATGTGAGGGATGCATATTGTATTCTTCCTATCACTTTCTGTCATTGTGCTCTTGAATGTGACTGATGCATGGTTTATGCTTCCTAGCACTTTCTGTTCTGGTGCTCTTGTATGTGAGTGATACATGGTGTATTCTTCCTAGCACTTTCTGGTCTGTTGCTCTTGTATGTGAGGGATGCATGGTTTATGCTTCCTAGCACTTTCTGTTCTTGTGCTCTTGTATGTGAGGGATGCATGTGTTATGCTTCTTAGCACTTTCTGTTCTGGTGCTCTTGTATGTGAGTGATGCATGGTTTATGCTTCTTAGCCCTTTCTGTTCTTATGCTCTTGTATGTGGGTGATGCATGGTTTATGCTTCCTACAACTTTCTGTTCTTGTGCTCTTGAATGTGACTGATGCATGGTTTATGTTTCTTAGTACTTTCTGTTCTGGTGCTTTTGTATGTGAGTGATGCATGGTTTATGCTTCTTAGCACTTTCTGTTCTGGTGCTTTTGTATGTGAGTGATGCATGGTTTACGCTTCTTAGCACTTTCTGTTCTTGGGCTCTTGAATGTGCTGATGCATAGTTTATGCTTCCTGGCACGTTCTGTTCTGGTGCTCTTGTATGTGGGTGGTGCATGGTTTATGCTTCTTAGTACTTTCTGTTCTGGTGCTCTTGTATTTGAGGAATGCATGGTTTATGCTTCTTACTACTTTCTGTTCTTATGCTCTTGTATGTGGGTGATGCATGGTTTATGCTTCTTAGTACTTTCTGTTCTGGTGCTCTTGTATGTGAGGAATGCATGGTTTATGCTTCTTAGCACTTTCTGTTCTGGTGCTCTTGTATGTGAGGGATGCATGGTTTATGCTTCTTAGCACTTTCTGTTCTTGTGCTCTTGTATGTGGGTGCTGCATGGTTTATGCTTCTTAGCACTTTCTGTTCTGGTGCTCTTGTATGTGAGGGATGCATGGTGTATTCTTCCTAGCACTTTCTGTTCTGGTGCTCTTGTATGTGGGTGATGCATGGTTTATGCTTCCTAGCACTTTCTGTTCTTGTGCTCTTGTATGTGAGTGATGCATGGTTTATGCTTTTTAGCACGTTCTGTTCTTGTGCTCTTGTATGTGAGTGATGCATGGTGTATACTTCCTAACACATTCTGTTCTTTTGCATTTGTATGTGAGGGTTCCTAGCAATTTCTGTCCTTGGGCTCTTGTATGTGGGTGATGCATGGTTTATGCTTCTTAGTACTGAGGGATGCATGGTTTATGCTTCTTAGCACTTTCTGTTCTTATGCTCTTGTATGCGAGGGATGCATGGTTTATGCTTCTTAGCACTTTCGCTTCTGGTGCTCTTTTATGTGAGTGATCATGGTTTATGCTTCTTAGCACTTTCTGTTCTTATGCTCTTGTATGTGAGGGATGCATGGTTTATGCTTCTTAGTACTTTCTGTTCTGGTGCTCTTGTTTGTGCGGAATGCATGGTTTATGCTTCTTAGCACTTTCTGTTCTTATGCTCTTGTAAGTGAGTGATCATGGTTTATGCTCCTTAGCACTTTCTGTTCTTTGGCTGCTTGGATGTGAGTGATGCATGGTTTATGCTTCCTAGCACTTTCTGTTCTTGTGCTCGTGAATGTGACTGATGCATGGTTTGTGCTTCTTAGCACTTTCTGTTCGTGTGCTCTTGAATGTGACTGATGCACGGTTTGTGCTTCCTAGCACTTTCTGTTCTTGTGCTCTTGAATGTGACTGATGCACGGTTTATGCTGCCTAGCACTTTCTGTTCTTGTGCTCTTGAATGTGACTGATGCACGGTTTATGCTGCCTAGCACTTTCTGTTCTTGTGCTCTTGAATGTGAGTGATGCATGGTTGATGCTTCCTAGCACTTTCTGTTCTTGTGCTCTTGAATGTGACTGATGCATGGTTGATGCTTCCTAGCACTTTCTGTTCGTGTGCTCCTGAATGTGACTGATGCATGGTTGATGCTTCCTAGCACTTTCTGTTCTTGTGCTCTTGAATGTGACTGATGCATGGTTTATGCTTCCTAGCACTTTCTGTTCTTGGGCTCTTGAATGTGACTGATGCATGGTTTATGCTTCCTAGCACTTTCTGTTCTTGGGTTCTTGTATGTGAGTGATGCATGGTTTATGCTTCCTAGCACTTTCTGTTCTTGGGCACTTGAATGTGACTGATGCATGGTTGATTCTACCTAGCACTTTCTGTTCGTGTGCTCTTGAATGTGACTGATGCATGGTTTATGCTTCCTAGCACTTTCTGTTCTTGTGCTCTTGAATGTGACTGATGCATGGTTTATGCTACTAATGAACACTGTTCTCTTTCATCCCCAAAACATCATGGAAAGTGCTGCAGCTCCTCAAGCCCACTCCCGTCCTTGTAATGGAACCTGCAAACTCGAGACTCCTAGGGCAAACATGTCAACATCACTCCCCCCTAGTCCCCCCTCGCCCCCCCCCAGTGAACAAGGTGTTTGCTATGATTAATAAGGCAATCACACATTGCATACTCAGGGGGCACATGCTGTGGATGCTAATGAGCATCTGCAGGCCAGGTGCTCCCTGGGGCTAGCCAGGCTGGTCAAGGACCCTGTGGCCGTGTGCTAATGTCCAGTATAAATATCCCCAGGCTCCTCATTTGCAGGTAACACTGCGGTGCAAAGGAAGTTCTGGAGATCGATTGCAGTTGTGGTTTCTGTGCATTCCGAAGGTGGGTTGTTGGTTCCAGTTACCATAAGTGTATAATTTTCTATTTTGCAGACAATTATTAGTGCTGCCGCAATGGCATATTTTTGCCAAGACAGAGAACTGCGGCTCTCCCATCTGAAAGTCAGTACTGGTACCCAGCTATGGCAGTGAGCAAGATCTGAACACTTTATTAGATTCTTATGAATGCATGCAAACCTATTACAGTCTTTTGTGAAACTTCTTTCTCTTCCATCCAACACTGCATAACAAAAGGAGAGCCATGGAATTGGTCCCTCTTAGAGCCATTGTTTTCTAACCTTTCCCCCACCCCTACTTCACACCCTGAATGAAGATGGCTGGGCAAATAACAAGGGGTGGTCCTGGGAGACTCTATGCCAGACATGAGTCCTGGTTACAAGAGCCTTACCCATAGTCTTTAGCTCACTATCTTTCAAAGAGAGGAAATATCCCAAACATATCAGTCTTTGTCCTGCCCTGGGGCAGTCCAGCACCGAAATGCTAGGCAATTCTCCTCTGAACAAGAGTACCAACAGCAACCCCAGACGCGTGTTTCAGTCTGGTTGAACCTCATCAGTAGGGTGTAGCTGTGCCTCTCTAAGAATAGTGAGCAAGGGGTCCACGTCTGGATTCCCCTAGTAACTTAGGGTGAGACCCAAAGTTACTTGAAATATGCAAATAACAAGGGGGGTCCTGGGGGACTCTCTGCCAGACATAAGTCCTGGTTACAAGAGCCTTACCCAGAGTCTTTAGCTCACTATCTTTCACAGAGAAGAAATATCCCAAACATATCAGTCTTTGTCCTGCCCTGGGGCAGTCCAGCACCGAAAATGCTAGGCAATTCTCCTCTCAACAAGAGTACCAACAGCAACCCCAGACACGTGTTTCAGTCTGGTTGAACCTCATCAGTAGGGTGTAGCTGTGCCTCTCTAAGAATAGTGAGCAAGGGGTCCACGTCTGGATTCCTCTAGTAATTTAGGGTGAGACCCAAAGTTACTTGAAATATGCAAATAGCAAGGGGGGTCCTGGGAAACTCTCTGCCAGACATCAGTCCTGGTTACAAGAGCCTTACCCAAAGTCTTTAGCTCACTATCTTTCACAGAGAAAAAATATCCCAAACATATCAGTCTTTGTCCTGCCCTGGGGCAGTCCAGCACCGAAATGCTAGGCAATTCTCCTCTGAACAAGAGTACCAACAGCAACCCCAGACACGTGTTTCAGTCTGGTTGAACCTCATCAGTAGGGTGTAGCTGTGCCTCTCTAAGAATAGTGAGCAAGGGGTCCACGTCTGGATTTCCCTAGTAATTTAGGGTGAGACCCAAAGTTACTTGAAATATGCAAACAACAAGGGGGGGTCCTGGGAGACTCTCTGGCAGACATGAGTCCTGGTTACAAGAGCCTTACCCAGAGTCTTTAGCTCACTATCTTTCACAGAGAAGAAATATCCCAAACATATCAGTCTTTGTCCTGCCCTGGGGCAGTCCAGCACCGAAATGCTAGGCAATTCTCCTCTGAACAAGAGTACCAACAGCAACCCCAGCCACGTGTTTCAGTCTGGTTGAACCTCATCAGTAGGGTGTAGCTGTGCCTCTAAGAATAGTGAGCAAGGGGTCCACGTCTGGATTCCCCTAGTAACTTAGGGTGAGACCCAAAGTTACTTGAAATATGCAAATAACAAGGGGGGGTCCTGGGAGACTCTCTGCCAGACATGAGTCCTGGTTACAAGAGCCTTACCCAGAGTCTTTAGCTCACTATCTTTCTCAGAGAAGAAATATCCCAAACATATCAGTCTTTGTCCTGCCCTGGGGCAGTCCAGCACCGAAATGCTAGGCAATTCTCCTCTGAACAAGAGTACCAACAGCAACCCCAGACACGTGTTTCAGTCTGGTTGAACCTCATCGATAGGGTGTAGCTGTGCCTCTCTAAGAATAGTGAGCAAGGGGTCCACGTCTGGATTCCCCTAGTAACTTAGGGTGAGACCCAAAGTTACTTGAAATATGCAAATAACAAGGGGGCGTCCTGGGAGACTCTCTGCCAGACATGAGTCCTGGTTACAAGAGCCTTACCCAGAGTCTTTAGCTCACTATCTTTCACAGAGAAGAAATATCCCAAACATATCAGTCTTTGTCCTGCCCTGGGGCAGTCCAGCACCGAAATGCTAGGCAATTCTCCTCTGAACAAGAGTACCAACAGCAACCCCAGACACGTGTTTCAGTCTGGTTGAACCTCATCGATAGGGTGTAGCTGTGCCTCTCTAAGAATAGTGAGCAAGGGGTCCACGTCTGGATTCCCCTAGTAACTTAGGGTGAGACCCAAACGAAGCAAAAATGACATTACAGCAGAAAAACTACTCCCGCACATCCTCCCCTCTCTGAATAATACTAACAATAATGCTGACCCCAAATCTCTAGTGGACATCTTCAATACTGCCATGTCCCAAGCCTTGGACTCTACCACCCCACTAAAAATGCGCAAAGCCAGACAAAAAGCCCACCTCAACGCATGGTTCACACCTCAACTTAAAGAGTTAATATTACAGAAAAGAAAATTGCAAATGATCTGGCGCCACTCCCCGACCAATGTCAATAAGGCTAAATTAACAGAACTCTCCAAACACTACAAAAAGAAATAACCAACACAAAAAAAATATATTCAATGATAGAATTGCAAAAGCCAGCTCCAATACTAAGGAACTGTTCACCATCCTCCGCGAAATGGAAGCCCCAACTCTACCGGCAGACTCTGTCCCGAATGGTGCACTGCAATTCAAAAAGCCCTCCTAAACAAAATCACCACACTCCAACAGAAAATAGCAATCAAAAAAGCTTCTCTGCCCCCCTCTGAGCAACAACCAGCCCCTGACACAGGTGGTAACACAACTACACCATTTACCTTTAAAGAAATCTCTATTCTTGACACAGAAAAAATCATTCTCTTTCTAAAACCATCTAACTGCAAGGGAGACAGTTGCCCGGCACAAATTATACAGGATGCGGCTAGAGACCTTGCCCCTTTTATCTCCAAGCTCATAAACGCTTCCTTCAGAACTAATACAGTACCCAATAACCTCAAAGAATCCTGGGTCCTCCCCCTGCTTAAAAAACAAACACTAGACCCTACCATCCCCCCCAACTATAGGCCAATTACCACTGTCCCCTTTCTACTTAAAATCATTGATAGAGTAGGCTATATTCAAATTCAGGAATACCTAGAAGCTAATCACCTACTAGGATCACGACAGTCTGGCTTCCGCCCACTCCACGGTACGGAAACTGCTTTGCTAGACCTTAAGACTCAAATTGACGAGTTGAAGGACAAGGGACAAACAGCTATGCTACTTCTCATGGACCTCTCTGCAGCGTTCAACCTAGTGGATCATGCAGTCTTATGTAGCCATCTTTTTTTTTATTTTTTTTATTTATAGTTACAAAGTAACTTTAATCTTTAGATTTCAACCATAACAATACAAACATGAACGTAATATAAACATTTCATTACATTTTTAGTTACAACATACAAAAGACAGTACTAACAAATGATTTCCAACATGATTACTTAAGAACAATATAAAGACATATTTTAAAAAAAACTAAAAGGATGTAATTCATCATGATAATAAAATCATTTTAGAAAATATAAAAAGATAGTTAAATTCCTATGAGTAATGATATTTTTCTATAACTCAATTAAGCTCGTTGGATCGAATTTTTCCCCAAGACCTGGGTTCCCAAAGAGCTAATGCGGGACTATATTCTTGTTGTGGTTGCAGCAGATTTCGTGATGTTCTCACCTCACAACACACTTTCAAGAACCTTACGACCGCAATCTGTAGGGACACACTCTCCCCATATAACATATCGCACCACAGGAGTTCTTTCCAGATCAACTCGCTCCGTGTTGGGCACAACCTTACTAAAGTACCCAATACGCTCTTCTCTGAGCCCATCACATGTCGTCAACCAGTGGCACAATGATTCCACGTTATCTTTTTCTTTACAAAACTAACAAACAGAATATCCCGTGGGATTGCCATTCCTGATATCCAAGATTTCCCCTGTTTCTAACACATTAAATCTAAACCTCATATAGGTCTGCCTCCAGTCTCTATTCAGAAATTTAAGTAGGTATGGAGCAGGTTCGCCCATCTTTTTATGGATATTTACGATTTGATAATAGAGTTTGGTCTTCTGAATCTCATCCACAGTATGGTTCCAGTCTGCATGTAGTAATAGTAATTTTACTTTCATAGGATTATTGATTAAGAGGTCTCTTGAGACTCCCAGGTTATCAAGTACGGTGTTAGCTTCCTCCATCAAATCCTTCAGATAGTTTGAGGAGGGAACACCTTTCTTGATGTCCCTTCCCAGAATGTTGTAAAGTGTACCTTCGTGGCTCGTCATCAATTTACGTATAAGCATAGTCTTCTCCATTCAAGCACACTCTTTAAGGAGTGAAGACCTAGCTCATACTTAATTGCCCCTATAGGGATACATTTAGGAAGACAGCTTACCATGGATCTAATTATCTTGGATTCATATTTTACGACCTCATATCTACACCAAGACGGTATCAGCTCCAGTCCATAGCAGAACTGTGCTACAATTTTATTGTTGTATAGCCGAATGATGGGTAAAAGGGAAATTTCAAATCAATTTTGCGGAGTTGAACAATCATGTTTCTAGTTTTGACCTCCAAGTAATCCCTTAAATTTGCTTTTTTTTTTGTTTCCAAATATAGGATACCCAAGGTATTTGAGGGAGGAGCACCGTGAAAGCTTTTCGTTGTTTAAAAACCACGAGAAATGTTTGGAATTTTTCTTGTTAGAAAGACATATTATTACCATCTTGGTGAAATTGATTTTGAGGGCGTTTTGGTGCGTATATTTATAGAAAGCTGATAGAAGTCGCTTGAGGCCAATCGGAGTATGGTCATATAAGGTAACATCGTCGGCATATGCCGTCCACATTAGCTTACAGCCTTCAATTTTGGGTGAGAAAACGTTAAGATTTACAAAATTGTTACCCAGGTCCGAAAAATACAGATTGAATAGGGTAGGGGCATATAACCACCCTTGCCTAAGGTCGTTTGTGACCTGAATCTCCTGGGTTAGGATTCCCTCAGCGCTGAGTCGTACTTTCAGTTTAGTATTCTCGTGCATGTAATAGAGAATAGATAACAATGAAAGGGGCATTCCCAAATGGTCCAATTTGGCCCACAAAATTGACCTGTGTACGAGGTCGAATGCAGCAGTCAGGTCGATAGATGCGACATAAATGGGAGTATTGCCAGGAGTCCATGCAGTGTTTTGTAAGATGTTAATTATTAGGCCTCCTGCATAAGTTCCTACGTTGTTCCTGAAACCGAATTGCAAAGGTGAAAGGATTTTAAATTTATCAATCCAAGCCTGAATGTGTTCAAGGACAATTCCTGCAAAGATTTTCGAATCGACATCTAAAAGAGCTATGGGCCTATAGCTAGCTGGAGCAGTCCTGTCCCCTTTTTTATAAATGGGCACGATATAAGCCATTTTCCAACTATTTGGAGGTGTCCTCGTAAGTAAAACATCTTTAAATAAAAGAAATAACATTTTGGCCCATAATGTAGGGTTGTCCTTCATGACATTATTACTAGGCCGGTTGGGCCCCGGGGCCCTGGAGGATGAGCATCTAATGATTCGATTTTCAACATCTTTAACACCAAATGTGATGTTCCATGGGGTATTTACAATGTATGATGGAGGATTCCAACTTCCAATTGGGGTGGAATATAGTGCTCCAAAATGTCCTTTCCATTTCTCTGCACTTACACAGGTAGTTAATGCTTTGTTCTGTATGTATCCAGGCTTATTGATTAATGTCCAGAACCTGCGGGAGTTCACTTCCTTCAGTGATGTCAACATCTCTGTAGCGTCCTCCTGGTATAATTGAGCACGCAAGCACCTAGCTTTTGTTTTCCAGTTATTTTTTACACGGTTTAGGTCCCTCCCGTCAATCTTTACTAGGCCTTGTTTATGTTGGCTTAGCAAACCGCGTATTTTGCGATTTCAGGTTTTTTTAAGACGCTGCATCTCTTCCGAGAAAACATGTTTGTGAGGCTCTTGTCGCCTCACACCTGTTTTATTATTTTTTTTTCCCAAGTTATAGATAGATTGCGGAAGAGACGTACCCCGCAAAGGAGTTCTGGGTATACAACAATTTTTTGTGACAGAATATGGAACTGTCAAAATCCTCCTGAAAGTATCTATTTATTTTGGTTATATTAGATTTGTGCCACACAACTCTATTATGTTGGGCATTAAGGAGTACTGGTACATCATAAATAAGGTCCTCACCCACGCTTTCCAACATCGCAATTGAGACAGTTAACATCTTGTGATCACTTTCCATAGAGTCAATCGGAGAGAATCTATCAATAAGTGCCAATGTTTTTGTACAGACGAAAATATAATCTATAGTGGATTTCCACTTCCCGCTTGACCATGTTGTAGTATCTCCTAATCCCTCCATTAAATCATTTGCACATCTCATCCCCAGCATCCAAGAAACTGGGCCCATAGGTTCCCTTGAGCAAGTTTTCTCGAGTCCCACCCTTTATTTTTGGACAGGCTCCCGAGTTCCTCTTCAATGCAGATTTCTGAATTGAAATCTCTGCATAGTATGTAATAGAGCTCATTGTCCAATTCAAGGCATTCGTCGATAGTAAAGCCAATCGACTCAATAGAAGACTTTAGGTCCCTTCCTGGTTGCCAGTATACGTTGATAATTAGTAAATGCTTCCCGGCGCCCTTCCCATCCACCTTTACAAGTACCCCTATGCAGCCACTATTTATTCAAAAATTCTTTATGATGTTAATATTAACATTGTTCTTAATGGCAATTAGTAGGCCCCCCGCAGGTCTACCTAATGATTGTTTTAGGGCTAATTCTTCAAAGGTGGTATAGCCATCTAAGGATATGACATTTACTGCCCATGTTTCCTGGATGGCTAATATGGAGTGGTTGAGCAAATCCGAGCAAACCTTACTTGAGTTTAGTAGGGGGCGAGATCCTCTTGAGTTCCATGACAACAAGTCCAGCCTAGCAATGCTTTAGTTGGAATTTTTCAATGCCTGTATCTTTCCCAAGGATTCCTTTAGAGACTCTGCCAGCATTTGGAGTTCTGCCACTTCATTTAGGACTTTCCCAGGAAGAGTGTTATACCCCTCTATATTGTTCTCATATGGCCTTAAGGGATGTCCCAGTTTTTCCACGGCCCCATGATGTTCTATACCTTTACTGAAATCCACTATATCGTACCCGAATCTTTGTAGGGCTGCCCTTTCTACCATCACAAGTTCATAAGTTGTCCTTGAGTAGAAAACGATTCTCACACAATCGTATCTTGTGGGGTGGATAAAATCAACGAGCTTGATGTCCCCCGATGTTATTAGGGAGAGGCGTGGAATTTCATTGAACAGGGAATGAATTCCCCCTCGCTGTAATGATGCCGGCCCTCCTATTGTAAGGAAAAATTCAGCATTACGCTAGGATCTTCAATGAACTTTGGTTCCCTCCAGTGTCTATTATCTTTGGGCCAAACCCCTTGAGACATAATATTAGGTTCTTCCCACTTTATTTGTTTATCAGATTCCCACTTATTCCCGTCCCCCCCTCGGGTTATAGGCGGGATGGCGGGCTCATTATTAGGGTCTCTTATTCTTTCCCTGTCTTTGTCCTGCTTAAACAAGTCAAATTTTTCTCTGATTTTGTCTTCAAATTCCTTATCTCCAAAACCCAGGTTACCGCCCCCTTCACCAATGTTAACCGGCTTGCGAACAGTCACCGGCGTCCTTACTGGCTCAACTTCCTGATTTGTTACAATATCAATCGCCTTAGTCCGATTTTCCATCCCAGGAGCCTTTTCTTCCTGGGGGGTTTGAGATTTGATTACTTCTGTATCCATGGCAGAAATTACCCTCCCCTGTTTATTTACCTCATGCTCGCGGTCCAACTGAGGCATCAGGATCGATAAATAGGTGCCATGTTTGGGTGGATGTTGGAGGAGTTTAAGGAGAGCTTCCTGGACCAGGTTTTTTATGTCCACAGTAGGGACCAGGGAATGCACCTTTACATTTGTCTCTCTCTCATCACTTACTCTTGCTTCTTCACCCCCTCTTTCAGATCAGTAGTACAGGGAGTCTCTGTCTGCTTGCTCAAGGAGGCTTTGTCTATTTTTCCATTTACACTCAGGGTACTTTCTTTATTTTTAGTATTAAAAAATTGTTGGATGCTTCGCTTATCTTTAATTGCTTCACTTTCAATCAAGTTTGATGTTTTTGGTTCAATTTTGGTTTTTTTACATGTTTAATTTTTTTGATTTTTTTTTGGGAATTTGGAATAGTACCTTTATGATTCATGGCCTCTGATAAAGTATTTGGGGCTTTCCCAAACTCAGGCGTCAGGGGGTCTACCACAACCGATTTCGACTGGTTATCCTCCATCCCCTTTACTGGTGTGCCTAAGGCTACCTTTACCTTAAGAGCCAACTTGCCTTCCTCATTTAATTGAGTAAAATCAAAGGTTCCCACTTCCCCTGAGAGGGCACAGATGTCTTTGATGTTTGCAGTAGAGTTTTTTATTTTTGTAGCCGGTTGGTTTTGTGTTTTCTTTATTTTCATTTCTTTAGCAACACCCTCACTCTTTGCCCTTCTTTTAAGTGCCCTTGCTCTAATTTTGTTTTCTCTACGGGATATAACATGCACATAAGGGGGGTCTGCCTCCTGGTTTAGATCTTTGTTCTGGGAATGATTTAGGTCAATATTTATGACCGCCTCCTCCTCCATTACTTTCAGTAATGTGGAAGGGCTATCAGGTTTGTTCCCAATGCTTGAATCAAGAGTGTTTATGTCTGGATTTCCATTAGGTTGCGGGATGTTATCCCTGGAGACTTCCATCAGTTTGATTTTTTCGGAGTTAATTAATATGAGTCTCAACAATTCCTGTATTTCTCCCGCCTTGTTTTCTAGTGAAGGGTGGATTTCCCCAAAACCAGAGGCAGTTTTATTCAAATCTAAGTTTCCGCTAGGCGGTTTGCAATTTAGCCAGGGCTTTGTGGGGTTACACATTTCCTCATTCATGCCGTTTATTACTACCTCTTCTGTTTGAGACCCTACTTCATTTTTCAGCATTTGTTCTTTTGGACATTGTGGTGTAGAGTAGATGCTTTGGGCATGTACAAATCCCTCCAATCTACTAAGTTTTTCAGAGCACTCAGACAACATATGTCTCAGTTCTTGAATGTCCCCATGAGTTCTTTCATGCCCTTTATCCAAGAGGTTCAGAATCCTGGTAAGGACAGGAAATTATTCTATTTTTGATTCATACTCCTCCACCGACTTCCAACTCATTGGGTGATGGTTCCCTAAAATCATGTTTTTGGGGGATGACAGGTATGGTAGGGCTTGAACATGAATGGGATCCTGCACAGGGTGCTCCCATGTTAATAGGACTAAACATACCACTTGCTCCCTTCAGTGGATGCACCTCTGGGCACACTTTCTCATCCGGTCTGTCCATCAGAGGTTTGTGAAGGTGAACATTGTCAAGGCCAATCCCCCCTACCCTTACTGGTGTTGAGGGGGCAATTGACAGTCTTACCCTTCTATCCAGTTCCGCTGGGATCACGGGGGCAAGGAGGGATGTGTCCTGATGTAATGTAACTGGTGGTGAATTGTCCAGATTTAGAACAGACGGTCTTACTGGGGGGTCAGGATCATTCTGGTTATTGTAATTGTAGGCCTCGGGATCGACTATACTGTTCGAATTTTCCATATAAGCTCTTGGGGAAGTTCCCCCTGGATTCGGAAGCAGGGGGAAATCGATGCTACTCAAATCCCATTTTGCTGCCGCCTTCTCTCTCAGTTTTTCTTTTAATTCACTTGTACTCATTTTCCCATCAAATGATACAGTTGTCGAGGAGTTAAGAATGTCTGATGGGTTTGGAAATACAAAGCTTCCACAGGCAATTGGGGTGGGGTTTTTCCCTTGTTTATTACTTTTTCTGAGTGCCCACCCAGCATAGGTATTGTCCCACTCCGTAGGATTCCTATCATGCTCTGGGGTGGGCAGTACAAGGTGACCTGATACCTCTAGAGTATTAAATATGTTATTCTTTTGCCCATAAAGTTAATACCAGGTTAACAGTCTCAGCATCAACACATACCTCCCTTTTACTCGTCCCAGTTACAAGTTTTGCAGCTATAACACTGTGAAGGTGTGACACCAATAATTTTCAATGCTACCGCTGACAGCCAGTCACCACAGAAAACCTAGTTATAACTGGGTGAGGATATGACAGGATAAGGAGTTTTGCAGTATATCAGCATTAAGGTAGGAGCCAACTACCCACGACAAGTCTTCTACGTGCCGTGCAGAAACAGCCTGTAAATTGGTATCCTGACAGTATGTATAGATTTCGTGATTGGACTTTTATCCACTTTTCCACCCACGCAACATACCTCCCCACTAGAAACTAATAGGGTATTTTAACAAATTTTAGTTTTTCCAGTTTCTCAAGTAATGTTATCAAAAACAATTACCTGAGAAGTTCAGTGTATAGGCTTTTTACAAAGAGCCCCCGCGCCCCGCACCCCGAACAGTAAACAGTACTTGGTGTACTTGCTGGGTGCGCGCGCGGGTGCGCTGGGGGAGGTGGTTTTATTCAAAAGGCAAACGTGCACACCTTAGAGGCAGGATCAGTAGTTTTGAGTCCTTTGAGTGACAAAGAGGAGAAAAAAAAGAGAGAAAGAAAAGAAAGATTAATCTCTAGCCAGTGCAATATGTGAAGCCCCCCCCTTTACAACCCGTGGTTGGTAACTTGCTCAACACAATTTAACAGTCTGTGTTGGCAACTTGCTCAACACAATTTAACAGCCCGTGTTTGACAATATGCACATTCAGTCACCTTTTACTATATTAGAGGGCCAGGCAGTCCAGTGTTGCAGTGAAGTACGTCCTCCCTATGGACGAACCGCAACTCAGTAAGTGAAGTTGATTCCACAGGCAGCAGCGCGAGTCCCACGGAGTCCTCCCTCCCAGTAAACAGTACTTGGTGTACTTGCTGGGTGCACGCGCGGGTGTGCTGGAGAGGTGGTTTTATTCAAAAGGCAAACGTGCACGCCTCAGGGGCGGGATCAGCAGTTTTGAGTCCTTTTACTATGTTAGAGGGCCAGACAGTCCAGTGTTGAAGTGAAGTACGTCCTCCCTATGGACGAACCACAACTCAGTAAGTGAAGTTGATTCCACAGGCAGCAGCGCGAGTCCCTCGGAGTCCTCCCTCCCAGTAAACAGTACTTGGTGTACTTGCTGGGTGCGCGCGCGGGTGCGCTGGGGGAGGTGGTTTTATTCAAAAGGCAAACGTGCATGCCTCAGGGGCGGGATCAGCAGTTTTGAGTCCGTTTGTCTTCACGGTGTACATTACCAAGCGTGTGAAAGCAGAATCTGACATAAAACCTCAGTACAGCTGATAAAGTGAATCAGCAAGTCTGGATTACAAGTATGGATTATGGATTATGGATGCCCCCGCCCGCAGGTCTAGATCAATTTGCAGTTTTAGGTTCTGCCTCTCTAATAATGGCCGGCCGCCACTGCTTGTAACCATCTTAGGTCGGCGTCGCTCTTCTCAGGGGAAGCCATAGCCTGGGTCCAGTCCAATGAGAGTCTTTTCCCCACTAACAGCTGCTGACCCAACTCAAATCTTCTGTGGAGTACCCCAGGGATCCTGTGTCTCACCCACTATGTATAATATCTTCACTAAGCTTTTGTTCGACAAATTGGACAGACTGGGTATCACCTACACTAATTATGCAGATGACACCCAGATCCTCATTCCCCTTTCGGGCAACTTTTTGGAGGACACAGCTTTAGTGAACAGAATATACCTCCTCATTCAGGCATGGATGGCATCTCACGGCCTCTGCCTGAACGACGATAAAACTGAGATACTAATCCTAGGCTCTGAAACCAACATAAAAAAAACTTAGCCCTAACTATACCACCTTCAATATTGACAACAATCTTATCAAGGTGATGCCAGTGGTCAAAACACTAGGCTTCTATCTTGATGACACTCTCTCGCTTAAGAAACAAGTCAACTCACTTGCATCCTCCACAGCCTACACCTGTAAGCTTATCCGAGCTTGCAGACCATTCCTTTCTACCTCGAGTTGCATCACCCTCGCCAATGCCCTTGTAATGTCGAAATTAGACTACTGTAATGCTCTCTACTCAGGTGCCAACAAAAATATCATCGACAAAATACAAAGAATGCAAAATAATGCCCTAAGAGCAGCCCTGAATATCCCCATGAGAGAACACATCTCTGATGTTAGGAGAGAGGCTCACTGGCTCAAAATAGCTGACAGGATACTTCTAAGAATAGCTTCCCTTACCTTCAAATGCTTAAACAACCTGGCCCCTCCCTACCTTGCTGAAAGGATAAATAGAAGATCGTCCACACGTCCAACGAGAACAGCCAATGCCCATACCCTGGAAACACCTAAATTCAAACGTGTCACAGCTGGAGGATCTAGCTTCCCAGTTATTGCAGCACAAACCTGGAATGCACTACCGCACAACCTCAGAAAGGAACAACCATATCCTAAATTTAGACTCAATATAATTAAATGGCTACGAATGAATGACTGTTAGCTTACCCTCTCTGTACCTCGCATTCCTGTCTCTGCTGCATGTTCTCTTAACTTGCTTCCTTCTGTATGCCACTGTAGCTACCCTGGCAGCCTATTTTCAAACTGTTTTTTGTATATTATATGCTTCTATGTACTCATTTGTAACCAAGTTTAAGCTGTCTTGACCTCTACTGCGCCCGGCTACCTAATGGGTTTGGCACGCATTACCAAACAAATAAATAAACAAACAAACAAACAAACATATTCTTCCAAGAGAAATAATATGCCACACAGAACAAGTTGTAAACTATGTTCTTTATTTTCATGTCTTTTAATCTGACATACCAATCACTTTTTGTGTGTATTAATTGTTAGTTATTCTAGTGGCTGCTTTGGGACATGGACTAAATGCATCTGTCCTGGATCAAAGCTATTTCCATTTTCTTAACACCAGATTGCACCTCATTGTGACTTGGCACCTTGTTTAGGAAGGCAGAGTTTGTTGTGTGTCACAATGCAGACAGTACTCCATGGAAAATCAATGTTGTGATATGTGTGTATCAATGATTTGTACGCTGCACAAGCCACCACCCTGCTGTTTAATAGCATTTATGTGGCGCTCCTCTATGTAACTGCACACATGCCTGTTTTTGTATGATGTGTCCCCATGGCACACTGGAACGTTTTGTGTATGGGGCTCCAAGGAGCATGCTATACTGTGCCCACATTTAAACACATACAGCAATGGAAGTAGTTGCCTCAAGTTGTACATCCACTAGGCGAAACGCCCTTTTTACACTGCTACACCATGATTTGTTTGTGCCATTAGGTGTTACCAGCTTTGCCTTCAGCCACTTGATTTATAAGTATGCTGCATGTGCCGTCTGAATTCCTGTTAAACACACGCATTGGCAAAGGCAACAGTTTTGGCTTGTGCATAAATACTAACTGTATTCATTTGTATACTCTCATTTTAGTAATTCTTTTGTAAACCACTAATTTTGACCTAAAATCACCCGACATTTCGGACATGCATTTTGATTTAACCTCACTTAACTAGGATTTTTTTTTATAGTTTACAGGTTTATTTTCCAGTGTACAAGTGTTTATTTAGGTCTGTTTAAGTGTGTGATTCTAAAAGGTTTTCCTTTTTTAGTTTTGGCTATCAAGTGTTGTTTGCGACACCTATAAGCCTAAACTATTGAATTCGAGTACAGATAGGGAAGAATGGCATAGGAGGAGGAACACAGAGGAATGACACATGAGGAGGGACACACAATCTATTTCTGTTGTCTGGTTATGAGACCAGCCATTAACTACCTGTGTCACGGGTCGCCTTCAACAAAATATTACAAAAGGAGTAAAAAAGGAGTGTACGCCAGTGCAAGAAGTAACACTGTTTTATTCAGAGCCCCAAACGCAGCTGGGACAGCTAAATTAAACAGATCGCAGAACAGAACTGCGTGAAAAGGCGCTCTCTAAGAAACGCCCCTAAAGGCAGAACCTTTATACAATGCAAAGTAATTAGCATTCGTGATCATGCAACGTGAAAAAATCGCCGCACACAAATCTGATTGGACTTTTTACTTTGAACCCTTACAGAAAAACCTACATTGCGTTCAATAATTGGATCCAGAAACCTTCCCACAGTTCCCTTAATTACACTTGTGACATCACAATCCACCCCCAATTCCCAAAGCACAAAGTTAAATCACTGAAACATTTGAGACGACCAGAGTAACATTAATCAACTGTCCGGGTTGCCTCATCCTGATTGTTATGATATGATAGGTTATTTATTTATTTTTATTTCTTTATTGCATTTATTTTTCACCCAAACCCAAAGGTACCACGGCGTAAATTACAGAATACTTAGGCCCTCATTATGACCCAGGCGGAGGACCATGGTGCTATAAGCACCATGGTCCATGCCGGTGTCCGCCATGGCGGAATGGGGATTTACCACCCCATTCCGAGGTTGGTGGGGCGGTAATTCCCCATGCCGCCATGGCCCTTCCCCATTCCCATTTTTGCCCCATAGGGCTCAATAGGAATGGGGAAGGCGCTAATAATGGTACCGCAAATTGCGGTACCGTTATTAGCACCAAAGTCCCTTTGCGGGTCCCTACTTTAACGGCTGGAAAAACCAGCCGTTAAGGTCGGGTCCCGCAAAGGGACCTCGTAATCAGGCGTTAAGGGTTTAACGGCGCCGACACCTTTTACGGCGCCGTTAAACCCTTAACGCCAGGGTCGTAATGAGGCCCTTAGTCTTGGTCGTTACATTTACATCATTAAACAGTACGGATTGAAGTTGCTTTATGAATTACACCTATGACAATAAGAGAGATATGCATAGCAGGCTTACAGGCAGATATAGTAGTTAGAGTTACACAAGGCAGGTAAAAGGGTTGGGAGCAGTGGGTCCATTAGCAGCTGTAGTTATTGCAAAACTGGACAAGGGTCAAGCATATGGTTAGTATTTGTCAAAAATCCAGATTTTGAGGAGTTGTTTTATTTATTTATTTAGTGAGGGTTCGTTTGTGATGTTGGCTGGGAGCGTGTTCCAGATTCTGGGGGCTGCTATGGGGAAGCTGGATCTGCCTAATCTAGGGTTCTTGAATCGTGGGATGAACAGGTGTAGAAGGCATTTGATCTAAGTGTTCTAGTTGTACTTTTCTGGCTTAGAATTTGGTTGTGGTAGCTAGGTGCAGCGCCTGAGACACATTTATGTGTTAGGGTGAGAGTTTTGTGAATGATTCTTGATTCAATGGGAAGCCAATGTGCTTCTCTTCTATGCTGTGATATATGATCTCTTTTCTTTATGCCACGTGCTGCTCTTAGGGCTTTATTTTGGATCAGTTGCATTTTATTTAGGTTTTGTTTTGAGGTGCCTAGTAGCAGTATGTTACAATAATCTATCTTAGATAGTATAAGGGCTCTCGCAAGAGTGATACAGTTTTGTTGTGTAAGAAATGGGGCCTCATTACACGGATGGCGGAGAACCATGGCGCTATTAGCGCCATGGTTCATGCCGGTAAAATACTGGCACCGCCTTGGCGGAAAGGGGAATTACCGCCCCATTCCAAGGTTGGCGGGGCAGTAATTCCCCCTTCCACCATTGCCCTTCCCCATTCCCATTTTTGCCCCATAGGGCTCAATGGGAATGGGGAAGGCGCTAATTACGGTACCGCAAATTGCGGTACCGTAATTAGCTCCCTGGGTCCCTTTGCGGGTTGGTTTTTAACGCCTGCAAAAAGCAGGTGTTAAATCCCCCAACCCGCAAAGGGACCTCGTAGTAAGGCGGTAAGAATTTACCGGTACCGGTATTTTACCGGTACCAGTAAATCCTTACCGCCATCCGTGTAATGAGGCCCATGGTCTGCTTAGAGTGATAAGGTTAGCTGTGTATGCTGAGGAGGAAGCAAGGGCGAGGCTGGAATCCAGATAGACTGGGGGTACCATCAATTTTTATTTCAGTGTATTGTGGAGAGAGCTAGTTGGGTTGGAGAGCCTACAATAAGGCTCTCCATGTTTCTTCATTTAAGCAAAGGCTGTTTGCTGCCATCCAGTTCTGGGTGATGAAGTACATTTTATTTACCTCAATGGTATCCTGTTCAAGGTTTCCTGATATGTGAATGAGTATTTGTGTATCATCGTCAACATTTGTATAAATTACTCCCATTGTGTCTAATGCTGCAAAGAGTAGTTTAGTGTATGCATTATATAGTTTTGGGGAGAGGCAAGAGCCTTGAGGAAAATTCTGAGTGGGACTGAGATAAGGTCTGCTGCTACGTCACCTATGGCAACTCTGGAAGTACGGTCCGAGAGGAATGAGTTGATCCAGGTAGTGGCATCCTTGGAAAAACTGAAATTTCTTGCAAGCGTTTGGCAGAGTTTTTGATGGTCTACTAAATCAAATGCTGCAGACACGACAAGTAGTAGCATTATTCATTGTTGACCAGATTCCCTGACAGTGTCCATCTGATTTCTGAGGTCTAGTAATGCTCTCTCAGTGATATGCCCTGGCCGGAAGCCCAACTGTCTTTCTCCTAGCAAATCATTATTTTCAAGGTGGGATTTTACTTGAGAATATGCAATTATGTCTATGATTTTGAGATTTTGAGAAGGAAGGGGAATGAGTCTCCTTTACAATTAGACGGTTTTATTCTGGCTATAGTTTTTTAGTATTTGCTCTGTGGTGACAATGGTGAAGTGGAATTTGGGAGTGTCCGAGTTGGTGTTGGCTGTGGGCAGGGCAGCTGACTTTACAGTGGTGGCTAGTATTTCTTTTTGTGAGTTGATTTTATTTTGCAGGGTGGTTGTTTTGGAGGCCAGGACCTCCTGGATGTTGGTACACCATTCTCTATTAAGTTTGGCTATGCTCGGAGGGGGGGTGAGGGTTTCTAGTTCCTTGATGATGGCAAATAATTCTTTACTATTTGAAGCGACCTTAGTGATGCGCGTGTTTAAGGAATGTGCTTTCTGAGTGTATACTTCATCCTTGTATAATTTAGAGATATGCTGCACTTCATTTTTGGTGTCGCTGGTGTTTTTCTTTTCTGTAGAGGTGTTCTTGTGCTCCTTTCATTTTACATTATTCTTTAAGGTTATCGTTAAACCAGGTTTTGCTTCTTTTGGGTTTTGGTTGTTTAGGTTTGAGTGGGGCCATTTCATCTATGTCTGTCTTTAGGCAGGTATGGTAGTGCAGAGAGATGGCCTCGGGATTAAAGTCTACTGGTTGCTGCATGTTGATTGGTTTAGTCAGTAACACACTTAATACAGGTTTATAAGCGCGGACCTGGGGATCAAACCTGTGGTGCTCCGCGTCATCTTGCTTCCAAGGCGAGCACGTTCCCCCTGAGCTATCCTCCCGAGATTCTCATGAGAACAGAACACTCCACCATGCCACCGCTAGAGCCTTGAACCACAGACTTACTGTTACACACATTTTTCATATTGGGGACACTCTAACCCTTTTCCCTGGGAAAATGTTCTATGGGGCAATTTGAAACTGTGGTGATTCTTTTGGGCTCCATTAGAAAATCGTATTTCATAAATGATTTTGACTTATAAAATGGTCATTTATTTATTACTAGTTGGTGGAAACTGTGAGCTCTAATCTGTGACCTCAAAAATGAACAAACGTATACTTCTATCAGCACTGGGCTGTGATGACAGACTCTGCACTAGATCACCAGCTACTGCAGCCTTTGCCACACACAAAATGCTAACACACATTTCCTGCAAAGCAAGCTTTTAAAGCCTATTTACCAATTTTTAGTTCTACCACTAAGTTTGCTTATACTTACATGTGTCAATATATTTATGGATTCGTTTTATTAAGAATTTTTTGCCACATATAGAAAGGAAGAGCCCCTCCCCTTTTACAGTGCTACTCTCACAGTTGATAAGTGAGCTCCTTAATACTGAGTTGAACTTGCACTGTTATTACATAGTCATGGCCATGCTAATCCCTATGGCCATTCCCACCCATTCCTGCCTCTCCACCCCCGAAACCTCTCTTCAAGGAAACTCTTTGGTCTCCCTTTATTCTCGCTTTACCATCATACTTTGCCCTCAAAGTCCAAACTGTTGGCATTGCCAATGTTTGTTTTTAATATTGGGCAACTTATTTAGCTAGTTGGAAAGATGACTAAAAACAGCCATTGTTATTTGTGTAAGTTCAGCAATAATTTGTTAATGAGACACAATTGCTGCTCTCTGGGCTCTCCAACCATTTTGAGGGTTAGTCGGAGTCTAGGGGGTGGAGTATGGCACAAAAAGGTTCCTCATCTCCCCACAGACCTGGATCATGAAACCATAGGAAATGCCTAGGGTGCATGGGAATGGGTACTGGTTGCAGAGTGATGGAAGTTGGCACTAAAAGAAAACAAAATGAATGCATGCCCTCTTGCTTGAAGGCCCGTGCACCCAGTCTGTGGGGCTACTGTTAGCCTGCACACGTGCAATGGGAGGATTGGCTTCTGGATCCGGGCACACGCTATGCCTAAATCCCTCTTTGCACTGCTTGGCAGAGATTGGGCCATACCTGAAGGCCAGGTGCCAGGCGTCGTGCCCACATGTTGTGGCCAGTTGCCTGCAGACCTCTAATGTGAGCAAAGTGGTCACTGGTCATGAATGCAGTCTCTGTTCAAGGTGACATGGGCTTGGCCCGGCCCACGGCTGATTGTTGAACAGAGTGGTCACTTCAGGCTGGAGCATGAGCCATCCGGGGGGCTCAAGGCCCTGTCCTGGGCAGTGGGAGTAGCAGCTGTGATATACATTATAGTATGGTTCAAGGGATGTTATGGTTGCAGTGCAAAATTTAAAAATCACACAAATTCACCATGTGTGGTTCCTAAAGCCACCATGACTATGCCACTGACATGCTCAGCTCCTGATGCACATACAGTATACCAGTGCAAGTGACATGCTCACTCCCAGTTAATATTCATGAGTAACAAAAATGCCTAAACAATAATGGTATCCCACACTAGACAAGATCACTTTAAAGTGTAAGGACCAACAAAAAAGCACAAATTAACTATAACGTTTTTATTTTCCAGGTCTCTTACAATTACAAAACAGGTCATGTCATTGGCATAGTTGTGATTGTGTTAGGAACTACAACTCGTGAACTTGTGTTTTTTTTTGTTGCACTTTTGATGTATCACGTTTTAATGTGGGCTATTAGGCAGTCTTCTGAGAGAAAATGACTTAATTGGAGTTGTAAATGCGCTACTGGTGTAATAAAAATGTCTTACCAGGCCTGCCTCTGGCCATTCAATTTTTATAAGCACTCTGCGTTTTTAATGGTCCTATACAACAAGTGGTGTTTCATGGTGCCACACAATATCAAAAAGGGGGCGGGGAGGGCTCCAGAGGCGCAGGCAAGATGGCTGTCTGCTAACAAGGCTCTGCGTACCCCCCCCCCCAGCAATGTGGCAACAAGAACCCTTAAGGGGCAATTTCGCCACCCTCAGATAGCGCGATGGGGGCAGCATAAGTGGTCCGACGGCAGCAGTGAAGTTAGATCGGGAGAAGGCAGGAGAGACCTGCAAACAGTGAGTGCTCTGGCGGCAGAGAACACATGCAATGAATCGGCCTGCTGCGGCTGGGTGCAGCACAGGGGTGTTTGCGCAGGCAGGGTGCCCTGGTGGGTGCAGGGTTTGAGTACCACCCCTCCTGGAAGTGGTTAGAATCAGGGAGGCTTGAAATTATGAATATATTGTGGGGACCTGAGGTGGTGGGGCCCTCGGTTTCCGTTAGGAGACGGGAACAAAGTGGCTGCTGCTGGCAGGGTGCCCCCGTGGACGATCGGCACAACGGGTTTTAAGACCCTGAGGAGGATCTCCGTCTGTGGAGACAGTGGTGGGGTGGGCCTGTGGCGAGTCCATAACTGACAGGCTGCGCTGAGAACTGCAGAGAATTTCAGGATCAGCTGAGGGGGTCAGCAGTACGTGGAGGGCCCGGCTCACAGACAACCCCTCCTAAGGTGTGTGTGGATCCCTTCTAAGGGGAGGCAGGCTCACCCAGGCCCCTCGCGGGACAGGGGCTTGGCATGGAGGTACATAGGTGATTCTTGCCAGCTCTGCAGGTGAGTGCGATCATCTTTGAGGCACTAAGTGAACAGGAGTTGAGGAAAGTCACTAAAGGTCCCGATGATCCTGCACAAGTAGTGTCCCCCGCAAGCGGAGTTGGCGCAAGGCTTGGAGAACCCCCAATAAGGAAAAGGTGAGGCGTGGAGCTTGGGTGCACTTTCCTGGATAGAGTCAGTTGGGGGAGGGGCTGCAGCTAAATATTCAGAGCACAGGAGAGCCCTGCAAGTGGTGGAGTGTGCCTTAAGCGAGATAGAGTGGTGAAGGGGAGCAAGGGGAGTGCGGCCGCCATGAGATCCGGCTGCTGCATTCTGTGGAGGCGGATTAGGCCCTGTTTGTCTCAAGTGGCAGCGTTGTAATTAGGGCCCCAGTCTGGTGTCTGGGTGACAGCGGTTATGCAAGCTGAGGTACCCCCAGAGGAGAAGTGGGGGCAATTGGTGACATTGACTGGGAGGCCTGTGCCACCGCAGGAGCTGGAGACACACCTTGGAGGCATACCGCTTTGCGGGGAGGGGAGATATGGTGACTCATGGAGGGGCCCACTCAGCGGGAACCCCAGACACAGAAATTAGAATGATTAAATGTAGTATTCAGGTTATTCTGGAGAAGATCAGAGAGATGTGCTCAGACATAGGAGGACATAGGAGGTCATTACGACCTTGGCGGTAAGGGTTTAACAGAGCCGGTAAAGGTGCCAGAGCGTCAACACCTTACCGCTCTATTATGAGTCTGCTCGCGGGATCCCGCTAAGGACGCCTGGTAAAACCAGGCATCCTTAGCGGGTCCCGCGAGCAGACCAGGATGCTAACAAGCCCTTTATTAATGGGCTGTTGTTAGCATCCTCCCGATTCCCATTGAGCCCTATGGCTCAAATGGGGATGGGTTCCTTGAATGCGGAATTACCGGGCCCTCCAAGGTCGGAATGGCCCGGTAATTCCTCATTCAAGGAACCCGGACTCATTACCCGGTATGGGGGTAGCCATGCCGCTAATAACATTATGTTTACCTCCTTACTTGGAATGACCCCCATAGTCACTTAAGTGGTGGAACTTTCAGGGCTACAGACCAATTAGACTTCAGTGGATGTTGTGGAGACTCAGCTGGACATGCGCCTCTCTGAAGTGGAACAAAGGGAGGATGAACTGCGCCTCAAAAGTGATGAGATTGAGAACAGGGAGAAGATGTGCAACCTTCGAATAATGGGGATAGGAGAACCGGGTGGGGAATCTCCGGCTGCACTGATGGTAAACTTTCAGGTGATCTTGGCTTGGGTCTTGAGCACAAACAAGGGGACACCCACAGTTACTGATCGAGCGCACAAAGCTGGTGGAGATGGAAGGGGCCTGTGATCAGTTTTGGTAAAATTCCATTATTACACGGATAAAGCCCAGATACTGGAGAAAGCCAAAGCTATGCACTCATTCCAGTTTGATGGATCAAAGTTTGCTATTTATCAGGACCTCTTAACTTACACCCTGAAGATATTGAAGAAGTGTGCCCCCCTGACCCAATGGTTGATAGAGAAAGGGGCTTGATACAGATGGAGCTACCCCTTCACCCTCATCTTTGAATGGGAATGTATGAAGTGCCAGTTGGTTTCGTAGATGACATCCTGAGGGTCACGGAAGAACTACAGGTGGAAGTGGGGACGCAGGGGGAGCACTCATCTCCTGATAAAACTCTGAGAAACACCTACAATAAGTCGTGATATAGGAGGAGAGTTCAAGGAGCCCGGAAATACTGCAGACCGAATGCACTGTCACCAAGGTTGAAAGGTCCCTGAGAAGATGCCAGACCCTTGTGGACTGGGGACGTGCTTTTAAATGGTTAGAGGACATTATTGTCATGCTCTTCTGTGGGGGAGGAGAATAGGGGAGGGGATATGTGGTAAGGGCCTCTTCCATGGCTAAGAGGCTGGAGATGACTACAAATGGGGCCCAGGGCTGCCCTATCCAAATTCAGAGACTTGGGGTGAAGTGGTGGGAATGTCAAAGTGAATGGGGACACTCGTAGAGAATATTCACTCAGGTTCTATCTTAGTTGGATAAAGGGGGGTTACCAGTGGTGGACAGCACCTCCAGAGGGGGGTACTGATCGGAGGGGACTAGGGAGGTGGTTCAGGGAGCGGCTGTGCACTTATTTGGGACATTTGGGGGATTGGTTCATTGTTTACGACTTGGCCAAGGCTCTATAGTTAGAGGTGGACTATGGTGTTTTCACAATATGGCAGGTTGTGGTTGGGATGGTGGGACGAGGGATTTGTTTGTTGTGGGTTGAGTTTAGTCAGGTTGGAGTTATGGGGTTGGTTGTGGGGTGGAAGAAATGGGGGAGGGGAGTTCCTTGTGGTTTGATTCTCATGGTTGGCGGGGGGGGGAATTGGGATGCCTCTTGGGCAGGGAGGGAGCATGCAGGGTTTTGATTTAAACGGGTTAGGGGGGTGTTTGATTTGGTATGTTGTTGTTTTGTTTCTCTTGGTATGTCATGTGGGGAGGGATTTGGTTTGGTGTCAGTGCTGTCTTGCGTACATGGGTAGGTTGGGGGAGGGGGCTAAGGCCAAGTGTTCTTCCAAAAGCACAGGGATGAGGAGTGACAGTATTGTGGTAACTGTATGCTTCCTGAATGTTAGGGGTGTCAACTCTCCTTACAAACGGTGTCTGTTGATAAGGGAGTCCATGAGACAGGGTGCAGGGGTCTTCTGTGTACAGGAGACCAACATTATAAGAGGGGAGGAGAGGTTGAGTAACAGAGGGGTGGTAGCGGAATCCTACTTCTCAGGGGTTGAGGGGAAAAAGGCGGGTGTTGCAGTTCTGTTGCGATGAGGGTGTAAGTTTCAGAAAACTGACATTGAATGAGATAAGGAGGGACATTTCCTCTTTGTGAAGGGTCTGATGAAAGATATTAGAATGACACTGTAATTCATTTATTGATCTAACACAGGGCAAGGGACTTTTTGGGAGACAGTGGTGCGGCACCTCCAGTATTTTGCAGAGGGAATCCGCGTGGTGGGTGGCAATTTTAATATGGTCCTGGAAGCGGTGACTGACAGGGTGTACACGAGGAGGGGAAGGGCGGAGGTTGTTAGGAAGGGGAAGTCAGACAAGTTACGAGATACTAACAAGAGCCTGGGTTTTGTTGATGTGTGGGAGGTTACTGGAAATGACAAACAGGCCCCCTCCACATTTTTCTCAGCTGCCCATGGATCCTTTTCCATGATTGAGTGGCTGTTGGTGGATGTAAACACCTTACCAGAGGTTCGGAAGACTTCAATGGTGGCAGGCACATGGTCAGAACATGAATTGGCGCTAGCAGAATGCATATGAGGGATAGGGGGTGTAGACAGGTGATGTTTTTTCAACTGTTTCCTCTTTTAAGAGAAGGCGGTCGGGCAAACTTTTCTCCAGAAGATAAACAAATGCTTCCGGTTCAATGATACTGGGGAGGTTACTATCGATGTGCTATGGGAAGGGTTTAAAGCCACTCTTAGAGGGGGTCATGATAGAAATGCGGGCTAGGGCTAAGAAACAACAGGAGGAAAAGGAAAAAAGAGTCTGGGATAAGATTGATGAGGTAATGCCATTGGGAGGGATGGACAGGTGGCTGAGCACAGAACGATGGAAAGAACTGAAAACCTGTAGAGCTGAGCTGCAGGCAATACTACAAAACAGACAGGGCGCTCAAACGGCTTAAACAAACCTATTACGGAAAGGGTGAGAGAGTGGACAAGCTTCTGGCATGGAGGGTGAATGCCCAATGGAAGGCCAGGATGGTTAATGTGGTACAGGATGCAGAGGGGAAGTTGATGCACAGTAATGAGAGAATCGTGAAATGCTTTGCAGAATGTTATGCCGCCCTCTGTACTTTTGAGGTAGGGACGCCCCATATTGAGTCTGGGGATATTTTGAGTGGGTGGGGTTGCCCAGGCTTCTGGCGGAAGAGGCAACGGCGTTGGAGACTCAAATCTCCATGGAAGAAGTCATAGCCACTATTAAAGGGATGAAAAGTGGAAAGTCCTCAGGGGAGGATGGATTCTCGAAGCACTTGTAGATGTTTAGGTCCACTCTGGCCCTGATATTGGCAAGCGTGTTTAATGAGGTGCTTCTGGGTAACTCTCTTCCAAAGACAATGCTTAGGGCATTGATTTCTGGTTTCCCAAGTATGGGAATCACCCCTGGTAAATGTGCCCTCCATGGGCCTATTTCCCTTCTCAATAATGATGTAAAGATATTGGTATCACATCTGGGGAATAGATTGGATAGGCTCCTCCCATCACTGATTTATTGGGATCAGGTGGGGTTTGTCAGAGGGAGGCAGGGGGTACATAATGTCCATAATACACTTATCCTTATATATTGGTGACAGGAGGAGGATACCCCTGGCTGTATCATCTCCTTTGACTCAAAGAATGCTTTTGACAGGGTGGAGTGGGGCTTTCTCCAGGGGTTGCTGGCGAAAATGGGGTTTGGGACCAACTTTCGGGAATGGGCCTTGTATACAGACACTACTGCTCAGGTATCTCTTAACGGGGTGACTTCAGAAGAGTTCTCGTTATCTAGGGGTATGAGGCAGGGTTGCCTCCTTTCCGCCCTCCTCTTTGCCCTGGTTATTGAGCCACTGGCGGTGGTTATGAGGGTGACTCAGGGGATTAGAAGGAGAGATGTAGATGGAGTTGTGCTCAAGGTGTCAATGTTTGTGGACAATGTATTGTGCTACCTGATGGATGGGGGAATTACTCTGGAAATATTGTTGGGGTGTTAAGAGACTATGGGAGATGGGCAGGATTGAAAATCAATTATTCTAAGTCCTTTCTTCTCCCACTGGGAAACGGGTTGGAGAGGTTGTAGGGGAATGAGGGCAGAGGTGCCCAGGAGGAGCTTCAGACAGTGGTGAGTGTGATTACCTATTTGGGGGTCATTTTACCTTCTAATCTTGCCAAATTTGCATCTGCTGAACTATGAACACATAATTTATGAAGTGAGGAAAGACCTGATGCTGTCATGGACCGAGAGGGTGACTGTGGTCAAAATGAATGTGCTCCCATGACTGCTTTTCCTCTTGCAGATAATTCTGGTTACCCCCCCAGACCCCTGAGGGCTTCCTTAAAGAGGTGGAGAACATATTTTTCAGGTTCGTCTGGGGGAAGGGGAAGGTGAGGATTGCACAGAATGTTCTCTGTCTACCGAAAGGGCAAGTGGGTTTGGGTACTAGACCCTGTCTTGTATTTTAAGGAGGCACAATTGTGGGTTATGCTGGAGCATATGTCTGAGGAGTTCAGGAATTGCTTGACCTTCCTAGCATACTTCACTTCCCAGGGTAGCATGCCTTGATCAGAGACCACCTTCGCTAATCTTCACAATTCTACCCAAATGTGACGCATGGCACTCCAGAATCTATACGGGAAAGAGGGGAGGGGTGTCCGCAAAGGATTTATGCATCAGGGAAACTGTGATGTGGGCAAAGAATGCAGGTCCTCATCAGTGAGCAACTAATAGCATGTCTGTTGACAAAAATGTGTCTTTTTTCTATGCAAAAATGTATGAAAAGTATGTGTATTCCTTGAACATAATAGACATTAAAACGTTATAAGCACCCAAAGGTATTGTACAGGTTACAGAATGCTTTATGGTTAGCAATGAATGTCTCTGCTCCTCCAGCATTTAAAAAGGGACACAAATGGACACTGAAATATATAATGGATACTTTAAAAAATAAAGAGGTCATAACAAGGCCAGTGTAGTGATTAGGTTTCTTTATTGCTTGTGCAGAAGGAGCGGAATGCTAAGTAAGTGCCACAGAATCTGGGTTGTGAGAATGTTGATGTATGATGAAGGGTTCTAGGTCGGTCAGTTGAGAGATGTAAGGCTACCTGGGAGGAGGCAGGTTTATGTTGCCCTGAACCCAGATGTACTTGACCTTATATTATTATCACAATGTACTGGAACTTAATTAAAGAAGTTGCTGGAACTTCACCTGAGGTCAGAGTCATCTGTGGGGGACCCAGAATCTTACAGCCAGCTATAGAGCCCACTGCACCAAATCCTAGCTAGATCATTTTAGAACACTATTGGTTTAGGCTCCTCGTAACCCGATCAGTTACAAAAAATGGATAGCATCAATTTCTGTGTTTCTAAAAATGGGTTCAACAGATCATTTTTTCGGCTATTAGCTATGCTGGATTCGAGCAGCAAGATTGTCTCAACCATATAATTGCAGCTTCTCGGTCGCTGGGCCGAGAATGAGAAGTTACTTAAGCCTCAACAACTTGGGTTCAGAAGGGGATTCTACACAGTCTATTTCATGAATGCTCTTCAACCATTGTCTGCTGACGTTGACTGCGGTGGTGATGGTGGTCTACATCTTTGTTTTATAGACTATTCAGCAGCTTCTGGCTGTGTATCACATGCCCTACTTTGGGAAAAACTAGAACTTTGGGGCATTAATTCACACTTGCTATTCTACATCAAGCTACTGTACACCGACACCTCTGCTATGGTCAGACCTTCTCAGTACAGTACTATGACTGCACCAATGGCAACAAATAAATAACTCAGGCCCCCTCTTATTTAACCTTTGTGTGGCTGATATGGATGCCACCCTCAACAAGTGCCGTAACTTTCCACCGAGCAGAGGAGGAGTCAGTACTGCTTGGATACCATATGCAGATAATACAGTTCTGCCGCTCCAGATCCCTCTGGGGCTCCAGTGCTCTACGGATGCCCTTCACCAGTAGGCGACAGGGAACGGGCTCAGAGTTAATCAGAGCAAAACTAAGATCATGCAGATACATGGAAGAAGGCACATTCCTCCACCTTCTGTTGGCACATGGGGGGGCGCTAGGCTTCACATTGTAGACCAATATTTGTATCTGGGAATGCCCTTCCTGTGTGCACCTACCTCCTTACACTACAAGACCTACATATCTCTTAAAGCCATATGTAATTGGCAAGTGATTAAATGTTTTATCAACAGTGCAGGAGGATGGTTAAGTAACTTTGGGGGCAAGCTACTAAGATCTCTCCTTGGGCTCTCCTTATTGGGTCTGGTAGAAACCCTTAGGTTGGAGCTGGGGTGACCTCCCTGCTGAAGATGGTTTGCTGTAAACGTTTCGCAAAGATTCTTCAAGCAGGTGCCACTACGGCACCATATTGGCTCACTCTGCAGAACACCAGTGCTGTGGGATTGGCAAAACCTATCACACAAATTTTTGTTAATACGGTCCAAACTCATGTGGGCACCATTGGGTTACACTTTAGTGATATGTAGGGCTTTGGAAACATAAGTTACAAATCAAATCAGTAAACTGGGACTGTGCAGGGTCAATAGATATACTATCGGCAAAGATATGTCTCGGGAGGATAGCTCAGTGGCAACGTGCTCGCCTTGGAAGCAAGACGACCGGGAACATCTCAGGTTCGATCCCCGGATCCGCGCTTAGAAACCTGTGGGTATTAAGTGCATTATAAATAACCTATCAGATCATATCATATGCTTCTCATACTATACCAGGTAGGGATTTTGCCCCCTGCAGCTACATAGTTACTTAACCAAAATCTGTAGTATGGTCTTGAGACGATTTATATTATGCCACCTTCTGAATCTGCACCCGGTTTCAGAGTACACTGGCGCATGGGCCAAAATACCAAGTCAGCAAAGACTTTGTCGGTTTTGCAAGGGGCGGTGGAGACAAGTAGACACATACGTGCTAATTGCTTATGCTATAATGAATATTATATAAAGGGTTATGGTCAATTCTACTATACACTTGAGAGTATTTGCACTGACCAGTTTTGGGCCACCATTTTCTCGGTCGAATCTCTGGTTATAGTAGAAGCTGCATTAGACATCTGAGAGTGGATATTTCCCAAGACGTAGGCGAGTTGAAATCTTAAACAAGAACTTAACACATTGTATTGCTTCGGATTATAGTTCACTAAATAATGTTTTCTTGTGTATGTTGTTATATATGCTTTATATGATGAGTAATTATGGTTTCTTATGCATTAGGATTTATGGACCAGATCTCACCTGCCATCTGCACCCTACACTGGCTCCCAATTGGACCAAGGGCCCCCTTCAAATTCCTATGCATTACCCAATGAGCAGTGCACAACGCAGGCCCCAAATTCCTACAAGAAAAGATTATGCTTTACCACGCAACTCGCACCATAAATTCAAGCACTACCCTCCTTATAGTAGTCCCCACCTCCAATTCGGCCAGGATAGTAGGGTCCACCTACTCAACCCTGGTGCCAAAGTTGTGGAACTCACTGCCTCCCTGCATTAGACACTGAATACTGCAAGGCTTTCCAGAAGGCACTCGAAACCTGGCTCTTCATCTAAAAACACATAAGGGAATGCTGTGAATCACTCGACTTACCACCCTGAGCACTAAATTGGCATGATACCCCACTCAATACGAACCCTTTCATAGACTCTCATGCCAGACGATATCTTCCCTCCATTACCTGGAGCCTTTGCCCCAGACTTGAAACCCGAATAGTAGTGGCACCCATGTACCAATTATTCACTACCTTAATCCGCAGGAATACCGTACGCTCTGAGGCCTAGAGTTATCTATCGCCAATAATCTGGAATAACTGTGCTAGACTCGCAACCCTAGCACTAATTGCACTCATGAGCTTGATCAAATTCATGTAATTATGCACTATGCTATCAGTCCTAGACGGCACATGCCTGCTAATACTGCTTATCGGAAATCAAAGAGCAGAACAGATACCGGGGGGCCGTCTAGCATTTATTTTGCTATTCACACCCATCAGTGAATCTATTTAGCAGAATTACCAACCCAAGCACTAATAGCACTTATGAAATGTATCATTGCCCTGCAAATATGCACTACACTATTAGTCCAGGAAATGCCCTTGGATGCTACTCCCACATATCTGGAAAACCATGAGATGAACTATATACCAGGACCGCTCTAGCACATATTCTTTGCTAATCCCAAACATCTGGGAATATTTTAGTAGAACTACCTATCAGGGCTTCCATTTAGCAGAACTATCGACCAAGGATGGAAGGGTGTGTGTCTGCATTGCAGCTACTTGGCCCTGTGTGGGTGTGTGTCCCACTGATACTATATCAGTTGGGGCCTGAGGGGGTTCAGAGGGCAAGTACACATCATAAAATGGAAGAGCCAGTCGACGTGTTACTCATCAGCTGGCTAGTTTGTAGACATAGGCCATGTTTTGTGTTGTCATTTCATTCACACCCTCGGCTCGGGCAGGCAGATAGCTTTCTACAAGAGGGGCCACCTATTGTATCGTGTCACACCTGTAGCTGGGGTGTGGGTGAATGGTGGATCACCCTCTGCATTTTCTACTCCTGGCCACCGCCTCATTGGCACAACTGAATGACTCTGCAGATCCCTTGTAGGCGGCAGACATGCATTAATGCTGGGCATGCTTCCTGGCTGTGGGCAAGTCAGAGAACTCTCACACACAGCAAGAATAACTCATAAAATTGGAAAAGCAGGGATATGCCTCTGCATTAACCAAGGGGAAGGGAATCAATTAGCAATAGGAAGGCCATGGTTGCGTTTCTCTGCAGCCTTCTGATCTTGAACAAACAACATGGGGAAATAGTTACCAAAGACACATCTAGCCACCACAGCTCTTCCACCACCTCTGCCGGGGGATCTATGTAATCTAAAGATGGTAAACTCTTCAGGGAGGTTGGTAGTAATGAATGAGCTGGACACGTCATTGACTGACAGGTTTCAGAGATGTGTGGTCCCAGTATGAAATCATTGATGTCATGGCATGACTGGGCACAGAATGGCCATTTAAATGTTGTAACAAAATTGCCAAACCTGCCCCCTTAGGTAAAATCGAAATTATTCTAAAATTGGTTATTTATAACATGCTTAATACTTAATACCCAGAAGTTTCTAAGCTCAGACACACCTTTGTTGTTCTGCGTTGTTTTGCTTCCAAGGAGAGTGTGTTGCCACTGAGCTATCCACCCAAGACTTGAAGAAATAGCGAAATGCCCCTACATGCATGTTTTTCAGACTCCACCCAATTTACCACAGGCTATTATCACCCGATTAGGGAAGCTGAGAAAATAAATGTTTAGCTGGCTTTAAATACACACAATAGTTTAGTTGTATATTCTGCTTCAGAGATTTTGTGACTCAATTATTTGAACATCTAAAAATGTCCTTTTAAAAGTCCTTGGCATATCTAAAATTGGACAGCGATTACTTATATAAATGTGTGATTTTTGTTGGGGCAGATTTCCTCCACCACACGATTTTCAACTGCTTGTCCTCAAATGCTGCAGTTCTTCACCACCCGGGCTACAACTCCCAGGAGTCTCCTGCAGATGCACACTGGCCACATCATCACTGCCAAACAGCAGACCCAGAGGAATCATGTAGGTGAGTTGCTGTGATGAACTGCCATCTGGCAAGGGTGTGACAGCCCTGGCATTTTTTTTATTTTTATTTGTATTAAATAATGAAATGAAGCAGGTAATTCCTTCCCTGAAAGGGTAATCTGCTGATCAGATTCCTCTTTCATAACCTCCATGTCAAATGCATAGTGTGTATCTTTGTGCTGCTGCATTAATGTCCCCATTTGCAGCACCTGCTACACCAGTGGCACAGAGCAGGTTCAAGGGTCACAGCTGTCGATTTGACAGCTGCAATGTCAACCAAGGTTCTGCAGCACAGGGCCTCTGTTTACAATGTGCACCCCTGTACCAAAACTATGATGATCATAAGTAGCCCAGGCGGATGGCAGAGTAAACTCTAGGGCTAATGTATGCCTGAGTTAAGGCATGGAGCATGGCACTACTTATGATTGTTGCAGCCACATCCAGTTTGATATCACAGATGTGTCTCCTCCTGTGAGCCAAGCTCACCCTTAGAAGGTGATGTGTATTCTGGCCAGGCAGGCTGAGCATGCCATATGACAGGACAGGAACCTGAATAACCATGTTGTTTCTGTGATCTCTTTGTGAGGGCTAGTAACACCCTCTGCCAGAGACAACCACACAAACGGAAATAGTCCTGGGCTCACGCATCAAAGAAGAACACCCATTCAAATGGAGTAGCCTCACACCAGGTGCTGAATTTTAATAGCCTTTTTTCCTAGTGAGAAGGCAAGGGCGTGGTTATAGAGGAGACAGTCGGGCTCTGTACTGTGGACGAAGAATTCCACTATCTTGTTTCTCCTGCCTCTCTTTCTGCTTCCAGTCCCTTCCACTTCATCTGGAGCAAAGCACTTTTGGTGTGAGGTCAGAAAGGCAAAATCAACTTCTTTCAAGAACAGGGATTGGACCACTAAGGCAGGCTAGCTCTAGTCCAATCACCTTTCAGATGTTTACCTTTAAAATAAGCTGTTTCCCTCCGCTTCTTTGAATCATCTCTGGAATCCAACCATGGAAGAAGGTTTCAATAGACCCTGCTGAGAGAACAGTCCTTTCCAAAGTCCTCCAGTTGGGAGATGTTAGAGGGTGTTGCAAGACAGTGGCAATCCCTGTCGCATAATCATCTACAGGGTCCATTGGGGGCAAATCCTGCTGCTGCACCAAGACCTTCATCTCTGCCAGCCACCATGTTGCCTAGAACCTCACCGTGTTGCAGTATCCCTGAAGGTGTGTGCCAGTCTGAACTTTGATTGGGAGCCCAAGATAAAAGACTAACCCTGGCCCTTGAGAATCAGGAGTGGGACTCACAGCTTCCCAAAGCCCAAACAGCCAAGATCCCAGTGTTTTTGATGCTGATCAGCTGAAAAGCATGCCCTTAGTAATAGTTGTTCTCAGAAATGCTGTTTGCTATTCGACTCCATTCACCAATGAGTATGTTGTTGTCTCAGCACGAACCATTAAAGTACTGCATTGCCTTGCTCGAGTCACTGTTCGATGCCCTAGCTTTTTCAACCCCTGCCGCTCCTGTAAATAGAACGACCTGAACCTGGTATTCCATGAACAGTGACCTCTGAGCCTCTGCATCATATTGACTCACCTGTTCATCGTAGTTATAACTTCGAGCCCCAGCCAAACTTGGTGACCACCCAATCCGCACCACTCGAGTAGACGCTTTGTGACTGCAGCTACCTTCCGTTTCACGCTGATTTGGTGCCAGTTTGCCACTGGACCATCCAGACTGCCACATCCTTAAACCAATGAGAACCCATGAATGACACCCTAGAAGCCGGGTTCGAAGCCATCGAACAACCAAGACATTTGAAAAGGTATTACTGACTGTTACCTGCCCTGCTGGTACCTCTTTGGGCCCTAGAGATTGTATAGGTGATCTAAACCCTTTTGCAGGCCTAAGAAATATCCTTTTTGAGTATTGTGGTCTTTTAATTACCTTTTCTCCCCATGCCTCATTACCCAGAGTGCTGCATATATTCCATCTTTCCATATTGTGAATTTGTTTTACAGGTATGGGTGTTTACATTGTTTTCTAGTTCATTATTACTGTATATGGTGTGTTTGATTTAAACTCCTCCTCAATAGAGAACAGCAGTGGATTTTCAGACTAATGTCAGATCGCACTGGCCTAAACAACAGCATCTGCTGGCAAACCCTGGCAGTGAATCACTAACAGATCAGAATGTATCGCAACTCCTGCTGGGCCAGATGGGACAGGTGGCCATCTGGTGTTGGAAGGACATGGAATTAACCATCTGGACCATGCTATCTATACAGATACACACAATGCCTCCATATCTAGATGGCCCCGCTCTGACGCTAGGCGTGGCACCCAGTTCCATTAGAAAAACGCCCAGAAACGTGGGGTGCTAACTATTGTACCATACCAAGATGGCTGTCGCTCTGGCACATAGTCTGTTCTCTAGTTGTAATAGTCAAATGCCTGGAAATCCGGCAGAGCTTGAGAATCAGTCGTCTTGAGTGCCACGGTGAGCTTGTATACCCGTTCTCTTGCCACATCTTTTCTGCCTTCCACTCTTAAGCCGCGCGTTTATTCCATGTTTGTAAGTTTACACCCCGTGATAGGCTTTGCCATATCTACGAGCCTGCGCACATCGCATAGGATTGTTTACCTATTGTCAACCCACCTCACATAGAAACAGTGGTTTAGTGTTTAGTATCACTGTGCCTGGTATGTTAGGAATAGGCAGAAGTTTCCTGCTAATTGCACCACGCGTGGGCATGCACCTCTCCTGTGGTGGTCTACTATAATTGTGTAACTAAGCAGTATGAGTTTTTTTCCAGTGCTTTGCTCCGTTTGGTTGATCCTAATCAGGATATGATGGTGAACCTTCGTTGTTGTTTCTATTGTCTCAGGCAGAATCTCTGTACCCTACGTGGAAATGAGTTCCGGCAACAGTTGCCCATTGTAAGTACGCTGTGTTGGCGTTAAAAACATGATTTTATTAGTGTGTCCTAAAGACTTGATTTACACAGACACTGAAAGGTGTTGTTTTAACATTGTTTTAGTTGTAGCCTAAGCACTTTTGACTATTCCATACCAGTGAATACGGCAGCATGCAAGCATACTGGTATTTAATTAATTTGGCTGAACTTGACCCTACTGATAATTTAACACTAATAGCCTAGAAAACTGTCCTGATGAAGATGGGCACTATGTGGATAGGCCATTGAAACTGGTTGACATTTACAGTCTGTGGAACCAGCTGCTAAATAACCTTAACCAGGCTGTTTCTTTGGAGTGAAAGTGTTCTCTCCCTTTGTTGTGTCTTCATGTGAAAACTGTGCACTCAATCTAATACCCCGTTGGTGGTACAATTTTCTTTTTTTTTAAGTGTGAAATGATCAAGGAGGAATACAATTGTCGTAATCAGTCCTGAGACATTCACACATGTGGTTACTTCACTTAAAAAAAATGTTTTGTCTGTTCTTTGGCCTTGATTTTGGGGCTTAGCCAGTTACATTGTATAACACCTTGAACGTTTAGTTATCTGTGACTTTTTCTGGTACGGACCAGGACATGTTAATTTCTTGGTGTGATCTCCTTGAACAACAGGGCCGCTTAACCTTCGTAGTATATCTTTTCATAGATAAGCAACGCACCAGCATCTCCTAGGAATAGGGGTGTGGGTGCAGGGACAGAAAGAGGTGTGTGCTGTCCCTTTCTGTTGGTCAAATACCTCCTTCTGGGACTGGCAGTCCTGGTCCGATACATGAGTGAAGAGAGTACCAAGTCTTTGTAATATTTGAATGTTGTGTAGATGGGTCTGACCCATTTGGGTGTTATAATAAGTGCAATTGACAGACCACACAGTGCATACAACTAGGTACCCATGGTTGTTGTTTGCTCCTTCTGACAGCATGACACGCTGTGGACCTTAGCCAAGTTATTCCGGCATCAGTTGGACCAGTGCAGTTGGACCAGTGCAGCTCTATTTCTGAGTCCCAGGTAACTCAAATATACAACTGTTGCTAACAACCACTCCACTGTGTGGGTACACTTAGAGACATCAATATTTGAATAAATCAGTTGGGGGTCCTTTTTAAGCCTGTGTGAATAGACGTGATTCAAGACAAATCTCTGATATGGCGGAATTAAATGTTCTAGCAATTGCTGAAGAATTGGTTGAAGGCATTTTAGCTAGCACATCGACTATCGGGTTGATCGGTGACACCCCTAGACTAGCCGGAGATCAAGCCCCAAATGAATGGAATGAGGTAGAGGGACTGAGAAAGAAACTGATTTGGGCCGAAAGACACAGAGCAATTATGACTGAATTCCTTAGATCCCACATGGCACCAAATGGATTGATCATCCACATAGAACCCGATATAATTACTTGATCAGTGTCATGGTCATGAAGTCAGGGGCAGAGGCATGCAGGGGTCGCATGCACAGGAGACCTGGGTGGACACTGTCCTGGCGCCTTTGGCACCAGGCTCATGAACAAAAGTAAACAAGAACCTCCATTTAATACCAAAAAGCTTTTATTATGGACATAGCACTTCAGATGCATTAACCTTGAACATTCCATCCATTAAAGATTCATTAACCTTGAACATTCCATCTATTAAGCAGCACCAAGTGTATTCTTGGGTGTGGTAGCTAATCGATTGCCTTTGCACATGCTCACTCTCTAGGAGTGGCAGGGTGTGGCGGGTAAGCCGGCCCTAATTAGCGTGCCCACAATCACAGCTTATAAGTTGCCCCGATCCTCAAGACAGACGCTTCAAGTTATTCTGCTCTTTCAAGCAGCATAACGCTCACCGTTGCCTGAGGTCAGACTTACCTTTGAATCTCTTCGGTGAACTGAGTATTCATCTTAACACTTTCTGGAACGCCGAAATCTTCATCTTGGCACCGCAGCACTACATGCTCCATCGTCGACAGCAGCGCCTGTAAGGAAAAACAGAAGACAAGGTTAGACATCGAAAAAACAGTCAGTTTAAGGTTGCGCTTCACCATACTTCGCGCTTTTCCTTAAACCATCACTTACCTGCTGTCGAGCATTGCGATAGCAGCCATCTTCCATCCGTCCGCGTCTCACAGCTGCATTGAGGCTGCATTTCCATCTAAGGGTAGAAAACAGAAGGGAGGCATTATTGCGGGCATAAATAGGAGCAACATATGAAGACATTGAACAGAACGAACAGAATCACAAGAGCTCGAGAAAGATTTACCAATCATGAGGAGAAGCATAGTTGCGGCTGGACTGGACTAATCCTTATCAGGGATCAGTGAAGGAACTAGATCCCATTCGACGCACCCCTGCCAGAAGTAGCAGGATGGAGAGCTTATCTTCCATAATTCACAGGTGAGCTTTATGGGCCGGTGTATGCTCACAGAAACCGTACTTTGGGGAGAAGGGTTCGAGAGGTACAACCATCACAGATTGGCACACTCACACACTCTTATCTCCACTCAGGAGCAGTATCACCACGTACCACTGCTCACAGCTTTTCTAATGAGGGAGAGGCCTGAAGAGTTAATCAAGTTCAGGGAGGGCTGCAACCATGCCCGAATGCCTCCGCAGAGACCAGGTGAGTGTAACAATCAGATACAATTAAGGAAAGACTGGAGCTTTATTTCCAAAAAGTGTACAGTGACTGTCTAATCCTTATCAGCAATACAGCCAAATAAGTGTCCATTAAACTTATGCGCAAAAAGAAATTGGACTCATTGAAAATTCAAATGATTCAGGATGCCTTTAAGAAGAAAGTGGATGAATTAGACGTGACTATTAAGGAATTTCATGATTTTAATCTCAACTAAAAGATTCTGAAATTGAAAAAATACATTGCATCCTTCTCACATAAAAAGTTCTTTCTGTATACATATTAGTCTCAAGACACAAACAAAGTCTATACCTCAGAACAACACAAATATTGTTCTTTTCTTGGAGATTCAACATGACATCAGGTCCAGTGCAACCTGCATGAAACATGTGAGAAATCAGTCTACCTTTTAAGACTGTTTTCTTATCGCCCTCAAGCAAACCTATACAAATGTTTTTTGAACATGTGTGCATACTTAAAATATGCAGTCTGCCTCATATTAATGGTAAGCTCATTGTATTCAAAATAACTCCAAAGGTTCACATTACCAATGCTACCTATACTTTTAAAAATACTTTTTAGACTATCTTTTGATTGAAGAATCTTGAACACTGTTTGACATTTCACAAGAGTTAACTGTAACGAATCTCCATAAACAAGGAGATGGTTGCCTCTAAACAAAACATCATAATGAGTTTTCAAGACCTCTTGCATTCACAAGATCATGGAAGCTAACATCACGTTAGACACCATACTCACTCAATACACAATCATGGTATTTAGTTTTCCCAGAGCTCTCCCTACTTCTTTGATGCACGTTTTTGATATTCCAGTTCATTGCCATGCTCCACTGGTAGAATTAATAACCGAAGTAAAGTAACACCACATATATTGAATGTGGTTTCACCTATGGGTGCAGTCACAATATAGGATAAGAGCAATAGGCCAGGTGTAGTATCATTGCTCTAAATGCATACATTAGAAAAGGTGTTCCTGTAGTAGCCTGTCCACTAACATATATCAATAAAGGGTTGTAGTGGACACAGGAACATTCATGTGTACCTCGTTTAAGACCATGTAAGAACCTATCTTTGATTTTGTCACACATTTCCTTTTCTCTGACATTTTTATTAGTCCATTGCACTCTCCACTTCTTCCATGTCAAGCTCAACATGTGTTTGAATAATTGGATCTAACGCATTTTCACTATTTTCAGCAGATTCTTGACTGCCTTCAGGAGTCTCTTTTGTCAATTCAGCTGCCAAAAGTTGTTCTTGGCACATTTCTTTTTGCAATAATTTTAGGTGTTGTTCAAACATTGGGGACATGATACATATTTTATTTTCAACAAATTACTGTTCAAAAGTTTCTAAACGTCCAAGCAGATCTGTCTCTGCACGCCATGGCAAGAACAACTGCAAAAGGTAAAAATAAATTAATTCCTTTTTCTCCACAATTTGGCAGGAAAGTTTCATGTGGTTGATGAGAGTTAACTTGTCAAGTATAGCCATGCAACCAGTACATTCATGTACTTTAAATAGTAATATGTCATTGTTTGCTTCCACATTTCAATACGAGTAACATTTGACTACTTCATACAAGCAAAGGTTTTCTAAATGTAAAGACCTATTTGGATAATAGGTATCAATTACTTTGGTTTTAAAAATGTCTGTTTTATCAGATACTCTTTAAGCTAACTGTTCAATTTCAGCAATAATCTTTAGTATCTGTTTTCTACTAATTGCCCAACCAAGACTTAGCCAAAATACGTTGATGTTATGCCCATACAGAGGCAAACTAGTCAATCGATCTACAACTTCATAGCTTACACAGTCTCTGTGTGAGAGCATTTTGATACCAAAGCTCAGTTGTTTCTGACTAAGACTTTTGTCTGCTGATAAGTCAGCCTGCATTTCAGCTGATTGCTCTTTTCAGTTGTTGTCAAGTATGCCATAAAATAGCAAGCAACAGCAGTTGTGTTATCAGCAATATACTGTACATCAGTATGAGCATTGCATGGCTGAGCAATGACACAATTGTAATCATTTACATATGGGCATTCCATATATCTTTTTAAATGATATGTATGCTGAGGCTACTTACCATTTACATAGTGTTCAATAGATAGAAAAACTCTATTTGTTTGACCAACTGGAGAAACAGGTTGCCATTACCCCAGTGGGGCAAAACAGGTGGCAGGACCAGGCTATGGGTAAAATACCTTATAAGGGACCTAATGGGGCATTAGGTTATCACACACCTATTTAGGCTGGCCTGTCCTGGCACGAGACTGCGAGGCGGCCATCATGCAACCCCAGCTGGCTCTGTGCACCAAGAAGACAAAACAAGCCTAGCTGCCCACCACAAGTCCCTGGCAGGTAAGTGTTACACAAGGGTAGGAATCCAAATCTGCATTTAGTGTAGTAGTTATCTATACTTTAAAATTTTCCTTGGCAGTACTTTCCATCATTTGAAACATTTCTGCCTTGTTCCATATATAAGCATTGACATGCTAAGTAGGGATTGAACAAGTAACACACTTTTCAATAAATTGCATTACACCGCTATCACTATCTTTACCAAACTATGGAGCATCTTTGATCCACATTAGCTTTTGTATATGTGGAACTCCACATGCTTGATACTCTGTCCTCCAAAAGTAATGTTTCCACAGTGGACCATTTTCTTTACTACATATATAAAGATTAACATTGCTAAAAATCGGTGATGAAAAAATCTAGATATACCAACATGGTCCATGGTATACATCTCTGCTGGCGTCATGTGACTGTACCTTATTTAGTTGGATTACTTTCTCGAATCCACTCTGCAAGATCATCCCAGCCACACTCAGCCCAATTTAAAATCATAAACCAAGTTGGAGGACCAGGTTTCAGAGCATACATATAAACTCAGAATGTCTTCTATAATAATATGTTTTAGTTCCTATAAAGTGGCAAGGATTTTGTTAATGTTCCCTTCTAATGCCTCATCATGTGTTTGTCCTGAGCCCTTAAATGCAGTGGTAATGGTATTACTGCTGCACTTAAGGGCTCGCCAAATCAGGAGTTGGGTGGAAAATGGCATTTTTACATCCAGCTTTTTGCTGGACGGGTGAAAATGACAATGTTCAGGCTGTTTTCTGCTGTTTTTGCCACTATTACCACCGGCAAAAATATAGCGCTCCACAACCCCATTGGGTCCTATGAACTCAATGGGGAATGGGGATTTATGACCCTCCCTGCCCCCCTGCAACTTGTGATCCGGTGCAAATTGTGCCGAACCGAGTTGCGGTAGTGCTATTAGCGTTGGGCGGTATGCCGGCGTACTACAGTCGGGACACTGCCCAACTCATGATGAGGCCCATAGACTTAATTCTTTGGTGTTACCTGTTGCAAGACCTTATTTTCAGAAACATTTAGAAATCGAGTTCCCGTTTGAAGTGTATGAGCAAAAGAATAGCACAGTGTTGAAAATTCACTTTCTTACAGTAAGTGAAAAATGTATTTGATATTGGTGCGTGAAGTCACCGCTATCATCAGGTAAGTCAGGCAGCCGGCAATGATGAGGAGTGAGATGAAGGGTACAAAAGGAAACGTCTTTTATTAAGTTACACTTAAGCATAAACAGGGGAACAGGAGAGCAGTGGGTTAACATCCATTCCAGTTGGCTCCCATACTGCAAGTCCCTTCAACTGTCCCTGGTGGAACCCTTCACATCATTGGATTCTGTTACATCTCTAACATTCCAACTGTAAAGATTGGAGGGGGTATCTGTACTTCTGCCCTCTATATGGTAGGGTAAAGGCACAGAGCACCCCAGCAAGGCTCTCAGTTTGGGAGCAATGGATAAGCAGCCAGGCTTAAGCTTTCACAAGGTGATGCAGGCTGGTTCCTAAGTACAGTGTTTCCCCCACAAAGGAATGTCCACACACTATGTTAGGTGATAACACAGCTTCTTTATATAAAATAAGGGTTCAGGAATATATAAACATATAAATAATAGCACCTTGTGCTTGGAATACTTATTCAAAGAATAGTAAATAAATACATTCTATGTGGTACCACACATGACTTAAATCCATTAATAGATGCACTAAGTGCAGACAGTTTCAAATAGGCGTGTGAATTATTAATTTCAGGTGTAACAGCATAGAAAAGCACAGCATAGAATAGGGAAGAAAGGCAGGTTAGTTGTGAACAGTCGCAGGATACTTTCTCTAGCTTAGATAGATAATTCTGAGTAAGACTCCCCCCACATGGGCAACCTGTAAGAGAAAAGATAGGGAGTAACTTATATTGGCCCTCATTACGACCCTGGCGGAGTGGGTTTACGCCAGCGTTAATCGCGGCGGACCCGTCCGCCCTACTACGAGTTCCCGTAGCGCCATGGAACGCTTTCCGCCTGGTTTTTCCGGGCGGAGAAATCCATGGCGCTACGGGACCTTGATGTTAATTACGCCACCGTATTTTGCGGTGGCGCAATTAACGCCTTCCCCACTCCCATTATACCCTATGGGGCAAAAATGGGAATGGGGAAGGGTAAAATGGGGAATGGGGATTTACCGCCCCGCCAAGGTCGGCATGGGGCGGAAAATCCGCCTACCTCCATGGCGCTATCGGCAGCTTTCCGCCGTGCTCCGCGGTGCTTTTAGCACCGCGATTTCCGCCAGGGTCGTAATGAGGGCCATTGTCTTTTACTGCCCAGTCCAATAATGTTCAATAACCTTTTGCTTTCTTTAAAAAGGTTCAACCACCCCAGAGTACCTGAGACGCCACAGGAGAACAAGATTCAAGACAAATCTGGGACCACTGGACGACTTCTGAGGCTAGAAGATTGTGTTCCTCGTCACTGTGCCTTTGGTGCCTTGGCTCGTCGATTCCCTCCAATGATTGACCCCCTTTAGAAGAAGGAGCCACTGGGATGCTGAGTCCAAGGATAAAATGGATCCAAAGCCTTTTTGAAGTGCATCAGTTGTACTTTTCGCAGTGCTCTCCTATGGTTGTTGATTTCTCTGACTGTAGAAGTCCTGTGAAGATGGGTGCATAGGTTACTTTACTGTCAGGTTTCGGGAATATCGCAGACTTGGGGATCTTCAGGTGTACCCTCTGACAAACTGGCCTGCAGCCTTCTTCAAAGGCAATATAGGCTCTGCATCTGCACCAAAAAATAGTCTATATTCAAGCCTGATTCTCCATGGCATCTAACAACATGGCTGAATGTTTCAAAGTCTGCAAGGAACTGGCCAACTCTACTGCAGTCGCATCCTCAACGGCAGACGCCCAGGCCCTTTGCTCAGCACTGGCTGCACACTTCACTACCGAACACAGGACATCTTGTCTTCTCTCTCTTCTGCACCCCCTCCTGCACCAACATCTCTTGGGCCCCCATCGGGCGCCCCTTTCCCTTCCCCTCTTCTTCTCTCCTCCCTCTCCCTTGTCACGCCTGATGAGGGCTCTAGACAAGTCCAGTCTATGAAAGCCTCCTCCAAACAGGTTAACTCCTCCCCCTCCAAAACCATCAAGGACAATATTGACTCTCTCGCTCCATCCTTGGCTGACCTCTGCAACCTCTCTTTCACCACTGGAGTTTTCCCCACTCCTCTCAAGCACTTTGTTGTGCACCCTCTGCTCAAAAAACCCTATGTCGTCCCGACGATTCCGGCAAACTATCACCAAATCTCCATCACTCCTTTCCTGGGCAAACTACTGCAGAAGGTAGCTTTCACCCATCTTACCTTCCATACTGAATATTTGGCTGTCTCCACAACCATCAGTCTGGCTTTAGAGAATCCAGAGGCACAGAAACTGCTCTTCTGATCACCGGTGAAGACCTTCTCTCAAATCTTGACTCCAACTCTCCTTCTGCACTCATTCTTCTGGGCCTCTCTTCTGCTTTCGATACAATAAGCCACAACATCCTGATCTCCCATCTCCATGATACCCTGGGCATCAGAGATCTGGCCCTGGCGTGGCCCGCCTCCTTTGTCTCTGACCATCCTTCCCAGGTGGAACTTGGGTCCTTCCTCTCCTCTATCATCCTCTTTACTTGTGGTGCCCCCCCAGGGATCTAACCTATCCCCCTGGTTATTCAATATCTACATGACCCCCTTGGCCCACACAATCTCTACCTTTACCTCTAACTTTCAGTGTTATGCGAATGACACACAGCTCTCTTTCAGTCTACCCTCGGCCCCCTTCTCCTCCTCGCTCATCCCTGATTGTCTGTCGTGCAATCCAGTCTTGGTGTTCTGCTAACGATATTTGCCCGAATGCAAGTAAGGCAGAGATCGTCCTCATTGAGACCCCAGCTCCCACTTTTACACTTTCACTCTGACTGGCCTCTCTTGACCCTGCGCCCTCACCTAATATTGAGGCAAAAAATCTAGGGGTCATTTTCAACTCCACTCTCTCCTCTTCTCACATCTCGAACATCTCTAAAACATCCCATTATCAGCTGTACCTCCTCAGTTGTATTCTATCCTTTCTCACCTTCCTGCAGAGGCTCAACATCTCCAGAGCCCTGGTTCTCTCTAGGCTGTACTATTGTAACAGCCTCTTTCTCAATCTTCCTGCTTCTACTCTCTGTCCTCTACAACTCATCCAGAACCGAACTGCAAGACTTATCCTTGGCCTCAAGCTCAGGGACCGCACCTCTCCAGTGCTGAAATCCCTCCACTGGTTCCCCGTGGTTGCATGTATCAAGATTAAGACCCTCTGCATAGTCCACAGGGCTTTCTGGGCTCCGGGGCCCACACTATCTAAAATGCTTTCTTCCTAAATACTCTGCCTCTAGAACCTTCCGCTCATCCTCTTCCAACTCTTTGAGGCTGAGTCATTTTTCCAAGAAGGGATATGGGGGTAGATCTTTATCCTCTGCAGGTGCCTACCTCTGGAACAGCCTCTCTGCCTCTCTCTGTTTTAAGACCCTTAAGTTCCTGAAGCTCCTCAAGACCGTCCTCTTCTCTCCTCCTTCTCTCTCCCTCTCCCCTGCTAACCTACTTTCTTTTCTCTCCTGCCTCCTTCCTCCTTCTCTCCCAAACTCTGTCAGTCTCTGCTGACTGGTTGTCTGGTTCACCTCCAGGGCCTTACAGGTCCCAGGCTCCCCTGCCAGTCGTTTACACTTGCCTCCGGGCCACTGCACTATATTCAACATTACTGCACTTTCTGCATAAATTCCATGAGTGCAGAAACCTTGCTGCACTTAACCCCGGGCTCTTGTGAAGTGGACGCACTTGTTCCCCTTGCCCCATCCTCGCACCTCTGGCTGTATGCATGCATGACCTGAATGAACTAGGTCTAGTAAGTTTGCTTGCCCTGTCTGCTTCCTTTTCTTTGTCTCCCTGCCTTAGTATGGTCGCTACTGCAACACTCCATGCAAGTATACTAGGAGAAATCCAGTTAGGACTAGTACACTAGTATTTCTGTTAGATCATTCGGAAACACGCAGCCTGACCTTCCTCGGCACTCAGCAACTCTGAACTCTCTCCTGTGGGCAAAAGTGGTCAGTGATGATGGTGCGGATTTCCCTTGAAATGTTCTTAGGAAGTTTGTACTTTTTGCAGCTTCGGGTGCCCAACATCACTATGCAAGTGGTGTTAGTAGGTGCATTTGGCTTCTGTATGAAGATGTGTAGGTTACGTGGTATAGTTGACATATCAAAAATGGACTGCACACAAAAAGACTATGGGCCTCATTACAACTCTGGCGGTAGCCGTGCCGCTGTTAAAAACGGCACGGCTACCTCCAGAGTTGCATTTTTTCCGCCGCCTGTGAATGGGCAAGAACCGGGTCATGCCGAGTTAGGCAGACCTGGTACTTGCCCATTTTCGGTTGCGGAATCAAGGGCCTCCTCATCCCCATTCTTCCCCATAGGGCTGAATGGGGATGAGGACGTCGGATACACCGGCACAACTCTGCATTTGCCGGTGAATCCGACGTGCTCTGCTCGCGAGTGCCGTTACACCCGCCAGGAAAAACGTGGCTGGTGAAACAGTTCCCGCGAGCAGAGCCCGTAGTATGGCGGTCCAGGAAGTACAGTACCGGCATGCTTACCAGTACCGTACCTCCCAGACCGTCATTCTCATAATGAGGGCCTTTATGTGTGAAGTGTATTTTTTTTATTTTGCAATTTTTATATGGTTGTAATTGTTTTCAATGCTGCTCGAGTTATAAGTGAAGAGAGAAAGTGTGCTGATGATAGTAACCTAGCACTAACATACAACACGTTTTTCCATTTACACCAGGTTTCATTTATCTTTAATCATGGCAAATGCACTTCTGAGTCTAATTTCACATCATTACTGACCATATACATTAGTACAGAAAGACTCTTTGTAGAAGCACACATACTGCACAGTACAACCTTTCTCAGAAACAATCCCCAAATAGTGTAAGCTAATGTATGGTCCTTTCACCCAACTTAATTAAGGAAACTTTTGAAATATGTAACTAATCAAAAAACAAACAGCCTGATTCATGGAATTATTTGCGTGAAAAACACAGATTTGTGCGCCTTTCTGCCCGAAAATCCCTGTTTGAAGTATGGGGATTTTCGGGCAGAAAGGGGCGCAAATCTGTGCTTTTCACGCAAATAATTCCATGAATCAGGCTGTAAGACATAACACTCACTGTCTACTCCTCCAAAAGATCCAACAGACCCATTGACCTTCACATGAGCCAAGCATACACCATCAACACAGAACACTTTCTGCATTCAAAATGAGATTTCAATACAAAATGGTGACTATTAAACATTTAAAAAGCTGTATGGCAATGAAAGAGGACTGAACTTCCCAAACTACCAAAATGGCCAACACATTTTTATTTCAACCTATCACACACGAGAACCCAATGAAAACAATCAAACCTACCAATTGCAAACAGAGAAATTCTGACATCATCCATGCTCCACAGCAAGTACTACTTCAAACACACATAACCCAGCATTTTCGCATTTTCAAGAAAACAGTGACAGAGTGCAAAAACTGTGTGGTTTGGTAGGAGACTACTGGTTGTTTTGGTTAATGTTCTTTTGTAGAAACCTACATATTGACATCAACCTGGGTTTACCTTTTTTTAGAATTAAATGGTTTGGATTACGAGGAATGCGGCAGTGCTAGATGTTTCCTAAATTGTTGAGTCTGAGAAGCACAGAGTAGCCAGCTGTCATACTCATTAATTGAGGAGGCAATAATTTGGTGACTGTACAAGGCAAATCTCTGTCTCTGAATATAAGATTCGGAAAAACTCATGCAACGTTTACCTCACACCATCTTCATTTTTCCCTACATAACTCAGTTGCAAAAATGGAAGTGGACCACCCCATGTAGTTCGAAAATAGAGACGGTTTACAGAAATGTGAATACAGTAGTCTCTGCTTTCATGAGAGATCACACATATATCTGGATATCCAACAAAATCAAGTTTTACATTTCTAATATTTATAGACATGATGGAGTACATCTAACTGATCAAGCAAAATAACTCTTAGTGAATAACAATAAATCAGAAATCCAACTTTGTTTAAAAAGTACAATGAATGAATGAGAAACAGTCCTTTTAAGGACTACCTATCACATACGTACACACACATGCGTATCTCGTCCCCTATGTCCTACGAACACTGTTCAGAAGTGTGTGTCAGACTTTTAATTAGTTCAGGGAGCCCAACCCTATCCGTAGGACACCTATTGCGCTTGATTCAGTGTGCGCGTGCACCTAGGTGTCCTACGGACAACCGTCCCATTCGCGGACGTTCGCGGTGTTACCATGTGACGGCAACTGCGCTGCGTGTCTGTCACTATTCGCAAACACGGTCCAGGCCCTCGAATAGTAAAAAAGTATTTGCTGCCCAATAAACAGTGTTTTGATTTGATACTTCACCCTTGCAGATGTCCCAGACCATACACTAGTCGATCTCGAGACTTTTATCAACTTTTTGAGCTCAGCTTGGGGTTTGAAGCGTATGCGTGACTGTTTGCAGCGCGCTCCCCTGAATCCCCTATAAATGGCCACACCCCACTTTTTCTATTCATTCTGTTTTTGGATACCATGGATAGAGCACAGATCCAGATTGCTGCTTGAATGGTTACCTAGTTTGTTGAATTGCTCATTTCCTCAATAATGGCATCCATTGCTACTTCTGCTGCTGCTGACTCCTCAGCGCCGCCCCCACCACCACCATCACAATATTCTGGAGGGCCTGGGGAGGGGAAAAGGCGTGGTGATGCAGAGGGGGAACAAAAAGAGGAAGAGAATGAGGAAGTGGAAGTCCCCACTACCAGCTTCTAACGTGAGTCTTGGGTGTGGAGGCTTTTTACTACTGTTGGGGGGTACCTAAGGTGCGTGTAGCCAAGGTTTGCTGCACTGAGTGCATGGTACTCAGTCATGGCAAGCCTGGGCTGTACAGCTACGGGACCACCTCCAGGCGGCGACACCTGAGGTCGATCCACAAGGCAGCAGTTCGGGGGGTCATCTGGTTCGAACAAGGTAGCAGGTTGAGTTCCTCTATTGCACCCCCTGCATCTGCTCTTGTCACCACAAGGGACACTCCTGTGGGGCAGCGGATCCCTGAGCTGGCCTTGCAGGCCTTATGCACCACAGTGGACCCTTACCTTTCTAAGGTCACTGTACTGTGTATGTACTGCGATGCAGACTCTTTTCAGAGCCACCTTTCCCAGTTTAAAAATAGAAGTACCAAAGAAATGGTGCAGGCCCCTGCGCTGTCAGCAAAGTGCACGGACAGCGCGCAAGTCCGCAGACCTCCAAAACATGTAGGTGGTGGTAAACCATTGCACTCTTTTGTGGGAGGAAGTGGTGGCTCTGAAAAGAGACTTTTTTATGATTGTGGAAGGTTTTTTCAACATTTTGAGAAAAAGTAAGCAACACCTACTATAAAGTGCATACTATATGTGCAAAAAGGGCTGCAAAGTATGTTGATTGCCAGCATTAGTAAGATGGATTCTCTGCAAAAAATGTTGGTGCTACGAAATGTAATGGCATGCAACATGATGTGTTACTACTGACTTCTGCAATTGTATTTGCTCTGCCCTCTTGCTTCTCCACTGTTTTTGACAGCTTACTCTCTGTTCTCCCCTCCTCTCCCTTCTCCTGTCCCCTCCCCTCCTCCCATTACTTTCTTCTATGCACTTACTCTATCAGAATTGTCCCTGGTCCTAGTACGATAGCAACCTTGTCTGTTTCCTCCCACCTCCCCTTACTGTCCACCCACCCCCCAACCAGCACTATCTGAAATGTTGTCAGGCCTAGTACAATAGTTGCTTGTTTTGTTCCTCCCCTCCCTTTCTGCACCCCTCTCCCTCACCTTTTGTTTTTCTCCGGCTCTACCAGAAATGTCATCAGGCCTAGTATGGTAGTTGCCTGTCTGTTTCCATTTCCTTCCCACTCTCCCCCGTCCTTCCTTATCTATGTCTTAGCTCTTGCACTATCTGAAATGTCATCAGGCCGATTACGATAGTTAATTTCACATCCTTGATGTTCATGGCCTGTAAGAATGTCATTCTCTTTTCCCTTGTTCCCCACCCTTGCCTTGAAGCACTTTGAAACACATTGGGCCTCATGACACGGTAGGTGGTTGCCGCTGGTATTTTACCGTGTCCGCCTTGGTGGATGGCGGAATTACCGCCCTACTCCAAGGTGAGCGGGGGCGGTAATTCCCCATTCACCAAGGCACTTCCCCATTCCCATTTTTGCCCCCATAGGGCATAATGGGAATGGGGAAGGCGCTAATTACGGTACCGCAAATTGCGGTACCGTAATTAGCACCAAGGTCCCTTTGCGGCACCCTACTTTAATGGCTGGTAAAACCAGCCGTTAAGGTCGGGTCCCGCAAATGGAACTCATTGTAAGGCGGTAAGGGTTTACCGGTACCAGTGCCCTTACCGGTACCGGTAAACCCTTACCACCTAATGTGTAATGAGGCCCATTGTGTTTAGGTGCTATATAAATAAACTATCATATCATATCATATAATACCAAAACTAGCCATGTCTCTGTAAAGTGCAAGCACTCCTTGCAAACTACTGTCAGCCACACTGTACAACAAAGAGTGCAGGCCTGGAAAACCAAGATCATCAGAAATTTCTCTTCCCTCCGCATACCTCTCCAGGTCACATACAAAGCAATCTCCCACTATCTATACAGGAAATCTGTGCATCTCTCAACCACCAGTCATCTTCACTACACAACCAACACAGCAATAAAAAGGTTTTACCCTCTCTGCCTGTAAAGTACAACCTGAACACCTGATTGGCTAATCCCCACAGTCCCATTTCATGGCAGGCAGGCTGAGAAGCCCTGGATGTGGTACACCCTGTCCGTGAACTACTGCGGTGTCCACGGACTCCGTAACACAGGGGAAGCCCTTCTTCCCTTTCCACTTCACTCTTTGCAGCACTCCCTCATTCACTACAGTTAAGCAGTCACACACCCATCCACCAATCACAGCCAAGAACTCTGCATCTAACTCTGTAAACTCAGTTCAACACTTCAGGTGTACTGTACAACACTCAGAGTACAGGTCTCCTGTTCTTCCAAAGCACCTGCATCTGAAACTACTGTACAACTCTCCAAGACTTCTAGTTCCAGATTAATCGATATCTACATCCATCAACACAAACTACAGGTATGCAAATATTTTGTAGAGTACATTTGCAACTCTTTTACAAATGCGTGTGAACAGGGTGCCTGCCACTTACCCTGCATAACCACTTAATAATCATACTCTCATGTGTCCCATCTCCTGACATCAAGTGGCAGTTACTTAAATGCTGTGTGCTTTCAAAGTTTTCTTTTAATGCCCACTTGCATAACAGTTCCAAAACACATATTTCAATTTTAGTAGTGATTTCTTTGATAAAAAAAAAGACGACCACATTGGGAACATTTGCACAGCAAGTTCAAGCGCCAGATCCTATGTTAAACTTCAATATATTACCACCACATGCATGTGTGCCCATATTACCCATTCTAATGTGCAAACTGTTATTTTCTTCTTTGCTTCTGTTACTTTTATAACTACTTCTCCCACTTACAGACCAGGTGTAAAATGCCCAGAATGCACACAGAAATGAGACTGCTTGTATGTTACCAAAGCATGGCAAGAACATACATTGCACCATTAACAAAATGCACCATTGGAAGGAAAGCAAACACATGCATGTGTACATTGGCAACAGTGCTATCTATAAATATGGATAAATAAATGAAAGCAACAGGAAAGGATTTCTGCACTCCTGTAGCAAGCATCTGACCCTACTAAAAGTTGCACTACTCCATTTCCAATGCAAGTAGTGCAATGACAACTCACACACTTGGAAAAGTGCAGCCCCATAGGTCATACTTATCACTGCACCATTGGCCCCCATAGCAGCAATGCTGATGCTCCCAAGTCCCCATTCCTATAAGGTTCTTTACAATCACACACACATACTAACTCTTCCTTTAAACAAATCCTCCTACAATTTAAATTAATGTGTTTTCCTAGTGCAATTGTTGTGCCATTAACACCCACTAACTTCCTTCTTTTGCAATTGCAGTGAAGAATGTCTCTACTGGAAGATAAAACCCCTAAGAAACCTGCTCTTCACATCCAACAAAGTAAGTGGAGTACTGTAATAGTATTCTTCCTGTTACTCAGACAGTGTAGGGTTGTTGTATTGTAGCCTACTAAATTATATCCAGCCCAACAGCATTTGCTTCACTCTTACTCATTGCACCTCAGAAGGTCCACTCTGTGTATTCTCATCTGAACACCAGTATGGTAACACCCACACGTTTTGTGAAAACATTGTTATTGTCTTACCTATTCATGCACAGTACACTGACATACACACTGAAGCAAACCTTTCACACATCAACACACACCGATTCCAGCCAAACACATTCCCAACCAGAAGTAACGGGCCCATTGCACAATCACACACCCCTCTATTAATGCCTACCTTCATATTCAGACACTCATGCACAGTGCACACAAATACAGTGCACTACTTTAAAAAAACCACACTTTCCTTTTTTCTCTAACAGACACAAGAGAATGCCTACCAAAAAGCAACTCCATAGAAAACAACGGAGAAATAGAGCAGATAAAACTAAAAGCATGCAAAATAGTCACCCGCCTCTAGCAGATTTTGTACAAAATGTTAAAAAAACAGCTAATACAGTCACTAAGCACATCTGAATCAGATAACAGGAAAAAAAGTGTGACCCCTCTTTCAAAATGAAAAACTAAGAAGACATGTATTAGGAAGAATACAACTACCAGCAATGCTAGCAGTGCATCTACCAGTTTTAACTTAGCCACAGGTAAACATTCCAAAATATTAATTTTACAAAAAATATTCCACCATGAAGTCCTTCAGAACCTTATAAAAACAGCAGAGAAATCACACTCAACCCTTAAAACTACCATAGAAACTGATGCTGAAAGCTCTCATAGACAGTACAATGCTGCTCAAAACAAAATTGTTTATATTAATTTTAAACAGAATGAAACCGCTAACAAAATTAATTAAGAAACTACAAAAAGTACTTCACAACATGCACAATATCAATGTAGAAACCTTTGCAAACATGTGTGCAGGTGAGTGGACACACACAACCAGCACAGAGCCATATTTCAATGAAGAGGCATACAAACAGGAGGGAGAAACACAATTGCCATGCATAGCAGTGGCCAAGAGTATGAAATGGTAGAGAACACCATTATGGCAGAAGAACTGCTCATTGAAAGAATATCCCCAACAAACTTACAATCAACTCTCCATTCCACTGAAGCAATCTGTCCCATCTGCAAATGGCCCTGCACCTGAATGTGTAACATACAAAAACAATCCTTCAAATCTTTACAGCAATTCCTCAATCAATATATGAAAGAGAAAGGGAAAATGAGAATGAAAATGTTGCAAACCATGGACTACTGTCCAACGCGCGAATACACAGAACTGCAAGGACATTCATTCGCCTGCATTTACAGGCCTGCTTGCAGAACTTGCAGAAGCACCTTACACCACATCACAATGTTAGCAACAGACCATTCGACTTTACGACATCTCATCCAGAGACTGTACTATGCAAACAGTCCTGCTTTAGAACTGGAGTATTTAAATCACATTCTCCAACATGACACAGGCAAAGAACTTCTTGCAACCAGTGGGCAGACTCTCATGCACCCAAGAGGCTAGGTGCAGTCCACAACTATCACAGCATAATACAGCCATGCACCCAAGAATCTGGCCATGCCCACAATCCCCACACCAGAGGCCCTGCCCACTTCTGTACACATACTATTGTAATACTTCCAAACAGTCGTCAGACTCTTGGGTTCATAGCCTCCGGCCATGCACCCAAGAGTCTAATGGCTGGCCACAACCACCACAGCATAATACAGCCGTGCACCCAAGAATCTGGCTGGTGACCACAACCCACACACACACTATTACAGTTCTTGCAACCAGTGGGCAGACTCTCATGCACCCAAGAGTCTAGGGCAGGCCACAACCATCACAGCATAATACAGCCATGCACCCAAGAATCTGGCCAGTGCCCACAACCCACACATAAAAGCCAGCAGGTAGAGGCCCTGTCCACTTCTGTATACATACTATTGCAGTACTTGCAACCAGTGGGCAGACTCTTGGGTGCACCCAAGAATCTAGTGGCTGGTGAAGGTGGTCACGCCCCACATTGCAATTAGAAACTCAGAATAAAGGACGCATCCCAGTAGGGAATGAGACCAGGAGATTGGTTGTAAGAGACAACAAAGGCTTTATATAAAATTCAGCATCCAGGGGACTCCGCTGCCTTGAGATCGCTCTGGCAAACAATACAGATACAATACATTTTGAAGGGTTACAGTGTCATACATGATGTTTTCCATACAGTCTACAAGTTACATTTGGATTGGTGTGGGAATGGTGCGGATGTCCCTTGAAATGTACTATAGTACTATAGGGACTCCTTGGGGTTGGCTGGCAGCTTGACGGTTTAGTTGACATCACATGTTTCAGCTGGGCTGGTCCGTGCGAGGTGAAGGTCAGGTCAGTTCCGGGAGAGGCGGATGGTACTGTCTAACTAATCTACATGCTATCACAGGACATACAGTAAATAATGACCCATAAACTATAACTTTGGTATTAAGAGAGGCCTATAAATTTTACACACTTATTAACATAACATCAAGACCACCAACCCAATTCTTAGCTCATCAACTCCTATCAAAGATAATATAGCCTTCTCCTTCAAAAAAGCAACTATATTAGAAGTCTAAAAAATCATCACCTCCCTAAAACCATCTAACTGCAAAGGGGAGAGCTGTCCTGCCCAGATAATAAAAGATGCAGCCAGAGACCTCTCCCCTTTTATCACCAAGCTAATTAACCTCTCATTCACTAATAACTTTGTACCCAGCAACCTAAAACAATCCTGGGTCCTCCCTCTATTAAAAAAAACAATCACTAGACCCAGCCATACCGACTAAGTATAGACCCATCACCACTGTCCCTTTCCTGCTGAAAATTCTGGACAGAGTCGCCTACATCCAGATTCAGAAGTACCTAGAATCGAACCAACTGCTAGGCTTACGTCAATCTGGCTTCAGACCTCAACATGGAACAGAAACCGCTCTGGTTGACCTCAAAAGCCAGATTGATGAAATCAAAGACAAAGGTAATGCCACAATCCTTCTTCTCTTAGACCTCTCAACAGCTTTCGATTTAGTCGACCACGAAATCCTCTGCAGCCACCTCCCTAGCGCAGCCCACTTCTCCTCCTCTGCCTCCTCATGGATACAATCCTTCCTGTCGAACAGAACCATGCGTGTCTTCTCCACAAAAGCAGCAGCGGACCCTATCCCCATCACTTGCAGAGTTCCATAAGGCTCCTGTGTCTCCCCCACTTTGTATAATATATGTACAAAGCCGCTATTCGTCAAATTGGACCATCTGGGTGTCACCTACACGAATTATGCAGATGACACCCAGATCCTCCTCACCATCTCAGGCAACTACAATGCGGACGTCACCCGGATTAACAAAATCTTCTCCATCATTCAGGCTTGGATGGCCACCCACGGTCTGTGCCTGAACGATGAGAAGACAGAGCTTCTTCTAGTCGGCTCCCCCAACAACCTGTCAAAACTCAGTCCTTGCTACAATAACATTATCATAGATGGTAATACGATCCCCATTGTTAAGAGTGTGAAAACCCTAGGCTTCCACCTAGACGCCAATACCAACCTCTCTAAACAAATCAACGCAACCGCCTCAGCCACTGCCTACACGGGTAAGCTTATCAGGGATAGCAGACCCTTCCTATCCCCCAACAGTTGCCTCACTTTTGCCAGAGCCCTCATTCAGTCCAAACTGGACTACTGCAATAGCCTGTACCTAGGAGCCAACCAATCCATAATCAACAAACTCCAGGTTCTCCAAAACAATGCCCTAGGCGCAGCCCTTAACATCTCTAAGCGAGAGCACATCTCCACAACCAGGAAAGCGTGTAAATGGCTGTCGATACAGCAAAAAATTGACCTCAAAACTATCTGCTTCACTGAAAAGTCCCTTAACCACTTAGCCCCACCGTACCTCACCAATAAATTTACCTTAAAAACCGCCGCCAGAACCACCAGATCTTCCAACTCCCTATGCCTGTCAGTGCCTAGATTTGCCCTAAAAAGAGCAGGTGGCGCTAGTTTCACAGTGCTTGCCTCCCAACTTTGGAACACCATTCCATTCAACATTAAAACTATTGAGTCCTTTCCAATATTTAGGAAATAGGTTATTGACTGGTTACTGAACAAAGAATAGCCTTTACCCTCACCTCGAAGACCTTCACCTCCCTAAGGGCGCCACCTTTCCTAAATTGTATGTAACTGCTGCCTATACCTTGTGATCTATGTAAATTGCTGTACCATGTAAATGTTTATCTCATGCCTGTAACCGCTTCCTTAAGTGCTCTTCTACCTACGGGTCTGGAGCGCTATACAAATTAATAAAACAAACAAACAAACAAACATGACCCCGCCTCAGATCATTGGAGAGGTGAAGGGTGTGGGGGTCTTGCCCCCCAGGTGACTTGCTGGGGGGGGAATTAACAGTTGTTGGGTCTGGCACTTCAGAGCGAGAGGGGATGGATTGATATGTGTTGGTTTAGGGTAGGATATATAACGACAGGAGATTAGTTTTACTGGGGGAACTCTAGGGTGATCAGCAAGGAAGGGTCACACTTCCCCCTTTTCTCACTTTCCCCAAGAAGCACAATGTTTCCCGAGCCCTGGTTCTCTCTAGGCTTCACTATCGCAAAAGTGTCCTCCTCAATCTACCTTATTCCACTATGCAACCCCTTCAGCTAATCCAGAATAGAGCAGCAAGATGTATCCTTGACCTTAACCCCATGTACCCCATCTCTCCTGCCCTAAAAACTCTCCACTGGCTCCCGGTTGCTGCACAGATCAAATTCAAATCCCTCTGATTCATCCACAAGGCTATCTGGGGCCAGGGACCACACTATCTGCAATTCTCTCTTACAAAATAGTCTCCTTCTAGACCTTTACGTTCCTCTGGCACCAACTCCCTGTGTGTAAAGCGTTTCGCTAAACAGAGAGCAGGAGGTTGTTTGTGTTCCTCAGCTTGATCCCTCCTTTGTAACAGCCTCCCCTTCCCTCTGCATCTTGAGCAGGACCTTCTTTAGTTCTGAAAGCACCTCAAGGCTTTCCTCTTTACCTCCTCCTTCCCTTCTTCCCTCATCTGCTAATCTCGCAGTTGCTGTGATCAGTTTCTTGGACCCTTATGCATCCTCTGGGCCCGTGACCACTCACAACCAATCCCCCCAGCTTCTGTCTAACTACAGCACTTGCCTCGGCACACCCTCTGCACTCTAGACTCCCACTTTTCCACCCAACGTGGCTCCTGCCCGCATAGCACTTATCATACCTTGCACTTCTTCTGTGGCTCTCCCTCGAGCACCGACACCCCAGCACCTACCCCTGCCTTCTTCTTTGCTGAACGTGCACGTTCTGAATACTGACAAGGCATAGAAGGTTCGGCCGTCCCTTCCCCCACTCTATCTTGTACTGCAATCCCATGTTCCCTCCCTCTTTGAAACGGAATGTATATAATGATGTTGTATGGCTTCAGTTACAAAGGCATGCCAAAATCACACAAGGGCCATTGGCTGACCCAAAAAACACAGGTATAACCGTGTCTGCACAGCTTTATATGCGATAACCGTGGCTATCTGGGTGGGCTTGCTTCAGTAGCAGTGGTTTTACCAAGGCTACATGGCCAATTTGAGACAAAACTTAAAAAAGGCATTTTTTAGTACAACAGCCATATGCTAGACAACAATCATTAATTTCAGCTCTGTTAACACTGTGAAAACAGTCACAATCCTACAATTTCAGGTATTTTTTCTATGATTTCTTCTTTCTGTAACGTTGTTATGTAGACATGTCTACAACGTAAATACGATGATGCCCAACGTGGCTTCTGATTGGTTCTCTGAGATAACTGTGGTTATTCCACCGCCCCCACAGGAAACTTGTTTGATTCTTTCATTGTTGTTTTGTCTTACTTGAAGACAGTTGTGTCTACTGCTAATAAGAGATTTTTCAAGAGCAAAACCCATTGTTCCTATTCTTTTTAACCTTCCATTACTCCTAAAGCTCTCTCCCTTGTCTTGTCTGGTGCAAGTATTGGAACGTCTTTATTTTAGCTTTTTGCTTTCTTTTTTTAAAACTATTTCTTTTTTACGTGGCATGGTCTTTTTGTTTTTTTTCATTACTTTATACATTTTCCTTCCAGTCCGACTTATACCACCATGTCTGGACACAATATTGACAGCAGCGACAACATTGAGGAAGTTATCATCACTGAACAAACCAAAAATGTTGTCTGGGTCGCCAATGCCTCAACTCACCATATGCAGAGAAGCAGCATTATAATGGCCTCTGATAGCTGGAGGTTCTTTTACTGGTTCTGGAGCAGTGCTCCTGATGGAGCTGGGGTGGGTCTGGTGTACTTTCTGTTGAGAAAGTCCTGCAATAGGGGCTGTCCAATGCCCCATCCCAAAGCCTTAGCACCTCAGTGCTAATACAACATTTCATGAGGATACCCTGGGATTTGGTGGTAGCAGGCACACTACAGGCAGAAGGTATAGACCCATGGACCTCTAGTGGCACAATGTCACACCAGTGCTGCACCCACCTCCTCAACTATAGCAGCATCAACACTGGCCACGTCACCTGCAGCACCGTTTGGCAGGGCCACAGTTGCAGCACCTTCCTGTCACGGGGCAACAACGGCAGTACCATCAGCGACCCAACTTGTTGTCATTCAGCCAGCGGTGAACCTAAGCGAATGCATGATTCAGAGTCTTGTTTGCTGCAATAGGATTCCCACAGGATGTGCCACCCTAGACGAGTGAACAGTTGCCATTTTACAATATCAAGTTCTGCGGTTATCGAAATGCACCAAAGTGCACTGAGGTGCTCCTTTTTCATAACCTCACTTATTTGACAAAATTGAGAAGGTGACCTTGTCAGTATTTGAGCACTTCATTTACCCCACAATACACCTACTGACCCTCCCCACGTACATATCCACTATGCCTCCCACCATATGATGCCCTCAGCTGTTCATGTATAGTGAGTGCACTTACATTTTTCATATTTGGCATTGTGGGTGGATAGCCACGGTTTAAATGAGATTATAGTCGCTGTTATCGGAGAATTCCTTCATAGTAATCTCTTTATTTGCTGTTTCCTAGAATCCACAATTACACATAGTGTACGCTTCCTTCTCCACACCTCTAGCCTGATGTCATTTCAACTCTCCCCTCCCCTCCAAAACACGTTTCCCAACTTTTTATTTATTGCTAAACGTGACTATAGATGGGTAGGTCGCATATGGCAGCTGTTATTCCATTGCTTTAAATGCATTCTACAGGCACGGTTATTGACACTTTCCTCATGGCAATCTCATTATTTCTTGCGTTCTAAACTCCCCAATTGCACATGGTGTCCTTGCCCCTCCTCCATACCTCTATCCTTATGTCAATTCATGCTTTCCACCCTCCAAATTACTTTTTCAAACTTTTTTATTTACGCCTAGCTACAGTATTACCTGGCCTGTATAGCCGTGGTTATTCGGTTATTGGGAAATCCTTCCATAGCCACAGTTATTCCCATTTTCTACCATAGCCATAGTTATTGACAATTTCTTTGTGGCAATCTTATTATTTTCTGCGTCCTAGACTTCACAATTTCACGTGATGACCTCTTCCCCCCTCCCCGCCAATAAGCCCAGACCGCCCCCAGAAATCGAGTCAGCGCTTTGTGCCCTAGTTTTTTCATACCTGGTCCAATTCCATCCAGCAGATTGGGCTGTGTGCTTGAGCAAAAATTAGACTTAATGCAATGAAACCCCTGAAATTCAGTAATCATGTTTCGAGCAAAGTCCACCATAACTATGCACCCTCTGTTAAACAGTATATGACTACAATGATGACATTGCATATGACATAATTGATGATATCAGTAATGACATCATACATATCATCACTGATGTCACTGTTGATTAATTACATTTAGAAATATGACAACTCTGTTTTTTAACATAACATATATGTACATATTTCATACTTGCACAGTACAATATATTCTGCCCTTGGTTCCATAAAAGTAATGTGCGGTATACAATTGTAAGTACATACAGATGTTATTACAAAGAAGAATAGTAAGTAAGCATTTACGTACTTTGGAAGGTAATCTGTTATATTGGAATACAAATTCTTAATTTATTTTCAAAAGAAATTACTGAAAATATTACCAATATCATTTCTATGTCTATAATTAAATATTTGCATTCTAATCTTTACTTCTTTTCTATAACATTCTTAAATTCTATATTATCACAATGCACACAGGCATGTACTTACTTTTATATGTGATCTTTTTTTTAAATTGTAATTTAGAAAATAATGTGTTAATGTAATGTCATTACAGTAAGGAGAATAGTACATTTAAATTTGAACATTAACTATTTTCATAACACTTACTATTAAACGTGCTTCTACTTCTATCTATTCTTATAATTGTTTTACTACATATACATATAAATATCCTTATTATATGTATTATATTATGTTTGAAATACCTGGAATAGGTTGATCAGAAACACGTTCTTTCCCTACAATGAAGTTGCAATTGTTTACTAATATATGAAATTCAAAACATTTGTATGTTACATATTTTTATTTTAAAGTTTATAAATTGATAAGTACTACAAATGAATGTTCCAACTGTGTTTATATACTTCTCTATCAGTATAGTGTTCCATATCATTATTGTTAAGTGTAATTAAATAGAATGTGTATCAAAAGAGGTCCACACAAATATTCTAACTTATTTAATCAACAATGTGACATGTGATGTAATTATTGATCTCATCAGTGATGTAATGCATGCTGTGAGTAGTGATTTCACCAGTGATGTCATCAGTGATGCAATTTGTGAACTCATCTGTAATGTCATCATTGTGGTCATACGCTGCACAACAGGGGGTTCATAGTTAAGGTGGACTTGCTCGAAACAGAATAAATAGTTAACTTACAAGACCTTTCACTGTCAGCGAGGGAACTGGAGGAAGCAAAATGTCTACCAGTGTAGGAGCAGCTAGCTGAATGCTGCATTAAGCCACTTGGACTTGTGCTGCAAGTTGAAGAAATTGTCCGACCAAGAAACTAGTTGATTTCCCCAAGTCATAGTAATTCACCATTTCTATCCTAGATAATAGCATAAGACTGCTTAGCACCATATCCTAACTGGCTCCTGTGCCAGCTCATCACAAGCATTCATGCAGAAATTAATCAGGCCCTATTTTTTAATATCTGGACATCATTTCTTTATTAAATGAAGTTTAAGAAAACGTTCTTTGCAAACAAAACAAACACTATCAGAAAAGGAGTGTGGGAGCCCATCTACTGATAACGAACATGGGCCAAATACCCTGCTCTATGGAACTTCTTCCACTAAGGAAAGTCTAGAACCACGTTTTAGCTCACTGCACCCCCAACAGAGGAGAAATATCCATTTGCATATCAGTATTTATGCCACAAACAAAAAGACAATGCTGCTGCCAGATTTCTCCTGCTGCTGTGCGAACTCTGATGCAGTTTGTGAGGGATATTTGCAAAATGCTCAGGTCCTCTTCATGTGCAGTTTGCCACCCTCTCTGCACTCATTGTCAGACACAAACAAGAACAAGAGTCCAATAGATTTAATTATGCATTTCATCCACCAAAACCTTGACCACCTTTCAAAAACTGTTAATCACCCTTGACTTTATATATTCTCCACTGACCTTTGGCCTCGCATTATTAGTAGGATAAACAGGTTGAGAGGAATACAAGGAGGTCCTTTTCACAGGTTCACTTGAATTGCAGTTAGCAAGGGTTTTGTAGGAGAAAGCGAAGAAAATGAATACAGGTGTGCATAAAACATTGCAACCATGTATATTGCATGCATACAACCACACATGCAAAGATGATAGACCCAAAAAACACAAACATGGACACACACACTGATCCTAGCTTCAAATTCATCCAATGTGCACTAAAACACCCACCTATGCACTTTAATGCACACACAAACACACACACTTAAACCTGCTATAACCTATTGACTTTGGCCACTACTTGTCATTAGTGTTGCTTCCCTAGATATTTCAGGTGTCATACGCCCGAGCCCAGACTTCTTTGTTCTGTGGCAGAAAGGAGTGTCTCCCTTCTGCATGTTCAGTAGTGGTCAATACTGCATGCCGGTAGGTTTTAGTACCCACTTTCACCTGGGGCGGAAGGTGGGGGTTTCTTGGTGTTTCTGGTCAATCATATTGTCTTCATTGCTGCTAGTTAATAACATTGTTTTGTGGCGTTTTGTTTGCATTTAGTCAGTGTTTTTAGAAAAACGGTTTGGTGTGCTTTATTTGATTTAAACTGACAGAAACAAATACATACTTCTTGCTGTATCCTCATGCAAGTAGCAACTGGAGTAAGAAAGGAAATGATAATGATGCAAAACCTTGATTACTTACTTGTAATTGATGGATGCATTTTCTCCAGACCTTATGCATTTGGTTAGTGCTATAGGCTTGTGGTACTTGAGGTGGCTCTTTATGGCCTCTCTCAGAAAACGGGAGGGGCTAGGGTTAAACATATTGTGTTATATGTTTGTATTTAGCTTTGGCAATTGGGGGGAATGCCAGGTAAGAAAGGACATTTATGAGGAAGGATGATCTGAGTTATGCATTTTAACTTTACATAATTGATGTCTTGTAAGATAGTTGCTACTACATGTGTATCTTTGACCTAGTTGTAATAACATATACTTAGATTGCTTTTCCTGATAACATCATTGGGCATCTTGATTATTGTCCATTGGCCAAAGGAGTTGTTTATTCAGTGATGCGCATAATACATGTGACACTTGAAACTTGGTCCTTATGAAGTCTTACGAACTGTGCAAGATGAAACATATACATTGACTACAAACATATACATTGACTACAAACATATACATTGACTACTTTGTTGGAACTCACATTTAAAATGGAATTCACTTGTAGTATGTGTTATTGCATTCTATGCATTTATGTAGCTAGAATGCAGTTTGGATTACCAATGAATACTTATGAAGCCATAGACATGGGATGTGTGTAAGCAGAAGAAGGCTTGAAAGTAGACACAATGAGTCAGGTTTAGATGGCCAGATATGACTCCTTATTTTTGGCTAGCATTGACCTGTCGGCCACATTGAATGCAGTCGACAGATCTCTTCTGCGGGCTATATTGCACAGATGGGGGGATCCAGATGGGCTGCTACGGGTCATAATTGGCCTGTATGATTGTTCAAACAATTGAATATACTTGAAACACAAGTCTTGCATTTTAAAACCCTGCCTATTTAACTTCTACATGTCTGATGTCTGATATAGGTGACCACCTTCTCCCTGCAGCTTTGGCCAGCCCACAAATGGGTAACTTAAAAGTAACTTGGCTGGAGTATAATTTTATTTTGTTTGATTACACCCAAACAAGCCTCCAGAGCTTGATTACTGCTTTTTACTCACATTCTCCAAGTGAATCCATCGAAAATGAAGGTTACGCATTGTACATTGAGAAACGTAACATGAAGTTTAGATGGAGATCTTTATTGAGTTGGTTGACCATTTCACTTACTTGCGCTTTCCCATACAAATTAAACCATTAAAACAGATGACTAAAGAGCAGACAAGAACACATTTGACACCTTGTTAAACCAATTGCCACGAAAGATGGTAAATAGGCATTGCTCCCTGTATTAAGATTCGTTGAGGGTAAGATAATTCCCAAACTTCTTGATGGGATGGCATTTATGGATGCTTGGGTTCTAGCTTACTTACCTATCATTGAGGGAACAATGTAGACAAAGACCCTTCAGGTGCCAATTTCTGCCATCCGGCACAAGCCTGAAAGTCTTTCCTTAAAGGTCAGAGCGTGCTGGAAATACTTACACTATTCAGGACATGAAGGAGGACAGCTTTAGCAATAACTTCTCATCTTACTGTTTGGCACTGCTTGCAATGGTTGGTCATCAATTTTGAAGCTTGTCACCAACCCAAGCAAAGTGAAACGGTTGTTATACCAACATGATTGTTCATTACTGTAGACACAATGCACTCCTATAGATCCTTAAGCCACCTGAATGCGGATCACAAGAGGTCGGAATCTTAGTGCCTTACCTATCAATATATCCAGACCTTCAGGTAAGAAAAAGGTTTCTACACTTTCGCTGAAATCCTACGCTGTCTAAGGAGGTATTGAACCGATATGGGCTATTGGCCCAAGATAACGGAAGTTGTCGATTTTGTAAAGAGAAACAATATCAGCAAACATTATACTGTGTTGTAACGCTCTGTGAGACGACTGAAGGGAAACAATGGGATAGCTTGAAAATATGATGAATTGTTTTCTGCTGGAGATAACCAGACCATGTGGCAGTGTTGTCTGTCAGGAAGAACCACTGCAATGTTATTAGCTTGTATAGGCTTTCTGGACTCTCTTCAATTGGAGGTGTGCCTGTCAGCAGTGTAACATATGTGATATAACTGTGCAATGCTGACATTAAGATACAATTACTATATCCTTGGCTTTACATTTTTACCTGCTGTCATCGGATGTGAGCATTCTACTTATTTGAAAAGTTATGTTGAATAGTATGAAGTACCATATTTCTGTACCTGTGTAAAATTGAATCTCCGATGGAATCTCTGCCCTACTTCGTTACTTCCCGATATAGGCACATTAATTGCACAACGTACTGTGGACCATTAGAGGGGTGAAGCGACCATTTCCGTTTAGGTTGTATGGGTGATGGTATTCTTCTTTGGATAACCTGGGTGTAAAGTGTGGATTGTATTATTGACCACTTTGGACAATATGTATAGTTGACATAAATTTAGATGTTTAAATAAAAAAAGTGATGCTTCGTTAACAATATGTTTTACTGGGATTGTCGAGTTTGGGTACGTAAGGATGGAATTTGTTTTATTTTATAGTGGGTTTTACAACATATTTGAATGTTGCTATTGATTAACATGATCTCATTGCTTTAACTGATTGTTTTAATAATTGTATATGTCTTTTACATCTCCTCTTTTTACTTTATTTGTAATGATTTAAATGAATGTTATGTGATTGAATTAATTGATGAACACATTGTTAAAGGTGCATATGTGAAGGCTGGAAAGGGGTATGGTTAAAGGTATTTTGTATGAATTAACTGATTCATTTAGAACTAGATATTAAACATATATGTGCAGTTTTGAATTATGGTGATCTAATCCATTATAAGCATATGTGAAAAGAAATAATGTTAAAATTGTTGATATTTATTAATATTATTCTTACCATTAATACTTTTGCTCTTCGAGTATGTATTGAGCACAGACCTCGAGGAGCAACAGCTCACTTTACAAGTCATAGGGGGAAGTAAATGGTGAGGGAAGCAGATCACATGGGATTAGCACAAGAGAGTGGGGAGCTAACAGCAGAGGAAGGGGAGGGTGGGAAATTTGGCAGAACGCGATCTGCAGAGAAAACAGAATGATGCAGATCAGCCAGTCTTAAGTTATCATAAAGTGAAGAGTAGGATCTTGCGCTACTTCCTGACAAGAGGGGATGAGTCTGGTGTTGATGGGGAGACAGGGTCTGTAGGCACAGACAGAGAAGTCCTGTCTCCTGGTTCATTCCTTCCAGCACCAGTGGATTCTAAGTCTGCCCATGATCTTCTGGTGTAATGTAGGCCTCTTGTGATCCTTAGCTAATCAGATATGTAGCTTGGGGACTTGAGGGCAATGGCTTTATAGATGTGTAGCAGGATTGTTGAGGGTCAGAGTGGAGTGGTTGAATTTGTGAAGTCCTTTAATGAGTTATGCTGCATCAAGTAGGACACATCTCCATGGTGTTAGGGTGGTTTCTGGAAAGCTTTCCGATGCCACTAAACAGGTGGGAATGGACCAAAGCTTGGACAGCAGATCTGAAGTTGTTTGCTGTGATGAATGGCTTGCCGCAGTGCTTAATTTGTAAAAAGAATAAGTGCCAGGGCCCAAATATTTTCGAGCACTCCTGTGACACTGGGGGTTCCACACAACTGCTGTCAGCACCCACGGCTGTTCCCCACAGTGTCGACGTATTTGGGGTTGCACTGCAGCTCATATCTGCTCATTGTGATTGAATAATAAAGTGACTCAGAGACCTGTGACATCATTGATAGTATACTGTATAAATGAATACCAAAACGAGTTTTCACGTGAGAAATGCTCTATTAATTAATTAACGCTCAGATCTCCATTGGTGTCCTCCTTTTTGAAAACTCTTCTCCTGCCAACTTGATAGTATAGCACTAACCGAGTTAAACTTAGACTTACAAAACTGTGAATGGTGCTACTTATTATATGTTCACCTCCAAATAACATTCTATTTTTGTTTCCAGGCAGTGAAAGAGCAGCAGCACCTTACAGGAATGATGCACTTGTGATGTCACCTGTCAACAATACAGAAATCACACCGTTATCGTTCATCCTGACCGGCATCCCAGGGTTGGAGGCATACCACATCTGGTTTGCGCCCCCGTTGTGCTTCATCTACAATGTCACACTGCTGGGAAACAGTGTTCTTATACTGGCCATTAAAACGACGCCTTCTCTTCACAGACCCATGTACCTTTTCATTTCCCAACTTGCCCTCTGTGATCTGGCTGCCAGCTCATGCATTGTACCCAAAATGCTGAGTATCTTCTGGTTTAAATCTGGAGAAATTAATTTCACTGCTTGTCTAATCCAGATGTTCTGTGTCACAGCTGTTACCGCATTAGAGTCTGCCATTCTGTCAGCCATGGCTTTTGACCGGTATGCAGCCATTTGCAACCCGCTGAGGTACTCTGCTATTATGACAAATTCCCTCATTGCAAAAATAGCTGTGGCCTCTGTTACCAGAGCCATTGTCCTGTGTGCGCCACTTCAGTTCATCACTACGAGGCTGCCATTTTGCAGTAGCCATGTTTCCCATACATACTGTGAGAACATGGCCGTCTCAGGTCTTTCCTGTTCAGACCCCACTGCCAACAGTATGTACGGCCTTGCAGCGTCTACTTTAATAGGTGCGATGGACATACTCTGCATTGCCCTGTCGTATATTCTAATTCTCAAGACGGTTCTACACTTTCAGCACACGAAAGACAGTGTGAAAGCCATCAGCACCTGCAGCGCCCATATCTGCATTATAGCTGCATCCTACATTCCATTTTTCTTTTCTGTAGTAGTGTCAAGATTACGTAAGAGTTTACCGATCTATGTTCATGTCATTGTGGTGAACCTTTACCTCATTTTACCTCCTTTATTGAATCCTATTATTTATGGCATGACAATGAAGGAGGTAAGAATGGGAATGAGGCAAGTATTTCAAAAGTTTAAACTGAGACTAAGGCCCTCATTATAAGTCAGAAGGTACTTACTTGTTTTCTTGGCTCTGGTTTTCTAGGGCATTTTATAGCATTTTACTGCAGCATTTCTATGGGGGCCAGTCCACAATACCCAGTTCTAGAAGCTCCATCCCTCAACCATTACCCCTTCCTCCATTGTACACCCGTTCATCTACCTGCCCAGCATTTACCACAGTCAAATGCAGTAAAATGTCCCTCTTGAAAAGTGGGTCATATTCTGTGGCCAGATGGATGGATGCCATTTTTATGGTCCACTTGTTCATGAGCCTGGCAATATGTGCATGAGGTAAGCAGGGTATGATTAAGAGGTCAAATACGTCAGTCAAATTCCTCCAAACACCACCTAAAAACACAAGAGCAGTGAAAAGAGCCATTGAGGCTGCAGTTACCTGCAAGTCTAAAATAAAGGAATCCGAGATATGCAAGTTTATGCTGCAAGCAAAACCAAGCATCAAAGGGGTGACATCAGCTCAATTTTGCTGCCTTGGAAATTGAAATAAAAAATTGGAAGCAATGTTGAAAAGTGGATTGCAGTGGTTCGCGGGTGGTGAGCGTGCACAGCCAGTCTTACAAGTAACGTGTGGACATTATCCAATTCAATTTAATTGTCGGTGCAAATGCCAGACTTTTCTTTGATGCTGATCCACTTTACACATGGAGGAGGAGTAGCATATTTATTTCTCGCTTGCTGCCTCAACCGCGACCGACCGCTGAGGGCAACTATTTTCAGTCCTTGTTTACTTGTGATTTCAGAGGGGGTGTGACTGTGGGAGCTCTCCTTTGAGCTCCACTGCATCATTTGTGATATCATTTAACTGATTATGTGCTACTGATTTTATGACTCTGCACGTTTGGTAAATTGCTGGAGGAGTGACTGCGGCACATTTCCTTTGAGCTCCACCTTACGTCCAGGTTTAATTAATACTTATTTGTTTTACTCCATATTAAATAAGGAGTTGGATTTTATGTCTTGTATGTTTAGAACCTACGTACTTGTGTGAACAGCTCTCAAGTTATTCATATCTTGTTGGCAGGCTGCTAGAGGAGTGATTGTGGGACACTTCTTTGTGAGCTCCTCTGCGCGCCTGTGTTTAACACTGCCTAAATAATCGAGGGCTGATATACATGTTTGCTAAGGGATCTTACCATTTTTCTATTTTGAACTTTTTAGAATTCATGAATTTGTGTGAACCTGTGTCTTTTTTGGAATTGTATGACTTTTTAATATCTCTTTTAGTTTTTTCTACACATTTATTGAAATTGGGAAATTGAGTGATTGTATTCTTATAGATAGGATATTGTTTCTATGCTTTTTTCCCTATCTGAGCTGTTCCCCTTCCATCTTAAAAAGACACAAAAGGGGATTAACAATCAACTGATCAATAATGATTCTGTAGAGCTCAGGAAAACTGTAGAGGTTACTGAGTCTACATCTAATCCTCTCGTGGCCACTGAATGATTAGTGAATGTGAGTGCCTTGGTCGAGTTGCAGGCTGCAGAAGACCCATGTTTTAACTGTAAAGAAGAATGCATAATTATAGCCCAAATTCATAATGCAGGAGAGGCCTGTTCTAGCCG